>NC_138297.1:38350000-39550000 GCF_965601325.2 Salmo salar | reverse complement strand
ACGAATGTAGTTTTGTTCAAAAAAGCTCATCATTTATGTCCAAAAAGTTCCGTGTTGTTAGCACATGATCTAAGCCCGCCGGACTTCACTTCATGAACGAGGGGAAAAAATATATTTACGTTCGTTCAAACATGTCAAACGTTGTATAGCATAAATCATTAGGGCCTTTTTTAACCAGAACATGAATAATATTCAAGGTGGACGAATGCATTCTCTTTTAAAACGTTTTGGAACGAGGGTACCCAACATGACCTCGCGCGCCAGAGTCTAATCGGCCATCACCGTTCCATGGCTCTTGTTCGGTCAGATCTCCCTCCAGAAGACTCAAAACACTTTGTAAAGGCTGGTGACATCTAGTGGAAGCAATAGGAAGTGCCAAAACATTAATCAGCCCCTAAAGGTAATTCAACACATCAGGTATCCACTTCCTGTCAGAAAATGTCTCAGGGTTTTGCCTGCCAAATGAGTTCTGTTATACTCACAGACACCATTCAAACAGTTTTAGAAACTTTAGGGTGTTTTCTATCCATATATAATAAGTATATGCATATTCTAGTTACTGGGTAGGATTAGTAACCAGATTAAATCGGGTACGTTTTTTTATCCAGCCGTGAAAATACTGCCCCCTAGCCCCAACAGGTTAAGAACAAATTCTTATTTACAATGATAGCCTACCCAGGCCAAACCCTAACCCGGACGATGCTGGGCCAATTATGCTCCACCCTATGGGACCCCCATCACGCAAGTTGTGGTAAAGCCTGGAATCAAACCAGGGTCTGTGGTGACGCCTCTAGCACTGAGATGCAGTGCCTTAGACCGCTGCACCACTCGGGAGCCCTACACACAGTATCTTTAATGTATAAGTCTATGTCTATCTATTTCTGTGCATAATGTTTTACAAATATGTATCTGTGCATCTGTGTGTTTGTGTCAGAGATTTGATGTATCTGCATATGTTTATTATTAGATATGCATGTACTCAGTGTGTATATCTGTCTGTGTGTGTATGGTTTCTGTTCAGTCAATCCTGCAGGCTGTATCAGTCATTTCTCTGTCTATCTATATCTGCAGTGGCCAGTCATATCTCCAGGGTCCTCTTCTCTGCATCACCAGAACAATAGGGCTTAGCCCTATCTGGGCACAACAAAACACTGTAGAGGTCGAGGTTGCACTGTCTGTCACTGGCACTGGCAGGTAATGAAGGACCTTCAAAGGCAAACCCACTGACTGCTCTGTAGACAGGTAAGCAAGCATACTGTATGTATGCCATTACATTAGGGCACATTTTTGTATGAGTGGCCAAAGCACGATCCTGTTGTGGATATGTATTTTACTGCTATGCAATAAATTATACAGTACCATACACGCTTACCTCCTTCCAATGTCAGCATCTGTACAGTAAGTATCTCCTGCATGCATGTTTGACACTCCTTATGTCATAAAATCTAGAGTGAACTTCATGTTTGTCTGAGAAAAGCCCCACGAGAGCTTAAAACACCAAGGTTTCTGCTCTGTGCTCCTGTAATACACAGCCAACCTGCTCCTCAGAACTCATAGGAAAAGTATCTAATTATCTCTTTCTTTTTCTGTCTCTCCCTCTCTCCTTATATTTCGCTCGCTCTCTCCTTCTCTTCATCTCTCACACACACACACACACACACACACACACACACACACACACACACATTACACCCCCCCCCCCAACACAATCACACACGAGTAGAGCGGAGGCTGTGCGCAAACTTTGGGATCTTTAGCCATGGGAAGAAAGGTCCAGTAAAAGTCACATCCACAGCCACTCCATTGGGGTTATTACCCGTGGACCAGGCCACCACGGCAGGGTTGCTTCAATAGCTATGACATTTAGCAGAGACCCTAGCTCCATGTCTCATACAAATGCCACCATGCGCTGGGCGACGGGGATATTACTGCTGGCATGTGTGGAAAGGTTAATAAAGTCTATAAGTGGGCTCAGATCCCTGATCATATCCTATAAGCGGGGTATTTTTCATAATGCTCTCTAATTTGATATTAGCCCAATGTCAGGGGATCCCACATGAGGTTGGTGGCACCTTAATTGGAGAGGATGGGCTCGTGTTAATGGCTGGAGCGGAATTGGTCGAATGGTATCAAATGCATCAAACACAGGGTTTCCATGTGTTTGAGGCCATTCCTTTCGCTCCGTTCCAGTCATTATTATGAGCCGTCCTCCCCTCAGCAGCCTCCACTGGTGGATCCCCAGCTGAAATAACGCTAATTAGTGAACAACATGTTAGGAGGTGCTGGTTAACGACAGGAAAGCTGTTAGACGTTGGTGAGGATATAGGAGCTAGCTACATCCACAGCCACTCCGTTGTGGTTATTACCCGTGGACCAGGCCACCACGGCAGGGTTGCTTCAATAGCTATGACATTTAGCAGAGACCCTAGCTCCATGTCTCATACAAATGCCACCATGCGCTGGGCGACAGGGATATTACTGCTGGCATGTGTGGAAAGGTTAATAAAGTCTATAAGTGGGCTCAGATCCCTGATCATATCCTATAAGCGGGGTATTTTTCATAATGCTCTCTAAATTTGGTATTAGGCACAGTGTCAGTGGATTCCGATCTGAAATAACACTAGTTAGTGAACATTGTGGTAGGAGGAGTTAAATACAGGAGAGCATTTAGACATTGGTGAGAGTAGAGGAGCTAACTAGAGGTAAAGAATGGCTGGATCTATCGAGATGTATTATTTTCACAGTAGTTTCACTGTGTTAGTGTGTGCGCGTATCTGCATATCTGTCTGTAAACATCCCCTCATCTGGGAGAGAGCAAACAAGCTTGCACAAGGCAATGCCATCCCAAAAGCTCTGAATAACATAACATAACAACACCAATTGTTCCCAGCCAGCTACACTGCTTCAGCGCTCTCAACAAGAAAATGACAGTATAATCAGAGGCAGTAGTGAAATATTAATAGTTAAATGTATAAAAATGTTCTATCTTCTCTGGTGACATGAAGCAGCTACAACAGTATCATGAACTACAAATATACAGTAGTATGTAACCCCTTAGGAGTGCTAAAAGATGTAGAACCCATCAGGACATACAGGGAAAGTAGCATGACATTGATCTAAGGTCAGTTTTGTTGTTTTCCCTCCTTAATAGTTAGGGTTGGTGGAGGGGAAACTGACCCTACATCTGTGCCTAAGGGATCTGTGCCTAAGCAGGTCTGGTAGAGGAGGAGAGGACTTTTCTCATGTCCTACTGGCCTCTATAGGGGAAGATTACTGGATTAGGGCTGCTAGTAGAGACCGAGTGTTTACAGTATATTTGTTCAATGGAGGAGAAGAGAATGAAGAGAGGGAGATAGAGGAATGGTGGGGTGGGAGGGGTTTAGGCATGGATGTTGGCTGTAGCGGAAACATTTGAGCCTCTGCCAGAAGAGAGAGAGAGCCATCAAACTGCCTGGGTTCTCTCTCTACCCAGTGACTCATCAGTGCTCGAGCAGGCCCCAGAGAGGGAAAGGAGACACTGAGGGGGGAGAGAGAGGCAGTGGAGACAAGGAGAGACCGGGGAGAGGGGAGGTAGGTGTAGGCAGGGATGTGGGGGGAGATGGGGAGACGGGAGAGAGGGGGAGGTGGGGAGAGGCATGTACTGTATAGTCCCTGTCTTACTGTTCTTGGTCTGGTGGCTTCATTTCACTAGGAATTCATTGTGGGTGAAGAACAGCGTTTCAGATAAAAAGAAGGAATCTAGCTTTCCTTTTTTCCTTTTGTGAGGCTGAAAACAAGTCAGTTACTAAACTGCTACCGAAGAAAACAGGAACATTTTCAATGTCAATTCACTTATATTGTACAATAGCACTTTTCTAAAAATCTCTGGAGGCTGTCTGAATGAATGCTGTGTTGTTGAGTTCTGACCTCCATGCTCAGCCATAGCAAACAGTATTCTCTGCAGGTGATGGCACAAACTTACATAGTGCAGCTTTAACTACTCTTAAATCAGAATTACTCTACCCCTATAATCTAAAAGCTGACCTTAGATCAGGCACAACAATCCTAACCTAAACCAATCCAAATATTTTTTGGGGCCAGCACTACAGATGACTATATGGGTCTAATAAATACAGGACTAGTAAAGGCCCAGTGCACTACTTTTGTGAGAAAAATATACATTTTCAATTATTCATTTTTATATATAAACTCAGCAAAAAAAGAAACTGCATGAACGTGCTTTAGGCATGCTGCAAGGAGGCATGAGGACTGCAGATGTGGCCAGGGCAATAAATTGCAATGTCCGTACTGTGAGATGCCTAAGACAGCGCTACAGGGAGACAGGACAGACATTTGGTCATCCTCGCAGTGGCAGACCACGTGTAACAACACCTGCACAGGATCGGTACATCCGAACATCACACCTGTGGGACAGGTACAGGACGGCAACAACAACTGCCCGAGTTACACCAGGAACGTGCAATCCTTCCATCAGTGCTCAGACTGTCCGTAATAGGCTGAGAGAGGCTGGACTGAGGGCTTGTAGGCCTGGCAACAACATCGACTATGGGCACAAACCCCCAGACAGGCCTGGCAAAAAGTGCTCTTCATTGACGAGTCGCGGTTTTGTCTCACCAGGGGTGATGGTCGGATTCGCGGTTACCGTCGAAGGAATGAGCGTTACACCGAGGTCTGTACTCTGGAGCGGGATCGATTTGGAAGTGGAGGGTCCGTTATGGTCTGGGGTGGTGCGTCACAGCATCATCGGACTGAGCTTGTTGTCATTGCAGGCAATCTCAACGCTGTGAGTTACAGGGAAGACATCCTCCTCCCTCATGTGGTACCCTTCCTGCAGGCTCATCCTGACATGCTCATTTTGAGCGTGATTTCCAAAAAGACAGGAATTTCAGTGTTCTGCCATGGCCAGCGAAGAGCCCGGATATCAATCCCATTGAGCACGTCTGGGACCTGTTGGATCGGAGGGTGAGGGCTAGGGCCATTCCCCCCAGAAATGTTTGGGAACTTGCAGGGGCCTTGGTGGAAGAGTGGGGTAACATCTCACAGCAAGAACTGGCAAATCGGGTGCAGTCCATGAGGATGAGATGCACTGCAGTACCTAATGCAGCTGGTGGCCACACCAGATACTGACTGTTACTTCAGGGACACATTATTCCATTTCTGGTAGTCACATATCTGTGGAACTTGTTCAGTTTATGTCTCAGTTGTTGAATCTTGTTATGTTCGTTACAAATATTTACACATGTTAGGTTTGCTGAAAATAAATGCAGTTGACAGTGAGAGGACGTTTCTTTTTTTGTCTATATACATATTTTATTACGATTTTTTAGGAAGTACTGCAGCACCCTCGGCACCCCTAATTCTTGCGGCTATGCTCAGAGTGGAGTAGGAAGAGGTTAAAATTGCATGCGTCTGTTTGGGATGCTAGGTTGTCGGGTCTGATTTGAGGTCTGATTCACTGTCTTAATCATGATCCCTCAGGGCTGGACTTCATGTTACCAAAATAACCTTCTAACTCCATGATGCCTTCTGTTGACTCTCACTCTGGCACGCATGCACACACAAACACACACAGAAATCCCTCTCAGAAAACATCATTATCCACTCTCTCTAAGTGATTTATTTTGTTTGATTTCGAGTTAAATCAAATTCCGTAATAAATCAGACAAGTAGGATAAATCAGAAATTCATCTTAGAAGAAAAGGGCCAGAGAGGTTTTAGTCCTATCTTCACAGGCCACTAACGAAGCCCCAAATGGCACCCTATTCCCTGTATAGTGCTCTACTTTTGACCAGGGCCCATAGTGTATTATAAAAGGAATTGGGTGCCATTTGAGACGCATCCTCTATGTAAATATGAGCCAATGGGTTTGGAGTTTTCCCATTACCCTCAGCTCACCTCCCATCATCCTCCATCTGGACTGAAGATGCTCAGACGGCCTATCTTATAAAGATGTAACGCACGCACACACACACACCTATATTCACACACTCACCCGAGCTCCTCAAATATTTCTTTCACTTTCTCTCTCTAAGTATAATAATTTACAGGCCATGTTCTGTGGCTTATTGAAATTATTATTATTCAGCTGCCCGCTCTCACACTTGTCTAACCTCGCTAATACAATGGAAAACGGTGGGATTGAGCTGTAAATTTCTACTCCATACCCGTCTGATTCAGAGACGCTAATAGATACATTTTTCTGGAGCTCATTCATTGAGATGTCATAAATGCCTCTGTCTCTTACATTTTACGACATCAGGTCATCGTTGAGTCAATGTCACTCAACAGAAGGGGACTGGTAAGAGAGAGGAATTTATTTTACCTTTATTTAACTAGGCAAGTCAGTTAAGAACACATTCTTATTTTCAATGACAGCCTGGGAACAGTGGGTTAACTGCCTTGTTCAGGGGCAGAACGACAGATTTGTACCTTGTCAGCTCGGGGATTTGAACTTGCAACCTTTCGGTTACTAGTCCAACTCTCTAACCACTAGGCTACACTGCCGCCCCAAATAAAGGTTCATATCCGCATTAGTGTGAAGAAATGGCTCTATGAATTTTGATTTCAATAACTGAGGTGTTTCAATATCACTCAGATAATATCTTCTGCGTGGATGAAGGGGTTGAGCTATTTTCCTCCTCAAATCACATTGTGCATTATCATATGCAGTAAGCTGTAAAAGTACAATCTGTTTTTTCAAAACCCTGAACGTGTCACTTGGTTTGCTTGGAGATGGAGCTGGAGGAATGTAACACACACAGTGGGTCAGTATTCTTTAGTTTTCTTTAGAGGTGAGAATAATGTCAATATTTTAGGTTATTTTTTACCCTGGCTGAGAACGTTTCCCTCAAGCCCCATACCTCACCACCGGAGTATGTGAGTTTGTGTGTGTGTGTGTGAGAGAGATATACACACAAACACTGGGTCAAAACCTTGCCTCTGATTGCACTTGGAGTGTTTTCAAATAACAGAGTCAGTAGGAAATGTACTGTATTCCTCGCTCTCTTTTTGTGACGTTTTCCAAAAACTCTGTTAAATATCTGCCCCGAATTAAGATTCAAAGATGTCTGCAGAAATAATGGGGTGTCAGCTATGACATGACACGTTGAATTAAAAAAAATATATATTTTGGTTCTTAAATTACAGTAAGTGAAGTGGATTTACACCCAGCAACAGAATTGTGGTAACAGACTTTCATCATGTGTCCCTGATCTGTACTACACATACATGCATAATTATGGATATAAATGTTGTTTATGTCTTTATGGTAATGTATCCTAATTAGGTACACAAAGGTAGAAACATGCAATTATCAGAACTCAGGATAAACCCAGATGCAGACAGCTAGAGTCACAGATGTTTATTGACCCAAACAGGGGGCAGGCAAAATACAGGTCAAAGGCAGGCAGAGGTCTGTATTCCAGGGCAGAGTCAATAAGGTACAGAGCAGCAGGCAGGCTCAGGTTCAGGACAGGTAGAGGTTCGTAAATGGGTCAGAGTCAGGCAGGTACAGAACGGCAGGCATGCTCAGGGTCAGGGCAGGCAGAATGGTCAGAACCGGGGAAACTAGGAAAGAGAACTTGAGAAAGCAGGGAGACTGGAAAACACGCTGGTAAGAACTGACAAGACAAACTGGCAACAGAAACAGAGAACACAGGTAGAAATACAATGGGGATAATGAGGAAGATGTGCGACACCTGGAGGGGGTTAGAGACAAGCACAAAGACAGGTAAAAAAAGAATCTGGGTGTGACAGCAATATCCTCCTTTGTAGCTAATTCAATTGCAGACATTTGTTACCGATTTGCCAACATAATTTTGAGTTTTAATCAAATAATAATTCATAAACAAAATTGCTATCAGTGAAAACCCTAACTAATTGATCGGGCTACCTTTACTTGTTACTTATGTGAACTTTCATTATCATCACTCCTCATGAGGTAGAAAAATTTGAAAATATCTTAAAGATACATACATTGCCTTCGGAAAGTATTCAGATCCCTTGAGTTTTTCCACATTTTGTTAGGTTACAGACTTTTTCAATTTTTTATATATATTTTTTATATCCTCAATCTACAAACAATACCCAATAATGACAAAGCAAAAACGTAGTTTTTATTTTATTTTTGCAAATGTATTAAAAATAAATAACAGAAATACCTTATTTCAATATGTATTCAGGACTTTTGCTATTAGACTCGAAATTGAACTCAGGTGCATCTTGTTTCCATTGATCATCCTTGAGACATTTCTACAACTCGATTGGAGTCCACCTATGATAAATTCAATTGATTGGACATGATTTGGAAAGGCACACACCTGTCTATATAAAGCAAAAACCAAGCCATGAGGTCGAAGGAGTTGTCCGTAGAGCTCCGAGACAGGATTGTGTCGAGGCACAGATCTGGGGAAGGGTACAAAAAAATGTCTGCAGCATTGAAGGTCCCCAAGAACACAGTGGGCTCCATCATTGTTAAAAGGAAGAAGTTTGGAACCACCAAGACTCTTCCTAGAGAAGGCTGCCCGGCCAAATTGAGCAATCGGGGGAGAAGAGCCTTGGTCAGGGAGGTGACCAAGAACCCGATGGTCACTCTGACTGAGCTCTAGAGTTCCTCTGTGGAGATGGGAGAACCATCTCTGCAGAGCTCCACCAATCAGGCCATTATGATAGAGTGGCCAGATGGAAGCCACTCCTCAGAAAAACGCAGATGACAGTCCGCTTGGAGTTTGCCAAAGGCACCTAAATACTCAGAACATGAGAAACAAGATTCTCTGGTCTGATGAAACTAAGATTGAACTCTTTGGCCTGAATGCCAAGCATCACGTCTGGAGGAAACCTGGCACCATCCCTGCAGTGAAGTATGGTGGTGGCAGCATCATGCTGTGGGGATGTTTTTCAGTGGTAGGGACTGGGAGACTATTCAGGATCAGGGCAAAGATGAACGGTGCAAAGTACAGAGAGATCCTTGATGACAACCTGCTCCTCAGGCTGTGGTGAAGGTTCACCTTCCAACAGGACAACGACCCTAAACACACAGCCAAGACAACGCAGGAGTGTCTTCGGGACAAGTCTCTGAATGTCCTTGAGTGGCCCAGCCTGAGCCCCGACTTGAACCCGATCGAACAACTCTGAAGAGATCTGAAATTAGCTGTGCAGCAATGCTCTCCATCCAACTTGACGGAGTTTGAGAGGATCTGCAGAGAAGAATGTGAAAAACTCCTCAAATACAGGTGTGCCAAGCTTGTTGTGTCATACCAAAGAAGTCTCAACGCTGTAATCGCTGCCAATGGTGCTTCCACAAAGTACTGAGTAAAGGGTCTGAAAACTTTTTTAAAGAAGCAAACATTTCTAAAAACCTGTTTTTGCTTTGTCATTATGGGGTATTGTGTGTAGATTGATGAGGATTTATTTAATTTAATGCATTTTAGAATAAGGCAGTAACATAACAAGAGGAAAAAGTCAAGGGGATTTGAATACTTTCTGAAGGCACTGTATGTGGGTTTTTGGTAATGGAATTTCAAGGTACAAGGCAATGTTTCTTAAACTTCTAGAAGGTAGAACAAATTATCCTTAACTTTATATAAGTGTTGATATTAGTCAGGGGTCTTCAACATTATTGTGATTTGAAGTATTTATAATACCTTTTAACTTTTTCTGGGATGTTTTCTAAGACCCCCTTTCCATCTTTTTGACAAGAAATCAAAGCTTTTGCTTATTCTCTTATTTTTAGGATGGAAAATGATTGTAAATGCCTTCATAAAAAACAGCTTTCATTTGACATCCAATTTGACATGCTCCAATGAAAAGGATAGGAAAGGGAAAGGGGGATACCTAGTCAGTTACACAACTGAATGCATTCAACCAAAATGTGAACTTCACGTTGGGACTCATGGGTCCTTTTACATGGAAATGACTGTGTACACTTGCATTAACATCAGTAGTGGTGGTGGTGGAAATGATTGGTAATGTAGAAATAACACAACATAATTCCTGTAGTAGTATATTTCCCTATCTCCTCAGTGACTATATGGTCCCATATACAGTTGAAGTTGGAAGTTTACGTGAACTGATTTAAATGTATTTGGCTAAGGTGTTTCACAATTCCTGACATTTAATCCTAGTAACAATTCCCTGTCTAAGGTCAGTTATGATCACCACTTTATTTTAAGAATGTGAAATGTCAGAATAATAGTAGGGAGAATGATTTATTTCAGCTTGTATTTATTTCATCACATTCCCAGTGGGTCAGACGTTTACATAAACTCAATTAATATTTGGTAGCATTGCCTTTAAATTGTTTAACTTGGGTTAAATGTTTCGGGTAGCCTTCCACAAGCTTCCCACAATAAATTGGGTGAATTTTGGCCCATTCCTCCTGACAGAGCTGGTGTAACTGAGTCAGGTTTGTAGGCCTCCTTGCTCGCACACGCTTTTTCAGTTCTGCCCACAAATCTTCCATAGGATTGAGGTCAGGGCTTTGTGATGGCCACTCCAATACCTTGACTTTGTTGTCCTTAAGCCAACTTTGGAAGTATGCTTGGGGTCATTGTCCATTTGGAAGTCCATTTGCGACAAAGCTTTAAATTCCTGAATGATGTCTTGAGATGTTGCTTCAATATATACACATCATTTTCCTCCCTCATGATGCCATCTATTTTGTGAAGTGCACCAGTCCCTCCTGCACCAAAGCACCCCCACAACATGATCCTGCCATCCCCGTGCTTCACGGTTGGGATGGTGTCCTTCGGCTTACAAGCCTCCCCCGTTTTCCTCCAAACATAACGATGGTCATTATGGCCAAACAGTTCTATTTTTGTTTCATCAGACCAGAGGACATTTCTCCAAAAAGTACGATCTTTGTCCCCATGTGCAATTGCAATCCGTAGTCTGGCTTTTTTATGGCGGTTTTGGAGCAGTGGCTTCTTCCTTGCTGAGCGGCCTTTCAGGTTATGTCGATATAGGACTCGTTTTACTGTGGATATAGATACTTTTGTACCTGTTTCCTCCAGCATCTTCACAAGGTCCTTTTCTGTTGTTCTGGGATTGATTTGCACTTTTCATCTCTAGGAGACAGAACACGTCTCCTTCCTGAGCGGTATGATGGCTGCGTGGTCCCATGGTGTTTATACTTGCATACTATTGTTTGTACAGATGAACGTGGTACCTTCAGGTGTTTGGAAATTGCTCCCAAGGATGAACCAGACTTTTGGAGGTCTACAATTGTTTTTCTGAGGTCTTGGCTGATTAATTTTGATTTTCCCATGATGTCAACAAAGAGGCACTGAGTTTGAAGGTAGGCCTTGAAATACATCCACAGGTACACCTCCAATTATGTCAATTAGCCTATCAGACGCTTCTAAAGCCATGACAATTTTCAGGAATTTTCCAAGCTGTTTAAAGGCACAGTCAACTTAGTGTATGTAAACTTCTGACCCACTGGAATTGTGATACAGTGAATTATTAGTGAAATAATATGTCTGTAAACAATTGTTGGAATAATTACGTGTGTCATGCCCAAAGTAGATGTCCTAACCAACTTGCCAAAACTATAGTTTGTCACAAGAAATTTGTGGAGTGGTTGAAAAATGAGTTTACTGACTCCAACCTAAGTGTATGTAAACTTCCGACTTCAACTGTATGAGGAGGACACAACTGCATATGGAATGAAGCCCTAGAGACATGACCAGAGCATATTCTCTTTCCAATGAGACTCAATGAAAGAGCAGGGAAATGCTGTGAATCGATGCAAAGCTTTGTAGTTTACTCAACATGTAGAAATCCTGAGTACATGCAGGAAAGGGTTGTGACACGATGCAGAGCTTTGTAGCATAAATAAACCTATAGAGGTCCTATCTATGTGTATATTTCTATGAAGAGACCTGACAAGAGAATATATGCACCATTGTGGCCTCTAAAGGAATTTTCATTTTAGTTCTGTGTTGTAGATCTCTTCTTTGAGTGAGCTAAAGAGTAGATTTATAGAATTTAAAGGAAGAATGGTAACTCATTACCTGAACTATATGTCACACCAACGTCATGATATTGAGGAATTTGCCTACAGGTATAGATCTTTAATTAATCTACACCATCTAGATGACACATGTACTGTGTCATAGGCCAGGGAAGGCCAGGAGCATGTTATGATCCTATACAGTATGCTAGATCATATAAAAGCGGCATTGCTGCTTGATACTGAAGATGACAATAATAACAATTCCTTCATGTTACATTAGAATCATTTAGCAGACACTCTTAACCAGAGCGACTTACAGTAGTTAGTACATTTCATACCGTGGGAATCGTACCCACCAGCTTGTTGTTGCAAGCTCCATGCTTAATCAACTGAGCCACACGGGACCATGCTCTACCAATTGAGCCACATGTTTTTTTTCTTGGTTCATTCTTGGTTCATGCAAACATACAGAGGTATCTGAAGCCGCCTGAAAAAAAGAAATGACTTGCGTGATGGGTTTAATATTGTGCCTGCAAATTAGGAGCAGTTGTTGGACACACCCCTCGCACTCCTCAGATTCTCTTTATTTCTGTGTCATTTCAATATTTAATTGGTGAGCTTTTCCATAATACACGCTCCATAACCAGAGAAGAGGAAGCAGCACAGCTGTCAAGTGCTGGAGGGTGAAGCGGCGGCACACACACATACGTATGCAGGCACACACACACACACACACACGCACACGTGCACGCATGTAAACAGCACACACAACTTTCTCTCGATTTCACTATCCCCCCTCTTTAGTTTTCACTCTCTTGCTTTGTCTCAATTTCATTACATATTTCTGCCTCTCTCTCACGCAAACACATGTGCGCATATGCACTCACACACACAAGCTTATAGAGAACTTTTAGGTTGTGATTGAAAAGGTGGATGATTCTTTCCCAAATCATTATTCATTCCTCTACCACCTTGTTGTTTGCTAAACATTTGAAACAAGAGCAAAACTTCCAAATTATGTTAAGTTGTTTTCTGGGAGTGGCATTTTGGCAAAGAGGACAAATCAATACCAGAGCTACAAAACCCACTGAAGAGGAACTAAATAGTCATTTTACTTCACATCAAATCCTCATAAATAAGATTTTCTCCATAAAATATTCCCTGCGTCAACAATATCAATCAATTGGAGTAACAACAAACCAACTGAAAGTATAATTAAGAAAATATGTTTTAAGTGAGAAGTAGGCATTGGTCTGAAGCCAAAAAAGAAAGGAAATTCATGATTTCTACTCTACCAAGGTTTTCCAGCACACAGCTTTGACCTACTACAGTAGCTCTGTTGGCCTATTGTACTTCAAATAATGTGTATGCAGGTTGCTTAGCATTTAAACCTTCTCAAATAGCCAAATTCTGCACCCACAATAATGTAATTTGTACTGCATACAAGTTAAAGAATTGGATTCTTCACACACACCACACTAATCCCATTTCACTACCCTTTAAAGCTTTTTTTTAAGTATATGAAAGCAAGCTTTGCTTTTATACTTACAAGACCATTATGCTTGATTGAGCGTGGTGTTTTCTCTTGTAGTAATGTGATGCTTGCCTATATTTCCTTAAACCTTTATTTCAACAATACATGTCATTTTCTGGTTACGAGGTGCCCAACATAACAACCATTAGCTTACCTGTGTAACATTGACATAAAAGTTTTGAAAACATCTTTGACTATTTATTGAGGCTCCCAAACAGCCCTTTTCATTATTTTGTCTACAACACATTTAGATTATGTAATAATTAACTTTAACTTCTTATGGATCCCTTTAGCGGGATCGATTTGACAACATCCAGTGAAATTGCAGCGCGCCAAATTCAAAAACAGAAATACTCATAATAAGAATTCATAAAACATACGTGTTATACATCGGTTTAAAGATGAACTTCTTGTTAATCCAGCCGCAGTGTCAGATTTCAAAAAGGCTTTACGGCGAAAGCAGACCATGCGATTATCTGAGGACAGCGCCCAGCATACCAACACATGAAAATTCGATTTCAACCAGGCAGGTGCTACACAAAAGTCAGAAATAACGATATAATTCATGCCTTACCTTTGAAGATCTTCTTCTTTTGGCACTCCAAAATGTCCCAAAAACATCACAAATGGTCCTTTTGTTCGATAAATTCCTTCATTATATCCCCAAAATGTCTATTTATTTGGCGCGTTTGATTCAGAAATACACCGGTTCCAACTCACCCAACATGCCTACAAAGTATCTAATAAATTACCTGTAAACTTGGTCCAAATATTTCAAACAATGTTCCTAATCCAAATGTATGTATCCTAAAACGTAAATAATCGATAACATTTAAAACGGGAAATACTGTGCTCAATACCGGACGAAAACAAAGTGAAGCACGTTCCAGGTCACACGCACCAAAACATTAGAGTGCACCTGGAGTGACACATGGAAATAACAGAGCTACTTCTTCATTTCTCAAAGGAAAAACATCAACCAAATTCTAGACTGTTGACATCTAGTGGAAACCATAGGAACTGCAAGCATATTTCTATTAAAAAGGGATTGCCATAGAAACCAAATGGAAAACAGATTGAGCTCCAAAAAATGTTTCCCTGGATGGATTGTGCTCGAAGTTTCACCTGCCAAATCAGTTCTGTTATACTCACAGACATCATTCAAACAGTTTTAGAAACTCAGAGTATTTTCTATCCAAATCTACTAATAATATGCATATCCTAGCTTCTGGGCCTGAGTAGCAGGCAGTTTACTTTGGGCACGCTTTTCATCCGGACGTGAAAATACTGCCCCCTAGCCCAAAGAGGTTCCAAACGCAAGCTTCATAAGTAAGTAATCAATTTCAAGCAATGTTGACATACCAATAACAGTAAGGCTATGCTAGTAATTATTGCTTGATTGACAGTATGCTGGTCCAATCAGAGGGTCGAGTGTGCCTTTCACTAGCCAATCTGGGTTTTTTTTCAAGGGCGACGCTGTCTCTGCCTGTGTGGAAAGTAATCCATGGAGACTCTGTGCAACAAAATGTATGACAAAACGTTACAAAACCTGGCCAGATAATTTCAAGTTATCATAGCTCTGTCAAATGAATATGTAGCTTAAAGTTATGTGTGTATTTGTATAATTTTTTTGGTAATTTGTACATGTAGGTAGGGGTAAATCTAATGTTAAGGTAAGATTTGAATGCAGAAAGCTAATCCGAGAGCAGCGCTGCCTTCTTTGGAACCTATCAGTATCAACACATGCCCTAACAATGCACTTATTGAAAGTTCCCCCAATGTGGTGTTTTGGGAAAAGCATGTGATTACTTCGAGTCATTATAGAAACGATGCATTGTTAAAACACTCGTAAGCTTAAGTTCCATCGCTATTGGGAAACCGGACCCAGGCTATTACTTCATAGACATGGCTATTTGCATATGGATTCTCCTTTAAAGAGGGGAGGAGGGAAAATATCAACAGTTACTTTACATTAGACACATACCAGTTCCTGTAAGTGACTCTCAAAGTACTAAATAGGTTGGCTGAGTGAGAATTTGGAAAGAACCCCCCCCTCCCCACATCCGGGGGAGTCCCCCCCGGACTCCCCTCCAGTTTTTTACTTGTTGATAGCTACTTCCCAATAAGGGGACCTACGCCAACATCTTTTTTGGTCCTGTTTGGACTGTACGTTTTTTTTTGTCTGTTTTTTTGGGGTGGCCTTGATTTCAATGTCCACGGATGGTACTCCCTAAAAAGATGGCACTTATTTTTAGTGACTTTTCGTAGCATGTTAGGAGAGTGTTTTCGAAACATGCTGTAGACATCTATGTCTGGTTCAAATTTGGTCCCCATTTCCGGACTGGCCTTGATTTGGCCTAAACATAGACGTCTATGTTTGGTTTAGATTTGGTCCGGTCTTTATTTCAACGTCTACAGACGTCCAAATCTGAACCAATCATAGACATCTATGTTTCACAAGTTTGGACAGCACATTACAGTACAGTAGAGTACTGATTCTCAAACCTCTCCATGGGGAACCCAGTCCGTTCCATGTAATTGATCTATTCCAGAGCTAGCACACCTGACTCAACTTGTCATCTAGCTCATGCATAGCTAGTTCAGAACTACAGCAACATTTTGAAACTTCTGGGGTTCCCCGAGGAGAGGTTTGCGAACCACTGCAAAGTGCATTGCAGTAAAAAAAAGTAGAGAAATGATTTTCGATATTCATTCAGAACCGAGAATTTACCCAATTTCAACATCCGGAAAATATGTATTTTCCACTTCCGGAAAATACGTTTTTCAACGTCCGGAAAATACACATTTTCAACATCCGGAAAAAACCTACCTTCAACGTCCGTAAAATAAATATTTTAAACTTCCTGAAAATACATATTTTCACCTTTCAATCAGAACCTAAAATTACCCTAACTTCAACATCTGGAAAATACATATTGTAAACTTAATTTTGCTTACAAACTTCAGATTTGTGGGAACACACTGAAAAGCACAAAGTTGTATAAAAATGTCATGAAGAAAATGGCATTGACAGAGGAGGGTGTACTGAATTAATAAATCGTAAGGTAAGGGCTGGAATTTGTTCTGGATGCTCGAACAGCGACGTGTCTGCCTCGATCTAGCTAATTAGCTAGCATGTGTACACACTGCAATGCACAGCCTTTGCGCTACTTGCATGTGCATTGGCCGAGTTAGATTCATTTAAGCTGTTTCTTAGAAAGACAATTTGTTTTATCAGCTACAGTTTGTGTTGTAACTTGTGAGATGCTGGTCTTGGTTGAGGAAAGGTAGGCTAGCTAGCAGTGTTTGTGCTGAAACTGACATCTGGCTACACACGTAGCTATCTAGCCAGTATAACTGTATTTTGCCATAGTAGCTAGATAAATGAGCTGTGCCTATTGCATGACATGTATTATAAGTTAGCAGTGTGGTGGTTTTCCAAAGTTTGGTGTCAGCTATGAACTTTACTAAGCTAATTAGCTTAGCATAGCTTTATGGAAGAATGTAACTTACTGTAGCTAACTAGGATATATTGTCAACATTGATTGAATTGTGGTGCACAGCTATGGTACTACAGTCTTGTTTGCTTGCAGCTACTAACTAGCTGGCTAGCTAACTGGCTATAGCAGCCAAGGACGTTCCCTAGCTTATTTGTTTGTGATCTGATTTAGTTTGCACAGATGTCTTCAGCCATATAGAAAAATCTTCAATAGCAAAATATACCTAGCTAGCTAGCTTCCTTTGCTTGTAGCTTTCTTCTCATCTGACTGGTGTTAGCTAGCTAGCTACAGCTGCTCAGTGCAGGCACCTCAGAGGAGGAAGGGGAGGACCATCCTCCACATTTAAGTGATCCTTTTCAGATATATTAACGTCACCAAATAAATTATTAAAACACACTGTTTTGCAATGAAGGTTTACAGTAGCCTCAACAGCACTCTGTTGGGTAGCACTATGGTGTAGCCGGAGGACAGCTAGCTTCTGTCCTCATCTTGGTACACTGACTTCAATACAAAACCTAGGAAACTCATGGTTCTCACCCCCTTCCATAGACTTACACAGTAATTATGACAACTTATGGAGGACATCGTCCAACCTATCAGAGCACTTGAATTGACATGTTGTCCACCCAATTAAAGGAGCAGAGAATTAATCTAGTACTGAAAGCATAAGCTACAGCTAGCTAGCACTGCAGTGCATGTGTGGAGAGTAGTTGACTCAAAAAGAGAGAAAGACAATAGTTTAACAGTTATGAACACATTCATTTCTTAAAATATGAAGGAGAAGCAACAGAGCGAGAGAGAGAGAGATTTCATGTTTCTTCACTTTCAGTTTCACTTACTTTAGCCTACTCAAACACCCTGCCCAAACAAAGAGATGCTATGTTTGCTAGCTGGTTATGACTACCCAACAATATTGGAACTCTTCCAAGTCAAGGTAAGCGTTTGGTTTTACAAATGTATTGCCAGTGTAACTGTTGACTATACACTGTAACATTACTGCATGATTGTAGCGGGTTTACAAACTGACTATGACATTACTTTAGCTAATATGGTGATGACGATGTAGGCTGTGTGAATAGGTTATGATATGATTTGGCTTGGAAAGTTTATTTTCGACTGGTCACATAACGCTGATGTGTTGTGCATTGAAGTCCACAAACAAAGGGAAAAAGTGAAAGGAGGAGAGCGCATAGATGCGAGAAGGAATACAGTGGTGGCTACAAAAGTGAACTGCATTTACACGTGATCAGGGGTGTATTCATTCCGCCAGTCAGGTTGAAAAATGTTTCTTAAATGGAAGCAAATTGAATGAAACAGGGATAAACATATACAAACTCTTGTTTGCCGCTTTTGGACTAATGTTTCCACCCTAGATCAGCTAGATGCAGGCAAGAGTGTGCAAGGTGGTTTTGAATGCGTCACTCTCTGTCACTGTCTGTCACCTAAAAAATGTATCTTGATCAGTGTGCACCTACTTTGTAAAGTTTCATTCATAGGCTAGGTTGTGGCAACCTCATGATGGGTATAGGGAAAATGTGATTATCATGTAGTAGTCTAAACCTATCGATGTTACGTTGAACTGGGTGAATTGAATATGAATAACAGTCATCCAATATGCTGTAATAGAAATAAGGCCATGCTCATGAAAAAAAATTTTTTCTACGGCACCGACCGCCACTGCTGCTGCTAGCCTGTGTCGTGTCTTTGGGGTACCATTAAACTGAAGACATGTTTATCAATTAACTCCCTGTAATTATTATCACGCGATTAAACTGATTAATCGTTTAATTGTAATTAACTAGGAGATCGGGGCACCAAGGAAAATATTCAGATTACAAAGTTATAATTTTCCTAATATAACTTATCTATATTATAGTATAGGCCGATTATCTTCTTGTTTAAATGGTGTATTTTACCTCTAGTCCATTCTCATTCCAAACGTCGTAAATTGTTGTATCTGCACGAACCCAGTCTTTACTAAAATCATCCATACATCAATTGTCTTAAAATCATTTATTTACTACACTAAGTAATTAACAGAAAACATACAAACAGTAATTATCGTCACAAAGGATTGGTATAGTAATGTGCCCTAATGGCTAACAGGCATGGCTGGTCTGTTAGACAATGGGTCATAAACGGTCAGCTGAGAAGGTACACAGAGTTCATTAATATTAACAATTGACAATTGAAGGCTCGCTCATTCTGGAACAATTGCAATCAATATATATTTACGCTCATGTGTCGTCGGAATCCTTGTTCAAGCGTCATTCTGATGGAGAGTTCTCTCTCTCTCTCTCTCTCTCTCTCCCCGGTTAGGATGGATCTTTCAAAGCGACATTCATTAATGTCGTTATAGAATGGATGTTTCGTTGGTCTTCGCGTTCGATGATATAATTTACTTAGCTGCAGACTAATAGTTAATATCAAAGACGTGTTCTTATTCTGTCGGTATCAATAGTCTAAAAGTTAACCACGTGGTATAGTTCACTTTCAGTAGAGGAATTGGATGGTAAAACCTATTGGCCATGGAGTGGAGGCCTGGTCTAAAGAAATGTAAATCAGGGTGGGTTTTATAGTGACCCTTGAACAGGCTTGTCAAATGACGCCTGGTCCTGTCTGTGTCCCTTGGGGGGCGTGCCGATGGCTGAGTGAAGCTTGGTACAGAAATCCAATTCCATCACATTAACATCAGTACATAGCATCTCAATGTATTACAAATAGCTTTATCCTTATTAATACATTTTATACAACCATTATGATGCAAGTCTCAAGCTGAGGCTATTATATAAACAGTTTTATGGTAATATGGCTATATTGTCTCTTCTGAGTATCACAAAATTGTACCAAGCGGACCAGTTCGTAGCTGGATTCTTCACCAATCTTCCAAACCTTCTCCAGAACACAAATGTCGCTTGGCTCCCCAATTCTGTGAGTTGGAAGAATTTCCTGTGTCTCTCTATGGGCCATGTGGCCAGAGATTCTCCTCTTAGAGTTTTTACAACCCTTTCACACAGGGCCTGGGTTGGGGGGAAGGTAGGTTGGGGGATGGTACAAAGGGGAGGGGGTCAACTGTCCTCCCTGTACCAAAAGAGGCCAACGTCATGACACCTGCTGTTAGCTAGCTGCTGCTGTTGCGCGGCAACCAAGTGGCTGGTACCTGGTTTAGAACTCTGAGATATAGCTGAAAAAATGTTAGCATTATCAGAAATGAGAAATGCTACAAAAAGGTAGCAAATCATTGGTTCTTAATGGACAGAAATGAACATGTTGAGAGCGATACATTTAATATAAATGTTTGCACCTACCAGATGTGTAAAAAGTACCCAATTGTCATACTTGAGTTAAAGTAAAGATAGCTAAATAGAAAATGACTCAAGTAAAAGGGAAAGTCACCCAGTAAAATACTACTTGAGTAAAAGTCTAAATGTATTTGGTTTTAAATATACTGCTCAAAAAAATAAAGGGAACACTAAAGTAACACATCCTAAGTCTGAATGAATGAAATAATCTTATTAAATATTTTTTTCTTTACATAGTTGAATGTGCTGACAACAAAATCACACAAAAATAATCAATGGAAATCCAATTTATCAACCCATGGAGGTCTGGATTTGGAGTCACACTCAAAATGAAAGTGGAAAACCACACTACAGGCTGATCCAACTTTGATGTAATCTCCTTAAAACAAGTCAAAATGATGTTCAGTAGTGTGTGTGGCCTCCACGTGCCTGTATGACCTCCCTACAATGCCTGGGCATGCTCCTGATGAGGTGGCGGATGGTCTCCTGAGGGATCTCCTCCCAGACCTGGACTAATGCATCCGCCAACTCCTGGACAGTCTGTGGTGCAACGTGGCGTTGGTGGATGGAGCGAGACATGATGTCCCAGATGTGCTCAATTGGATTCAGGTCTGGGGAATGGGCGGGCCAGTCCATAGCATCAATGCCTTCCTCTTGCAGGAACTGCTGACACACTCCAGCCACATGAGGTCTAGCATTGTCTTGCATTAGGAGGAACCCAGGGCCAACCGCACCAGCATATGGTCACACAAGGGGTCTGAGGATCTCATCTCGGTACCTAATGGCAGTCAGGCTACCTCTGGCGAGCACATGGAGGGCTGTGCGGCCCCCCAAAGAAATGCCACCCCACACCATGACTGACCCACCGCCAAACTGGTCATGGTGGAGGATGTTGCAGGCAGCAGAACGTTCTCCACGGCATCTCCAGACTCTGTCACGTCTGTCACGTGCTCAGTGTGAACCTGCTTTCATCTGTGAAGAGCACAGGGCGCCAGTGGCGAATTTGCCAATGTTGGTGTTCTCTGGCAAATGCCAAACGTCCTGCACGGTGTTGGACTGTAAGCACAACCCCCACCCGTGGACGTCGGGCCCTCATACCACCCTCATGGAGTCTGTTTCTGACCGTTTGAGCAGACACATGCACATTTGTGGCCTGCTGGAGGTCATTTTGCAGGGCTCCTCCTGCTCCTCCTTGCACAAAGGCGGAGGTAGCGGTCCTGCTGCTGGGTTGTTGCCCTCCTACGGCCTCCTCCACGTCTCCTGATGTACTGGCCTGTCTCCTGGTAGCGCCTCCATGCTCTGGACACTACGCTGACAGACACAGCAAACCTTCTTGCCACAGCTCGCATTGATGTGCCATCCTGGATGAGCTGCACTACCTGAGCCACTTGTGTGGGTTGTAGACTCCGTCTCATGCTACCACTAGAGTGAAAGCACCGCCAGCATTCAAAAGTGACCAAAACATCAGCCAGGAAGCATAGGAACTGAGAAGTGGTCTGTGGTCTCCACCTGCAGAACCACTCCTTTATTGGGGGTGTCTTGCTAAGTGCCTATAATTTCCACCTGTTGTCTATTCCATTTGCACAACAGCATGTGAAATTTATTGTCAATCAGTGTTGCTTCCTAAGTGGACAGTTTGATTTCACAGAAGTGTGATTGACTTGGAGTTACATTGTGTTGTTTAAGTGTTCCCTTTATTTTTTTGAGCAGTGTATATAGTACTTAAGTATCAAAAGTAACTCTAATTGCTAAAATATACTTAAGTATTAAAAGTGAAAGTATTAGTAATATTAAGCAAACCAGAAGGCACCATTTTCTTTTATTAAAATGTACGGATAGCCAGGGGCTATTTCCAACACTCGGACATCATTTACAAATGAAGATGTGTGTTTAGTGTAAGGATGACCAGGAATGTTCTCTTGATAAGTGTGTGAATTGGACCATTTTCCTCTACTGCTAAGCATTCAAAAAGTACTTTTATGTGTCAGGGATGTATGGAGTAAAAATTGCATTATTTTCATTAGGAATGTAGTGAAGTAAAAGTTGACAAAAATATAAATAGTGAAGTAAAGTACAGATACCCCCCAAAACTACTTAAGTAGTACTTTAAAGTAGTTTTACTTAAGTTCTTTACACCACTGGCACCTACAAACTTACAAACTTTGTCAATGGTCCAATGGTCTAGGTAGGCACAGTGAAAACTAGATTGCTAATGACCCTGTAAAAAAATCTGC
The DNA here is from genome assembly GCF_965601325.2 of Salmo salar. Taxonomy (NCBI): domain Eukaryota; kingdom Metazoa; phylum Chordata; class Actinopteri; order Salmoniformes; family Salmonidae; genus Salmo; species Salmo salar. Next base: position 39,527,477 of record NC_138297.1, on the reverse strand, counting down.
TTTGTGGTTCTCGGTAACTGCTGGACGGCTGATGAGGAGAGGCAGGGAGTGTGTTGTGTACCTCCAAATTGATTTGCAAATTTTCTTTGAGATTGGTGTCATATTGGCTTAGAGATGATGGTAGGGAGATTTGAAATTAACATTGAGCTTCAACCAATGCCATACTATTGGGGGCTACCACAATAATAGATGGAGATAATATTTGGCTTGAGGGAGATGAAAAAAATCACTGGGGGAAAAAGTCTTTAGACAATTGAAATATGAAAGTACGTCATATGGTACAAATGGAAAGGATAATTGACTGTGAAAAAGCAAACAAATCTACAAATGGAAAGGATAATTGACTGTGAAAAAGCAAACACATCTACGTGTACTCATTCATATGAAGAGCTCTCAAACCATTAAGTGCCATTCACCGTGTCTACACCACAGCCTGCTACCTAACCAACACAAGAGCGCAACAGGCTAGGGCCACTCAACTAACACAACCTGACTGAGTGCACTGCATGCAAATGGGTCTGCGAAAGATAATGTTCTCTCCAAAATGCCAAGATTACAAAATAACAAACAAGATTGAAAAAAAATGGAAGTTATCCCAACGTGCTCCTAGGCTTTTGAGGACATTGAGGCTGAGAAGGATGTATCCTATTTGCGAGGTCCCCCACTGACACAATGTCTCCACGAACTTGAATAATAACAAAGGGCCTGCAGACACAGGGAGCGAAAATTTGATTGTTATGACAGCACATTGAGGGTAACCTGGACCTGTTGGTGTAGTTTTATAATGGAGTAGAATAAATAGAGCTGCTGTGTGAATAAGCTCCATCCCCCTGCAGCGTGGAAGGGAGAAGGGAGAGAAAGAGAGCTGGTAGAGAGGGAAGAGCAGTAATGTGTTTTAGATGGGACTGCGTTATTTGTTTGACCAATGTCATGTGACATCACACCACCTGTTGTTGGAGTTGAGTAGAAGTTTCTCTGCACACCGTCTAGTAAATTATAACTTTTCCATTTTATAGCCCTATATCAAAACTAAACTATGCATTTGAGGAATATTCTATATATGTGACATTGGCAAGCCTGCACAGATTCAAAACAAACACCTAGTCATTAATACAATATTCAACATAGAACTTTGTTATTATCTGGAGGATAATGAGTAGCATTATAATACGAGAGGAAAGTTCCCCCATTAGACAGAACATTCAGATCTAATTTTACCTTCATGTAATCCTTAAACACGTCAGACACACAAAGTATAGCTGCAGGCTGTTTGAGTTGGAACACAATGACTTGTGCACACAGGGAACAAATGTGCTTCGATGTTGTATTGTTATTTACAGAGGTCAATAGAAGTCTGAGTCTACATCTCAAATGGCACCCTATACAATACATAGTACACTGGGCCCTGGTCAAAAGTAGTGCACTATGTATGGAATTCGGTGCCGTTTCGAGAGGCAGCCCGACTTTAGAGACAGCTTGACACATTGTGGGTAAGGATAGCTCGGATAGCTCCATAGTGGCTTGGGAGTATGCCTATACAATATACTATACATAAATACTGCTGGCAGTGGGAACATCGTTTTTCCTGGTTGCATTATATTCTACATAAAGGAGGAAAGTGCCTGCCATCATAATACAATTATGTGCCTTTCCATTGACAGAAACAGAATGCGAGGGAATAAAGTATTGCAGAGAGACAGAGTAAGAAACAGAGAGAAGAGAGATATAGAAAAAAGAGAGCGAGAGAGAGACAAATAGAACAGAGAGATAGAGAAAGCAGATTTGTCAAGTCATAATTTTCAGATGACTTACAGAGGTTATCAGGCTACTGATTCAGCATACAGCATATACAGTATGTATATACAGTATGCACTTTTAAGTTTGCCAGAAACAATAGTTATGGATGAACAAAAGCTTTCGGATTAATATAAAATGCACAGAGGAAAGAAAGTGAAGGAGAAAGAGACAGTATCACATCAGTCTCTTGTCAAGGAGAATCAGAGAAATGTTCTGTCGTTGATCTGAATCTCTGAATGGTGGTTTTGGTATCTTGTTCTCTGAATGTCATCCCATTACATTACTGTCAATGCGGTCTCCAACATGTGCACAGATATGATAGTGTCTAGTGTTAGTAGGGGGAATGGAGAGTGACGGAGTACAGGATCACTAGCTTGACATGTCCTCATCTGTCAGCCCTCTCAGATCACTGCTCTGTGGATGGGTGGAGAGTGAACAATAGCACTGCAGCAGGCAAGGGCATCACAAACAGCAGTATGCCTCAGGCCTAGACACTGATCTCAGGTCAGTTTGCATTCCCCCCCCCTCTAATGCTTAAGGTTGGGATCTGTGTGTAGGCTAGATGATCCTAGATCGGTGCCTAAGGGCATCTTCAACAATGAGTAACACCTGTAACATCTGCCCCTGCAGGATGCCATTGCAACCATAAGGGGGACTTTTCACCTTTATGATTGATAGGGGGCTTCAAAGGGCAAGAGTAAGCTAGTGCTTACTGATTTCTGCTTTGATCCTTCCCCTATTGTCTGGCCTCTGCCCAACCATCCATGTTTCTCCTGGATCTTTGGCTCTGGGTCAGAACAGAACAGACTTCACATTAATCATTTACAGACAGAAGTTTCTGAATGACTAGATGAGCCAGAATACCAGCAGTAGGGATCAACAATACAGAATACAGTAAAGCAGTTTGGGATCGGTTGGGATTGAATAGATGGAGATGTTCACTAAGGATGATGAGGAATTCCAGGCATTTTTGGGGTGTGTAAAAATGTGTCCTAATACAGTACCTTTGGAAAGTATTCAGACCCCTTGACATTTCCCAAATTTTTTAACGTTACTGCCTTGTCCTAAAATGTATTAAATTGTTTTTCCACCTCATCAATCTACACACAATACCCCATAATGACAAAGCAAAAACAGATTTTTAGAATTTTTAGCAAATTTATTAAAAACCAAAAAACTGAAAACTGAAATCACATTTACACAAGTATTCAGACCCTTTACTCAGTACTTTGTTGAAGCACCTTTGGCAGCGATTACAGCATAGAGTCTTCTTGGGTATGTCGCTACATGCTTGGCACACGTGTATTTGGGGAGTTTCTCCCATTCTTCTCTGCAGATCCTCTCAAGCTTTTTTCAGGTCTCTCCAGAGATGCTTGATCGGGTTCAAGTCCGGGCTCTGGCTGGACCACTCAAGGACATTCAGAATCTTGTCCCGAAGACACTCCTGCGTTGTCTTAGCTGTGTGCTTAGGGTTGATGTCCTGTTGGAAGGTGAACCTTCACCCCAGTCTGAGGTCCTGGGCGTTCTGGAGCATGTTTTCATCAAGGATCTCTCTGTACTTTGCTCACTTAATCTTTGCCTCAACCCTGACTAGTCTCCCAGTCCCTGCCGTTGAAAAACATGCCCACCACCATGCTTCACTATAGCAATGGTGCCAGGTTTCCTTCAGACGTGTGACGCTTGGCATTCAGGCCAAAGAGTTCAATATTGGTTTCATCAGACCAGAGAATCTTGTTTCTTATGGTCTGAGAGTCTTTAGGTGCATTTTGGCAAACTCACAGCAGGCTGCCTTTTACTGAGGAATTGCTTCTGTCTGGCCACTCTACCATAAAGGCCTGATTGGTGGAGTGCGACAGAGATGGTTGTCCTTCTGGAAGGTTCTCCTGTCTCCACAGAGGAACTCTAGAGCTCTGTCAGAGTGACCATTGGGTCACCTCCCTGACAAAGGCCATTCTCCCCAGATTGCTCAGTTTCAAACTTCTTCCATTTAAGAATGATGGAGGCCACTGTGTTCTTGGGAAAGTTCAATGCTGTAGACATTTTTTGGTACCCTTCCCCAGATCTGTGTCTTGACACTATCCTGTCTCGGAGCTCTACGGACAATTCCTTTGACCTCATGGCTTGGTTTTTGCTCTGACATGCACTGTCAGCTGTGTGACTTTATATAGACAGGTGTGTGCCTTTCTAAATCATGTCAAATCAATTGAATTTACCACAGGTGGACTTCAATCAAGTTGTAGAAACTTTAATCTCAAGAATGATCAATGGAAACAAGATGCACCTGAGCTCAATTTCGAGTCTCATAGCAAAGGGTCTGACTACTTATGTAAATAAGGTATTTCTGGTGTTTTTTAAATTCATTTTCAAACATTTCAAACCTGTTTTTGCTTTGTCATTATGGGGTATTGTGTGTAGACTGAGGAGGATTTGTATTTATTGAATCCATTTTAGAATAAGACGGTAACCTAACAAAATGTGGAAAAAGTCAAAGGGTCTGAATACTTTCCAAAGGCACCGTATACAGTTGAAGTCGGAAGTTTACATACACTTAGGTTGGAGTCATTGAAACTCGTTTTTCAACCACTCCACAAATTTCTTGTTAACAAACTATAGTTTTGTCAAGTTGGTTAGGACATCTACTTTGTGCATGACACAAGTCATTTTTCCAACAATTTTTACAGACAGATTATTTCACTTAATTCACTGTATCACAATTGCAGTTGGTCAGAAGTTTACATGCACTAAGTTGACTGTGCCTTTAAACAGCTTGGAAAATTCCAGAAAATGATGTCATGGCTGTAGAAGCTTCTGATAGGCTAATTGACATAATTTGAGTCAATTGGAGGTGTACCTGTGGATGTATTTCAAGGCCTACCTTCAAACTCAGTGCCTCTTTGCTTGACATCATGGAAAATGAAAAGACATCAGCTAAGACCTCAGAAAAAAATGGTAAACCTCCACAAGTCTGGTTCATCCTTGGGAGCAATTTCCAAATGCCTGAAGGTACCACGTTCATCTGTACAAATACTAGTATGCTAGTATAAACAACATGGGACCACGCAGCCATCATACAACGCAGGAAGGAGACGTGTTCTGTCTCCTAGAGATGAACTTACTTTGGTGCGAAAAGTGCAAATCAATCCCAGAACAACAGCAAAGGACCTTGTGAAGATCCTGGAGGAAACAGGTAGGAAAAAGTATCTATATCCACAGTAAAACGAGTCCTATATCGACATAACCTGAAAGGCCGCTCAGCAAGGAAGAAGCCACTGCTCCAAAACTGCCATAAAAAAGCCAGACTACGATTTGCAATTGCACATGGGGACAAAGATTGTATTTTTTGGAGAAATGTCCTCTGGTCTGATGAAACAAAAATAGAACTGTTTGGCCATATGACCATCGTTATGTTTGGAGGAAAAAGGGGGAGGCTTACAAGCCAAAGAACACCATCCCAACCGTGAAGCACGTGGGTGGTAGAATCATGTTGTGGGGGTGCTTTGCTGCAGGAGAGACTGGTGCACTTCACAAAATAGATGGCATCATGAGGAAAGACAATTCTGTGTATATATTGAAGCAACATCTCAAGACATCAGTCAGGAAGTTAAAGCTTGGTCGCAAATGGGTCTTCCAAATGGAGAATGACCCCAAGCATACTTCCAAAGTTGTGGCAAAATGGCTTAAGGACAACAAAGTCAAGGTATTGGAGTGGCCATCACAATCCTATATAAAATCTGTGGGCAGAACTGAAAAAGCGTGTGCGAGCAAGGAGGCCTACAAACCTGACTCAGTTCCACCGTCTCTGTCAGGAGGAATGGGACGAAATTCATCCAATTTATTGTGGGAAGCTTGTGGAAGGCTACCTGAAACATTTGACCCAAGTTAAACACTTTAAAGGCAATTCTACCAAATACAAATTGAGTGTATGTAAACTTCTGACCCACTGGGAATGTGATGAAAGAAATACAAACTGAAATAAATCATTCTCTCTACTATTATTCTGACATTTCACATTTTTAAAATAAAGTGGTGATCCTAACTGACCTTAGACAGGGATTTTTACTGGGATTAAATGTCAGGAATTGTGAAAAACTGAGTTTAAATGTATTTGGCTAAGGTGTATGTAAACATCCGACTTCAACTGTATGTTATGGTAATTGTATTCTGATACCATCTGTGGTTGAGGATGCATACATAGTATGAGACTGAGATTCTACGATAACAGCCAGTTAGTAAATGTATTCTGTAATCATATCAATGGCATTTTCTCTCTTTGGTGCAGCTGAGAGTGGAGTTTTTACTCAGTGCATTAGAGAGTGAACTCTCTCTCTCATAGCCATTACCTCCAAGTGTGTCATGTCCTTCTAGAGAATTATCTATATTCCAGCTCTCTAATTCCTCCTTCACTGTGGCAGTGGTTCGCTATGTTTTTATGTACTGTTGGAGAATGTGATGCCTCGAAGCAGATATTATCTGAATTCCTGAAGGGCTGCTGGCCAACGTGCGCAGCGCCGTGCAAGTACTGAGTGTTTGAAATTAATCACTGCGAAGGTGACAGGGGGTCATTAAAGGAGAAAAACACGGAGAGAAAAAAAATGTGGAAGTGATAAAGTGGATTGATGCCTGGGTACGAACCAGAGCAGACGTGTTGCATAGGACTACGGCGATGATGTGTCAAACCTCTCTCTCTCTCTCTCTCTCTCTATCTCTCCCTCCCTCTCGCTCTCCCTCTCTATGTCTCTCTCTCCCTCTCTCTCTCATGCTGTTTTTCAGTCTCTCTCTCTCGCTCTCACTTCCGCTCTGTCTCTCTCTCCCTCTCTCTCTCTCTCTCTCTCTCTGTCTCTATCTCCCTATGTCTCTCTTTCTCTTTGTCTCTATCTCTCTCTCTCTCTACCTCTACCTGTCTCCCTAGCTCACCCTGCTCTCCCGTCTCTACTCCACCACTAATAAATCCCATTTTGACCCTTCAATCATCTCTGGCTATTGGGCTTAAAATAACACTCCGTATGGGGTTGGGAGGAAAGGAGAGCACAAGGACGTCTGTCGCCACCGCAGACCGTGGCTGTGCTGTTGTTCAAGGGGTTATTAATTGTTTAAGAGATTATTATCTCATTACAGTGGGCTGAGGAATGGGGATGGCATGTGGTTACTGTGATTAATGCTGAGTTTACGTGTTTCTGATTAATTCTGAAGGAAACGATGGGGCCACATATGATATGATCAGTTACAGGAGGGAAGAAAAGGGCCAGATGATAATAATCAAATCAAATGTTATTTGTCACATACACTAAATACAACAGGTGTCGACCTTACATTGAAATGCTTACAAGCCCACAACCAGCAATGCACTTTTAAGAAAAATAAGTGTTAAAGTATTTACTGAAATAAACTGAAATAAAATAAAAATAATAAAGAAGAAAATTGAAAAATAACAAATAATTAAAGAGCAACAATAAGATAACAGTAGCGAGGCTATATACAGGGGGTACCGGTACAGAGTCAATGTGCGGGGGCACAGGTTAGTCGAGGTAATTGAGGTAATATGTACATGTAGGTAGAGGTAAGAGAGAGAACAGTCCATGACTAGGGTGGCTGGAGTCTTTGGCAATTTGCAGGGCCTTCCTCTGACACCGCCTGGTATAGAGGTCCTGGATGGCAGGAAGCTTGGCCCCAGTGATGTACTGGGCCTTCTAGATTTCATAGCTTTTAATACCTTATAATCTACAGCGTACTGCCTGAACATAGGTTTAATGGGTTAGGCTTTTACAGGAAATACAAAAGGGTTGAAAAGGAAATAGGCCAGAAGGCTCAGTGATGCAGTGTTGTAGTCCTGATGAAAGGGAGAAGGCCTATATTTGATCAAATATTCCATTTATATTCCATTTAATTTAAACACTCACCATGCAGCGAGATGAAATACTATTGAAGAAAATTGTGTGTTAACTAATTACATTTATAGAAATGAGAACTAATGTACTGATCACAGAACTATGATGAGAATACGCCTATTCCCACATTCCTTATAATGTATATTGCATTGCTCTAGAGCTCTGAGCGTGTTGAAAACCCCTCTCCTGCAGCGGTGCCAACACACCAGCAGCGTTTAGAGATGAGCACCATAATTCATGAGAATAATTGGGCATTTAAACCAAACCTGGGACCAATCCAGAGCCGACAGATACAGGTCAGAGTGGTTAGCTGTTAGGGGAGGAGAGCGAGAGGATGAGGGGGAGAGAGGGGGAGAGAGAAAGGAGGGGGAAAGAGAGAGGGACAGAGAGATAGTGTGTGTGAGAGAGAGAGACAGGTGATGACAGATCTGTTCCAAAAGAGGGTTGTGATTGATTGAGGCTCTCTCTCTCTCTCTGTCTCCATCTTGAAGCCTGGAGCCTCACAGCAGAGAGCCAGGAGCTGCAGCACGGGTCAGACTCACAGCAGAGAGCACAGTCAGAGCACACAGCTGGCACTGATATGTCACACCATATTGGGTGTGTATGTATATGTTCTAATACATACAGTACATAAACATGTTCACAACACAAATTCATATTCCTTTGGAAAAAATATCCATATAAATCTGAATATACAGTGGGTGTGAAATTATTGGCACCCTTGATAAAGATGAACAAAAAAGACTATAAAATATTTCATACAAATACTGAGCTTTATTGTATAAGAAAAGGGAAATTATATTATTTTATACTAATAAAATGTGGTTATTTTCTGCGTATGCATCATTATTTCAAGGCCAAACCCACCACCGCAGTGTGCGTGGCCAAAGAGCTCTATTTTCATGTGATCCAACAAATGTAAACATCTAGAGTTTGCTAAAAGGCGCTGGAAGTTGGATTGGAATTGTTGCTATGGTCAGATGACATGAAAATAGGGCTCCCTGGCCATGCACACCAGTGGTGGGTTTGGTGTCAAAATAATGATGCATAAGCAGAAAATAACCCCATACCTACTGTAAAATAAAAAATCTACAAATAAATGGTTAATGGCCACAAATCAAATTGCAAGGTGCGGTATTGAAAGGTATTGAAAACAGTGGTGCCAATAAAACAAATATTTCTCTGAGCTATTGTACAAGTATAAAATAATGTAATTTTCTAAAATGTTTGAGTATACAATTAAAGCTCAGTATTTGTATTACTTATTTGAGTCTTTTTGCTCATATTCATCAAGGGGAACAATCATTTCAGACCCCACTTTACTAGCTTATTCTATATGTAGGATTCAGTGACTCCTTTACATTGTAGGCACATCCATCATTCCTAGGACTGCTACTGTCTGATATGAGCTTTACAGTCACACCACCCAGCCTCCCACTACACACAGAAAAGGGCAATGTTGCAAATCTAAACTACCACAGCGCAATGAGTCCAAAACAATAGGCACTCGAGTTGAAGTTGTACTGATCGTCCTCTCGCACACCCACTGCCTGTCTAAATGTGATTAGATGCTCCAGTGTCAACTGCCGTGGGAGGGAGAGGGATGGAGGGGGAGGGCAGGGCTGTGCTTCAGAGGATCATTAGAAGACTCCTAACACCAAAACTTGGATTCCAATCAAATCAAATTGTATTCGTCACATACACATGGTTAGCAGATGTTAATGCGAGTGTAGCGAAATGCTTGTGCTTCTAGCTCCGACAGTGCAGTAATATCTAACAAGTAATCTAACAATTCTCCAACAACAACCTAATACACACAAATCTAAAGGGGTGAATAAGAATATGTACATATAAGTATATGGATGAGCGATGGCCGAGCGGCGTAGGCAAGGTGCAATAGATGGTATAAAATACAGTATATACATGTATATACATGTGATATGAGTAATGTAAGATATGTAAACATTATTAAAGTGGCATTATTTAGAGTGGCATTGTTTAAAGTGACTAGTGATCCATTTATTAAAGTGGCCAGTGATTGGGTCTCAATGTAGGCTGCAGCCTCTGAGTTAGTGATTGCTGTTTAGCAGTCTGATGGCCTTGAGACAGAAGCTGTTTTTTAGTCCCTCAGTCTCAGCTTTGATGCACCTGTACTGACCTCGCCTTCTGGATGGTAGCAGTGTGAACAGGCAGTGGCTCGGGTGGTTGATGTCCTTGATGATCATCAGACATCGGGTGCTGTAGGTGTCATGGAGGGCAGGTAGTTTGCCACCTGTGATGTGTTGTGCAGACCTCACCACCCTCTGGAGAGCCTTGCGGTTGTGATACAGCCTGACAGGACGCTCTCGATTGTGCATCTGTAAAAGTTTGTCAGGGTTTTGGGTAACAAGCCACATTTCTTCAGCCTCCTGAGGTTGAAGAGGCGCTGTTGTGCCTTTTTCACCACACTGTCTGTGTGGATGGACCATTTCAGTTTGTCTGTGATATGTACGCCTAGGAACTTAGCTTTCCACCTTCTCCACTGCTGTCCCTTCGATGTGGATAGGGGGGTGCTCCCTCTGCTGTTTCCTGAAGTCCACGATCATCTCCTTTGTTTTGTTGACGTTGAGTGAGAGGTTGTTTTTTTGCATGACCACGCAGTCGTGGGTGAACAGGGAGTATAGGAGGGTGCTGAGCATGCACCCTTGTGGGGCCCCAAGCTCACACCCTTGTGGGGCCCCAGTGTTGAGGGTCAGTGAAGTGGAGATGTTATTTTCTACCTTCACCACCTGGGGGTGGCCCGTCAGAAAGTCCAGGACCCAATTGCACAGGGCAGGGTTGAGACCCAGGGTCTCCAGCTTGATGATGAGCTTGGACTGTACTATGGTGTTGAATGCTGAGTTGTAGTCAACCGCATTCTTACATAGGTATTCCTTTTGTCCAGATGGGGTAGGGCAGTGTGCAGTGTGATGGTGATTGCGTCGTCTGTGGACTTGTTGGGGTGGTATGCAAACTGTAGTGGGTCTATGATGGCCGGTAAGGTGGTGGTGATATGATCATTGACTAGTCTCTCAGAGCACTTCATGATGACAGAAGTGAGTGCTAGGTCGATGTTGTTCTTTGAGGCTGACCGGAACATGCTCCAGTCCGCGTGATCAAAACAATCTTGAAGCGTGGCTTCCAATTGGTTGGACCAGCGTTGAATGGTGCTCGTCACTGGGGCATCCTGTTTGAGTTTCTGCCTATAGGACGGTAGGAGTATTCGTTTTCTTTCAAAATACTTTCGAGTGTGATATTGTGCCTGCTTGCAGTGCTTGATGGGTGGGGTTGGCACTTATGGGACTATTCTATTGGTTCCATTGCACCAGGCAAGCTCAATCAAGCGCAGCTAAATAATACAAATACTATTTGAACCCAGGGTTAAGCCCACTCTGACCTGGACTCTATTTCATGTGAAATGAGTGGTTGAACACAGCACTTAAACCATTAACTCCGTCACTGTGTTCATGTATGTAGACATTTGGATTTATGCCCCTAGGCCAGGAGCCCTCACACTGAATTACATTCAGCCATGGGCCGATTTTTCCTTGAGAGGATGGTCGCGGGGCCAGAACTTAGTTAAATCTCATATTTACACTGCAAATTGTCCTTAAGTCCCAAACAGATATAGTATTTGACAAAAACAGAATCATTTCAAACCTCGATTACATTGGGATACGATCGCATATGCCTCTTTATTTATGCCTGGGAATACTTGGAAATGGATTTCCTAAATGAAAATTAATTTGAGCTGATTTCCTGGTCATTTTATGCCGAACAACTAAAACTATTAAAAATATATACTGTATGTGTTTACATTTTTTGGGGGCCAAATAAAATCACCTGAGGGCCAACTGACAATCTCTTAGAAAAAAAATATGTTGGCACAAGATGGAGGGAAAGTTGGAGCTTAACTAACAGAATTACAGTTTTACAGTTAGCAAAAATGTACGCTTAAGGTGCGTCCAGAGTCCGCACCTTTTGGGGGGGGGGGGGGGTACTTTCACGCCCTGGCCATAGAGAGGGTTTTGTTCTCTATTTTGGTTAGGCCAGGGTGTGACTAGGGTGGGCGTTCTTAACTGACTTGCCTAGTTAAATAAAGGTGAAAAAAAAAAAATTACCACAACATTTTCTGGACATTTTTGTCTTAATTACTTATTTATACATGCTATTTTTATGTACACATATGTCGATAAAGAACAATAGGCAGTCTATCAGATTAAGCCAAAATGACTAAAGTATACATTGCATTTGTCCTAATATTTCCTAAATATTAGTGCATTACTGTAATGATAAGCAGGTTTCGGAGATGAGTGTTTCATAATTTGCCATTGAAAAACTGTTCCGAGAACTATAAGAGATTCAGTAACACAATACATCATCAAACTGTGTCAAATGACTTGCATACAACTAAAATCACTGATCTTAATGCAATTGACTAAAATACCCCTTATTTTAGCATAAGTGTAAGTACTGTAATTACGTGCATGTATTTTCAAATGTCAAAAGTGAGCTTAAGCCTAAAAAGTAGCTTAAATAATATCTAATTTCTCCATGGTCTTTACAGGTAATATTTGTGTATTAGGAGATGGATATGTGTGGTTCTAAGGTATTTTAGATGTATTTCTAAATTGAATGGAATCCTATGGGCAAATTACATAACATAATATGCCTATAAACTGTCTAAATATGTGGGATATGGACCAAAAACTTCCTTGGAATATCATACAACAGTATAGGTAAGTGCTAAAACAGGAACATATGTCAAAATGGGGAATATCCTCCATTAAAAGTGGCGGTTGCTCTTTGCTGAAACACAAACTCCAGATTGTGGCTTTAAGTAAATTAAATGGGATTTGTAAACCAATATTTCTTGACAACCTCTACTTAATCAAATAACTGATGTTTTACAAAAAAATCTACACAATTGGTGTAAACAGTGATCTTAGTAAATAATTAAAGTTACCAGCACAGCACACCCATTGACTATACATTATAATTTCCCGAAATTAAAGATCTCATTAGCAAAACGGACCTAAAAAGGATGTGGTAATGAGACACGTGTGATATTTGTGCCTCTGTAACTTTCTCAGTCATCATTATTCATCACTACAGTCCCTGGTTCGAATCCAGGCTGTATCACATCCTGCCGTGATTGGGAGTCCCATAGTGCGGCACACAATTGGCCCAATTGGCCCAGCGTCGTCCGGGTTTGGCCGGGTAGGCCGTAATTGTAAATAAGAATTTGTTCTCAACTTTGTTCTTAAATAAAGGCTAAAAAAATTACAAAAAAAATCAAAAATCGAACCTTTTCAAATGCCCACTTTGAGTGTGAAAGTGTGTTAAATACATTAAAATGTATAAAAATGTGTAGGAGTGTTTATCATAGACAGGCATGCATAATCGTCATACAGCTTAGCTCACTTGTCTAATGCTGGACGTATGCAATCCTGGTTGTGCATAAGATTTGCAATGAACCATTTCTCATACATAGAAAGGGTAAGAAAGCAGAGATTAATGCCGTTCTAGCCTTTCCACTCCTAAGCCTCTTCTCTCGGTTCATAACATTTACTGTACATTTAACACATCTTTATATTTACTGTAAATTTATCATATGTTTTATTTATAGTTTAAAATACTCAAATGGAAAGAGGCAGAGATTGATGTTCCTTTCTCTTTCGGTTTATAACATTTCATGTACATTTAACCTTCTCTGTGTGAGGCCATAATGTACTTTTCTTCACAATGGGAGTTTTCCTGAATAGAAAGTAATGGAAAACCATTAAAGAAATGGTTCCTCTGTGGTCGGTGTGTTATTATTTTGAAGCTGTGGGTCATTTATTTTCTTTGTTATTTCCTTACTTTAATAACTGATTCTTTGATAGTTTCCTAGTCCCCACTACCTGGCACTGATGTCAGTTCGACCATAGGTCTCAAGAATTTTTCTAGTAGATGTTTTTTAAGGTATTAGAAATACATCAAAACACAATAATGTTGAAGTAAAGGCCCCTGCCAACTAATAACATTTACATTGTTTTGCAGAAATAATTTGCCTTCTAGAAATTTAGGAAATGTTGCCTAGTGTCTTGTCATTCTGTTGCCCAAAAACCCACATATCTTTAAGATATTTTCAAATTTCTCTCCTAATGAGGCCGGGGGCAGCATCAGCTAGGGGACCAGCATCAGCTAGGGGACCAGCATCAGCTAGGGCACCAAAGACCAGGGACCAGGAACCAGTCTGCCTGCTCCTTCTGATGGTGGACGGCGAGCTGGACTCACGTGAGCGTCGCTCCACACTTCTGCGCACCTGAACCACTCATCAACCGCAGGAGCTTCGGTCTGGCCCGGGGTCCACGGAGCTGAGGACGAGAATACCAACCCTACCATGTCACAACATAACTGATTGGCTGAAACACATTATGAAGGAATGAAATTGCACAAATTAACTTTCAACAAGGCACACCTGTTAATTAAAATGCATTCCAGGTGACTACCTCATGAAGCAGGTTGAGAGAATGCGTGTGTGCAACGCTGTCATCAAGGCAAAGGGTGGCTACTTTGAAGAATCTCAAATATATTTAGATTTGTTTAAACACTTTTTTGCTGGTACTGTATATGTTATTTTTTTTCATACCGCATTTGTATTATATAATTTATACAGTCTTTTATTCTCATCTTTATCAAGGGATCTAATCATTTCGCCCCCACTGTATCTAACCATTGGCCTGATGCCCAGTGCAGAGAGACACCATATTATTTTTCTCATTGGCGGAGCATGAAGAAACCCCCCTGAGGCTTATTTAACCAACCCTCTCGCCCAACACTTTACCTGGGCCATAGTGAATCATCACCGGGTGGTGGTCACACGTGCGAATGCACGCACATAATCCCACTCCCCCACACCTACTCTTAAGCGAAACATTTCATAATCTCTGGCCGGGCTATTGATTTGTTCACTGCTGTGGTCCAGAGGCTCTGACTGGCCTGCCTGTGGCACACACACCACACACACACACACACACACACACACACACACACACACACACACACACTGATCTGCCCTACGCTGTGTGTAACACACACTCAGTACACAGGATGTGGTGCTTAAAAACAACCCTGGGCAGGGATTAAAATCCCTCCATACATTTTCCCCTTCTGCTGGGTTTTTTCATCTGCTACCCAAAGGGAAAACAGATAAACAAGAGAAATGTATCTAAAATAAGGCAGCGTGGAAAGAAATGAGGAGAGAAAATATGCCAGAAGTCAAAAGGGTTTATTCATTGTTTTAGGAGATGGGGCCTTGCTCCTTTGTTTGCAGTATAGGGGTTGGAGCAGGCTGCCTCACGAAACATTGACGAAACATTGACCAAACTACAACTACTACACAAATCTCTCCTCAACAGGATAGTATTCCCACTCTGGCGAGTCCTTAATTGTTACAGAACCTCTTTCTCTGAGGCTCCACTCTCCATTATCAAGGGGTGTAATTGAGCAAATGTTGTTAAAAATATTTGAGGCAGACGTGTGGCGGGTTGGTGGGCACAGGGCCGGGTGGGTGTCCCAGAGCAGGCGTATGATTTCCCCCTCGGCTGATGGCAGGAGATAGGCCCTCTCATTATGGGTTGGCATTGCCTTGACAACCTTGCCGACGGGAGTACTCCTCTAAACACTAATTAGGATGACTTTGGGAGAGAGAGGGAGAAAAAAGGATGGAGGGGGGAGGAAGGGGAAAGAGAGAGAGGGAGGCAGAGCAAGGGGGAGGAGAGGGGGAGGATGGGGAAGTAGAGAGTGAGAGAGAGAGTGATGGAGGGAGGGGGAGAGAGGGAATTAGAGAGAGCGGAATAGGGGGAGGGGGGAATTGGGGAGGGGGGGGGTGTGCAACTCAAACACTGCTACTCAAACCTGTTCAGGGAAGAATAGGGGAACAAAAGGGAATCATTCTATGGAAGGAACAACAGATTCCAGATAAAGGTACCGTATTGGCATTCCTCGGTTTAACATGGATTGACTGGTGTACTGTAGAGCAGGGGTATTCAACTCCTACTCTAAGAGGTAAGCCCTGGAGCCTGCTAGTTTTCTGTTCTACCTGATACTTGGAGTCCCAGGTCTAAATCAGTCCGTGATTAGACGGGAACAATGGGGAAAAAAAGCAGTGGAACTGGCTACAAGGACCACAGTTGAGTTTGAGGGCTGTAGAGGTAGTGGAATGGAAAAATGTCTTCAGTGGCTTTTTATTTGCATGACATCTGCATGTTGTCTGCTTGAGTTCAGTCTTCACCCGCCACAGAGTCAGAGCTGCTTAGCTGCAGGTACTGTGGAGTTCACATAGGAGTGACTCACTGTGCTCATAACATACACATGCGTGTGACACACGTATACTTGTGCGCACACACACACACACACACACACACACACACACACACACACACACACACACACACACACACACACACACACTCATAGCTCTAAGGCTCTTCCATACCGTACATGAGTAGTTTGACAACTGACAGGCTTCGGCTCTGATACTATAGCAGCCAGATCGTCCAAGATTGAAATTGGACATCTATCCATGTCCTGAGAACATAGGGAAATGTCTTCAAAACTGGCCTCTAGGGGCAACATTGAGTGCTATTACCATCAAGTAAAGTGTTGAGTGTTATGGATGGGCGTAATCCCATGACTCTGGATCAGAAGGTTGTGTGTTTGATCCCAGTCGTGAACACCGTTTTTTTATTTTTGGTTTTAACCCTATCCCAAACCTTAACCCTTACCATAACCATTTGGAATGAGTAACTAAACTTTATGTTTTAACCCTATCCCAAACCTTAACCCTTACCTTAATGAGTGCCTAAACTTGCCCTTAACTTAGAAATTTGACGTTTGGAAAAATGTAATGATACAGAGCAGCAGGAGCAACAAAACACTTTGATGTTTGGAGCAACTTCAAAATTTGACATTTGGAGACGTCTAATTCTGCAGTGAGACTGCGAGAGCTTGTTGACTGTAGAGTACACATGTATAAACGGTTGTACTTCTCTCCATCTCTCTCTGACAGTCTGAGGGCAGCTGCTGTGCTGTGCTGTGTTGGTCTCGTCAGTCGAGCCAAACCGCTGTTAAAGCTTCTCCTTGCTGCTGGGGTCTCTCTTTGGGCTAGCCTTGGACAGATGTTGCGGAGGAGTATGTGTGTGTTTCTGTGAATGTGGGTGAGGGTGAAGGGGGATGTGTGTGTGCACGTGTGCGTGTTAGTGAATTCATGTGTGTGTGTGTGCGTGTGCATGTAAGTGTGTGTGAGTGTGTACTGCTGGCAGAGAGAGGCAGGCCAAGATGGGCCAGTTCTGCTCTGGGCCAGTTCTGCTCTGGGCCGCTGGGCTCTACACACCCATCACATCTGTTCTCCTCTCTGTAAGCCAGCTCCTCTGTTCCTCTGTGTCCTCCACCTCTCCACCCTTCTGTAAATAATACCCTTCATTATCTTCTAACAGCTCTCAACAGAGGGTTTGGTTAAAATATACATGCTTGACAATAAGTTAAATGTAGAAAATGTACTGTATGTTATCACCTTGTCAAGAAACTGTAGGCTATGTATTTACAATAGCATAGATTATTTCATTGGTAGTTCATTAGATATTGGGTCGATCTATGCAATGTCAAGTGTAAACCAGGGTTGTGTTCAATTAAATTTTAGATTCAGGTCCATTCAAGCAGGCAAAGTATACATTATTTGGTCTGGAAAATAAAACCACATTGCTAGCTGGCCAAAACTGTTTGAAGAGTTTTCAGCTTTGTTTTCCGCTTTCTGTCTGTAGACGATATCTATGGCCAGTACTCCACTCATCTAGAAGGACCTCAGGTTTCTTTGAGGCTGCAACATTCTTCCGCAGCAAACATAATAAATAGTTAAGTTATGGATAAATATTAATGTAGCTACATTAGGTTTTCACAAGGGTTCAACATGAAGATTTCATTCTCTCTCTCCAAATGTAAAACATACATTTTCTGCTCAGGCGTTTATGTAAATTTAATTTCAGAAGATTTTGGTGGGGTGAATCTTACAGTAACAATACACTATTGATGTAATTGCCCATGTATAAGAGTGATGAGAAACGCATGTATCTATGTTAGGAGAGTTTAATGTACAAGTCAACATCATGAAAAAGTGCACCCAGGGTAGAGATTAGGATATGGTTGGGTGGGATTTGTGTGTGTATGTGCGTGCATGCCTCCTTGTGCGTGTATGTTTGTGTGTGTGTGTGTGTTACGCTATGCTTTGTGTGCTGCTCTACACTATTCCGCTACGCCGAGGGGTCTGGGTGAGAAGAGAGCAGTGAGCTGGCCACTCCGGGTGACCAGGGGTCAGGTGAATTTGTAAGCTGTCAAACAGAGCCACTCGGACGCAGGTCCAGAGGCTGTGTCCCAAATAGCATCCTATTCCTTAGCGCTACCTATAGAACTCTGGTCAAAAGTAATGCCCTATAAAGGGAATTTGGTGCAATTTGGGACGCAGGCAGAGGCTGGATAGAGACAACCCTCCCAGGGAATGGATTTTATTAGATGTTCAGTGGGGGGAAAAAGAGCGCTCAATGGGAAGGATAAAGGGAAATTAACACTTTGAGAGAAGAGAAGGGAAAACAGCCCCAGCTAATGGCTGTTAGGTAAATACCTGAGGCTTTTAGCTGAATCATAGGCTGTGTGTGTGTGTGCACAGTGCTTTGGGCGCTAACGTTCACTACCAGCAAATATTCATAACACCAAGTCAAGATCTTTCATTATCTACTCTCTCTGTGAAACTAAGCTGAGGGATTGTGGAACACAAAGAGAATGGGCATCATGGACCCAGCTAAAAAGGAAAGGCTAGATATATGCTTTATAGTAGCTTTTTTATTTTATGTCTATCTTCGATAAGCTACCCAGGAAAGGGCAAAAAATTGGCATATTAATGTACAGCGCATTCGGAAAGTATTCAGACCCCTTGACTTTTCCAAAATGTTGTTAAGTTACAGTCTTATTCAATTTAAAAAATATATTTTTATTCTCCCTCAATCTACACACAGTACCCCATAATGAAAAGCAAAAACAGGTTAGTATATATTTTTAGTAATTTATTGGACCAATTTTGCGTTGCCCCATGGGCCTCCCGGGTGCGGCCGGCTGCGACAGAGCCTGGGCTCGAACCCAGAATCTTTGATGGCACAGCTAGCACTGCGATGTGGTGCATTAGACCACTGCGCCACCCGGGAGGCCCCATTCTTGGGGACTTTCAATTTTAGTACCCTGCCCCAGATCTGTATCTCAACATAATCCTGTCCTGGAGCTCTACAGACAATTCCTTCGACCTCATGGCTTGGTTTTTGCTCTGACATGCATTATCAACTGTGGGACCTTATATAGACAGGTGTGTGCCTTTCCAAATCATGTCCAATCAATTGAATTTACCACAGGTCGACTCCAATCAAATTGTAGAAACATCTCAAGGATGATCAATGGAAAACAGGATGCACAATGGGGTGTTTTGTGTAGATTAGATTATTTAATCAATTTTAGATTAAGGCTGTAACGTAACAAAATGTGGAAAAAGTGAAGGGGTCTAAATACTTTCCGAAGGCACTGTTTGTAGCCTTAGAAATAAGGTTCATGAAATTAATAACTTGCTAACATCAGATAAAATGTATGTTGGCCAACTCTGAGACTCACTTAACTCATTTCATAATACAGCAGTAGCAATACAGGGATATAACATCTACAGAAGAGACAGGAATGTCTATGGGGGAGGTGTTGCTGTACATGTTCAGAGCCATATTCCTGGAAAGGGTAGAGAGTATCTCATGTCTAATGATGTTGAAGTTTTGTGGTTGCAAATTAATTTGCCTCATCTAAAGCCTTTTATTTTGGGGTGCTGCTGTAGTCCACCAAGTGGTAACAGTCAATATGTGTGCAATTCTTGATAATATGTGTGATGTTAACCTGTTAGGGCTAGGGGGCAGTATTGACACAGCCGGATAAAAAACGTACCCGATTTAATCTGGTTACTACTCCTGCCCAGTAACTAGAATATGCATATAATTATTGGCTTTGGATAGAAAACACCCTAAAGTTTCTAAAACTGTTTGAATGGTGTCTGTGAGTATAACAGAACTCAAATGGCAGGCCAAAACCTGAGAAGATTCTGTACAGGAACTACCCTGTCTGACCATTTCTTGGCCTTCTTTGTCATCTCTATCCAAAACAAAGGATCTCTGCTGTAACGTGACACTTTCTAAGGCTCCCATAGGCTCTCAGAAGGCGCCAGAACGTTGAATGATGACTCTATAATGATGATACCCACCGCAATCTTCCGGTGAATTTACTAAATTACTCATGATTAACGTTCACAAAAAAACATAATTATTATTTTAAGAATTATAGATACAGAACTCCTTTATGCAATCGCGGTGTCAGATTTTAAAATAGCTTTTCGGCGAAAGCACATTTTGCAATATTCTGAGTACATAGCCTGGCCATCATGGCTAGCTATTTTGACACCCACCAAGTTTGGCCCTCACCAAACAGGATTTACTATAAGAAAAATGTGATTACCTTTGCTGTTCTTCGTCAGAATGCACTCCCAGGACTTCTACTTCAACAACAAATGTTGTTTTGGTTCTAAATAATCCATAGTTATATTGAAATAGCTCCGTTTTGTTCGTGCGTTGAGGTCACAATCCGAAGGGTGTCGCGCGAGCGCATTTCGTAACAAAAAATTTCAAAATATTCCATTACTGTACTTCGAAGCATGTTAAACGCTGTTTAAAATCAATTTTTATGCTATTTTTCTCGTAAAATAGCGATAATATTCCAACCGGGCGACGTTGTTTCATTCAAAGGCTGAAAGAAAAAAATGGAGTAGTCTCGTGTACAAGCATCTCCAGTGTCACTGTTCTCAGCCTGACCACTCACAAACAGAGCTGCTGTACTTAGCCCAGAGACTGCAGACACCCCATTACACTTT
Organism: Salmo salar; assembly: GCF_965601325.2. NCBI lineage: Eukaryota > Metazoa > Chordata > Actinopteri > Salmoniformes > Salmonidae > Salmo > Salmo salar. Next base: position 39,506,792 of record NC_138297.1, on the reverse strand, counting down.
CTGGCGCCTTCTGAGAGCCAATGGAAGCCTTAGAAAATGTCACGTTACAGCACAGATGCTGTATTTTCGATAGAGATGCTACAGAAGGACAATAAATTGTCAGACAGGGCACTTCCTGTATGGAATCTTCTCAGGTTTTGGCCTGCCACATGAGTTCTGTTGTACTCACAGACACCATTCAAACAGTTTTAGAAACTTTAGAGTGTTTTCTATCCAAATCTACTAATTATATGCATATTCTAGTTTCTGGGCAGGAGTAGTAATCAGATTAAATCGGGTACGTTTTTTATCCGGCCGTGAAAATACTGCCCCCTATTCCAAACAGGTTAAGAGTGTGCTCCTAATCTCAGCTCATTACCTGTATAAAAGGCACCTGGGAGCCAGAAATCTTTCTGATTGAGAGGAGGTCAAGTACTTATTTCCCTCATTAAAATGCAAATCAATTTATAACATTTTGGACATGAGTTTTTCTGGATTTTTTGTTGTTGTTATTCTGTCTCTCACTGTTCAAATAAACCTACCATTAAAATTATAGACTGATCATTTCTTTGTCAGTGGGCAAATGTACAAAATCAGCAGGGGATGAAATACTTTTTTCCCTCACTGTATCTTAAGTTATTAAGCTATATAAAATGACGGTTGTTGATGTGTATGGCTGCATTTCAGATACAGCCATCTCTGCAGCACTCCACCAATCAGGCCTTTATGGTGGAGTGGCCAGACTGAAGCCACTCCTCAGTAAAAGGCACATTACAGCCCGCTTGGAGTTTGCCAAAAGGCACCTAAAGGACTCTCTGACCATAAGAAACAAGATTCTTTGGTCTGATGAAACCAAGATTGAATTCTTTGGCCTGAATGTCAAGCATCACGTCTGGAGGAAACCTGGCACTATCCCTACGGTGAAGCATGGTGGTGGCAGCATCATGCTGTGGGGATATTTTTTAGCGGCAGGGACTGGGAGACTAGTCAGGAGTGAGGCAAAGATGTATAGAGAGATCCTTGATGAAAACCTGCTTCAGAGCGCCCAGGTCCTCAGACTGAGGCAAAGGTTCACCTTCCAACAGGACAACGACCCTAAGCACACAGGCAAGACAACACAGGAGTGACTTCGGGCCAAGTCTCTGAATGTTCATGAGTGGTCCAGCCAGAGCCCGGACATGAACCCGATCAAACATCTCTGGAGAGACCTGAAAATAGCTGTGCAGCAACTCTCCCCATCCAACCTGACAGAGCTTGAGAGGGTCTGCAGAGAAGAATGGAATAATCTCCCCAAATACAGGTGTGCCACGCTTGTTGCGTCATACCCAAGAAGTCTCGAGGCTGTCATCACTGCCAAAGGTGCTTAAACAAAGTACTGAGTAAAGGTTCTGAATACTTATGTAAATGTGATATTTCATTTTTTAAATATAAATTAGTAAATATTTAAAAAAAAGTTTTTTTGCTTTGTCATTATGGGGCATTGTGTGTAGATTGATGGGGGGGGGGGGGAACTATTTAATCAATTTAGGTTTTAATTACTTTTTTTATGTAACAAAATGTGGAAAAAGTGAAGGGGTCTGAATACTTTCCGAAGGCACTGTAGGTACGGTGTACATTGTATACAAACACTGCTTCCAATTCTACATACTGTATTTCTTCAGATATTATAATCCTCCTGCTGCAGGATTATTTTCCTCCTCTGACAAAAGGGGTCAAATTTAAATCTGACATCGGTATATGCTGTATGTAAATGCAGTACAGGACCTTCTTTTGTTGTTCAATTGTTCTTATTTTATGTTTGTGTGGCTGTTCTTGTCTATTAGTATCATGCACTTTGTCATGTTTTATGTTTTCTGTGAACCCCAGCAACAGCTAATTGGAATCCAAATAAAATACCAAATTCTATCTCCAGTTTGTAGATTCACCATTAACATCACTCACAGTATGAGGTTAGGTAGAAGCTCAGATGAGTTCAATCAAAGCCTGAATAAGGAGGCTTGCAGCAATTGTAAGTTGCTTGAATAGAAGATTGTGCCTAACGGGTCATTTAGAATGTTACAATTTAAGTACAGATATGTTAATTACTGCTATTATAACCAACAGATGTCCAGTTATGTCCAAATCTTCCCTGACAAATATTGTAAACTGTAGCCTGAGCTGTGACTCAATGCAACTCTCATCGTCTTGTACTCCTGTATTTATTCAACCTTCTTGAAAAGTTACCGCATATCCTCTGACAGAACAAAAGCATCGCTCACTCCTGTCAGTTACAGTGTAGAAAACGTACAGTTATGACTATAACTACTGTTTCCTGAAGGAGGCAAATGAGGTACAACACTATCGGATGAGCAACCTCTACTAAGGACATATAACATATAACCATATGACCCTGTCTTGTCCCAGCTGTCAGCACACTATGAGCCATGCTGAAAGCTGTAATATCCAAGCGATAAAACCTCACAGAAATGTGCGGTGTTGCCCAATTCCCTGCTGCACAAATATCCCCTACCGGCAACCCTTTAAACAATATATTGAGTCGGGATATGCATTTCTTGGCTGTGATCTATATCCAGATCTTGATATGCTTTTTGATATGCTGAAAATAAGGACAATACAATATAATAATGGCACCGAAGGAGATGGCTGCCATTTTACTGGCTCCTAACCAACTGTGCTATTTTGTTAGTTTTTTTGTATTGTTTGTAACTAATTTTATGCATAATGTGGCTGCTACCGTCTATGACCGAAAATAGCTTCTGGACATCAGAACAGAGATTTCTTACCTTGAACTGGACGAAGATTTTTTCTTTAATGAGTCCGACGCAAAGGATATACTGCTTGTCAAGACAAGGCCCAAATCCCCGTCATCAGTGTGAAGAAAAGACGAAGGAAAAAGGGGGGTAAGGTTTGGTGCCTTGTAAGAATTTGCAGATGAGTTGGTAAACCACCAATTCCCTTGGTATTAAATGGCCAACGTGTAATCATTGGAAAAAAACTGGACGATCTACGATTAAGACTATCCTACCAACGGGACATTAAAAACTGTAATATCTTATGTTTCACTGAGATGTGGCAGAACGACGACACGGATAATATAGAGATGGCAGGCTTCTCTGTGCATCAGCAGGACAGAGCAGCTATGCCTGGTAAAATTAGGGGCGGGGGTTTGTGTCTATTTGTCAATAACTGCTGGTGCGCCATGTCTAATATTAAAGAAGTCTCAAGGTATTGCTCGCCTGGGGTAGAATACCTCTTGATAAGCTGTAGACCACACTATCAACCAAGAGAGTTCTCATATACACTGCTCAAAAAAATAAAGGGAACACTAAAATAACACATCCTAGATCTGAATGAATGAAATAATCTTATTAAATACTTTTTCCTTTATATAGTTGAATGTGCTGACAACAAAATCACATAAAAATAATCAATGGAAATCCAATTTATCAACCCATGGAGGTCTGGATTTGGAGTCACACTCAAAATTAAAGTGGAAAACCACACTACAGGCTGATCCAACTTTGATGTAATGTCCTTAAAACAAGTCAAAACGAGGCTCAGTAGTGTGTGTGGCCTCCACGTGCCTGTATGACCTCCCTACAATGCCTGGGCATGCTCCTGATGAGGTGGCGGATGGTCTCCTGAGGGATCTCCTCCCAGACCTGGACTAAAGCATCCGCCAACTCCTGGACAGTCTGTGGTGCAACGTGGCGTTGGTGGATGGAGCGAGACATGATGTCCCAGATGTGCTCAATTGGATTCAGGTCTGGGGAACGGGCGGGCCAGTCCATAGCATCAATGCCTTCCTCTTGCAGGAACTGCTGACACACTCCAGCCACATGAGGTCTAGCATTGTCTTGCATTAGGAGGAACCCAGGGCCAACCGCACCAGCATATGGTCTCACAAGGGGTCTGAGGATCTCATCTCGGTACCTAATGGCAGTCAGGCTACCTCTGGCGAGCACATGGAGGGCTGTGCGGCCCCCCAAAGAAATGCCACCCCACACCATGACTGACCCACCGCCAAACCGGTCATGCTGCAGGATGGTGCAGGCAGCAGAACGTTCTCCACGGCGTCTCCAGACTCTGTCACGTCTGTCACATGTGCTCAGTATGAACCTGCTTTCATCTGTGAAGTGCACAGGGCGCCAGTGGCGAATTTGCCAATCTTGGTGTTCTCTGGCAAATGCCAAACGTCCTGCACGGTGTTGGGCTGTAAGCACAATCCCCACCTGTGGACGTCGGGCCCTCATACCACCCTCATGGAGTCTGTTTCTGACCGTTTGAGCAGACACATGCACATTTGTGGCCTGCTGGATGTCATTTTGCAGGGCTCTGGCAGTGCTCCTCCTGCTCCTCCTTGCACAAAGGCGGAGGTAGCGGTCCTGCTGCTGGGTTGTTGCCCTCCTCCGGCCTCCTCCACGTCTCCTGATGTACTGGCCTGTCTCCTGGTAGCGCCTCCATGCTCTGGACACTACGCTGACAGACACAGCAAACCTTCTTGCCACAGCTCGCATTGATGTGCCATCTTGGATGAGCTGCACTACCTGAGCCACTTGTGTGGGTTGTAGACTCCGTTTCATGCTACCACTAGAGTGAAAGCACCGGCAGCATTCAAAAGTCACCAAAACATCAGCCAGGAAGCATAGGAACTGAGAAATGGTCTGTGGTCACCACCTGCAGAACCACTCCTTTATTGGGGTGTCTTGCTAATTGCCTATAATTTCCACCTGTTGTCTATTCCATTTGCACAACAGCATGTGAAATTTATTGTCAATCAGTGTTGCTTCCTAAGTGGACAGTTTGATTTCACAGAAGTGTGATTGACTTGGAGTTACATTGTGTTGTTTAAGTGTTCCCTTTATTTTTTTGAGCAGTATATATTACCGATGCTAGCACCAAGACCATACTCAATGAGCAGTGTAAGGCCATAAGCAAACAAGAAAATGCTAATCTAGAAGCGGCGCTCCTAGTTGCCTGGGCTTTTAATGCAGGCAAACTTAAATCTGTTTTACCTAAATTCTACCAGCATGTCAACCAGAGGAGAAAATAAATCTAGACCACCTTTACTCCACACACAAAGACGCATACAAAGCTCTCCCTCACCCTCCATTTGGCAAATCTGACCATAATTCTATCCGCCTGATTCTTGTTTACAAGCAAAAACTAAATCAGGAAGTACCAGTGACTCGCTCAATACGGAAGTGGTCATATGACGAGGATGCTACGCTACAGGACTGTTTTGCTAACACAGACTGGAATATGTTTTGCTACTCATCCAATGAAATTGAGGACTATCAGTCACCAGCTTCATCAATAAGTGCATCGACGACGTCATCCCCACAGTCACTGTACGTACATTTCCCAACCAGAAGCCATGTATTACAGGTAACATCCGCTCCGAGCTAAAGGCTAGAGCTGCCGCTTTCGAGGAGCGGGACACTAATCTGGAAGTTTATAAGACATCCCTCAGACGAACCATTAAACAGGCAAAGCATCAATCCAGGACTAAGATGAATCCTACTACATCGGCTCTGACGCTCGTCAGATGTGGCAGGAATTGAAAAATATTACGGACTAGAAAGGGAAACCCAGCTGTGAGCTGCCCAGTGACGCAGGCCTACCAGACAAGCTAAATGCCTTTTATGCTCACTTCGAGGCAAGCAACACTGAAGCATGCATGAGATAACCAGCTGTTCCAGACAACTGTGTGATCACGCTCTCCATAGCTGATGTGAGCAAGACCATTAAACAGGTCAACATTCACAAAGCCGCGGGGCCAGACAGATTACCAGGATGTGTAATATCTACATATTTCAAACAGACCACCATAGTTCCTGTGACCAAGAAAGCAAAGTTAACCTGCAGAAATTATTATCGCCTGTACCACTCACGTTGGTAGCCATGAATTGCTTTGAAAGGCTGGTCATGGCTCACATCAACACCATCATGCTGGAAAACCTAGACCCACTCCAATTCGCATACCGACCCAACAGATCCAAAGATGACGCAATCTCAATTGCACTCCATACTGCCCATTCCCACCTGAACGAAAGGAACACCTATGTGAGAATGCTGTTCATTGACTACAGCTCAGCGTACTACAACATACTGCCCACAAAGCTCATCAATAGGCTTAGGACCCTGGGACTGAACACCTCTCTCTGCAACTGGATCCTGGACTTCCTGACGGGCCGCGCCCAGGTGGTGAGGGTAGGTAACAATACATCTGCGTAGATGCCCAGTTCTATGAATGATTTTTTGGATATTAGGGACTCCCCAACCATGTCCGTATTGAGGAAAGTGGCTGCCCTGGAACCAATCCCTCCTCATCTTATGTGGCCATAAGAGACTGAATCAGCCAGCTCACTATCGCCCTGCTGGGAGGCTAGCTCCATCTGATCAGACACCAACCCCAAATCCCTCGCTGCATACAGCCATCCGGGAAAGGAAAGTTATCATCAATGACCCCAAGTTTTCGTAAGAATGCTACACGTCTAACAAGGGAGTTTGTGCACAGCCGTTTACAATGGACTAGTGCCACATGAGTTTGCAGCAAGTCGAGACAAACATTGCAGGGATTGTGTGTAACTCTGGCAGAAATAGTATAGCCGCATGACTGGGGGCATGGCCGTAAACCCGAACCCATTGTATTCGTTTGCATCTTTTAGCCAGCTTACTCATAGCTAGATTGGTTTGTGGTTTTGTAAACTATAGAGAACAAATACCAACTCTCAGCACACGATGCCTCGAGGATGTGCAACAAATGCCCAAGTGGCAGTTTAGTTGGTGCAAAGTCAGAGCGTCTCATGTTCCAGAAATACTTGTTTTTACTAGCGTGGAATTTCTCTTGCTCAGTATGAGTTGAAGAGTGAAGAATTGCAGGAATGAATCCGAGCCTCTGGGTTATCACCTGTGGAAGGCGGGGCTTCCGGCGAGGCACGGTTTTCATTGGCCTTGTCAGGCATGGTTATATATCCTTCAAGTAGAGATCGATCGAGCGCGACATCCAATAGTGTTGTACCGAGAGTGGCGACAGAAAGGGAACAAAACAAGGTAATGTTGATATTGATTTAATACGCCATTACTTATATGTGTATGTCATATTGATATCAAACAGTATGTTGTAGGTTTTGTCCCTTTTCAGAGTAGATCATCTTCAAAGAGCGAGCGACATGTGGGTTTGTTGAATCTCCTTGAGGCCACAGAGGGTGGAAAGAGGTGGAAATTGCCTGGCTGTCTATGTAGAAGAAGAGAAGATGGTTAGATGAACCATGCTCTGGTGATGAGTAACCTTTCCTGAGACTCTAAGACTTGTGTTAGCTTCCTGAGCTAATGTTTCTGTCTCATTCCTTGCTCTTTCTCGAACTCCTCTTGCTCCTACTCCTTTTCTCTTAAACTCCACCATTCTTTTCCAACCTTTTTCTCCTCTCCACATATCTGAAACACTGAAACTGGTATGAGTTTTCAGTGGAGAGAGTGGTACGTTGACAAACTGTTACCACATTAATCTCACACCCTGCACAGCCTCCTTATGACTACTCATGTTACTGATGGTAGGACACATAGATAATCAGTGGGCGTTGCCAACTATCCAAATCCTAACATTATGGAGCTTGTTTGTATTCACATTAAGCCATCATGCAGCGGTGTAATCAACACTGTTAAATTACAGAATGTTTTAATTGATTCTCACAATCCCACAACCATTCATCAAGTCAATTAGACATTAATCATGGAGCCTCTCTCACACCAGGAGATTATAGGCATGACGCAGAGAGGGTTGGGATGGAACACTGGCTAGGTTGTGTTCTTAGAATGGCTAGGAACTAGATGGTGTTGAGGACTCATTCATTGAATGGTAAATGTATGATGCATTGCATGTTGTCTTGTATTCTCCTTCTTATTTATATGTTACGGAATGGTTGAATGATCTGCAATGAGACATTATCAAAGTGATTTATACTTAACAAAAACATTAACGCAACATGTAAAGTGTTGGTCCCATGTTTCATGAGCTGAAATAAAAGATCCCTGAAATTTTACATACACAGAAAAAGCTAATTTCTCTCAATTGTTGTGCACAAATTTGTTTACTTCCATGTTTATTTGTACTTAACCTTTATTTAACCAGGTAAGACCGTGTTAGTGAGCATTTCTCTTTTGCCAAGATAATCCATCGACCTGACAAGTGTGGCAAATTGTCACGTGTGCTCTCTCTCCGGCGTCTAGGTCACCAGGCTGCTCGTTATGGCACACACCTGTCACCATTGTTACACACATCAGCGCATTATGACACTCACCTGGACTCCATCACCTCCTTGATTACCTGCCCTATATATGTCACTCCCTTTGGTTCCTTCCACATGCGTCATTGTTCGTATTATGTTTTGTTTATTGATTAAATCACTCACTCCCTGAACTTGCTTCCCGGCTCTCAGCGCGCATTGTTACAGAATGACACCTCACCAAATGGAAGCATCAGGGAGTGATTTTTTTTTGTTTTGGAGGTGATGTCGGGTCCGGGAGATAGAACCGGAGCTACCTGGGAGGCCTCAGCCGGTTTGTTGGATTCCCATGCCTCGGCTGGCTCGACGGGTTTCCATACCTCAGTGGGATTGATAGGCTCCCATGCCTCAGCTGGGTGAACAGGTTCGGGTGCCTCGACCGAGGCAACCCGGGGAGGTCTCAGCCGGCTCATCAGGCTCTCATGCCTCAGCCGGTTTGTCAGGTTTCTGCGTCTCAACGGAGGTGACCGGTCTGCTCCTGATCCCCGGGATTGTCCCTGTGGTTCGCATCCTGCGACTAGAGCCGAAGACGCCGGGGAGGGGGTACTGTTATGTATGCTTTCTCGCCGGCTCTCTAGATCGCCATGCTCTTGCACCTCAGCTGGATCGATAGGTTCCCGCACCTTAGCAGAGGTGACCGGTCTGCTCCTGATCCCCGGGATCGATCGTCATCTTGGTTGGCATCCTGCGGCTGTAGCCGAGCGTCAGGGAGGGGGGACTGTCATGTGTGCTCCCTCTCTGGCCTCTAGGTCACCAGGCTGCTCGTTATGGCGCACACCTATCTCCATTGTTACGCGCATCAGCGCATTATGACACTCACCTGGACTCCACCTCCTTGGTTACCTGCCCTATGTATGTCACTCCCTTTGGTTCCTTCCCCAGGCGTCATTGTTTCTGTTTCATGTCTGTGTGTTTGGGTTTCTTGTTTTGTATTATGTTTCGTTTATTGATTAAATCACTCACTCCCTGAACTTGCTTCCCGACTCCCAGCGCACATCGTTACACATATCAAAAAGATGATTAAACAGCATGATCTTTACACAGATGCACACTGTGCTTAGGACAACAAAAAGTCACTCTAAAATGAGCAATTTTGTCACACAACGCAAAGCCACAGATGTCTCAAGTTTTGAGGGAGTGTGCAATTCGCATGCTGACTGAGGAATGTACAGCTATGCCCACCCATGGCTGCACCCCTGCCCAGTCATGTGAAATCCATAGATTAGGGCATAATGAATTTATTTCAATTGACTGATTTCCTTACGTGAACGTTTGTGGTATATGGTCAGTATAAGGCCTAATACAGTCATCCCATTGACATACCCATGCTGTGGCCCTGAAGTTGTCAGCTAATCAAATTAATACCGGGGGAAAAAATACTTCGTTTTCCTCTATCCTTATTTCCTCTGCTAAACATAACACCGTTGCCACTGTAACTTTCAGAGAGCAACAAAAACCACAACAACTACTACTACTTTCATTAAATGAGATGAATTATTCATGGGGATAAAATAAAATCAGTTTCAGAGTGATCGAGTTTAAAACATATATCCTTTGTTTACTGTGCAAAAGCTTTGCTTTACAACCTGTGAAACACTACAAACTAGGTTTGTCTGCATGATTGAACTTAATGTACCGCAAAGGAAAGCATCTGTTACTATGTACTTATTATTACAGTATCAAAATGAAAAAGACAAAAGGAGCCTCTGTGTAACGGTCGTCGTAAGGAGTAGACCAAAATGCAGCGGGTATATTTATCATCTTCTTCTTTATTTAAGGAAAAACACTTAAACAAAACAAACGACGAAAACAGTCCCGTAAGGTGCACAGACTATACAGGAAACAACCACCCACAAACACAAGTGAAAACACACATAACTAAATATGGCCTCCAATCAGAATTAACAACAACCAGCTGCCTCTAATTGGAGGTCATTGACAAAACTAACATAGAAATAGACAAGCTAGATAAACACATAGAAATAGATAATCTAGAACATAACCCCAAAAAACCCCGAAACACACAAACCAAACACCCCCTGCCATGCCCTGACCAAACTACAACAACAAATAACCCCTCTTACTGGTCAGGACGTGATAGCACCCGCCCCCCCCCCCCCCCCAAAGGTGCAGACAACGAATGCACCTACACACAAGAAAAACACAAAAATAACCCCAAACTTAAAGGGAGGGAAGGGAGGGTGGCCACCGTCAATGACGGCTCCCGTGCTACACGCCCCCCCCCTCCCCAATCCTCCAACCATGGAGGTGGCTCTGGCTCCGGCCTTAGTCCCCATTCTAACCTGCCCACCCCCGCTGAAGGCTCAGGGCTGTAGATCACTGCTGAAGGCTCTGGGCTGAGGTGCATCGCTGGAGACCTCGGGCTGAGGTGCGTCGATGGAGACCTCGGGCTGAGGTGCGTCGCTGGAGACCTCGGGCTGAGGTGCGTCGCTGGAGACCTCGGGCTGAGGAGCGTCGCTGGAGACCTCGGGCTGAGGAGCGTCGCTGGAGACCTCGGGCTGAGGAGCGTCGCTGGAGACCTCAGGGCTGAGGAGCGTCGCTGGAGACCTCAGGGCTGAGGAGCGTCGCTGGAGACTCAGGGCTGAGGAGCGTCGCTGGAGACTCAGGGCTGAGGAGCGTCGCTGGAGACTCAGGGCTGAGGAGGGTCGCTGGAGACTCCGGACTGTGGGCCGTCTCTGCAGGCTCCGGACTGTGGGCCGTCTCTGCAGGCTCCGGACTGTGGGCCGTCTCTGCAGGCTCCGGAGCTTTGGGCCGTCTCTGCAGGCTCCGAGCTTTGGGCCGTCTCTGCAGGCTCCGAGCTGTGGGCCGTCTCTGCAGGCTCCGGGCTGTGGGCCGTCTCTGCAGGCTCCGGGCTGTGGGCCGTCTCTGCAGGCTCCGGACTGTGGGCCGTCTCTGCAGGCTTCGGACTGTAGGACATCGACGGAAGCTCTGGACGGAGAACTGTCGCCGGAAGCTCTGGACGGGGAACTGTCGCCAGAAGCTCTGGATGGGGAACTATCGCCGGAAGCTCTGGACGGGGACTTGTCGCTGGAAGCTCTGGACGGGGACTGCGCACTGAAGGTCTGATGCGTGGGGCTGGCTTAGGAGGCGCCAGACTATTGGCACGCACCTCAGGGCTAGTGCGAGGAGCAGGAACAGGACGTACTGGACTGGGCTGGCGCACTAAAGGTCTGATGTGTGGGGCTGGCTTTGGAGACGCCAGACTATTGACACGCACCTCAGGGCTAGTGCAAGGAGCAGGAACAGGACGTACTGGACTGGGCAGGCGCACTAAAGGCCTGATGCGTGGGGCTGGTTTTTGGAGGCGCCAGCCTAGTAACACGCACCTCAAGGCTAGTGCGAGGAGCAGGAACAGGACATACTGGACTGGGTAGGTGCACTAGAGGAAGAGTACAAGGAGCAGGAACAGGATACACTGGGCCATGAACCCTCACCGGCGGTCTGATGTTTGCAACTTGCATCACCAGTTCTGGCTCGATGCTAGCTCTAGCATGACACCTGTGAGGAGCTTTCATTAAGCGCACCGGGCTGTAGCTGCGCACTGGCGATACCGTGCGTATCTCCGCATAACATGGTGCTTGCTTAATCCGTCGATCCCCATAATAAGCACAGGTGCTCCTTCGTGCCCTTTCCGCCAGTACCTCTCTCCGGAATCTCGCGTCAAGCTCCTCGCTTAATTCCTTGACTGGCTCCTTTATGCTCCACGGTTCTCTCCTGTACGCCCGGGAAGTTAGGTCAGGGCTCCTCCCTGACTTAGCTAAACTCCCCGCTGCCTCCTCTCCTCCTGAAATGGAGGATATAATGCCCCATACCTCCGTCGTTCCCTTTTAGCTTCCTCCAGCTCCTCCTTCAGGCGCTTGTACTCCCCAGCCTGGTGCCATGGTCCTTTACCATCCAAGATCTCCTCCCATGTCCATGACTCCAAGTAGCTCTCCTGCTGCTCCTTCCTCCGCTGCTTGGTCCTTCGTTGGTGGGTGGTTCTGTAACGGTCGTCGTAAGGAGTGGACCAAAATGCAGCGGGAATATTTATCATCTTCTTCTTTATTGAAGGAAAAACACTTAAACAAAACAAATGACGAAAACAGTCCCGTAAGGTGCACAGACTATACAGGAAACAACCACCCACACCCACAAGTGAAAACACACATAACTAAATATAGCCTCCAATCAGAGATAACAACAACAACCAGCTGCCTCTAATAGGAGGTCATTGACAAAACTAACATAGAAATAGACAAGCTAGATAAACACATAGAAATAGATAATCTAGAACATAACCCCAAAAAAACGAAACACACAAACCAAACACCCCCTGCCACGCCCTGACCAAACTACAATAACAAATAATCCCTTTTACTGGTCAGGACGTGACACTCTGCACCTTCAGAAGAAGGGCATTGCCCAAACCTGAACTGGAGCGAGACAATCCTTCCCTGTGCAGTGAATCATATGCAACTCTCAAATACAACAATTCCTGGAAGCTTCTTGGACCTGTAGGATTAAAAACAACAATACTGTTTGAATAACTAAAGACAACCTACAAATGGTTTATCATGCTATTCTCCAACAAGCTGATTAACCTATATCACAATAAACCACACTCTATCCAGTGTAATTTGGCTACTGTACAGTTGCATGGCCATACAGTGCCTATGGGCAGGTGTATAAACCGGCAGTGCTTCTGGTCCTGGTGATTCAATCTCCCCATTCCACATTGCTCCACTGGCATCAAACAGGACCACATTTCTCCTACCTTGTAGGGCCAACAGAACACAGAGCAGGCCAGCTCTCTCTCTTACTCCCCCTCTCTCTCTCCCTCTCGCCCCCCCTCTCTCTTTCTCCCTCTCGCTCGCTCTCTCTCTCTCCCCCCTCTCTCCTGCCTCCGTAAAGCTAACAGAACACAGAGATGAGGCCAGCTGGTTCCATCCCAGCCTTTACAGCCACCCAGACACATGGGATTCCTTATCGAATAGACCATCACAACCAACAGAATCAAAACCTCTAACCCTCTATTCTGTAATATGATTTAGGCCTGAGGACAGAGAATCTAAAGAGGGAGAGGGGAGTATGGATAGGATTTGAGACTTATGATGGTCAATAGCCTGTGTTTATGTCTCATTGTTTTCCTGTTGGCACATATTCACAATTTAAGCCCCTCCAGGTCTGTATAGATTAGAGGTCGACCGATTAATCGCAATGGCAGATTAATTAGGGCCGATTTCAAGTTTTCATAACAATCAATTTTTTTACATTTTTATTTTATATATATATATATATATATTATATATATATATATATTTTTTACACCTTTATTTAACTAGGCAAGTCAGTTAAGAACACATTCTTATTTTCAATGATGGCCTAGGAACGGTGGGTTAACTGCCTTGTTAAGGGGCAGAACGACAGATTTTTACCTTGTCAGCTCGGGGATTCAATCTTGCAACCTTACGGTTAACTAGTCCAACGCTCTAACCACCTGCTTTACATTGCACTCCACGAGGAGCCTGCCTGTTACGCGAATGCAGTAAGAAGCCAAGGTAAGTTGCTAGCTAGCATTAAACTTATCTTATAAAAAACAGTCAATCAATCAATCATAATCACTAGTTAACTACACATGGTTGATGATATTACTAGTTTATCTAGCCTGTCCTGCGTTGCATATAATCAATGCGGTGCGCATTCGCAAAAAAGGACTGTCATTGCTCCAACGTGTACCTAACCATAAACATCAATGTCTTTCTTAAAATCAATACACAAGTATATATTTTTAAACATGCATATTTAGCTAAAAGAAAACCAGGTTAGCAGGCCATATTAACCAGGTGAAATTGTGGCACTTCTCTTGCGTTCAGTGCACGCAGAGTCAGGGTATATGCAACAGTTTGGGCCGCCTGGCTCGTTGTGAACTAATTTGCCAGAATTTTACGTAATTATGACATAACATTAAAGGTTGTGCAATGTAACAGGAATATTTAGACTTAGGGATGCCATCCGTTAGATAAAATATGGAACGGTTCCGTATTTCACTGAAAGAAAAAACGTTTTGTTTTGGAGATGATAGTTTCTGGATTCGACCATATTAATGACCTAAGGCTCGTATTTCTGTGTGTTTATTATATTATAATTAAGTCTTTGATTTGATAGCGCAGTCTGACTGAGCGGTGGTAGGCACCAGCAGGCTCGTAAGCATTCATTCAAACAGCACTTTCGTGCGTTTTGCCAGCAGCTCTTCGCAATGCTTCAAGCATTGCGCTGTTTATGACTTCAAGCCTATCAACTCCCAAGATTAGGCTGGTGTAACCGATGTGAAATGGCTAGCTAGTTAGCAGGTTGTGCGCTAATAGCGTTTCAAACGTCACTCGCTCTGAGACTTGGAGTAGTTGTTCCCCTTGCTCTGCATGGGTAACGCTGCTTCGAGGGTGGCTGTTGTCGATGTGTTCCTGGTTCGAGCCCAGGTAGGAGTGAGGAGAGGGACGGAAGCTATACTGTTACACTGGCAATACTAAAGTGCCTATAAGCACATCCAATAGTCAAAGGTATATGAAATACAAATCGTATAGAGAGAAATAGTCCTAAAATTCCTATAATAACTACAACCTAAAACTTCTTACTTGGGAATATTGAAGACTCATGTTAAAAGGAACCACCAGCTTTCATATGTTCTCATGTTCTGAGCAAGGCACTTAAATGTTAGCTTTCTTACATGGCACATATTGCACTTTTACTTTCTTCTCCAACACTTTGTTTTTGCATTATTTAAACCAAATTGAACATGTTTCATTATTTATTTGTGGCTAAATTGATTTTATTGATGTATTATATTAAGTTAAAATAAGTGTTCCTTTCAGTATTGTTGTAATTGTCATTATTACAAATATATTTTTTTAATCGGCCGATTAATCGACATCGGCCTTTTTTGGACCTCCAATAATCGGTATCGGTATCGGCGTTGAAAAATCACAATCAGTCGACCTCTAGTATAGATGTGGCAGTTGTGATGATCTGGCCTGGATCTAAATCCAAAAGCATGAGGATGGTCCATTCATCCATCCTCAGTGGACCGCAGTTTAGATTCACCATTACAACAGCTGTCCTCACTGGCAGAGAGGAGGAAGCGGGGCAGGGGAGAGAGAGAGAGAGAGATTACCATTAACAAGTTCCACTCTGTCAAGAAACATTCTGATACTGTAAGTTTCATATGGATGTGGAGGTGATAGGGTTCAGGAATGAAGAAAAGGCTGGTCAGATCTCCTACAAGCCCAGCTCTACAGACAACTCAACCAACACCCAGTACCAGGTACAACATTGCAGCAACAAGACTTAAATCAGATAATCTGGTGGGATGTGAGATACAATTAGCAGTAGAGTTCCGGACAGGACAGGAAAGGTTTTCAATGGGACAGGACAGGACAGAAGTCAGGTTTCTAGAATATTGGTAGATCAGGATAGTAGAGGAAAAACTTGAGTTAAGTTTGAAAAAAATTGAACTTGTGAATCCATTAAAAACACTGTTTTTGTAAGGGTTGGTAGACACTACAGGTGAAATACTCTGGTCAAATGTAGAACCCATAACATCCAACAGCTGTCCTCAGTGGCATATCAGAGAAAAGAGTGCAAAGCATCAGAGTATTCACATGATGTCTGACAGAGAGAGGAGTGGAGACCTGGTGTTGCAGTGAAGGACGAGAGGTCCAGATTGGGGGGCGTGTGTTTGATTGACATCCACTTTCTTTTGATCAGCCAAGAAAGAAACGGGATATGACAGATGTAGTGTGTGTGTGTGTGTGTGTGTGTGTGTGTGTGTGTGTGTGTGTGTGTGTGTGTGTGTGTTCATGCGTGCATGCATGTATGTGCAGATGAAATTAAAGAGACCATTTGGATCAGAAGAAGTCAGTGTAAAAGTAATTGATTTTCTCACCAATTCGAATGAGGCCACAGTGGTTAATTAATTAATGATTCTCTGGCCTGAGAATAATCTAAATTAAACCGTGATTTCTGCTACAAGAATAACAATGCATTATTTATCATGAGAATGTATTATGCATGCAGGTTAATGAATGAAATGGCCGACCACACCAGGGAATAATGTGTCTCTGCTCCAATGCCTCAACTTTCAACTTATTTTCTTCCTAAAAACCTAAACAACCAATGCAATCATGTACTGTAAATCAACCAAGCATTCATAAAGCTAACATGGCAACATACACCGAGTATACCAAACATCAAGAACACCTTACTAATATTGAGTTACAGCTACACTGAGTGAAGTGGATTTAACAAGTGACGTCAATAAGGGATCATAGCGTATACCTGGATTCAGCTGGTCAGTCTATGTCATGGAAAGAGCAGATGTTCTTAATGTTTTGTATTCTCAGTGTATAATTTAGCTAGTAAGAAGTTTCGACAACAACAGACTTAGACCACAAACTGGTTTATCATAACTCAATGTGCACAGTCTTTGAGACAGGCATCGTCTTATTATTTGACCAATGAACCAAGAGGAGCGAGTTCCTCCAACCCTCCACATAAACAGAAGGTTTCTGGCAGAGAGCATAGTGGGTGTAATGGTGTCTGTCTGCTGCTGAGGTTTCTAACAGGCAGACCAGTGGCCTCTCAACAGTCTCTTCATGAAGCCAAACAGACACTCTATCAGACTTGACCTCTACCGGGACTCAATCGTTAATGACATCTTCTTTGACACACACTCATTAAGGAGGATATCACATTTACTGAAGCTTCGATTCAGAAAGTAATGTAGTGTTGTATCAGCGATTCTGTTTAGTGAGTTGGTGAATACTGGCATTATCCAATGCTAAAAAAGATGGCAACTGTGGAGAAACGAGAGATTCATTTAAAATCAAATCAAACTTTATTTGTCACATGCGCCGAATTGAACAAGTGTAGACCTTACCGTGAAATGCTTACTTACAAGCCCTTAACCAAGAAGAGTTAAGAAAATATTTACAAATAATCTGAAGTAAAAAAAAAAAAAAAGTAACACAATAACATAACAATAACGAGGCTATATACAGGGGGTACCGGTACCAAGTCAGTCTGCGGGGGTACAGGTTAGAGGTAATTTACATATATAGGTAGGGTGAAGTGACTATGCATAGATAATAAACAGCGAGTAGCAGCAGTGTACAAAACAAATGTGGCGTTCAATGTATTGTAATAGTCCGGTGACCATTTGATTAGTTGTTCAGCAGTCTTATGGCTTGGGAGTAGAAGCTATTAAGGAGCCTTTTGGACCTAGACTTAGCGCTTTGTTATGTTAACTTGATGTATTCCTTGGTAGACTGGTTTAATTAATGCTCAGTGTGACAAATTGTTCCCACAAAACGTCTCACTGTCCACAAACAGGAAAATGTACAGTTTGTTAGACAGAGGTGCTGTCCTTTCGGAACCTCAGAGCTGATCCTAACCAACACTACTGCTTTAATTAAGTATACCTGTCAGATTAGTGGAGCTGCATCAGTGGCACTTTACATTCAGCACCGCTGAACGTAGGCCACGGCCTCAGCGCTCTACACGTATGCACTAGTAACTGGTAACTCTACACTTCACTCAAAAGGAAAGGCACACTGGGAAATATACAAATAAGGCGTTACACTAAGCAGTGCTAAGCATAACTTTCAGGTTATGTCGATATAGGACTTGTTTCACTGTGGATATAGATACTTTGTACCTGTTTCCTACATCATCTTCACAAGGTCCTTTGCTGTTGTTCTGGGATTGATTCGGTTTTTGCGGTGATGCTGCAATTAGTTGGTTGTAATTTTGGATAGAGCAGACATTTCCATATATTTTTGTTAGCTGCATGTGTGACATAACTCCACCAGTCATATTTAATATATCATTTACAAGGATTATACTATATTATAATTTATTATAAAAAATGAATAAATTATCACTTCTTTTTTTTTTATCAATTAGTATATTTGAGTTTAACCATAATATTTGTTGTAATATTTGTTCTGTCTTTTCTGGTGGATTAAACTGAAATTGCAACCAACTTTCTATGGGTTGTTTTAAAAATAGTGATATTTTGGAGATTATTTCATTTTCAAATAACTGAAAGTGATTTTAATCTGAATAAAGGGGTAAAGGCAATTATTGAACATGGGGGGGAGCCATTCTTACTAAACTGCTAAAGAACCAGTTCGGATTTAAAGCTTTTGTATGACTGAAGCCTTTAGCGAGAGGTGTAATGCTTTAATATTTAATCATTTCTGCCCTACAAATTCATATTGTCATGATTTGCCCTCCTGGATGGAGACCAAAGGTGCCGGCTAACCAAAGGTTTCAAGACACCCCTCTCCTGGGGGAGTTGGCCAGTTTTATGACGGTCGTAAATACCTTGCAGGAACTGTCTTTCCTTGGCCGTGCAGTATTGAGGGGAAAGAACCATTTTGTTCCAAATGAGCAATTGTATTTCATATAAAGCTTTATCCCATCAGTAACCATGCCCACGTGAGCACAGACATTATGCCGGCGTGATGGAACGCCCCCTTTTACCAGAGTGCTTATAAAGGACTCATAATGAAAACATGCTGGGTTGCTGCCGGTGTTGAAAGTGGTTCTAGCTGTACCCTGAATAATCAACCATTGAGACCAGACAGCGTGGAGCGATGACTACACGGCTGACGAATGGTTAGACTCTACCAGACCAGAATACATGCGTGAGCTGAAGACGTTACAAATGGTAAGACCCTCAAACACTCGATGAGTGAAGTTCAAGACTAGACATTCACAGTCTGCAGCTGTATTGTAAAGTAATCTAGAACTTTGACCAAAGACACAAGGAAGATCTCCAAGGACCACTGTGTGTGTAACATCTGAAGGATCCAGTCTAGGAAACTCGACGGAAGATGAGAAAATAGGAATATTTACCTCTCAACACCGTGAGGTACGTCTGATGGATCCATTTTAACAGACACTTCCAGAACAAAGAAATCCTACTACTACAACTGAGGACATTGTGAACTCTGGTGGACAAACCAGAGACTTCTGTTGAACTGACTCCCAATAGATGGACTGGGTGATTTCAACAGAGAGATACGACAAAGACATAGAAGCGTAAATATATATACATTGCAATTATTTTCGAATGACTGGTCAGTCATGTGCAAAGTATTCATATTCCCATGAGCATAGCTTCCACATGTACGTACAATAAGTTGACTCTCTGTCTCTCCCTCTCCTTACATGCCCCTGCCTTTTCATTGTGTACCAAGCCATCATATCGGGTTAGTCCACTAGGAACTTTTCATTGCATTATGTTAGTAATTAACGTATAATCTATCCTGTGTGTGTTTATGTAATTCTGTGTGATTATTTATTTACTTAGTAAATAAAGAATTAAGCCAATTTGTGTATCGTTGAATCATCATTTAGAGTAGGGTTCGTGCAGATTTATAGAATATTACGACGTTCAGAATGAAACTGATATAACAATATATTCTGATATTCTTGAGTTAATTCGGGAAATGGTAACTTATTAAATCAACTTTTTTCCATGGTGCCCCAAGATTGCTTATGAGTTAATTGTTACATGATTACATGATTAATTTAATCATCGTAATAATTAAACATAGTTAATTGATTTGATAAAATAATCATCATCACATTAATGATATTCACGTCACAACAATATTCATTATATAAAGAGGCCCATTTAATTTTGTCTGGCTTGCAATAAAATTAAATATTATTTGCTCATATAATTTAAAAAACAAGTTGTTAGGTGTAGGCAGGACCATACGCAAATAGCTAAACTGGGATATGACTAAAGATAGACAGATATTGTCCACTTTATTACACAGCAATGTAAAGTAGAATTTTTTGGTGATCCAATACGTAATATTGTACACTTGGTTGTAATCCAGAGAGGTTAGAAAAAAGATCTAGATCATCTATGAGGCTATGAAGGGATCCAAATTGGGGATTAAAAAGAAAACATCAATCATCAGCGCACAATGACACCTTTGTCTTTAAGCCCTGGATTTCTAGACCCCTTGATATTATTGTTGGATCTGATTTTAATAGCTAACATTTCTAACATAGATATGCCGATAGTGGACAACCTTATTTTACTCCTCTTGACAGTCTGAGAGGTAGCCATTATTTACTATTTTACACCTCGGGTTACTATACATAACTTTAACCCATTGTATAAATGATTCTCCAAAATGTTAATATTCCAGGCATTTATATATAAATTCCAGTTGTACTTTATCAAAAGCCTTTTCAAAGTCAGCTATGAATACCGGGCCTGATTTCCTAGATTTTTCAATAGTGTTCTATTGTTTCCAGTACTTGTCTTACATTATCTCCAATGTATAGTCCATGTACAAAACCTGTCTGATTAGGATGAATAATATCCGACAATGCATTTTTAATTCTATGTGCTACGCATTCTGCTAGAATTTTGGCTTCACAACACTGACGTGTAAGGTGCCTCCAATTTTTTTAATGCTCTGGATCTTTATATTTACCACCTGGGTCCTGTTTCAGTAGTGGAATCTGATCATCTAAAAATTGTATAGGAGTGGTTAAAACAATGCTAATAATGGTCATCTGAGTACATCAAAAAAGTTTTGATATACCTCAACTGGAGTTTTCCTGGACTTAAATGCTTTAATTGCATCAAGAAGTTCCTCCTCTGTAATTTGGATCTGAATGGGTCGGATCAGCTTGGCAATGGATGACAGTAACCAGGCCCTCTCTCACCCACAGAGGTGGGAAGAGGGAGCTGGTGGGGGGTTGACACCTCATGCCCTGTTGTAAATTAAAGGAGAGGAGATCCAGGGTCTCCCTCTTCATATTCACACAGGAATGTTCCTTTGTCTCCAGAGACTTTTCCCGCCGAAACTCTAACACGTTCTAAAGCGAATAATGGAACAATATTCCTAACAGAGAACGTAGGCAATAGTCAGAGGTGAGCTAAAGAATAATAATGTCATATGGGTTATTATTTTGTGATGTCATTAAAAATGTAGGAAATAATGTAACTTGAAAAGTATATACACTACATGTACGAAATCTCCATCCTCTGATATATGAAAAATTATGAAAGTATTTTTATTAAGATTTTAATTTGATTTTGGGAGCCATAAGAGATCATTTGTCTCCTATAAACTTTGCACAGTAAGTAGCCACACCCCGAGTGAGGTCAGAGAGCGTGTTAGTGTGACGGAACCATCACTTTCGACCAGAGTGCATAAAAGGATTGGTAAAGATATGAACATTGAGACCAGAGAGGCGTGTAGCTGCAGCTCACGTTCAAAGAAGTTCGAACTCTGAATATCAACATGAGGTAGAGGCGAGAAGCTCACCTCCCGGACAATCACTGATAAGCTGTACTAATGAATAAAATGTCAACTTTATTTGAATAGGCAAGTCAGTAAAGAACAAATTCTTATTTACAAACCTGGACGACACTGTGTTCTCTGGAGTGATGAATCACGCTAAACCATCTGGCAGTCCGATGGACAAATCTGCGTTTGGCGGATGCCAGGAGGGGCTACCAGCCCCAATGCATAGTACCAACTGTAAAGTGTGGTGGATGAGGAATAATGGTCTGGGGCTGTTTTTCATGGTTTGTGGCAACAGTTTGGGGAAGGCCCTTTCCTGCTTCAGCATGACAATGCCCCTTTATACAAAGCGAGGTCCATGCAGAAATGGTTTGTCAAAATCGGTGTGGAAGAACTTGACTGGCCTGCACAGAGCCCTGACCTCAACCCCATTGAACAACTTTGGGATGAATTGGAACACTGACTGCAAACCAGGCCTAATTGCTCAACATCAGTGCCTGACCTCACTAATGCTCCTGTGGCTGAATGGAAGCAATGTTTCAACATCTAGTGGAAGCCTTCCCAGAAGAGTGGAGGCTGTTATAGCAGCAAAGGAGAGACAAACTCCATATTAAAGCCCATGATTTTGGAATGAGATGTTTGACGAGCAGGTGTCCGATAGCTTTTGATCATGTAGTGTATGTTCCATGTCTTACTTGTTATTGTTACCCATTTACCAATCAATACCCTTCTTTATGAGGCTTTTGAAAAGCTCCCTGGTCTTTGTAACTGAATCTGTGCTTGAAATTCAACACTTGACTGTATGGGGGACAGAGGAAGGGTAGTCATTCAAAAATCATGTCAACCCCTATTATTTCACACAGAGAGAGTCCATATAACGTATTATTCAATTTGTTACGGCAAATTTTACTTCTGAACTAAATTTAGGCTTGCCTAGGAAAAGGGAGTGTATACTAATGCAATGACTATATTTTAGTTAGTAAATGTACTGTATATTATTTTGTAAAAATGTGTAGAATGTTGTTTTCACTTTGACATTATGGAGTATTTTATGCAGATCAATGACAAAGAATTACAATTAAATCTATTTCAATCCCAATTTATAACGCAACAAAAAAAAGTTCAAGGGGGTGTAGACTTACTATAGGCACTGTACCCTATCTCATAGCTATCTCTATGGTACACTCACACCAAGGCCATGCAGTCAAAGCATATGGCCCATTGCGATGAGCTGTTTTCAAAGCTGGCTCTGTACTCATTCAAGACAGACTCTGCATAGCAGTCATCCTAAATCTATAGCATCATTTCACCACTCTCTGTTTTTGTAAAGCCACTGGGCTTTGTCCGCTTCTCATTTTTCTTTCTCACCATAACAGAAAAAAACCTAGCATTTAGTCGTGGCAATATGTTTAGCTATACTGGCGGCTCTCTCTTTACGATCCATTAGGAGAGACAGATGGAGGGAGGCTTCAAATGAAAGGCTTGAAAGTTGCGTCACTAGAGTCACAGCGCATCTCTAGATCCACTTTAAAAAGGATTTCTCAATGTCCTCCTGACCTTCCATTCCATTTCAAGTGGCTAGACTGTTTAGGGGGAGCAGTATGACCGTTGAGGGGGAATGGGGGCCAAGTGTAATTAAAATCAAAATTATAATAAACAAAAATCTAGAATATACTGTACATATTAACTGCAACAGTGTTGTTGGGGAGGGGGGAAATGTCCATGTGGGAGCAGCATGTAAGGTAAGTGACCATTGATGTGGTGTGGGACGAAAATGTCCATAGGGGGAGTAGCAGGGGGAGGGAGGAGCAGTTAGCTGACTAGTGGTGGCTATTCAGCAGCCTGATGGTCTGAGGGTAGAAACTATTGGCCAGTCTTCCAGTTTTTTCCATGATGCTCCTGTACTGCCTGTGTCTGAGGGATTGAAGTGGGGAGAACAGGGAATGGCTTGGGTGGCTGGGGTCCCTGATTATCTTTTTGGCCTCCCTGCAACACCTGGTGTTGTAGGTGTCCTGTAGAGCAGGCAGTGTACAATGGTGCGTTCGGCTGCATGTATTGTCCTCTGAACCACCTTGTAGTCTGCGCCGCTGGAGTTGCCATACCAGGCTGTGCTGCAGTCCCGTGTGGCTCAGTTGGTAGGGCATGGCACTTGCCATGCCAGGGTTGTGGGTTTGATTCCCATGGGGAACCAGTACGAAAATGTACGCACTCACTACTGTAAGTTGCTCTAGATGAGAGTGTCTGCTAAAACGTAAATGCAGCCTGACAGCATGCTCTCTGGTGGTCCTGTAGAACACTGTGAGGGCTCTCGGGGACAGGCTGAATTTATTCAGCATCCTTAGATTGAAGAGTTGCGGTCGTGCCTTCTTCACCACCACAGCTTCTCTGAGATGTGTACTTTGAGCAATTTGAAGTTATTGATCATCTCCACGGCGGCCCCATTGATGGGGGCATTTCCAGTCTGGTTCATCCTGATGTCCACAATCAGCTCCTTTGTTTTGCTAACGTTGAGGGAGAGGTTGTTTACTTGGCACCATACAGTCAGAGTGCCTACCTCTTCCCTGTAGGCTGTCTCATCGCTGTTGGTAATCAGGCCTACCACTGTGTCATCAGCAAATTTGATGATGGAGGCCACGCAGTCGTGGGTATTACAGGGAATACAGGAGGGGACTGAGAACGCACCCTTGTGTGGCACCCGTTTTGAGAATCAGTATCGAGGAGGTAATGTTGCCTACCTTCACCACCTGGGGGCAGGCCGTCAGGAAGTCCAGGACCCGGTTGCATAGGGAGGAGTTCAGACCCAGGGCCTTGAGCTTATAGGGCCTTATGGTATTGAAGGCTGAGCTGTAGTCTACGAACAGCATCCTTACATATGCATTACTTTTGACCAGGTAGGTAAGGGCAGTGTGCAGTGCAATGGCGATTGCGTTGTCCGTGGATCTGTCAGGGCGGTAGGCGAATTGGAGAGGGTCGTGTGTGTTGGGAATGGGAGGAGGTGATATGGTCTTTAACTAGCCTCTTGAATCACTTCATGATGATGGAAGTGAGTGCTACTGGTTGGTAGTCATTCAGTTCAGTTACCTTCCCTTTCTTGGGCACAGGGATGATAGTGGACATTTTGAAGCAGGTAGGTATAGCTGCCTGAGCTAGGGAGAGATTGAAAATATCCGAGAACACAACAACCAGCTGGTCGGCACATACTCTGAAGGCACGGCTAGGGATGCCGTCTGGGCCGGCAGCCTTGCGAGGGTTAACACGTTTGAATGACTTACATACATCCTCAGTGGAGACTGTGAGTGTGTAGCCCACGCTGTCATCGGGGGCTCTCCTTGGCAGCTCAGGGTCATTGTGCTCGATTCCTGAGAAAAAGGTGTTTAGCTCCTCCGGTAGGGTGGCGTTGGTGACCGCGATGTGGCTGGCTTTCTTTTTGTAATCCGTGATCGTTAGGAGCCCCTGCTATATAATGTACGCCTTGTGTCCGACCCACTGAATTGCTCCTCCACTTTGTCCCTATACTTGTGTTTCACCATTTTGGTTGATCTGCGTAGGTCGTATCTGTACTGTTTAACCAAACTATTGTCCCCGGTCACCTTGCCCTTTTTATAGGCAGCATCTCTCTTTCTTTCAGTTTTTCTACAAGGCTGCTTTTTGATTCGGGAATGTTTTGAAAGACACTATTGGTATCACGTCATCTATGCATTGTTTTATGAATCCAGTGACTGAGTCAGCATGTTCATTGATGTTATCTACAGAGGTGACCCAGAGCATATTCCAGTCCACATGATTAAAACAGTCTTGGAGCGAGAATTCTGATTGGTCTGACCAACACTGTACAGACCTGACCAACGGAACTTTCCTCTTGTGTTTTTGTTTGTAGGTGGGGAGAAGCAGGATGGACTCATGGTCGGATTTGCTGAAAGGAGGACGGGAGAAGGCCTTATACCCGCGTCAAAAAGGCTTGTAGCAGTGGTAAAATAAAAAAAGAACTGGAAGAGAAATATCCATTTTTTTCTTCCTCTGAATTTTCCTCTCTCTTTTCATGAGTTTCATGGAACGCTTGGAGACCCCTGTGTTGCCTAGGGTCTGGTTTTCAAGACTAGTCTATATGTATATGTGTTCACCCTTGCACCCCCTACCCCACCGCGCTCTCTCTCTCTCTCTCTCTCTCTCTCTCTCTCTCTCTCTCTCTCTCTCTCTTCTCTCTCTACAATAAACAATCTGGTGGAAAAGTTCAAATCTTAGGAGAATTAATGTAAGATTAAAAAGTGAAGTGTGAGTTTATCCAAAGGACAAGGTGGGGGGTGGAGGGGTGCCAAAGGGAACTACTCTAATATCACATGCAAATTTGGATCAGCAGTAGTACCCTAAAAAGCATCTGGCTCTATGTTGACTCTGTTGATAACCTTTCATGGTTGGTAGGGGAGAGTGGGGTACGCTTTTTTATATTCAGCATCACTACATCAATGGAAATATTGTATTATTTTGAACAAAGATATCTACATTTATTTCCGGATGTTATGTATCCCTGGAAATAATCAGGATTCATGTAAACATAACAGTTTTAGCTTGTCTCTTGGCACAACTTACCCCGGGTATTGAGCATAAGGACAAGTTGAGCTGCCCACAAATGTCTGTACTGAATTAAATATTACCACTACCGTTTTAAAACCATGTCTATCTATACTTCCCTAACACAATTCAACAAAATCACAATCACTTTTTTGTATTTTAATAATTTTAAGCATAATTTAACACATTTGACAACTAACAAACACTTTTAAAACACTTTTAACCCACAAGAGACTAAACCCTGTCTTAGCCAGTAGAGGGGAATTCTACTAAGCAATATGGGATTGTTTTAAGAAGGTCATACCAAGGATCATTTAGCTATTTGATTTTGAATTTTAAGACCTTGAACTATCAAAAGAAATATATATATATTGGGCTATTAGCCCATATAAATGCATTGATTAACATATTCACTACATGGAACAAAAGATAGTCCACCTAAAATTAAGTTTGTTCTGTAGAGTCTGTCCATAAAAGGAAGTTTGTTCTGTAGAGTCTGTCAATATGTGGAAGATATAAGAAAGATCAGGAAACATATAATTTTGTACATGTACTGTATTTAACCCCTTCTTTTTGGCACTAAACAGTCTAAGCTCTGTCGAAGCCAGGGGAGGGGGGTGGGGTTCTACTAAGCTGTATGGAATTGTCTTAAGAAGGTCATACCAATTATCACTTTGCTCCTTGATTTTGAAGTATAAAAACCCACAAACAATTGCTCTCATCATTCACCGCAGATTAGGAAGTGCGACACAGTTCGATGTGGTGGATTGGCAGATACCCCTGTCACCAAAGAGTAAAATGCTCACAACGTTTATAACACCATTTGGCAGGTACTGCTTTAACGTTTTGATATTTGGAATTGCTTCCGGTCCTGAACATTTCCAAAGACGCATGTCCCAGCTGTTGAATGGGCTGCAGACGGGACAGAGCAGAACATGATGTAAGGCTCACAGCAGTTCTGACCAGACTCCAGGAGACTGGCTTGACACTCAATGAAAAATGCACCTTTGCACAGTCAGAGGTCTTGTTCTTGGGACACAAAATCAGTGCAGCTGGAATAGAGCCGGATCCTGACAATATCAGCGCCATATCAAATATGCTCATCCCCCAGAACGTGGCTGAAGTCAGGACCTTCTTAGGCATGGCCAAAAATGTGGGTAAGTTCCTCCCATAGTTTTCAGATACATCCAAACTCCTGAGAGACTTACTAGCCAAAGAGAATGACTGGTCATGGGGTCACATGCAACAGGTGGCATTTGACAAAATCAAAGGAGACCTGGCCTCATAGAGAGTGATGGCCCAGTATTGTCCCCATGCTAAGACAAAGGTATCAGCAGATGTATCATCCTTTGGGCTAGGGACGGTCCTCACACAGATGCAGGACAACATGGATTGGCGTCCAATAGCATACATCTCACAAAGCTTATCCAGCACGGAGCAAAGGTATGCACAAGTGGAGAAAAAGGCATTGGCTATCACATGGCAATGTGACAGGCTCAGCCAATACCTTATTGGCTTGCAGTTTACAGCAGAGACTGACCACAAACCACTGTTGGCTCTGTTAGGGACAAAAGCACTGGACGACTTGCCTCCCAGAGTTCTGCGCTTCTGCCTCAGATTGCTGAGGTTCACCTACAATATGGTGTATGTGCCAGGGAAGGCACTGATCACAGCAGATGCACTCTCCATTAACAGTCCATTAACAGATCAATGTCTAGAGGGTGAGGTACAGGTGTCCATTAATGCAATAAGAGACAGCCTACCTGCATCTCAGACTAAACTGCAGCAGATTGCAGAGGAGCAACAGAGAGAGCACATCTGCTGACAGATAGTACAGCAGTGAAAAAAGGATGGCCCAGGCAGGAGGAGCTGCCTCAGCTGCTGTAGCCTTATTGGGTGCACCAAAGTGACCTCCACTGTAATGGAGACCTCATGAAAGGACAACGGATAGTTAGACTCTACAACCGGAAATGCTAGACAGAGTGCATGAGGGACACATGGGGATAACCAAATGCAGACTGAGAGCTCAACAGTCAATGTGGTGGCTTTGTCTGATTACTCAGATTGCCAAGGTGGTGGCCCAGTGTGAGGTGTGTGCAAAATGTTAACCTTGTCATCCTGAACCAATGATGGCAACGGAGCTGCCAAAACGGCCATGGCAAAAGGTAGGGGCTTATCTGCTAGTGGTAGGTAACTATTCAAGATAGATTGAAATAGCTAAGACATCCATAACCACATCAGCTGGTGTACATTTTTTTCCAGGCAAGGGGTCGCAGAGGTCCTGGTTACAGATAACACTCCCAGGTTCTTTGTGAGCTCCTTTTCTGCTTTTGCCGCAGAATATGACTTCACACATGACCAGTAATCCTTACCATGCACAGAGCAACGGTGAGGCAGAGAGAGCAGTGAAAACAGTCAAGGGACTGCTGAAAAAGAACAAGGATCCCTACAGGTCTCTGTTAGATTACAGAGTTACACCACTGCATCATGCGCCGTCGCCTGCCAAGCTCCTGATGGGCAGGAGGCTGCGCTCCCCGTTGCCTGTCTCGCCTGCTCAGCTTAAACCCTGATGGCCTAACAGGAAGGCCTTCGCTGAGAGAGACAAACGGCTGAAACAAACACAAACAAACTGGAGACTTTAATCGGAGACACCGTGCTACGGAGAGGCCAGAGCTGACAGAAGGTCAATGTGTGCAGATTACAAACTCAAAGACACCATCAATAGTGCTGAGGAAAGTGGAGGCCCCACGCTCCTATGTGGTGGACAGGCTTACAGGCTGACCACACTGCAAAATAAATTGACACGTTATTCAATCATTGCACCCACACTGCTCACGTGCGCCACTGAACGCGGTGCAAGTCCTGCCTCTCCCATCTCCTCATTGGTTTATAGAAGCATATACCCACGTGCCATCTTCTCATTGGTTATACCCACGTGGGTGATTGAAAGATGAACTGAGGTCGGTTGGTTGGTTGTGGTAATACACCTTTATTATGAAAGCTAGATGCCAATCACCATATAAAGTCCAAAGAAGAAAAATCCTGGAAGGAGGAGAGATGAATAGAAACGATGTGTGGATTAATTGTCAGTGTAGAGAACCTTGTGCAGTTCAGGTAAAATAGCCTCCTTATTTTAGATGAGACTACAATAATGATTTGCATTACGCCATGAAAAAAAAAAACACTTCAATTTTCTCAACCATTGGCTCAACTTGCCCCTGGCCAAATGGTTCAATTTACCCCACAGCAATCATTTTCACTATATTAGCCCACACAGCTAGGATGCACTTTCATGCTAGGTTTAGGACCTCACATTGAAGCTAATAGAAACCCCAACTGATGTATAGAACAGTTTTAAAAATATCTATTTTGTTGTGGATACAAGAATCATGAATCCTTTGACACAATAAATTAATTAGACTTTGTGAAAATCTGTTTTTTGGACCTAACTTGCTTACCAGTTTTACCATGTGGTTTCTTCCTTCACAGACTCCATGGACGTGTCCAAATACCCATACTAGTGTACTACATACTTAAACTGCATACTATGTACTCATCATCGCATACTATTTAGCAAGTATGGTTTAGTAAAAAGTATGCAGTATGCCACGGCCGCAACGCAGTAGAGGCTCCTGACTGGCTGAGTAGTTGGGGCGTGGCTGAGTGCGGGGGGATTTTTCCAAATTCAACAGACATGCATCGCATTAACCAGCCTAATGATAGCTCATTTCCAGTTCAATTAATTTCTCTAAACTCTGAATAGATGTCACGTCCTGACCATATACTTAGGTTTTTTTGTATTATATTTGGTCAGGACGTGGCAGTTATGTTTGGTTATGGTATAGTGGGGTTGTGAGTGTTGGGGTAGGTTCTAGGTTAGGTATTTCTATGTGGAGTTTAGTGAGTGTATGTTTGTTTGGTTAATTGGGGTTGGGACTCTCAGTTGAAGGCAGGTGTTGTCTATCTGCCTTTGATTGAGAGTCCCATATAGTGGGGTGTGTTTGTGTTTGATTTTTGTGGGTAATTGTAATTTTGCACTGTGTTTCGTTTCACCTGTGAAACTGTCACCTTTCTCCTCTGAGTGTTTATTTTGTTTTGTCGTTTCCATCTAAAATAAAGATGATGTGGAACAGTCAACCTGCTGCGTATTGGTCATCGAGTGATTTCGACATATCTTCCGATGAGGGAGAATACGAGGAACGTGACAATAGAATAGGAATGGAGTTATAGAATTTGAATAAGAAAGGCCAGGGACGTTATCCAAAGCCTCACAAAGAAGGATGCCTATTGGTAGATGGGTAAAAATGTAAAAAACACACATTGAATATCCCTTTAAGCATGGGGAAGTTATTAATTACACTTTGGCAAGTGTATCAATACACCTAGTCACTACAAAGATAAAGGCATCCTACTTAACTCAGTTGCCGGAGAGGAAGGAAACCACTCATGGATTTCACCATGAGGCCATAGTGACTTTGATACAGTTACAGAGTTTAATGGCTGAAATTGGAGAAAACTGAGGATCGATCAACAACATAGTTAGTCTACAATACTAACCTATATAAATGACAGAGTGAAAAGAATGAAGTCTGTACAGAATACAAATATTCCAAAACATACATCCTGTTTGCAATAAGGCACTAAAGTAAAACTGAAAAAGTAGGCAAAAAATGTCAATTTTTATGGCCTTCCTCTGACACCGCCTGGTATAGAGGTCCTGGATGGCAGGAAGCTTGGCCCCAGTGATGTACTGGGCCGTTCGCACTACCCTCTGTTGTGCCTTGCGGTCAGAGGCTGAGCAGTTGCCATACCAGACAGTGATGCAACCAGTCAGGATGCTCTCGATGGTGCAGCTGTAGAACCTTTTGAAGATCTGAGGACCCATGCCAAATCTTTTCAGTCTCCTGAGGGGGAATAGGATTTGTCATGCCCTCTTCATGACTGTCTTGGTGTGCTTGGACCATGTTGGTTTGTTGGTGATGTGGACACCAAGGAACTTGATGCTCTCAACCTGCTCCACTGCAGCCCCGTCGACGAGAATGGGTGCATGCTCGGCCCTCTTTTTCCTGTAGTCCACAATCAGCTCCTTTGTCTTGATCATGTTGAGGGAGAGGTTGTTGTCCTGGCACCACACGGCCAGGTCTCTGACCTCCTCCATATAGGCTGTCTCGTTATTGTCGGTGATCAGGCCAACTGTTGACACTGTTGTGTCATCGGCAAATTTAATGATGGTGTTGGAGTCGTGCCTGGCCAGTCATGAGTGAACAGGGAGTACAAGAGCGAGGTGTTTAGTCCTGGGGTTGTTAGCTTATTGATGAGTTTTGAGGGCACCATTGTGTTGAACGCTGATCTGTAGTCAATGAACAGTATTCTCACATAGATGTTCCTTTTGTCCAGGTGGGAAAGGGCAGTGTGGAGTGCAAAAGAGATTGCATCATCTGTGGATCTGTTGGGGCGGTATGCAAATTAGAGTGGGTCTAGGGTTTTTGGGATGATGATGTTGATGTGAGCCATGACCAGCCTTTCAAAGCACTTCATGGCTACAGACGTGAGTGCTACAGGGCGGTAGTTATTTAGGCAGGTTACCTTAGTGTTCTTGGACACAGGCACTATGGTGGTCTGCTTAATACATGTTGGTATTACAGACTCGGACAGGGAGAGGTTGAAAATGTCAGTGAAGACACTTGCCAGTTGGTCAGCGCATGCTCGCAGTACACGTCCTGGTAATCCGTCTGGCCTTGTGAATGTTGACCTGTTTAAAGGAGAGTGTGATCACACAGTCTTTTGGAACACCTGGTGCTCTCACGCATGTTTCAGTGTTATTTGCCTCAAAGCGAGCATAGAAGTTGTTTAGCTTGTCTGGTAGGCTTGTGTCACTGGACAGCTCTCGGCTGTGCTTCCCTTTGTAGTCTGTAATGGTTTGCAAGCCCTGCCACATCCGACGAGCGTCAGAGTCGGTGTAGTACGAGTCGATCTTAGTCCTGTATCGACACTTTATTCTACAGCACAAAGGCAGAGTCATGTCTCAAGTGTAAAACTAATATTTACTCAATCCATGCTTTTTGGGAATGGTAAGCTCACCTGTTTGATGGTTCGTCGGAGGACAAAGCGGGATTTCTTATAAGCTTCCAGGTTAGAGTCCCGCTCCTTGAAAGCGTCAGCTCTAGCCTTTAGCTCAGTGTGGATGCTGCCTGTAATTCGTGGCTTCTGGTTGGGGTATGTGGGTGATTCTGCAACTACAGGCACTTCCATGTCCTTGGGTCAATTTTGGGGATTTTATAAAAAATAAAACAAATACAAATATTTGTATGTTAAGTTCACACAGGAACACCCCATACTTTTTTAAACACCTCTCTATCAAGTATTTTAGCTACTTTTCAGATGCATTTTAAACCTCAATTTCACTATTTTGCCATCGTCCCTGACCCAGACTTTTAAGCTTCTACTATGTTTTTCTATGAGAAAACATTAATAATTACACATTATATAATGTCATGTACTACAGAAAGAGGCAATTAAATAAAATCTATATCAAAATGTATTATGAGTATGCCCTTTATATTGTTTTTTACACAAAATATACCTGTCCTTTGGGAGTGGTATCATTTCCACCACTGAGGACAAATTCCTCATTAATAAAGTTTTTCAATAGAATGTTAATTTAGTTACCATGGAAACATATTGTGACACTAAAGCACATGTCTGCAGTGGACAGTTGTTCCAGATGTGATGTCCAGAAGTTGAAGAAAAATCGAGGTAAATATTGCTTGTGTAGAGAATATTTTAATTGTCAATCATTTCCAAACAGGCTATAATTTCTTTAATTTGTGGTAGAACTTTTTTGAAATTGTATATATTTTATGTATTTAGTGTAAACGATATGCTAGCTGTAATACTAATCAAAGCATGCCAAGTTGTCTGTCAATTTTCTACAGAAACTGTAGAAATGTCATTTGCATCACTGTCATTTCCATCACAAACTTAAGTGTGGTGGAAATGACAGAAAGTGGTGGAAATGACACAAATCAATTATCTTATTCATTTTTACTTTAGGCTTATTTAATCATGTTTTAAATTAATTGAATCTTAAAAATGCTCCAAGTGCACAAGTTGAAAACTAAGTAGTATTTGTCTTTATTTTTAGAAGATGCCATATAAAACAGCACAGAGGTCACAGACATATAGAAACAAAATAAAAAATGATCCTATACGATACCAGGAACATCTGCAAAAAGACAGGGAGAGATACTGGAAGAAAAAAGAGAAGGGAGAAGTGAAATCTATCTCTGAGCTTACAAAGCGAGAACAAAGAAACAAGAGATGGCGATGGAAATGTAACCAACATGAATGAGAAGTCGAATACTTGCTGGAAGGAAAAAGGTTGGAAGAGGTCGCTCAAAAGTGTACAGAGTTCTTAGTATGACAAATGTCAAACTTGATAATTCTTTACGGAAAGCTGAGAAATACAACAAAAGGTATGATCGACTGATGAACAAAATGAAGAGGCAAGATTCCACCAAAGACAAAGACAAAACAGCAAATGACGGGAACTCCGAAGAACTTGAGAAGGATTTTAGTGTTTCAAAATGCCATCATTGCAGAGTTAAAACAAAAGTATAAAAAAATGTGCAGTGCCAAGGACAAACAAGTGGCTTCAAAAATGCTCAGAGACAACATCCTGAGAAAGTATGGCCTGGTCAAAGCCGCAAACAGAGAATTTGGATTGTCAGCAAAAGCAATGAGGGCAAATGAAAACAGGTCATCAAGTCTTCAATACTCCAGGAAAAATCAGTGTAACAGAATTAGCACTGCCACAGAACAGAAAACACTACATTCTATGAATGTGATGACAACAGCAGAGCAACAACAGGGAAAAAGGACACACTAACGAGGAACAAGAAGAAAAAGCAGAAGCGCTTCTTGAATGGCACAATTCAGAACCTTTATCAGAAGTTTAAGAGGGAATATTCAGAAATTCAAATTTCCTACTGTGAATTCTGCAAAAGACGTCCTTTTTGGGTTGTCAAGCCAACAGTCCAGGATAGGGACACGTCTCTGCAAAACCCACGCCAACCTCCAATTCATGCTGGGCAAACTACATTATCACAGTGATCAGCTGCAGCAACATTGAGAAAACTATTGAGTCTTTGTGCTGTGCGAACCTGAAGAAAGAGTGCCAAGCAAAATAGCTTAAAACATCTGACTTTGATGCTGGTGAGTAGACATGGTGGTTTGAGTGGAAAAACAAATCTGAAGAGAGAGAGAAGAAAAACAAAGAGGGAAACATGGAGAAGTTCATTGTACATTTGACAGTAAAAGAAAAGCTATGTGGCACACTGCAGATTCTATTGGAGGACTTCTCCAAAGGATTGAAAGAGAAGTTGGGGAAACACGTGAACAACATTCCACACCAATACTCCAAACTGAGAGAATTAAGAGAATCTGGGGAAAGAGGAGATCATTGTGCATATTGACTTTGCAGAGAACTACCTGTGTAAATATACCAGCGAGTTCCAGGCAGTTCCTTTGGTGATTCTCACAAGCAGGTGACCCTCCACACCTGTGTTGGATATACCACAAATGATACAGTTTCACTTTGCTCACTGAGCTCTTCTATGCGGCATGACCCCTCTGCTATCTGGGCCCATCTCTCAAAAACACTGGCCTACTTCCTTGAGCTCTGCCCATCGGCTACTGCTGTACACTTTGTGAGTGATGGGCCTACAATCCAGTATAGGTCTGAAATGTTTAACAACGGTTGTTGTTCAAAATGTTTGCAATAAAATATTGTTTTCATACGTTTTTTTTTACACCACACCTTGTCATTTCCACCACACCTTGTCATTTCCATCACAACCCATATTTTGAGGTAAATTAGTATATTATGTATAATTTACATACATTTATTTGTTTTAGATATGGAAATCATATGGTTGTTATCATAATCTCACAAAAAGGTTGGGTGGAAATATCTTATCTTTCATGATAAACAAATGTTATCAGCTGTCACCAAGGCAAGTTTATACATTCAGTTTTCGTGTTGAATTATTAATATTAGGAAAACCTTAAAAATCACTTTAAATAATATTCAATACAAGTTCATGTACACATGTATAAGAAATCCGTTATAAATTAATTGTATGATATTTAATTTTCAACTAAAATTGATGTTTAATGACGTGATGGAAATGGCATTTGACAAGTACAATGCTGGTAAAATGGTGTTAGAATAAGTTTTAATTTCTGAAAGTTTGCACGGGCAAAGTGCCCGAAGTTGCATAATCACCCATGTACGTACGGTCACTGTAGGGACGACGTCATCAATCCACTTATTGATGAAGCCAATGACTGATGTGGTGTACTCCTCAATGCCATCGGAGGAATCCCGGAACATATTCTAGTCTGTGCTAGCAAAACAGTCCTGTAGCTTAGCATTTGCTTCATCTGACCTCTTTTTTTAGTGATCTAGTCACTGGTGCTTTCTGCTTTAATTTTTGCTTGTAAGAAAAAATCAGGAGGATAGAATTATGGTCAGATTTGCCAAATGGAGGGCGAGGGAGAGCTTTGTTTGCATCTCTGTGTGTGGAGAATAGGTGGTCCAGAGTTCTTTTTCCTCTGGTTGCACATTTAACATGCTTATAGAAAATATTCAACCATTTAAAGGTTTACGATCTGCTACCGCTCTGATCTATTTCCTATATACATTTGATTTTCAGGGAACTACTACCACATATCACTTAAATGGGTATAGAACTCTCACAAATGAGTGCAACAAATATAGCCTCTTACAGGGCCAGCTTTCAAATATGTTAATTAGACAATGATTCTTTCTTCTCACACAATATTGCTCCACAATTAATCATAATGCAGTGGTGGAAAAAGTACCCAATTGTCATGCTTGAGTAAAAGTAAAGATACCTTAATAGAAAATAACTAAAGTAAAAGTGAATGTCACCCAGTAAAATACTACTTGAGTAAAAGTCTAAAAGTATTTGGTTTTAAATATACTTAAGTATCAAAAGTAAAAGTAGAAATAATTTCAAAATTGCTTACATAAACCAAACCAGATGGCATCATTTTCTTGTTCTTTTTTAAATTTACGGATAGCTAGGGGCATGCTCCAACACTCAGACATCATCTACAAACAAAGTATATGTTTAGTGAGTCTGCCAGATCAGAGGCAGTAGGGATGATCAGGGATATTCTCTTGATAAATGTGTGAATTAGGAAATGTTCTTGTCCTGCTAAGCATTCAAAATTCAACGAGTACTTTTGGGTGTCAGGGAAAATGTATGTTGTAAAAAGTACATTGTTTTCTTCAGGAATGTAATGAAGTAAAAGTTGCCAAAAAATATAAATAGTAAAGTAAAGTGCAGACACCCCCCAAAAAACGACTTATGTAGTACTTTCAAGTATTTTTACTTAAGGACTTTACACCACTGCCATAATGTACAGTTTGCTTCACTAAATATACAGCAAAACAACACTTTATTGTTGAGCTGTATTAAAAATAAAATATATAATTAAATAGTGAATATTTTATTAAATAATGAATATTTTATTATTTAAATCACAGCATACCAACTAATATATGGTGTTTCATATCACTTGCACTTTAGGCCTTAACAAAGCCTTCTAACCTAACAGTGATAAACATTTTTAAAAAAAAGATCAAAAGGAGATTGCTAGCTAATCAAACATTAAAGGTTTGTGACTTGCTGCCACTGATCTGTCTTCTAAATAAATAAAATAGTTTGGGAACTGCTACCACATACATATTACTTAAATTGGTACAGCACTCACTAACGGGTGCAACAAATATAGCCTCTTACAAGACACCTACAAATATGTTAATGCATGAGAAACAACAATACCATGCACCCACTAGCGTGCTCCTAAAATGCAGTATGGTACAGTATTCTGAATTACAGTACATTTCTGTCAGTAAATGGCCAGTAAGTTAAAGTAGAGTTTTAGGACAAGGTTTGGGGAGTTTCTAAAATAGAGTGTATTACTATATTCTGTGGGGGTACAGCATTATAACTCATGAGTGCAACAAATATACAGTAGCCTCTTACAAGGCACACCTTCAAATATATTAATGAGCCCGAGACTCTTTCCCCACCTACAACATTTTCCCACAGTGCACCATATATAATACTGTAAAACACATTTAATGTATTTTACTGTGCATTCTACAGTGTTTTACTGTTTAAATTACAGAAAGGTCTTACAGTGTGCTGTTAAACAAATGTATTGTATTTTACTGTGCATTCTCTGGTAATCTACTGCGTTCACTGTATACAGTATCATACTGTTGATTAATACAGTAAGTTACTGATAAAAAACAGTGTAGTTAAGGCATTTGTACAGTATATGTAGTAATGTATGTATATGTATATTACATTCCCAGCAAAAATGTAGCTCAAACAGAAGAGGGAACTAACAAAGAGTCACGGACCAATAACCAACATGAAACAGGTTGGGTTTTAGGAGGAGTTCTGAAAGACACTCATGGGGGTGTCCACTGAAAGTTGACTAGCAACAACTGGAACCTAAAAGACACCAACCATGAGCACCCACTAAATTTGTCCAAGAAGAGGCAAACAAAAGAAAAACCCACACCAACTTAGAGACAGGAAGCAAACCAAAAAAATGGAACAAAACAAAATCAGATAAAGAATTGTTTGTCTAGAATTAGATAAAAAAAATTAAATAGGGAGTGCCAACTAAAGGTGTTGACCCAACCAAATCTCTCAAGACAACTGGGGCACTGGGCCAGCCACTCTTAAATAGCAACTGGGCCAGCACAGGTAAAACAACTTCCCACTAATGAGATGGCAACCAGCACAGGTGTAACACTTACTGACTAACGAGGTGACACCAATCGATGCGCCCTATGTGCCAACGAGCTATACGTGCTACCTCAAAACATAAATGGGAAAACCAAAGCTTGTAACGTGTAAGTCTTTAATGTCTATTTTCATGTTTTAAAATGTATGTAAATTGTAAATTATTTTTGTCTGTAATGTTTTTTTTTGTCATATGTTGGACCCACGGAAGACTAGATGTTGCCATTGATGTTGGCTAATAGGGATGCCAATAAAATCTCATATCTAAACTGGCAGGAGGGTCCAGAGGACTTTAACACTTGGAGCTGCCAGATAAGCTACCAGTGCCAAAAAGGACAGGGGATCGCCAGTGGAGGGTAACCAGAGCCCTGGTCACCAATGGCTTTTTGGCTCAGGCTTGATGCGGGAGTTGGGGAAGGGTGTCTGTTTTGTGCAATAACAGAGACTGTTCATCATGTATTTTTTCTGTGAGTGCCAGGGTATTTTCATAATGCTGTCTCTGGTAGACTGTCTGTGTGTGAGGGTGTACTTCTCTGTGGGGTATTCAGACAGTTTTGTATATTTTTTTTTGTTTGGCCAGGCCAAGTTGGCTGTATGGCTAACAAGAAAGATCTGGGTCAGAGGGAGGGGGTAATATGTACGGCTGGAGAGGATGTTTGTACTGTGGTGCCCGATTGTGTATTGTACTGTGTTATTCTGTACGGTGTAATGTGATTGTGTAGAAGTTGTGGTGGCACGCAATGCATTTTTAGGGTGGTGGAGGGGTAAAGTGGTGTTTTTAGTGTAATGAGGATGTCTCAAAGTAAAAAAAGTATTTTTCGCTCTCTCTCTTTATCCTTCTCCTTTCTCACATTTTCCAGAGGCACAATCCAAAACTAGTACTGTCCTCCTAGACAGTAGATGACAGAACCTTTAAGCCCAGAAAGATATTGCCCTATCTAATCCACCCACCTCCTCTCGCTGTCCTCTTTAAGTATAGTCTTCATAACAATGAGACACACACCCTCATACCCTCACACACACCCACACAACCAGTCAGTCAGGTTTATGTTCACACCACCACATTAATCAAATCTAAGGCTTCAGTCTAGATCTATTAGCAGTGTTACAGCAACAGTTACACAGTGGGCTCGGAGACATGCCAATAGCCGCTTTCACAATATTTTGTATGGCTGTTACAATCTCTTTTCTGCCTCATTCATCATCAGTTACAGCCTGGAAAAGGCCACCGAGCTATCGGGGCAGAACAGAGAGAAATAGAAGTGTGTGCATGCGTGTGTGTGCATACTGTACATGTGTTTGCATGTGTGAGGACACTTCAGCTCATTCTCTCAGGCTCTCTTTAATCAGAATCACACTGACAAGTGTCCACATGAATAGAACATTTGTTTGGATGAGATTGTTCATAATTGTCTCAATCATGAATATAATGAGTGTTTGGTAGAATAGAAATGTGCATTTTCTTCAATGATCAGACTCGTATACAGTAGTTTCTATAATGACAGATATAGTGACATTAGGGGGTTGGGGTCAATTCCATTTCAATTCAGTCAATTCAGCAAGTAAAATGGAATTGACACCCAACATCGCAACCTGGAATCGGGTGTAGATGTAACATAGTAAATGTACATTTGTCTCCCTCCATTTAGTATATGTTACGTTTCATATGGTATGTATTCATTTGTGGATGTCCATCATCCATTTTAACTACAATTAGTATAATATGTTACGAATTTACAATAATCCTGATATGTAACAAATTCCAGTTAAATTCTGTAATTTTGCTTTACAGCAGGAGTAAATGAGCCTATGTAATCATTACAGCAACATAGCTTTATTATATAATTACAGTAATTTGCTGGCAACTGTGCTGCCAGTATAATGCTGTAAATGTACAGCATGTAACCGTAATCAGTTTTGTGGTACCAATACTCTTACTGTAATCTTTTTACAGCAATTGTAATGAATGAATGAGTTTGGCTGCTAGGTAATGTATTTTCATATTACAGCATATCAAATATTTTAGTATTTTGTCTTTAATATCACTTGCATTTCTAGAGGCCATAAGAAAAGCTTCCAAACTACAGCGCAAACAGACCAGCGACACTGCAAATACTCAACCATTAAAGGTTTTAGGCTTGCTGCAACTCTAATCTGTCCCCTACACATATTGAATTGTTGGTGCACTACCACATATCAGTTAAATTGGTACAGCACTATCACTCATGGTTCACTCATAGTTCAGTGTATGAGCAACAAATTAATCCTCTTACAAGGAATGCCTCAAAATATGTTAATGAGCCAGAAACAACAATACCATGCACCCACTAGTAGTCAAATGGTTTTTGGCACTCCACAAATATGGTAGGGAGTGGAATTACAGTGTCATTTGAAATACAGTACTTCGTTACAGTAATGTACTGTTAAACGAAAGGTTCATTGGAATTTACTGTATCATTTAACAGTTATGCCTAAAATCAGAGTGGCTTACGATTTATGGTAATTTCATGTAAATAATGAATACGGTACATTGCTATTAGTTTTATAGTATAATACTGTAAAAACAGACAGATTTTTAGAAGTATATGTAACCTAAGAAGAGCATAATTACAACATTAATTCAAATCCTGTGTGCCTATGTGTGTGGGGAGGGTGTTGGGGGAGAGAGAGATAAAGAGAGAAGGCGATGGAGTTACAATTGGTATTGGGTACAATCCTATATCTATGATCAGAGGAAAATCTACTTGAAAGATGATAGGGGTCAAATATGAGTATAAACACCAGTAGTAGAAGAGATGTATATTATTTTTTCAATATATACTCACATGTAAGCAAGTCTCAAGCTGTGTTCCTAGGTAAGGATAGAACCCTGGGGAGAAGCTATCTATCCTGTAGCCCAGAGGGACCATAGAAACCAGAGCGACTACCCACTGCAGCCTACAGGGTCCTCACCCCCTATTTGAGTCAGGGAGATCTGGGGCGTGTTTGATACATCACTGCTAATCATGTAGATCCAGGGATGCTAAATGTGTGTTTGAGGATTGGAATCTGTCTCTGGGCTTTGAGAGGTGCATGTGGAAGATGAGAGGTGGAGGAGGATGAATGCTGTACATTACATGCTATTCCCTGGTGGCATCCATGTTGGATAAGAAACCTCTCTGGATGCTCTTCTCTCAGGGAAAGTTGCATCAATACATACTGGAGGGTTTTGATTTGATGTTCCTCTTTAAATGAATGATTGTTGATACAGTCTATGAATAGAGATATTATATATTGAAGGTTATCACCTAAGACGTATAGCATAAGTACACACCTTCAAATCAAATCCAAATCAAATTGTATTAGTCAAATTCACCGAATACAATAGGTGTAGACCTTTCAGTGAAATGCTTACTTACGAGCCCCTAACCAACAATGCAGTTTAAAAAAATATGGATATGAATAAGAAATAAAAGTAACAAGTAATTAAAGAGCAGCAGTAAAATAGCAATAGCGAGACTATATACAGGGGGGGTACCGGTACAGAGTCAATGTGTGGGGGCACCGGTTAGTTGAGGTAATATGTACATGTAGGTAGAGTTTTTAAAGTGACTATGCATAGATGATAACAACAGAGTGTGTCAACGGTGTAAAAGAGGGGGGGGTGGGTGGGGGGGGAGGGCAATGCAAATAGTCTGGGTAGTTGTTTGATTAGGTGTTCTGCAGTCTGTTGTGTGTTTTAAAGTCACTGCAGTATGGAGCCAGTGTGTGGAAAATAGAGTATGCAGTATGTGATTATAATACATTAAAGTAAAATGCCTATATGTCAGTATTGTGACATTGTGTAATAAACCATTAACACAAGATTATACCAAATGGTCAATTTGTTTTGTTGTTATTATTGCATAATTGATAATAATAAGAAATTATATTTAAATGTCAATTTCCCTATTATCAATGATCTAACATTGCGTTCTAACATTCATCATGTAATACATCAACCGACCAACTGGAGTCACCGACTGTACCGTATATACATAATGTTGAAATATGGCTGGCCATTCTCCCTTCCACTAGACTAGAAAATAAGTAGAGTCCTGACCTTCTCTGTTTTCCACGCACTGGCTCCATACTGCAGTGACTTTAAAACACACAAAAGACTGCAGACTTCAGCTGGGGAGTAAACAGAGAACTGAAAGGTCACTTCATACAGGTGCTAACAATATAAAAAATGTAACACAGGCTGCTGTGACACTTTTTTCATCTTCTAAAGAGGAGCTATTTTCTTCCTTCATGGGCCTGTGCGTGTGTTTGTTTGTACAGTGTGTACAATGTGTGCGTGCCTTCCCGACGCCTGTGTGTGTGCGTGCGTGCGTGCTGACCTCTGACCCTTAAAGAAACTGGGCGTTTGGGTTTGATGCTCTCAGCGATGCCCTAACCCGGGGCAGGCACTGCCAGGTCTCTCTGTGCTGAAGGTAATTGGATAGCTCTGTCTCTGTCTAAGTGAGACGGGGACATGGAGTCAGAGCAAGGTGGACAAACCTTACTTTACTTTACCTTACTTTTGCCTTACTGCTACTGTACCTTCAGCGGCGACTAGAGCTCTAATGCACTCTAATGCACTCTAATGACTAGATATGGTATGTTTTTCGACAACACACCGAAAGTTCACCAGACTGAGGTTGAATGTGTGGAAGGTCATGGTATTTAAGCTTGTTGAAGGATGTTTTTATGTTGTGTTTGTTGTTGTAGTCGTGCTAATCTTCTGTTGAGCTTTTTCCTTATGTATTTATTTAAATTCAAGTGAAAGTATATGTTTATCTTTTTTTGGCAGAGCTCACCATCTTTTCTGCTGTCAGACTCCTCAGTCTTTTGGACTTTTCTTTTATGTTGGATTTCAAAGAAAAGGTGAAAGTATGGGCACACTAATGTAGTGATGGCATTCACACTCTTAGTCCAATATGGATTTATTATTGGACCAATATAGTTTATTCCCCAGCTTTGTTCTTTCACACCAGTGCTATGCTCCTGTATTTCCACTTTTACTTTTAGAAAATAGCTGCAAAAAATGTCACTGTCTTTCCTCCTATCTGTACAAATTCACCTCCTCCCAGAGCACAGTCCTCAGGGCATTTTATTATTTAATGGATACAGGCAGCGCTGGGCTGGAACAGATCAACTCAACCAATTGTGATAAGAATCCTGTGGGACACAACCAACATTTAATTTCTCTGTGTTTTTCAAAGGTGGTGTTCTCTGTAGCCATGGGCGGTATACCATATATAACGTATACCTGGGTATTTGGAAATAGCCACGAAGATTTTTCAATACCGTCAATACCTTTGAAATTCTTTATTTGAAGTTTTTCAATGCATTTCAATATTTTTAGTTACTTGTTAAGTAAATACCTGCAGTCAAATTCTGCAATACGTTATGAGATAATGCAGATCGCATTCTTAATTTCATCTGTCACATTATTTTACATTATGAAGCTTACCTTAGTTTCCCAGAACAGTTGAGCCAGTCAAGTGTCAGTTTGTAAATAGCACAATGGGAGAAAGTGGGAGCAGATGAGTCCAGGAGGAGTCGCTTTTTAAATTGAAAGTGTTTTCTTTTGCAACAATAGAGTGATCAGGGGCATGCAACTATTCCTTCACAGAAAATAATTTAGTGCAACACATTCGGCAGAATATAGCTTCCTTTTCATCAGATGACAACAGAAGTGAAACACTATTTGGCTGGCAGCCAAACAAGTAAATAAGCTTACATTGAAAAAGCACTGTATTTTTTGCCAAAAAATATGTATGGCCATCATATTTCTAATGTTTATCATAGAATGAATGTAGCCAGCTACATTTCCTAATGTTTTGTTTAAAGTTAATCTAGCATTTTCCAAGAGAAAAGTAGGCTAGAATGAGAAAGTATGGGAGAAAAGAAGCTACACATCAGTCAGAGCGCTGTCTGCTGATAAAATGCCCTTTGTGAATTCTCATCAGTGGAGAAGTGCAACTGAAGCAGAAAATTAGTCTGATGCCATGCAGAAATTACAATAAGAAACATTTTAGATCTGCGCTTACAAAACACAGAAAGATAATTCTTAAGTGTTTCATTTATTTTTTCTGTGTGAAAAATGTAGAATTCTGTGTTAACGTGACCCCTAAGTTTAAATGAATAGTTATCTAAGTAAGTGGATGAATTGGTAAGGAGACTGGGCATCATATAGTGTTGGCTTTCTGCTTTGTTTGAGAAGGCACCCCCTTGTGTACTAAGCCGCCAATACAGTAAATTCAGGGATGAGAGAAGGACGGTAGGATGTTATGAATATCTGGATACTGCCCAACCCTAGTTCTGTGCTTCCCTTTATGTACTGCAGATGAATCCGCTAAATATGTCGGTTACACGCTGAGTACAATCTACAAACTCCCATAATACTGTACAAGAGCGCCAGGACCAGTGGAAGAAAAATTGCCCTATAACATCAAAGATCCACCACCATATTTTAAAGTAGGTATGGGGTTCTTTTCTGCTCATAAATTCTGATTTATACACCAAAGCTACCATTGGTGTGCATTGCCAAAGCGCTTTATTTTCATGTCAGCCAACAATTGTAAAACTCCAGGAGTTTGCTAAATGGCATTGGCACTTGGATTGGAACCGGTGCTTTGATCAGATGAAATGAAAATAGAGCTAGCAAGTTTACTAGATAGCTACAGTAGTTGCCTTGGTAACCAAATAAACAGACTTGCCAATTTAGCTAACCAA
This sequence comes from Salmo salar, assembly GCF_965601325.2. NCBI lineage: Eukaryota > Metazoa > Chordata > Actinopteri > Salmoniformes > Salmonidae > Salmo > Salmo salar. The sequence goes on along the minus strand of NC_138297.1, from coordinate 39,462,026 downwards.
ACCATCTGTCCTAGCTTGGTATTATGAAAATCTAATTCAACAATGCCAATAATGTTTTCATTTTGACGTTTGCTTTCAAAAGCAGCTCAAACATAGAACATGTAAGAATTTAGTTCATACCATGCATTATATGGAAATAATTTACTCTAAAGTGCCCTTCAAGCCAGTATTTAACAATGCCATGGTATAAAACTAGATATACGGAACAATTGGAAAATATAGGACACATCTGAAGTAGTTCCAACAATATGTCACAATAGCTGACATTTATCTCAATCCATTGTAGTCAATGGGAAAATATTAGTGTCACAGGGTTGACGTGTTTCTCAATACATTGCAGTCAATGGGAAGAGATAGCAGTGAGTTATTCTCAATAATTTGCGCAAAATGCCATGATGCTATAATTCCATTTCAAGTATCAATCCACTGTCCCACAGCCCAGCCAGGCAATTAAATTTAAATAAAGTGTCTGGACATTATTTCCCCATAACATTTTGTTTGGTACAGCAGCGGTGAATATAAGCCTGGCTGTGTGCCTATCTGACATGTGCTACATGTTTTGTTTTTTGCGATCTCCACCATGCCATGCATATGAAAGTGACGAGACTGACAGCTATGAACCAGGCAGATTTGTTTATCAGGATCATTTTAACGGATATATCCAAATAAATGGCAATATAGAAACGATGGTAAAACAAACAAAAATGCACAAAGTTTGCTGTCATTTCAGCTGTTTGATGTGATTGTGTGCTAGCTTCAGTTAGCTAGCTAGCTAGAAAAGGATAAATAATGTTAGCCTAGCTATCCTCCATAACTATATTATTGACTTGACAATCAGCTGGGTTTTGCCTATTTATACTATACCTTATTTGTCAAATCATTATTTGCTAAAGTTCTTGTTGCCTATTTATAAAGTATTTATTAAATCATTATTTATTGAAGTTCTTGTCTCTTGTCATCACTGAACCTCTGCTAGCTAGTTAGCTTCTTGTCAATGATTTGTTTAGCATAGCAACATGGAATGAATAGAATGAACAATTGGGTAAAAACATCCCAAAATAACCCCAAATAACCCTCTATATATACTGCTCAAAAAAATAAAGGGAACACTTAAACAACACATCCTAGATCTGAATGAAAGAAATATTCGTATTAAATACTTTTTTCTTTACATAGTTGAATGTGCTGACAAAAAAATCACACAAAAAGAATCAATGGAAATCCAATTTATCAACCCATGGAGGTCTGGATTTGGAGTCACACTCAAAATTAAAGTGGAAAACCACACTACAGGCTGATCCAACTTTGATGTAATGTCCTTAAAACAAGTCAAAATGAGGCTCAGTAGTGTGTGTGGCCTCCACGTGCCTGTATGACCTCCCTACAATGCCTGGGCATGCTCCTGATGAGGTGACGGATGGTCTCCTGAGGGATCTCCTCCCAGACCTGGACTAAAGCATCCGCCAACTCCTGGACAGTCTGTGGTGCAACGTGGCGTTGGTGGATGGAGCGAGACATGATGTCCCAGATGTGCTCAATTGGATTCAGGTCTGGGGAACGGGCGGGCCAGTCCATAGCATCAATGCCTTCCTCTTGCAGGAACTGCTGACACACTCCAGCCACATGAGGTCTAGCATTGTCTTGCATTAGGAGGAACCCAGGGCCAACCGCACCAGCATATGGTCTCACAAGGGGTCTGAGGATCTCATCTCGGTACCTAATGGCAGTCAGGCTACCTCTGGCGAGCACATGGAGGGCTGTGCGGCCCCCCAAAGAAATGCCACCCCACACCATGACTGACCCACCGCCAAACCGGTCATGCTGGAGGATGTTGCAGGCAGCAGAACGTTCTCCACGGCGTCTCCAGACTCTGTCACGTCTGTCACGTGCTTATTGTGAACCTGCTTTCATCTGTGAAGAGCACAGGGCGCCAGTTGCGATTTTGCCAATCTTGGTGTTCTCTGGCAAATGCCAAACGTCCTGCACGGTGTTGGGCTGTAAGCATAATCCCCACCTGTGGACGTCGGGCCCTCATACCACCCTCATGGAGTCTGTTTCTGACCATTTGAGCAGACACATGCACATTTATGGCCTGCTGGAGGTCATTTTGCAGGGCTCTGGCAGTGCTTCTCCTGCTCCTCCTTGCACAAAGGCGGAGGTAGCGGTCCTGCTGCTGGGTTGTTGCCCTCCTACGGCCTCCTCCACGTCTCCTGATGTACTGGCCTGTCTCCTGGTAGCGCCTCCATGCTCTGGACACTACGCTGACAGACACAGCAAACCTTGCCACAGCTCGCATTGATGTGCCATCCTGGATGAGCTGCACTACCTGAGCCACTTGTGTGGGTTGTAGACTCCGTCTCATGCTACCACTAGAGTGAAAGCACCGCCAGCATTCAAAAGTGACCAAAACATCAGCCAGGAAGCATAGGAACTGAGAAGTGGTCTGTGGTCCCCACCTACAGAACCACTCCTTTATTGGGGGTGTCTTGCTAATTGCCTATAATTTCCACCTGTTGTCTATTCCATTTGCACAACAGCATGTGAAATTTATTGTCAATCAGTGTTGCTTCCTAAGTGGACAGTTTGATTTCACAGAAGTGTGATTGACTTGGAGTTACATTTGTGTTGTTTAAGTGTTCCCTTTATTTTTTGAGCAGTGTATATAGACTACGGGTCAAAAGTTTTAGAGCACATACTCATTCAAGTGTTTTTCTTTATTTTTACAACTATCTACATTGTAGACTAATAGTGAAGACATAAAAATGCAGGGGGCTCCCGAGTGGTGCAGCGGTCTAAGGCACTGCATCTCAGTGCTTGAGGTGTCACTACAGACACCCTGGTTTGAATCCAGGCTGTATCACAACCGGTTGGGATTGGGAATCCCATATGGCGGCACACAATTGGCCCAGCGTCGTCCAGGTTTGGCCGGTGTAGGCCGTCATTGTAAATAAAATGTTGTTCATAACTGACTTGCCTTGTTAAATAAAACTATGAAATAACACATATGGAATCATGTTGTAACCCTAAAAGTTTTTAACAAATCTAAATATTTTATATTTAAGATTCTTCAAAATAGCCAACCTTTGCCTTGATGACAGCTTTGCACACGCTTGGCATTCTCTCAACCAGCTTCACATGGAATGTTTTTCCAACAGTCTTGAAGGAGTTCCCACATATGCTGAGCACTTGTTGGCTGCTATTCCTTCATTCTACCATCCAACTCATCCCAAACAATCTCAATTGGGTTGAGGTCGGGTAACTGTGGAGGCCAGGTCATCTGATGCAGCACTTCATCACTCTCCTTCTTTGTCAAATAGCCCTTACACAGCCTGGAAGTGTGTTGGGTCATTGTCCTATTGGAAACAAATGACAGTCCCACTAACCGCAAACCAGATAGGATGGCATGTCGATGCAGAATGCTGTGGTAGCCATGCTGGTTAAATGTGCCTTGAATTCTAAATAAATCACCGACAGTGTCACCAGCAAAGCATCCCCACACCATCACACCTCCTCATCAATGCTTCACGGTGGGAACCACACATGCGGAGGTCATCTGTTCAACTACTCTGCGTCTCACAAAGACACTGTTGTGATCTCACAAAGACACTGCTGTTGGAACCAAAAATGTAAATTTGGACTAATCAGACCAGATTACAGATTTCCACTGGTCTAATTTTCATTGCTCGTGTTTCTTGGCCCAAGCAAGTCTTTTCTTCTTATTGGTGTCCTTTAGTAGTGGTTTCTTTGCAACATTTCAACCATGAAGGCCTGATTCACGCTGTCTCCTCTGAACAGTTGATTTTGAGATGTGTCTGTTACTTGAACTCTGTGAAGCATTTATTTTGGCTGCAATTTCTGAGGCTGGTAACTCTAATGAACTTATCCTCTGCAACAGAGGTAACTCTGGGTCTTCATTTCCTGTCCTCATGTTTCATCATAGCTCTTTATGTTTTTTTGCGACTGCACCTGAAGAAACGTTCAAAGTTCTAGAAATTTTCCGAATTGACTGATCTTCAAGTCTTAAAAGTAATGATAGACTGTTGTTTTTCTTTGCTTATTTGAGCTGTTCTTACCATAATATGGACTTGGTCTTTTACCAAATAGGGCTATCTTCTGTATACCACCCCTACCTTGTCATAACACAAAAGCTCAAATGCATTAAGAAAGAAATTCCACAAATACATTTTCACAAGGCACACCTGTTAATTGAAATGCATTCCAGGTGACTACCTCATGAACCTTGTTCAAAGAATGCCAAGAGTGTGCAATGCTTTCATCGAGGTAAATGGTGGCTACTTTGAAGAATGTAAAATATAAAATATATTTTGATTTGTTTAACACTTTTTTTGGTTGCTACATGATTCAGTATGTGTTATTTCAGAGTTATGATGCCTTCACTACTATCTACAATGTAAAAATAACGAAAAACCTAGAATGAGTTGGTTCGTCCAAACTTTTGATTGGTACTGTATGTAGTGAATGTGAACGTGTGTGGGCATTGTGTACTGTAGATGTGTCAGTGTAGTGTGTGTGAGTGACTGTGTATGTGGTGTGTATACAGTGCATTCGGAAAGTATTCAGACCTATGTCTTTTTCATTTTTTTCATTTATTTGTTACAGCCTTATTCTATAACACATTTTCCTCATCAACCAACACACAATACCCCATAATGACAAAGCGAAAACAGGTTTTAACCGGCTCAAATCTGTCTTATGTAGCAACATTTTAAATTGTGCTTTTTACATTGGATAAAAGTAGAGACTCAGAGCTACAAAACGGCATATCATACACTGCATTTGAGGAACAATGGGAAAGTAATTCTGCTTTGAAAGTTGACAAACTTGTAAATTAATTTTTGAGAAAATGCTCTTTGAATGTTTTGGTACCTGCTGGAGAGCTCTACTTTGTCTACACCCATTCAGCATTGTTCACACCCTCTTAAGCCTTAGCCCCACCCATCTCTTTAAGGATTCACATGTGACATCATGTGCTAAACAATGAGTAGTGTAGTTAAGATTAAGACTACAAGTGGTAAAAGTAGTAGCCTACAATAAGGACAAATTCCAGGTAAACAGAAAGTGTCCAGATAAAAATATTTTATAAATATTAGATGACGCCTACCCAGACACACTTGTCTAAATTGATGGGTCATGTGAAAGAAATGCTATAACCCCCAGCCACATATTGCCAAGTGGATGGGTATCTACAGAAGGTGTAAACGGTACAGCCAAATGGTTACTTGCATATAGTAGCAATATCAGATACTGTCATTATAAATAAAATATACAGTATGTACAAGAACAATATCAATAAGAATATCAGTGATGGATGAGGTAGTGCATACAATCAGAGTAAAGTGGCTGTGCAGCAGGATAAAAAAAAATAGTAGCAGCAAAGTATGGCGTGTGTGTTAGGAGAGAGTCATTTGAATAGAGGCACTGCAGATAGTGCTGATGACTGGTCCGTCCGAACCACGCATGAACAAGGCAATCTCTATTCGGAGAGCCTGTTTCTGTCCTGCCCTTGACTTTGGTGCAGGGCGTGTGATGTCCATAGCCTCTTCGTTGCAAAACTCCCTGATCTTCTCATAAGTTCGTCTAGCTGTGTCTAGTCCAGGTGGTGCTTGTACAGGCAGACCATCTATGGGAGGAAGGATGTCAGCTTTGTGCAGCAGCTGAAACCTGGTCCCGACTGAGTCCGAATGCTCCTTGGCAACAACAACACCACCAGGCTCCAGAGCATCGAAGCTGTAAAACAAGAAATAACAAAAGAATCAAGACATTACAACCTTGCACAACATCAATTCACCTCCCAAGTTTAGATAAGAAGAATAACCTCATACAATGCAATGAAAATGATATTCACCTGAAGGACTGGCACTGCTTGAACTGTGGCAGCGGCCTGAAGTACGGAGTCAGGTGTTGTTGCCAGCCATAGCTTTCCACCAGCACTGTACCATCCTCCAGTCCAACCAGCTGTGGGATGTTGACCCCTGTCACAGTGATGTCCTTCACAACACCAGCAATCTCAGACAAAGTGTTCACTCTGATCTTTCTGAAGTGCAGCTTGATGAGGCCGAAACACCAGTCAGGGGCAAATTTGGTGTGGCCTGTGATCAAGAAGTGAAGGTCCAGACTGTGGTGGAGCTTGTGAATGTACGCCAGGCACAATACCAGATCACAAACCTGTTCTTAGTTTGGCCACTGTAGTTATCACAATTCAGGTCCACATGTATTTCCCTAACTCTGTAGTTGGTGAAGAAATGTTGCATGTAGTTGACTGCGCTGCTACCTTTGCTGGATGACATGCTTTCATCAATGATGTAGTTGACTTGTTGTGGTATTCCTTCACAGCAGACACCAAACAAGCCACAATTGAGAGAAGTTAAAAGGAGATGGGACCTGGCTGCATAGGGTCAGAAGGATAGTGCACCTGCAAACAACAATAGAACATTAAGGTAAGTTAATGAAAAGAAAATGTAAAGTGAAACGTAATATAATTTTTTAATGCATCATTATCAGGTAAGTGTCACTTACCTACAAATGTGAAGAGCATCAGCACTGCATACAGAAACATCAACTTGGAAAGTGGAAGTTAAAATGATAACACACAGCCCGACTACACGTACCTCTGGAAAATACAGAAATAATGTGAGATCAGTAGAAGTAGTGCCAATCATGTTGGAAGTCAATTAAATAATCAAAACATATTGTTTATCAAATCACAAGTTTATCAAGTCACATGCGCCGAATACAACAGGTGTAGACTTTACAGTGAAATGCTTACTTACAAGCTCTTATCCAACAATGCAGTTTTAAGAAAAATACCTACAAAGATATGAAATAAACGTAACAAATAATTAAAGAGCATTTCCTGTGGCGGTCCTCATGAGAGCAAGTTTCATCATAGCTCTTGATGGTTTTTTGCGACTGCACTTTCTTTACATACAAGTGTTATCATCAATTCCTTGTAAAGACGCCACACTGCTGCTTTTGTCACTTTGCATGGCAGCAGCTTTCCACAAAAGTGTTTGTGTCATGGGTGGCGTCCTGGTAACACTATTGCATTATCCTCTGTAGTTGTTGATGAAGTTCACCACTCGCTGCAAGTCCTCATGCTTCAGGTATAACCTGTGCTTGCTTGGGCCAGCTCTCTTTTTGATGGAAGGCATTAGACCATTCTCCTTGTATGACTGGTGGAGGAGAGTCAGGCGTGTTCTACTGATGCTGAAAGACAAATTCCAGACACAAATATTTTGGCATTATTATACAATAGATAGCCGTAATCACCCTCAGACACATCTGGCTAACTTGATGGGTCATATAATCATCTAGCGAAGTGGAGTCTTTTGTTAAGACATGCTAGCAAAACAATGGACCATAATCCTAATCCATAGAGTACTAGCAATACAAACCGATTGTCAAAGCTAGCTAAAGTTAACCAAATAGATTCAATGTTAGCTAGTTAACATTAGGCTATAACTAGCAATGCGAAATGGCATTCTGAGATAACATTGCTACACACAGATCATTAACATAATGTTAGCTAGCGAGCCAGTCATCTAACGTCAGCTAGCTAACAGTATGCTAGAACTTGCAATGAAAACAACTTTCTGACAAATTAGAAACATATATCTGAAACTGTAGCTAGACGCTTACTTGTATACATGAGTGAGTGCTTCACGGCAGACTGCAACCCCTTTCATTAAATAAGACGTCCTGTGTCGTTTCCGTTGCTTGGCCCGTTGTTGTGTCAAGTCACTGTAGTTCACACTGTACAATGCCATAAGAATCATCTTAAGCTTTAGCCCCCACCCAAACTTTGACCATTTCACTCGCCCTAGCAGAGCTGGTTAGGCTGTTTCATGTTATCCAGAGTGTTGGTGACTGTAACTGTGCTCCGGGCAACAATTTAATGACACTTTTTTGCCGACGTTTACTGACATATTCAACCGGTGTTGAGCGTTCGTAAATTCATCAGTTATTCTGCGATCTGGCACAATCAGACGAGAGTGCACTGGAACAGTTGTTGCAGTGAAGTTCTATTGAAATGGATACTTGCATAGTCGAATCTTTTGTTAACTTTCAATATGCAATGAATTTTTTTTAAAGCCACGTTAGACAGGATTACCTACTGACCAGCTCAAATTGACAGAAGCGTTCTATATGGCAGACCAATCCAAACTCATCTCTCGGCATGTCCAGCCCACTTATTATCTCAGCCAATCATGGCTAGCGGGATGGTTGCTGACTTTTTCTGTGGTTTAAGCAATTAGGCTCAGGCTCATAATTTAACCATTTTATTTGTATTTACAGGTGGCATACACATTTGTTATTAAGGCACATGAAAGTTCACATCTACGAGAAGGCATTTCTGCCCCCCCAAAAAACATAAAAAAATATATATATATTAAGTTTACGTTCAAACGGCTCTCCTGTGAAGTAGTGACCTGCGACATACACCTAGTTTCCTGAAACGGGTCACATTTATTAAAAATAAAAAACTTATATAGCTTATTTACATAAGTATTCAGATTTTTTGCTATGAGACTCAAAATTGAGCTCTGGTGCATCTGGTTTCCAATTGATCATCCTTGAGATGTTTCTACAACTTGATTGAAGTCCACCTGTCGTAAATTAAATTGACTTGGAAAGGCACACATCTTCCTCTGTAAGGTCCCACAATTGACAGTGCATGTCAGAGCAAAAACCAAGCCATGAGGTCATGGAATTGTCCGTAGATCTCCGAGACAGGATTGCGTCGAGGCACAGATCTGGGAAAGGGTACCAACATTTTTTTGCAGCATTGAAGGTCCAAGAACACAGTGGCCTTCATCATTCTTAAATGGAAGAAGATTTGAACCAACAAGACTCTTCCCAGTGCTGGCCGACCAGCCAAACTGAGCAATCGGGAGAGAAGGGCCTTGATCAGGGAGATGACAAAGAACCCGATGGTCACTCTGACAGAGCTCCAGAGTTCCGCTGTGGAGATGGGAGAACCTTCCAGAAGAACCATCTCTGCAGCACTCCACCAATCAGGCCTTAATGGTAGTGGCCAGATGGAAGCCACTACTCAGTAGAAATCACATGACAGCCTGCTTGGAGTTTGCCAAAAGGCACCTAAAGGACTCTCAGACCATAAGAAACAAGATTCTGTGGTCTAATTAAACCAAGATTGAACTCTTTGGCCTGAGTGTCACATCTGGAGGAAACCTGGCACCATCTCTACGTTGAAGCATGGTGCTGGCAGCATTATGCTGTGGGGATGTTTTTCAGTGGCAGGGACTGGGAAACTAGTCAAGATCGAAGGGAAAGATGAACGGAGCAAAGTACAGACAGATCCTTGATGAAAACCTGCACCAGAGCACTCAGGAACTCAGACTGGGGTGAAGGTTCACCTTCCAACTAGACAACGACCTTAAGCACACAGCCAAGACAATGCAGGAGTGGCTTCGGGACAAGTCTCTGAATGTCCTTCAGTGGCCTGGCCTGAACCCGGACTTGAACCCAATCGAACATCTCTGAAGAGACCTGAAAATAGCTTTGCAGGGACGCTCCACATCCAACCTGACAGTGGATCTGCTGAGAAGGATGCGAGATACTCCCAAAATCGGTGTGCCAAGCTTGTAGCATGATATCGAAGATGATTCGAGACTGTAATTTCTGCCAGAGGTGCTTCAACAAAATACTGAGTAAAGGGCTTGAATACTTATGTAAATTAGATTTTTTAATATATATCTTTTTTTTTATCTGCAAAGATTTCTATAAACCTGTTTTTGCTTTGTCATTATGGGTATTGTGTGTAGATTGATTGAGGGTAAAAAATATTTAATACATTTTAGAATAAGGCTGTAACGTAACAAAATGTGGAAAAAGTCAAAGGGTCTGAATACTTTCCGAATGCACTGTATAGTCTAGTGAGTCTGCTTATAGGGTCAGTGCAAGATATTGCAGATAGGTGGGTTCCATTAATAAACTATTTAGCAGTCTGGCTATTTAGCAGTCTTATGGCTTGGGGATAGATGTCTTGGAGCCTGTTGGTCTGAGAGCCAATGTTATGGTACCGTTTGCTGGACAGTAGCAGAGTGAACAGTCTATGGCTTGGGTGGCTGGATTCTTTGGCAATTTTTGGGGTCTTCCTCTGACACCGCCTGATATAGAGGTTTTGGATGGCAGGAAGCTTGGCCCCAGTGATGTACTGTGCTGTCCGCACCACCCTCTGTAGCACTTTACGATCAAGGGAGGTGCATTTGCCCTACCAAGCGGTGATGCAGCCAGTCAAGATGCTCTCGATGGTGCAGCTGTAGAACTTTTTGAGGATCCGAGGGCCCATGCCAAATCTTTTCAGCCTCCTGCCGTGCCCGCTTCACGACTGTGCGGGTGTGTGTTGACCATGTTGACCATGTTAAGTCCTTAGTGATGTGGAAATCAAGGAACTTTAAGCTCTCGACCCGGTCCACAACAGCCCCATTGATGTGGATGGGGGTGTGCTCTCCCCTCTGTCTTCTATAGTCCACGATCAGCTCCTTGCTGATGTTGCAGGAGAGGTTGTTGTCCTGGCACCACACTGCTAAGTCTCTGACCTCCTCCTTGTAGGCTGACTCATCGCCAGCATGTTGTCAGAACTTGATGATGGTGTGGGAGTCGTGTGTGGACATGCAGTTGTGGGTGAACAGGGAGTTAGTTAGCCAGCTACATAGTTGTCTTTGCTGTCTCTAAGATAGTTGTGTAGTTTGAGTAATTATCGAGGTGAGCTAGCCAGCCGCGACGCGGCGCCAGACTTAGTCAACACACCTAGTCATCATTAACCCACTGCTAGCTAGCCAACCGTTACCGACTAGCAGCGCTGTAGATACTAATACTTTACAACGGAACGATTTGACTAGTGTAGTGTTAGCTAGCTAGCTACTTAGTTGTCTTTGTCATAGCTTGATAATTGTGTAGTTTAGTAATTACCGAGGTTAGCTAGCCAGCCATCAAGGTCAGCTAGCCAGCTATTTCCGTCCCCCGCGACGCCATTTTTCCTAACCCAGCCAACTATTACCGACGAGCAGCATTGTAGAAACTAAATACATACTAGGAACGTCTTGATTAGTGTTATGTTAGCTACCTAGCTACAAAGTTGCTTTGTATCATGACAAGGTGTAGTACTGAAACCATCGAGGTTACCTAGCCAGCTACACGTTCAAAGTCAACAACGCAGCCACTGCTAGCTAGCCTACTCCACCAGCCAGCAGTACTGTATCATTTTAGTCAATAAGAGTTTTGCAACGTAAGCTTAACTTTCTGAACATTCGAGACGTGTGGTCCACTTGTCAGTCCAATCTCCTTTGCATTAGCGTAGCCTCTTCTGTAGCTTGTCTACTATGTGTCTGTCAATCCCTGTTCTCTCCCCTCTGCACAGGCCATACAAACGCTCCACACCGCGTGGCCGCTGCCACTCTAACCTGGTGGTCCCAGCGCGCACGACCCACGTGGAGTTCCAGGTCTCCGGCAGCCTCTGGAACTGCCGGTCTGCGGCCAACAAGGCTGAGTTCATCTCAGCCTATGCTACCCTCCAGTCCCTAGACTTCCTGGCGCTGACGGAAACATGGATTACCACAGATAACACTGCTACTCCTACTGCTCTCTCCTCGTCTGACTACGTGTTCTCGCATACCCCTAGAGCATCGAGCCAGCGGGGTGGTGGCACTGGAATCCTCATCTCTCCCAAGTGGACATTCTCTCTTTCTCCCCTGACCCATCTGTCTATCTCCTCATTTGAATTCCATGCTGTCACAGTTACCAGCCCTTTCAAGCTTAACATCCTTATCATTTATCGCCCTCCAGGTTCCCTTGGAGAGTTCATCAATGAGCTTGACGCCTTGATAAGTTCCTTTCCTGAGGATGGCTCACCTCTCACAGTTCTGGGTGACTTTAACCTCCCCACGTCTACCTTCGACTCATTCCTCTCTGCCTCCTTCTTTCCACTCCTCTCCTCTTTCGACCTCACCCTCTCACCTTCCCCCCCTACTCACAAGGCAGGCAATACGCTTGACCTCATCTTTACTAGATGCTGTTCTTCCACTAATCTCATTGCAACTCCCCTCCAAGTCTCCGACCACTACCTTGTATCCTTTTCCCTCTCGCTCTCATCCAACACTTCTCACTCTGCCCCTACTCGGATGGTATTGCGCCGTCCCAACCTTCGCTCTCTCTCTCCCGCTACTCTCTCCTCTTCCATCCTATCATCTCTTCCCTCTGCTCAAACCTTCTCCAACCTATCTCCTGATTCTGCCTCCTCAACCCTCCTCTCCTCCCTCTCTGCATCCTTTGATTTCCTCTGTCCCCTATCCTCCAGGCCGGCTCGGTCCTCCCCTCCTGCTCCGTGGCTCGACGACTCACTGCGAGCTCACAGAACAGGGCTCCGGGCAGCCGAGCGGAAATGGAGGAAAACTCGCCTCCCTATGGACCTGGCATCCTTTCACTCCCTCCTCTCTACATTTTCCTCTTCTGTCTCTGCTGCTAAAGCCACTTTCTACCACTCTAAACTCCAAGCATCTGCCTCTAACCCTAGGAAGCTCTTTGCTACCTTCTCCTCCCTCCTGAATCCTCCTCCCCCTCCCCCCCCTCCTCCCTCTCTGCGGATGACTTCGTCAACCATTTTGAAAAGAAGGTTGACGACATCCGATCCTCGTTTGCTAAGTCAAACGACACCGCTGGTCCTGCTCACACTGCCCTACCCTGTGCTTTGACCTCTTTCTCCCCTCTCTCTCCAGATGAATTCTCGCGTCTTGTGACGGCCGGCCGCCCAACAACCTGCCCACTTGACCCTATCCCCTCCTCTCTTCTCCAGACCATTTCCGGAGACCTTCTCCCCTACCTCACCTCGCTCATCAACTCATCCTTGACTGCTGGCTACGTCCCTTCCGTCTTCAAGAGAGCGAGAGTTGCACCCCTTCTGAAAAAACCTACACTCGATCCCTCCGATGTCAACAACTACAGACCAGTATCCCTTCTTTCCTTTCTCTCCAAAACTCTTGAACGTGCCGTCCTTGGCCAGCTCTCTTGCTATCTCTCTCAGAATTACCTTCTTGATCCTAATCAGTCAGGTTTCAAGACTGGGCATTCAACTGAGACTGCTCTTCTCTGTGTCACGGAGGCTCTCCGCACTGCTAAAGCTAACTCTCTCTCCTCTGCTCTCATCCTTCTAGACCTATCTGCTGCCTTTGATACCGTGAACCATCAGATCCTCCTCTCCACCCTCTCCGAGCTGGGCATCTCCGGCGCGGCCCACGCTTGGATTGCGTCCTACCTGACAGGTCGCTCCTACCAGGTGGCGTGGCGAGAATCTGTCTCCGCACCACGTGCTCTCACCACTGGTGTCCCCCAGGGCTCTGTTCTAGGCCCACTCCTATTCTCGCTATACACCAAGTCACTTGGCTCTGTCATATCCTCACATGGTCTCTCATATCATTGCTATGCAGATGACACACAATTAATCTTCTCCTTTCCCCCTTCTGACAAACAGGTGGCGAATCGCATCTCTGCATGTCTGGCAGACATATCATTGTGGATGACGGATCACCACCTCAAGCTGAACCTCGGCAAGACGGAGCTGCTCTTCCTCCCGGGGAAGGACTGCCCGTTCCATGATCTCGCCATCACGGTTGACAACTCCCTTGTGTCCTCCTCCCAGAGTGCTAAGAGCCTCGTCGTGACCCTGGACAACACCCTGTCGTTCTCCACTAACATCAAGGCGGTGACCCGATTCTGTAGGTTCATGCTTTACAACATTTGCAGAGTACGACCCTGCCTCACACAGGAAGCGGCGCAGGTCCTAATCCAGGCACTTGTCATCTCCCGTCTGGATTACTGCAACTCGTTGTTGGCTGGGCTCCCTGCCTGTGCCATTAAACCCCTCCAGCTCATCCAGAACGCCGCAGCCCGTCTGGTGTTCAACCTTCCCAAGTTCTCTCACGTCACCCCGCTCCTCCGCTCTCTCCACTGGCTTCCAGTCGAAGCTCGCATCCGCTACAAGACCATGGTGCTTGCCTACGGAGCTGTGAGGGGAACGGCACCTCCGTACCTTCAGGCTCTGATCAGGCCCTACACTCAAACAAGGGCACTGCGTTCATCCACCTCTGGCCTGCTCGCCTCCCTACCTCTGAGGAAGCACAGTTCCCGCTCAGCCCAGTCAAAACTGTTCGCTGCTCTGGCACCCCAATGGTGGAACAAGCTCCCTCACGACGCCAGGACAGCGGAGTCAATCACCACCTTCCGGAGACACCTGAAACACCACCTCTTTAAGGAATACCTAGGATAGGATAAAGTAATCCTTCTAACCCCCCCCCCCCGCTTAAAAGATTTAGATGCACAATTGTAAAGTGGTTGTTCCACTGGATATTATAAGGTGAATGCACCAATTTGTAAGTCGCTCTGGATAAGAGCGTCTGCTAAATTACTTAAATGTAAATGTAAATGTACAGGCAGGGACTAGGCACAGACCCCTGAGGGTCCCCTGTGTTGAGGGTCAGCGTGGCGAAGGTGTTGTTGCCTACCCTCACTACCTGGGGCCGCCCCGTCAGGAAGTCTAGGACCCAGTTGCAGACGGAGGGGTCCAGGGTCCCTAGCTTGGTGATGAGCTTGGAGGGGACTATGGTGTTTAATGCTGAGCTGTAGTCTATGAACAGCATTCTCACAGTTATTTTCCCTCTTGCATTCCTTGCTGTTGACGGAAGTTACTGGAGGAAGCTTGTGGTAGACTGGATAATGATGATGAAGATGATTATCTATAATTATCATATGCCATTAAATTAAGTTTGAAGAGGGTAACAGAAGAGAAGGAGATAGAAGAGAGGCGAGGCCTCAAGAGACCACCTCTGTAGGGACATCTGAGTCAACCCTCCATTTCTTCTTCCCTCCATCCATCCTGTCACAGAGCTCAGAACTAGTCGATGATGATGGCAGCACAGACAGATGAGAGGATAGAACGGAATGTCCACATGAGAGTTTGTCAAGTCAGTCAGACAGCACTTCAGCTGCTGTGATTTCCCAATAGGGATGGGGGATGGGCTTGCATGGATATTTGAAGGTAGGGTCTGAGAGAGAGGGATGTCACTGTTTCAACACAGTCTTGATGATAACCTTCCCTGAGATCAGAAAACTTGCCTTAGCTCGCCAAGCACTAATGCCCAGCATTTAGCTCGGCAGGCTAGCAGTGGACTAACACTTGTGGTGTACAAACAGCACTCCAACTGTAAACCCAATCTGCCTAACCCATATCATCCCTAAAGGCAAAGATCTCAAAACTGAATCCCTCATAAACAGGGACATTAGAGACAACTTCAGTATTTTCCACAGGTTGTTATTCACTTCTATTTATGTAAAGATAGAAATCAATTCGAAACATATTTTGAAGCGCCATAATACTAAAATATCTTAACGCTATTTGAGAAGGGAAAAGAGCTCAGAGACGTATGCAAACAAGAAAAGTCTTAAGCAAATTATTTTGGGATTTGGATAAAATTGGATAAAAAATGTGAACTGGGAAAGCGTTTGCTTTCTTACCACTGCTTAACTCAATATGCTCACTTCAATGGGTTCAAGGAAGCAACGGTAATACTATGACCCATCGCTAAGCCCCTCCCCAGAATTTTGGACATCCAATCTCAATGCTCAGATGGATAAAAAATAACAGAGTTTTCATCAAAAGATACACTTTTTAATACTCCAAGTGCCTGAATTCCATAACTTCTGAATGGCCGTTGATATTTCAATTGATTAAATATTCCATAAGAAATTGCTAAATGAATGCATTTATTATGTTAAAATAGGTCATAAGAAACCTTAGAACACCAAATGTAAATTGTAATCAGTCAGAAAATGTATTGATTGATCCATAAGCACATAAACTGTACATAAAGAAATAAGACTTTTCTGACTTCAAGACAACAGTTGCCTGCTCAGCTGGCCCTTCCAAACTACACCTAAACTATATTGAAACTAATTTCACACATATAATAATAATAATAATAATAATAATAAATGGGGTCCAAAGACAAGATTAAACTGACAATAGTCTGATGGGTGACAATTTTATCAGTTGTCAAATCAAGAATGAAGAGACTGATGACCACCGCAGCTTACCTTGACAAATAAGGGAAAGGAGCTTAGCAAAGAGCACATCTTCCATGCCATCCTAGTGAGGTCCATGCAGGCCAGACGTTTTGATTTCAGAAAGAGCAAAGTCCAAGGTTTCTAATTAACCTATTTTTGCCAAACAACTACAAATTGCGCATAAAAACAGTGGCTCTGTGCGTGTTCGTCATGTGGGTAGGCTACTGGTGACAATCAGCAATAGCCATCTGGGAAAAATATCCTTTCTATTTTCTTCTCTTACACTGAACAAAAATATAAAAACATGTAAAGGGTTGCTTCCATGTTTCATGAGCTGAAATAAAAGATCCCAGAAATTGTCCATATGCGCAAAAAGCTAAATGTTGTGCACAAATTTGTTTACATCCCGGAACGTGAGCATTTCTCATTTGCCAAGATAATCCATCCACCTGACAGGTGTGGTATATCAAGAAACTGATTAAACAGCATGATCATTATGCAGGTGCACCTTGTGCTGGGGACAATAAAAGGCCACTCAAAAATGTGCAGTTTGACAAGCCTCAAGTTTTGAGAGATGGCAGATGGGAGAGCGGTTTGCTGATGTCAACGTTGTGAACAGAGTGCCCCATGGTGGCGGTGGGATTATGGTATGGGCTGGCATAAGCTACGGACAACGAACACAATTGCATTTTATCGATGGCTATTTGAATGCACAGAGATACTGTGACAAGATCCTTAGACCCATTGTCGTGCCATTCATCTGCCGTCTTAACCTCATGTTTTAGCATGATAATGCACGGCCCAATGTCGCAAGGATCTGTACACAATTCATGGAAGCTGAAAATGTTCCAGTTCTTCCATGACCTGCATACTAGCCAGACATTTCACCCACTGAGCATGTTTGGGATGCTCTGGATCTAAGTGTACGAAAGTGTGTTCCAGTTCCCGCCAATATCCAGCAACTTGGGACAGGATTGGGACAGCATTCCACAGGCCACACTCAACAGCCTGATAAATTCTATTCGAAGGAGATGTGTCATGCTGCATGAAACAAACGGTGGTTACCCAACTTATTGACTGGTTTTCTGATCCACTAACTGACTTTTTTTAAGGTATCTGTGGCCAAACAGATGCATATCTGTATTCCCAGTCATGTGAAATCCATAGATTAGGGGCTAGTGAATTTATTTCAATTGACTTATTTCCTAGTATTAATTGTAAGTCATTAAAATCTTTGAAATTGTTGCCCAGTTGCATTTATATTTTTGCTCAAAGTATATTCCATTATATTCTTACTGTAAAATAAACAGTTGAAGTCGGAAGTTTACATACACTTAGGTTGGAGTCATTAAAACTCGTTTTTCAAAAACTCCACAAATTTCTTGTTAACAAACTATAGTTTTGGCAAGTCGGTTAGGACATCTACTTTGTGCATGACACAATACATTTTTCCAACAATTGTTTAAAGACAGATTACCTGTGGATGAATTTCAAGGCCTACCTTCAAACTCAGTGCCTCTTTGCTTGACATCATGGGAAAATCAAAATAAATCAGCCAAGACCTCAGAAAAAAATTGTAGAGTCTGGTTCATCCTTGGAAGCAACTTCCAAATGCCTGAAGGTACCACGTTCATCTGTACAAACAATAGTACGCAAGTATAAACACCATGGGACCATGCAGCCATCATACAGCTCAGGAAGGAGACGCGTTCTGTCTCCTAGAGATGAACGTACTTGAAAAGTGCAAATAGATGGCATCATGATGTAGGAAAATTATTTGGAAATATTGACGCAACATCTCAAGACATCAGTCAGGAAGTTAAAGCTTGGTCGCAAATGAGTCTTCCAAATGGACAATGACCCCTAGCATACTTCCAAAGTTGTGGCAAAATGGCTAAAGGACAACAAAGTCAACGTACTGGAGTGGCCATCACAAAGCCCTGACCTCAATCCCATAGAAAATTTGCGGGCAGAACTCAAAAAGCGTGTGCGAGCAAGGATGCCTATAAACCTGACTCAGTTACACCAGCTCTGTCAGGAGGAATGGGCTAAAATTCACCCAACTTATTGTGGGAAGCTTGTGGAAGGCTACCCGAAACATTTGACCCAAGTTAAACAATTTAAAGGCAATGTTACCAAATACTAATTGAGTGTATGAAAACTTCTGACCCACTAGGAATGTGATGAAAGAAATAAAAGCTGAAATTAATCATTGTCTCTTCTATTCTGACATTTCACATTCTTAAAATAAAGTGGTGTCCTAGCTGACCTAAGATAGGGAATTTTTTACTAGGATTAAATGTCAGGAATTGTGAAAAACTGAGTTCAAATATATTTGGCTAAGGTGTTAGCAAACTTCTGACTTCAACTGTATGTGTTGACTGTGGTAGGGCAGTTTCATTGCCATGGCACAGCCATAGCCTTGGCCTCTGAGCACAGATATCACGTCCGTCGTAAGGAGGAGACCAAGACGCAGCGTGAATATTTATTATGTTGTGAAACTTAACCAAATAAACTATAAACAAACCGTGTCAACAGCGGTGCAACATGCACTAACTCAAAATAATCTCCCACAAACACAGGTGGGAAAAACAACTACTTAAATATGATCCCCCATTTGAGACAACGATGACCAGCTGCCTCTAATTGGGAATCATACAAAACCCCCAACATAGAAAAAATAAACTAGAACACAACATAGAAAAAATAAACTAGATAAACATAATCTAGAATGCCCACCCAAATCACACCCTGACCTACACAAATAGAGAAATAAAAAGGCTCTCTACGGTCAGGGCGTGACAACAGATAAATACAACTCAAAACATGCTATTGTGTTCTTTTGAAATAAATTGTCTTGTATTGTGTTTTTACGACCTTCCTAAACAAACATTTTATGGATTTCTTAGTGACTGTGTATATTAACACTAGAACGGCTGAGAGCATCATAATGACAAAACATTTATTTAAGCACTTAATTGCCATTTTAAGTCATGTACCACTCGTCCTTGACTTTTCCTAAATAAGTCTACATAACATGCTGTTGTTAGAATCTTACTATCATAAACAGATCTGGAGTTATAGTATAACCAATTTTCCCCGTTGCCCCTCCTTCTCCGGACAGTAGGGCCTGCTCCACTCCTTCTCCCGATAGTTGAAGTTACCATGCCCAGTTGATAATCACCCCGATAATTGCCTCGAAAAAGAACCTAAACTATAGCAAAACGAATATCACACATATAACAACCGATGCTTGCTGCCAGCTCTTAGCAAACTGTTGGAAAAAATGGTGCTTGAACAAATACAATGCTATTTTTCTGTAAACAAATTAACAATAGACTTTCAGCATGATTAAAGAGAAGGGCACTCAACATGTACTGCACTGACACAAATGACTGATTGATAATCAGAAGATTGTGGAAGCTATACTGTTAGATTTCAGTGCAGCCTTTCACATTATTAACCATAACCTGTTGTTGAGAAAACATACAGTGCACTCGGAAAGTATTCAGACCCATTGACTTTTTCCACATTTTGTTACATTACACTTATTCTAAAGTGTCGCCAATGGCATCGGCTAATGTAGATCCTAATAAATCAAATCTCTGATTATTATTCTGATTCATGCTGAACGGATTTCCATATCTGGGAAAGGATCCCTATAGGGCAGCAGGTGAGCGAGTGTTGGATAATGTTTAGGATCAGATGGCACAGCTGTACTCGGTGAAAGGAGGAACTCGCTGCTGGCCTGTTGCTGTGTTCTACAACATGCTTGACTTGGCTGCTATCGACGCACATGTATTTTTCAAGCAGTGCATGAACAACACCTTGAGCAGGAGAGACTTCATCATGAGTCTGGCACATGGGCTACGTGAGAGACATATGAGGGCCAAGGCAGCAGCATCAAAGATTCCATGGCAGCCCTTGCATGAGCCAAATTGCTCACATCTCCCGGGGAGGAGAAGCTGCCAGGTGAGCAGATGCACTCGGAACAGAACCCACAACACCTGTTTCAGTTGCAAGCTACTTGTTTGTGGGAAGTGTTGCAATCAAGTGAAAAGAGAAGAAGATTTGTGGTGACTGATAGGACAAAGGTAACAGGTAAATGAGATCCAACTGTTGCGTGAAGACGCACACCATAATGTAAGCAGGAGCAAGGCCATAAATAATGTGTCCGATAACTGATAATAATATAAAAATGTTGACCGCTGTCATATTGACACAGTCATTACAATGCCTTTATTGCTTTTGTGCTGATTTTCACTATTCACAAGCAGGTTGCTGCTTAAACTGATGTTTATGCTACTGATATTTTCTGTCGTGACCGTGTGCGTCTTGGTGGTTTGGGTAATTTTAACCCTATTTGTTTTGCCTTATAAAAATACACTTTTACTGTGTTCCAACGCATATGCCTTTTGTTTAATATTTGTAACAAAGGCATGAATAAAATAGATTTTATACTTGAAATTCTGTGTTTTTAGGGTTTTTTCTTTTTTACATATGTAACCGAACGACTCGATTCAGCCTAATGTAGCAACATTTGAAATTGTGTTTTTTACATTGGATACATGGGATGAATGTATCTCCCATTCTGTCATGGATGCCATGGTTGCCCTTAGTTTGAAGACGTAGTCCGGAGACAGGTGTTTTATACAATAGCCTTCTGAGTTCTCTTTTCGACTCCATCCGCGTTTGCAATCAAACGCCAGAATTTCCTCCATCTCCTTAGCTATCATACTCTGTTTCCACCAATCCTCCAGAAAGAGGAGAGCCTTAGCAACACTTATGCAGTTCTTCGTGATATCTTTAAAAAAAGCCGCTTTAGAAAAGATTACCTACACATACTGTACTAAGCAGCTCATGTTATAGACAGAAGCGTGCTACATTGGAAGACCAATCCGAACTCATCTCTTGGCATGTCTCAGCCAATCATGGCTAGTGGAAAGGTTCCTGGCTTTTTCCATGGCTAATCCAACTAGGCTCGTAATTTAACAATTGTATTCGTATTTACAGATGGCATACACGTTTGTTATTAGGGCACATGAAAGTTAATGTTCCAGAATTACGTTAAAATCCCTCTCATGTGAAGTAGTGACGCGTGACATCAAATAAAAAGAAATCTAATTTAATTTGTCACATGCGCCGACAGGTACCGTTAAATGCTTACTTGCAAGCCCTTAACCAGCCTAAACAAACAAATAAACATTTTATGTTCTTTCAAATATTTATATTTCATATTCTGATTTTACTTAAGACCTTCATAAACACAACAAAATGAAGTTGTCACAAATGGGGTCCAACAGGCCAGGCTTTTCTAGTTAAATGGATTTATTAGTCTGGCATCTATTGGGCCTCAACTATTCTACTGTTAAATATTCATAGATCATGGCACTAAATAAAAAATGGTCACATTGACATCTTGGCGGTTCTAGTGTTAAATGACTAAATATTTGAACAGTGCACCAGGGGTACTTGCAACTATGATACATGAAATACAGAGCCTGTGGGAGTGTTCGTTACCAATATTATCCTGCTGTTGCACCAGATATACTGCTGTTGCCTTGTTTGACAGCTAGCTGGTTAGCTAGCTCTCATTGAAAACGTTGCTTACGCCAGCTAGCTAGCTAGCCATAGTTAAATATAACTTGTTTTCTCCAACGTATCATGGCTATATTAGGAATATAAGGACCGTCTGCTGTCGACATCAGGAAACGATTTGAGAGCACTTTAAGCTCCAAAAGTAGTTAGCAGCTTTGACTGCATGGACAGTGCATTCAAAGCTATCCAGTGGTAGCCACACTACAAACTTAATTTGACCATGGTCCCATGAAGCAATTGTAATGACAGTTCACCACAACATACCTGAGAGAATCCTGATCAGCAAGAAAAATGTAAAAAAAAATGTGTGCATTAACAACAGAGTTTGAGATCATTGTGAGGGGTTTTCTCCAGCGGTTTGAAAGGGAAATTGGGCTTTGAGGGAAAAATGTTGGCCGAGGTTGCAACAGTATCACCTTATCCTGCAAGGTGAAGGGCCGACCTCAATGAATGAGAAGCCTTACTACTCAACATCTAGGACACGATTTAGCATAATGGCCTCAGCAGCCCATAAAGAATAATATATTTCAGTAAAGGAAAATAAAGGGGAGAACATGCTATTGTAACTTGGGACAGTGTGGCTGTTGTGCTACAAGGTGAATGGATTTTCTCATTGAGTGAGTGTCGGCCTCGAGTCAGGACACATAGGACACGACTCAGCATATGTGCTCACGTCACATGGTCTACCTCTGCTACTGTACCTCAGAAGCCCATAAAGGAGAATAGAGTTTAGTATAGAAAAATAAAGGGGGAAAACACCCCTCCCCTTCCAATCGACTGAGACAGCCGGTAGGCCCAGTCTGTTCCTACCTTCTTTATTACAGGTTGAAGGGAAATAAGAAATGATGCCAGGAGGATATAGAACAACTATTGAATTAAAATAGTATTGAGAGATCGAGAGAGGCTCAGTCAGGTACAGTTCTCAAGGATAGTGGAATTATCTGTTAATTCTGTCTGGAAAATAAGAGTTACCTTAATGCTTTCATTATGGAGATCTGCCTTCGGGCTCAGATCATTTAAGGTTCTCTCTCTCTCTCTCTCTCTCTCTCTCTCTCTCTCTCTCTCTCTCTCTCTCTCTCTCTCCTCTCTCTCTCTCTCTCTCTCTCTCTCTCCCCTCACACACACACTATCTCTGTCTTTATATCGCTCTCTCTCTCTCTCCCCTCACACACACACTATCTCTGTCTTTATCTCGCTCTCTCTCTGGATTCTGGGGGAAGGCTAAACTCAGAAAGGAAGGTGAACCCCGTGCTATCTGTACAGTACCTGTACAGTAAAGCAGAGGAAAATAGATGCCTCGCCCCACGCACGCACGCATATACACACACACACACACACACACACACACACACACACACACACACACACACACACACACACACACACACACACACACACAAACACACACCTCTATAGCTGGTACAGACCCCGGTCTGATTTAGCACACATAGCCAGACCCCAGTAAAAGGGCAAAGCAGAACAGACACACAGTGACATTTTCCCAGTGCCATGCAGTCTCTCATTCATATGTACTGCTCTCTCTCCTCCCAGTAAACAAATAGTCAGACTATCAGACTGCCTGCATCACTAACTTTTAGGGCCCTGAGGTTTACGTGACCTGTCAAGGTAAAACCGCTAGGGGACAGAATTTTTCCTTGACAGCTTGCCTGAGTTGGGCGAAAGAAAGGGGCCTTAATTCGCCAACGTGCAATCATTGGACAATAAATTAGATGAGGTACGATCACGAATATCCTACCAACGGGACATCAAAAACTTTAATTTCCTATGTTTCACGGAATCGTGGCTGAATGACGACATGGATATTCAGCTAGCGGGATATACGCAGCACCGGCAAGATAAAACAGCACACTCCGGTAAAACGAGGGGAGGCGGTCTGTGCATATTTGTAAACTATATTGTGATAAATTGCAGGCCACACTACTTGCCTAGAGAGTTTTCGTGGCTTTTGTGGCTGTTTATTTACCACCACAAACAGATGCTGGCAATAAAACCGCACTGTCAGCTGTATAAGGAAATAAGCAAACAGGAAACCGCTCACCCAGAGGCGGCGCTCCTAGAGGCCATAGACTTTAATGCAGGGAAACTTAAATCAGTTCTACCAAATCTCTATCAACATGTTAAATGTGCAACCAGAGGGAAAAAAATTCTAGATCACCTGTACTCCACACACAGAGATGCGTACAAAGCTCTCCTTCGCCCTCCATTTGGTAAATCCGACCACAACTCTATCCTCCTGGTTCCTGCTTACAAGCAAAAATTAAAGCAGGAAGCACCAGTGACTCAGTCTATAAAAAAGTGGTCAGATGAAGCAGATGCTAAACTATAGGACTGTTTTGCTATCACAGACTGGAACATGTTCCGGGATTCTTCCAATGACATTGAGGAATACGCCACATCAGTCACTGGCTTTATCAATAAGTGCATCGAGGACGTCATCCCCACAGTGACTGTACGTACATACCCCAACCAGAAGCCATGGATTACAGGAAAGATTCGCACTGAGCTAAAGGGTAGAGCTGCCGCTTTCAAGTTGCGGGACTCTAACCCGGAAGCTTACAAGATATCCTGCTATTCCCTGCGATGAACCATCAAACAGGCAAAGCGTCAATACAGGGCTAAGATTGAATCATACTACACCGGCTCCGATGCTCGTCGGATGGGGCAGGGCTTGCAAACTATTACAGACTACAAAGGGAAGCACAGCCACGAGCTTCCCAGCGACACGAGCCTACCAGACGAGCTAAATCACTTCTTTGCTCGCTTCGAGGAAAGCAACACTGAGGCATGCATGAGAGCATCAGCTGTTCCGGACGACTGTGTGATCACGCTTTCCGTAGCCAATGTGAGAAAGACCTTTAAACAGGTCAACATACACAAGGCTGCGGGACCAGATGGATTACCAGGACGTGTGCTCCGGGCATGTGCTGACCAACTGGCAGGTGTCTTCACTGACATTTTCAACATGTTACTGATTGAGTCTGTAATACCAACATGTTTCAAGCAGACCACCATAGTCCCTGTGCCCAAGAACACAAAGGCAACCTGACTAAATGACGTCCGTAGCCATGAAGTGCTTTGAAAGGCTGGTAATGGCTCACATCAACACCATTATCCCAGAAACTCTAGACCCACTCCAATTTGCATACCGCCCAAACAGATCCACAGATGATGCAATCTCTATTGCACTCCACACTGCCCTTTCCCACCTGGACAAAAGGAACACCTATGTGAGAATGCTATTCATTGTCTACAGCTCAGCGTTCAACACCATAGTACCCTCAAAGCTCATCACTAAGCTAAGGAACCTGGGACTAAACACCTCCCTCTGCAACTGGATCCTGGACTTCCTGACGGGCCGCCCACAGGTGGTGAGGGTAGGTAGCAACACATCTGCCATGCTGATCCTCAACACTGGAGCTCCCCAGGGGTGCGTGCTCAGTCCCCGCCTGTACTCCCTGTTCACCCACGACTGCATGGCCAGGCACAACTCCAACACCATCATTAAGTTTGCAGATGACACAACAGTGATAGGCCTGATCGCCAACAACGACGAGACAGCCTATAGGGAGGAGGTCAGAGACCTGGCCGGGTGGTGCCATAATAACAACCTATCCCTCAATGTAACCAAGACTAAGGAGATGATTGTGGACTATAGGAAAAGGAGCACCGAGTACGCACCCATTCTCATCGACGGGGCTGTAGTGGAGCAGGTTGAGAGCTTCAAGTTCCTTGGTGTCCACATCAATAACAAACTAGAATGGTCCAAACACACCAAGACAGTCGTGAAGAGGGCACGACAAAGCCTATTCCCCCTCAGGAAACGAAAAAGATTTGGCATGGGTCCTGAGATCCTCAAAAGGTTTTACAGCTGCAACATCGAGAGCATCCTGACTGGTTGCATCACTGCCTGGTACGGCAATTGCTCGGCCTCTGACCGCAAGGCACTTCAGAGGGTAGTACGCACGGCCCAGTACATCACTGGGGCCAAGCTGCCTACCATCCAGGACCTCTACACCAGGTGGTGTCAATGGAAGGCCCTAAAAATTGTCAAAGACCCCAGCCACCCCAGTCATAGACTGTTCTCTCTACTACCGCATGGTAAGCGGTACCGGAGTGCCAAGTCTTGGACAAAAAGGCTTCTCAACAGTTTTTACCCCCAAGCCATAAGACTCCTGAACAGGTAACCAAATGGTTACCCGGACTATTTGCATTGTGTGCCCTCCCTCTTTTACGCTGCTGCTACTTTCTGTTAATCATATATGCATAGTCACTTTAACTGTACATTCATGTACATACTACCTCAATTGGCCCGACCAACCAGTGCTCCCGCACATTGGCTAACTGCATTGTGTCCCACCACCCACCAACCCCTTTTTTTACACTACTGCTACTCTCTGTTCATCATATATGCATAGTCACTTTAACCATACCTACATGTACATACTACCTCAATAAGCCTGACTAACCGGTGTCTGTATATAGCCTTGCTACTGTTATTTTCAAATGATTTTTCACTGTTGTTTTCTTTCTTTACTTACCCACACACACACACACACACACACACACACACACACACACACACCACACACACACACACACACACACACACACACACACACACACACACACATTTTTTCGCACTATTGGTTAGAGCCTGTAAGTAAGCATTTCACTGTAATGTCTACACCTGTTGTATTCGGCGCAAGAGACAAATAAACTTTTGATTTGATTAGATTAATTACACTGTAGCCTATGCATTTGGGGGTATATGCTGTAGAATAAAAATAATTAGATTGCTGAGTTATGGCAGACTATAGCTCTTAGCTTTATCCTGACCTGTCCTGTGTCCTACCTATTCTCTGTAGACTAATTGTAGTTGGAGGGCCAACGGGATTGATCGTTTGGTCATGAGTCTCCATTTTGTCTACAGGACCAGAGACTGAGTGACTGATTCCTTATTGCCTCGTCTGCCTGTATTAAACCCGCTCTAATTTAATATATTCAGCATCCCGCTCCTCAGGATTTGGCCATGTCTCTTTAACCTGCTCAGAGGGCTCATAAAGGTGAAGTGGTGTGTGTGTGTGTGTGTGTGTGTGTGTGTGTGTGTGTGTGTGTGTGTGTGTGTGTGTGTGTGTGTGTGTGTGTGTGTGTGTGTGTGTGTGTGTGTGTGTGTGTGTGTGTGTGTGTGTGTGTGTGTGTGTGTGTGTGTGTGTGTGTGTGTGTGTGTGTGTGTGTGTGTGTGTGTGTGTGTGTGTGTGTGTGTGTGTGTGTGTGTGTGTGTGTGTGTGTGTGTGTGTGTGTGTGTGTGTGTGTGTTAGCCTTCCCTGTGGCTCAGTTGGTAGAGCATGGTGTTTGCAACGCCAGGGTTGTGGGTTCGATTCCCACGGGGGGCTAGTACACCAACAAAAAAATGCATGAAATGTATGCATTCACTACTGTAAGTTGCTCTGGATAAGAGTGTCTGCTAAATTACTAAAATAAAAATGTGTGTGGATGGGAAAACACCTGCTCTTTCCATGACATAGACTGACCAGGTGAAAGCTATGATCCCTTATTCATATCACTCGTTAAATCCACTTCAATCAGTGTAGATGAAGGGGAGGAGACAGGTTAAATAATTATTTTTAAGCCTTGAGACAATTGCGATGTGTGCCATGTAGAGGGTGAATGGGCAAGACCAAATAATTAATTGCCCTTGAACAGGGTATGGTAGTAGGTTCCAGGCTCGCCAGTTTGAGTGTGTCAAGAACTGTAGTGCTGCTAGGTTTTTCACACTCAACAGTTTCCAATGTGTATCAAGATTGGTCCACTACCTAAAGGAAATCCAGCCAACCTGACACAAATGTGAGAAGCATGGGAGTCAACATGGTCCAGCATCCCTGTGGAACGCATTCGACACCTTGTAGAGTTCCTAATGTTTGGAATACTATGCTGTTGTTTATCTATCTTAGTTGAATGCACTGACTGTAAGTCACTCTGGTTAAGACTGTCTGCTAAATGACCAAAATGTAAATGTATATGTGAAAATAAACATACCTAAATAAACTGCAAAGCACAATGGGTATTATTATCGGTCTTGTTTCAGGGCAGAGCTCATAAGAATAATACTCAGCATGCTTTGCAATTGTTAATTTTTACATTTACATTTATATTTAGTTCATTTAGCAGATGCTCTCATCACTCCATAGTGCCATCAGACTGCTGATTCCAATGCAGAGTGAAATGGAGCCACAAAATGTAAACTGCTATAAAAATAGTATCGAAAAGTATTTTGTATTTTGAAAATACAAATTACAGCTCTCGAAAGTATCTTGTTACAAAATACACTGGAGTGTAGTTCAGCCCAATGTAATTCAATTAACAAATTACTCAGAAGTAATTGAAATGCATATATACAGCCAATTTGTGTGTGTGTCTGTGTGTATGAATGAATGACAGAGGTAGGGATTCTACTATAGTGGTGAATGGTGAATGAAACACGGAAGCCTGGGGCCTCTAGCTCTGCCTGTACGTCTATGAATGATCCCCAGTGAGGTTAGCACTATGCTTATGACTCATGCTATAAAGTACATGTATGACTGGTGCATTGTATAAATGATAAAAGGCTGTCTGTGCTCTTTTAAGGTCCTTACTACTGAATAGTGTCTGTTCCAGGTGCGTAGGAGTCATTCATTGTATAGACACATTATTCTTGTATAATTGGGGTAAGATTATGCCTGTGTAGTGACATGCATAGGTAGAGTAAAGTGGATGTTTACAGGAAATTAATATTGAAGAATTAATGTTTCTAGACAGGCATGATGTGTGTCACAGCGGTCGATGAAAGGGGACCAAGGCGCAGCGTGTAGAGTGCTCATTCTTACTTTATTTTCTCGAGAACACTTAAACAAAATAACAGAATGACAGCCAACAGTTCCGTAAGGTACTCAGACAAAACGGAAAACAACCACCCACAAAACCCAAAGGAAAACAGGCTGCCTAAGTATGGCTTCCAATCAGAGACAACGAAAGACACCTGCCTCTGATTGGAAACCATACTCGGCCAAACCTGGAAAACGAAACATAGAAAATGCAAACTAGAACACATTGCCCCAGAAACAAACAAACCCCAAAACACACAAAACAATCCCCCTGCCACGCCCTGACCACTCCACCATGGCAAATGACCTTTTTCACTGGTCAGGACGTGACAATGTGAGTGACGATTACTTTCATGATTAAGAACATCTTGGTCAAACCGGACAAGCACATCTTGTCCACAAAACTGAAAAAACATATTGTCCCCACACGCGCAAGCACGCAGGCACGCACACACACACACACACACACACACACACACAGAGAAAGCAGCCAAGCAGTAGGTAAGCAGGCAGTTAAATGACAACCCAACACAGCCCACAGCCTCCATCCACCACGCTGCAGGCTGATTGTCCACTTCCACTTAAGACATGGTATTACAGCTGAGCACTGGGGAGTCTGGGTAATGGGACGATCCTTCACTAACAGTCACATACCAGTACATCAGTAACAGACAACAGCAAGGTGTTAGTCAAAGAGTCACAGCTATGTGGAGGTGGGAACCAGACATTAAAAATCACTTGGTCTGTGTCCCAAATGGCACCCTATTCCCTACATTGTGCACTGCTTTTGACCAGAGCCCTGTGGGTGCCATTTGAGACACAGGCTGAGAAGTATGAACGTGGTATGGGACTATGAAGATGCCCATGATTGAATACTTGAATCTATCTTGTCTGGGAAGCACTGTATTTCTTCTCCCACCACCAGCAGCAGGCACTCACCAACCTGTCACTGTCCATGACTATCAGCTCTCTCTCTAGCATGGCGATGGTCCCCATCCCCCCCAGCTTGTCCGGTCTCTCACACACAGCATATAGAGACAGGAATACAGATGTGGACACACACACACACAAGTGCGTGAGCGCTGTCACCTGTCCACCTACAGTCAGGAAGGTTAGGATAGAGAAACACCTGGAGACTTCTACTGGTGACGGCAAACAGCAGATCTGTCACTCCCTCCACACTAACCTGTCCTGGGTTGACACTAGTTGTTTTTTTGTATAGCAGTAAAAAATTGTAAATGTCAACATATGTGATACTGTATATTACAGTATATTCACGTACGCCTTCCTGTTGATTTCTAACTAAGACATTGTGTAGAGTATTACTCCAATTAGGTTTAATTTACTTGAATCATTGAACATTAATGAAAAGCCAATAAAAGGGATGTTTTTGAAAGTGGATAAAACGTATATCAACAGTTGCCGTCCTGACTGCTTGATAAATAATCTACTATCTAACTGACCATAATATACTATTAAGAGACAAGCCGGGAGAGTTATCAGCAAATTGTTAATCTAGTAATTCAAGATGGCATACTGTACTATGTGTGATGACGACAAACAGTTTATCTTTGCTCCGCTTATTGACAGTGTACTCTCTTTGATTAATATCAGTCACACACATCCGTTTAATACACATCAATTATAGAGATGCAGACAGGATATATCATTAATGAATGAAGACTATCCTCTTTATTTGATGTTTATTAATTACCTCAAGTGCATCTGCTCTCTAAACTAATAAAGGTCGGCACCGACTAGTTGCCAACTTCTACGCTGACTGACTGAATGACAACTTGACAGCATGACAGCTTGAGTTACAGAGTGAATAGAGCTCTGCAGTTGCACATCAATAATGTGTTTTTGCTTTGTAGCGGAAACAAACCAACACACAGCCCCTGTTTCAGAGTAGCTCATAGACAGGCAGCAGAGGAGAAGGCCTCAGCTGAGGTAATTTGGCAGGTAGCTAGGTTGTTGTTTGACAGTCTAACACTGCATTTATGTAAGGGGAATATAATAGCTAGCAGGTATCTGCTGTTGATCGCGTGTGTATGATGCAGGCAGGTTAGTGTAATCATAACTGTCAGAATATGAAGACTTGTGTGTAAATGTGATATTGTTTGAAGCTACTCCACATGTGTTGGTGATTGTATGTAAGGGGAATGACTATAAGGTATCTGCTTTAGTGCATGACACAGGTAGGGTAGTATTTCTAATCAAAACTGTCAGATTGTATGAAGACTTGTAAGTGTGATATTTTGAAGCTATTCCACATAGATGATTGTTTCATCATGTCAGTGGAATTGAGTAATGACGCATAAAGGAGAAAACGTAATCTCTGCAACGGATAACTGAAACCCTGAGAGCAAATCCAATACATAGAAAAGCTTTAAATACGCATCGTAAGATCAAATCTGCAAGCAACAGTCAGTGCTCACTAATTATTGCTACACTTGAGGATTGATACACTATATATACAAAAGTATGTGGACACCCCTTCAAATTAGTGGATTCGTCCATTTGGCTATCGAGCACACAGCCATACAATCTCCATAGACAAACATTGGCAGTAGAATGGCCTTACAGTGACTTTCAAAGTGGCACCACCATAGGATGCCACTTTTCCAATAAGTCAGTTCATCATATTTCTGCCCTGCTATAGCTGCCCTGGTAAACTGTTAGTGCTGTTCTTGTGTAATGTAAATGTCTCGGAGCAACAATGGCTCAGCCGCGAAGTGGTAGGCCAAACAAGCTCATAGAACGAGTGCTTAAATGCGTAGCGCGTAAAAATCGTCTGTCCTTAGTTGGAACACTCACTACCGAGTTCCAAACTGCCTCTGGAAGCAACGTCAGCACAATAACTGTTCGTCTGGAGCTTCATGAAATGGGTTTCCATGGCCGAGCAGCTGCACACAAGCCTAAGATCACGATGCGCAATGCCAAGCGTCGGTTGGAGTGGTGTAAAGGCATTGGACTCTGGAGCAGTGGAAACACGTTCTCTGGATTGATGAATCATGCTCCACCATCTGGCAGTCTGACGGACGACGGGTTTGGCAGATGCCAGGAGAACGCTACCTGCCAGAATGCATAGTGCCAACTGTAAAGTTTGGTGGAAGAGGAAAAACCGTCTGGGGCTGTTTTTCATGGTTCGGGCTAGGCCCCTCATTTCCAGTGAAGGGAAATCTTAACGCTACAGCATACAATGGCATTCTAGACGATTCTGTGCTTCCAACTTTGTGCCAACAGTTTGGGGAAGGCCCTTTCCTCAATGCCCCCGTGCACAAAATAAGGTCCATACAGAAATGGTTGGTCGAGATCGGTGTGGAAGAACTTGACTGGCCTACACACAGCCCTGACCTCAACCCCCTCGAACACCTTTGGGATGAATTGGAACGCCGACTGCGAGCCAGCCCTAATCTCCCAACATCAGTACCCAACCTCACTAATGCTCTTGTGGCTGAATGTAAGTCCCCGCAGCAATGTTCCAACATCAAGTGGAAAGCCTTCCCAGAAGAGTGGAAGCTGGTATATCAGCAAAGGAGGGAATAACTCCATATCAATGCCCATGATTTTGGAATGAGATGTTCAGCGTGCAGGTGTCCACATACTTTTGGTCATGTAGTGTATATAGGTCCCAGGAAGAGTAGCTGCTACTTTTGCAACAGCTAATGGGGATCCTAATAAAATACCAAACACACATACATACACACACCATATTTCATTAGAATGGGAGCATCATCGCCTCCAAGCACACCGGGTCATGCAGTTTGAGGCGTGAGCTGCGAAAATCTATTTGTTGGAATCAGCAGCCAACGTGCTGGCGCCAGGCGGGCAGCGGCTGAGATATGTTACTGCAAACAGCATGGAGAGATTAAGAATTTATATCCCGCTCTGTTGCCTATCACAGATAATACACACAGATGTATAATGACACAGCATTCCCCCATGGAAGAGGCCGGGTTATATTCCTCTCCTGATGCATTGTATATCTGAGCCCTGGAGTTTATTTTTTCTTTTCCAGGAAACTTATACCACAGACAGACCATGCATGCATCCCAAATAACAACCTATTCCCTGTAAAGTGCGTTACTTTGGGCCAGGGCCCATAGGGTGCCATTTGGGAAATAGGGTGCCATTTGAGACGTGCATATTCCTGAATCTCTTTAAGGGATTCTTGTATTCATCCTGATTTCAGAGTTTGGTCTCGCATGACTGAGCATGGCTCAGCACAGAGGGGAGAAGAGCAACAGACAGAATTCATAAAGCCAACCCTGAGGACCAGGCCTGTCAATTTGTGTTTTTCTGAGAATACAAATGTCTGTCCTTCATGCTGATCCAGTCTTCTACAGTCAGAGGGCTGAGTGCTGGGCTCTGGGTCTCGGCTCTCTATGACAGATACAGGGCTGGGCTGTGGGTAGATCAGACAGGATCAGGCCTCAACTCTAAGATATGAAGAAGAAGGCTGGACTATGATCCTGGAGATCTAGATGAGCAGGGGGGATCCGATCAAGGCTCTGCTAGGACATGAAGACAGACAAAGGGTTAGTTTGTCTGGTGGGGCTCTACCAGCTTTGGTTTGCTTGGTGGGGGATCTACTGGAGCTCAAGCCCGGAACTTGAACATTCATCCACAACAATATTTTGTACCCAAAAAGCAGCATGGTAGCCAGTGGTCTACCAAAACTGTTGGTCTACCAAAACCATGGCTCTGGTACACTTTGGTAGACCAGTGGCATGCTACTTCAGGTTCTCAGGGTCGATGGGTCGAGCGATACTCACAACAAAGCGCCCAGAAAAGATTTCCACCATGATTTTTGAGAGTCCCCTCGTTCAATTACCATCCTGAGGACAATCTGTGCAAATACCTGAAACGCAGTCGCAGCCTGCTGCTGCTGACAACCGCTACCGTCGCTTAAGATCCTACTTACAGTAGCAGGGAAACGGTGTGGAAAACAATAAAGGGAGTAAAGAGAGGGAGGGAGGGAGGGATGGGGAGGTAGGGAGTGAAAGAGAGAGAGACAGAAATGAATGAGAAACAAGTACTTTGGGAGAGAAACAAATAGAGGAGAAAGAAAGAGTGAGAAAGAAAGAGAGAAAGAAAGAAAAATTAGCAACCGAAGGATTCTGAGACTCAGCCAATCCCCATAAACGAACAAACACAGAGACACAAGTTTTTGAGCAAGGCAAGGGCGCCTACTGTTTTCAAATAAGCTGAGTACAAATTGGGTGCTGTGAATTATCCCGTTACAGTGCTCTAACAAGAAGCACTAGGCTATTTCTCTCTCAATCTATCACTCTTAAAATAAAATGTCAGGGAAATCATTTCTATGGTGATAAAGGGGACTGCCATCCTTTGTTATTTGAGCAAAACCAGCCAACACCAACACTCATGGGGTCATGAGCAGGGTATCCTCACTGTCCCGGAGGAGTATTCAATAGGCCTTTGATGACTGCAGAAAGTATGTTGGAGAAATGAGATACATAGCTTACACAATGTCAACTAGGTCTATTCCCCTTTTGTAGCAGAGGGAATATTTTCTCATGATCAAATGAATAAAACAACATCATTTATGTGAAACAGTACCATGGGTGGCGCTCGCATTGCCTGAAATGAATAGTACTATATGCGTCAATTCAAAGAAAACAGATGTTGTATGTTGTATTCTTTCACCTACATTGTGTGACTCATCCTTTGTGGCTATGTAGATGTCTCAATACAACTCGCTGAAACTCATTTAACCTGGCTAATCCCTCTGACAATATTTCCTCTTTGAGCCAGCTGTGTATTCTATTCTCACGTGACAGAGGAGAGGATTGTGGATCAGGAGCCAGATAAGTACACAGCAAATTGGCCAGTGATACCTAGTGTGGATTTTCCCATGTAACATTTCTAGTGTTGATTCAGGAGTCAAATTAAATCTGTAAGTGTTACATTAACACTCAGTGTTGGTGTTAATAACCAGTGTTGACCCAAAACCAGTGTTGAACCAAAATAATGCTCATCATTATCAAAAGTGTTGGAAAACGTGTCAATAATCAACTGACTGGCTATCTTGATGTCTATAGTACTCTCTCTATGCAATCTGGTTTCCGCTCAGGTTATGGATGTCACTGCAACCTTAAAGTTCCTAAAATATGTCACCACTGCCCTTGATTCTTTTTTTTTCTTTTTTCTTTATTTATTAGGATCCCCATTAGCCGATAACAATTGGGACAGCTAGTCTTACTGGGGTCCTACGTATAACGAAAAATACATTACAGACAAAATACTTTACAATTTACATACATTTAAAAACATTAACATGCAGTGTGTGTGTACATCTATCAGTTACACATACAGTGCCTTGCAAAAGTATTCACCCCCTTGGTGTTCTCCTGTTTTGTTGCATTACAACCTGTAATTTAAATAGATTTTTATTTGTATTTCATGTAATGGACAACACAAAATAGTCCATATTGGTGAAGTGAAATGAAAAAAAAAAATCCAAAAATTCAAAAGAAATTTTACGGAAAAGTGGTGCATGCATATGTATTCACCCCCTTTTCTATGAAGCCCCTAAATAAGATCTGGTGCAACCAATTACCTTCCGAAGTCACATAATTATTTAAATAAAGTCCACCTGTGTGCAATTTAAATGTCACATGATCTGTCACATGATCTCAGTATATATACACCTGTTCTGAAAGGCCCCAGAGTCTGCAACACCACTAAGCGAATGTGCACATCCAAGCAAGCGGCACTATGAAGACCAAGGAGATCTCCAAACAGGTCAGGGACAAAGTTGTGGAGAAGTACAAATCAGGGTTGGGTTATAAAGCAATATCCGAAACGTTGAACATCCCACGGAGCACCATTAAATCCATTATTAAAAAATTGAAAGAATATGGCACCACAACAAATCTGCCAAGAGAGGGCCGCCCACCAAAACTCACAGACCAGGCAAGGAGGGCATTAATCAGAGAGGCAACAGAGAGACCAAAGATAACCCTGAAGGAGCTGCAAAGCTCTACAGCGGAGATTGGAGTATCTGTCCATAGGACCACTTTAAGCCTTACACTCCATAGAGCTGGGCTTTATGGAAGAGTGGCCAGAAAAAAGCCATTGCTTAAAGAAAAAAATAAGCAAACATGTTTGGTGTTCGCCAAAAGGCATGTGGGAGACTTCCAAACATATGGAAGAAGATACTCTGGTCAGATGAGACTAAAATTGAGCTTTTTGGCCATTAAGGAAAACGCTATGTCTGGCACAAACCCAACACCTCTCATCACCCTGAGAGCACCATCCCCATGGTGTTTTTCATTGGCACGGACTAGGAAACTGGTCAGAATTGAAGGAATGATGGATGGCGCTAAATACAGGGAAATGCTTGAGGGAAACCTGTTTCAGTTTTCCAGAGATTTGAGACTGGGACGGAGGTTCACCTTCCAGCAGGACAATGACCCCAAGCATACTGCTAAAGCAACACTCGAGTGGTATAAGGGGAAACATTTAAATGTCTTGGAAAGGCCTAGTCAAAGCCCAGACCTCAATCCAATTGAGAATCTTTGGTATGATTTAGAGATTGCTGTACACCAGTGGAACACATCCAACTTGAAGAAGTTGGAGCAGTTTTGCCTTGAACAATGGGCAAGAATCCCAGTGGCTAGATGTGCCAAGCTTATAGAGACATACCCGAAGAGACTTGCAGCTGTAATTGCTGCAAAAGGTGGCTCTACAAAGTATTGACATTGGGGGGTGAATAGTTATGCACACTCAAGTTTTCAGTTTTTTTAATCTTATTTCTTGTTTGTTTCACAATAAAAAATATTTTGCATCTTCAAAGTGGTAGGCATGTTGTGTAAATCAAATGATACAACCCCCCCCCCAAAATCTATTTTAATTTCAGGTTGTAAGGCAACAAAATAGGAAAAATGCCAAGGGGGGTGAATACTTTCGCAAGCCACTGTACATGTCAGTACATACACACAACAAGTAGGTCACATGGGGAAAGCAATGTGCTGCTATTTTTATTGATACGGTAGACCATTCAATTCTTGTGGGTCGGCTAAGGAGTTTTGGTGTCTCTGAGGGGTCTTTGGCCTGGTTTGTTAACTACCTCTCTCAAAGAGTGAAATGTTTAAAGTCAGACCATCTGCTGTCTCAGCCACTGCCTGTCACCAAGGAAGTACCCCAAGGCTCGATCCTAGGCCCCACACTCTTCTCAATTTACCTCAACAACATAGCTCGGGGAGTAGGGAGCTCTCTCAAACATTTATATGCAGACGATACAGTCTTATACTCAGCTGGCCCCTCCCCGGATTCTGTGTTAAACGCTCTACAACAAAGCTTTCTAGTGTCTAACAAGGTAGTCACCTCATACAAGTACTTGGGAGTATGGCTAGACGGTACACTGCCCTTCTCTCAGCACATATCCAAGCTGCAGGCTAAGGTTAAATCTAGACTTGGTTTCCTCTATCAAAATCACTTCTCTTTCACCCCAGCTGACAAACTAACCTTGATTCAGATTACCATCCTTCCCATGCTACAATAAATTAAGGAGACTTCATTTTTTAGATTGGCAGGTAAGGGTGCTCTCGGGTGGCTAGATGTTCTTTACCATTCGGCCATCAGATTTGTCACCAATGCTAATTATAGGACACATCACTGCACTGCTCTGTAAACTGGCCATCTCTTGTGTACCTGGCGCAAGACACACTGGTTGATGCTTATTTATAAAACCCTCTTAGGGCTCACTGCCCCCCCCCCCCCTATCTGAGAATCCTACTGCAACACTCATCCTCCACGTACAACACACATTCTGCCAGTAACATTCTGTTAAAGGTCCCCAAAGCACACACATCCCTGGGTCGCCTCTGTTTTCAGTTCACTGTAACTAGCAATTGGAACTAGCTGCAAAAAACACTCAAACTGGACAGTTTAACTCCATCTCTACATTCCAAGACTCAATCATGGAAACGCTTACTGACACTTGTAGCTGTTGTTGTCTATACCTTTTTGCCCTTTGTGCTGTGGTCTGTGCCTAATCATGTTTGTACCATGTTTGTGCTGCTGCCATGTTGTGTAACTACCGGGTTGTTGTCATGTTGTGTTGCTACCATGCTCTGTTGCCATGTGTTGCTGCCATGTTGTGTTGTTGTCTTAGGTCTCTCTTTGTGTAACGGTGTGGTGTCTGTCTTGTCATAATGTGTGTTTTGTCCTACATTTTCATTTTTAATCCCATCCTCTTGGTAGGACGTCATTATAAATAAGAATTTGTTCTTAATTTTCTTGCCTAGTTAATAAATAAAGGTTAAATAGAAAATAGAATCAAATATATTTCCCAGCATGTTCTATTGCATGTACATTGATTGATGAATTAATCTTTTGCTACTCAAATATAAATAACATCAATTTTTCTAAACAAATCCAATATATTATTTGGATTTATTGCACCCGTTACTAAAATGGTTGTTCCAGTTCAGATGCCTTATGTAGTCTCATATCTTAGTCTTCCCAGCCCTGGCAGTCAATCTGAATGCAGGTGAATAAAAATTCAAAATGTTGGCTATCCCCACTGGCTGGATTCCAATAGGAATTACACATCACTTTGCAAAGTCGGCATAATGTGACCTGTAAACCATGCATTTCAGGCCTCTATATTAGGGTAAAACTAGGCCTTCAAAATATGTTCTTATGAAATACTGTATGTATTGCATTGCCTTACAGAATGTAATTTTTATGATAAAATATTAGCTTAAAATCTCACTTGGTGAAGGCAACAATCATGTCTCTGTCACTAAGAAATACAGTCATGGGTGGTAACTCTACAATTCACTCGAAAGGCAAGGCAACCTGGGAAATATGGAAATAAGGAGCAGTGTGTTAATTTAACACTGAAAAGTTTGGACCCATATAGACACTGGAACACTAGTAAATGTAACACTCTCAGTGTTGATTTAACACTGGATAATTTGTGTAGTGAGGTTAATCTTGGCCTACTAAATTATTTCCAGGTCACTGAGACCCTTCCATTTAAACTCTGTGTAAGGACACAGTATCCGTAGTGATCTCTCTAATAGGGTAATTTAATGTCCCAAATGTTGCTCTCTAAGTGCAAATTATCACCGGGTGTATAATTGCACCATCAAAATGTCTCAAATGCCATTATATAATCACTGTTATTACATTCCCTCGAGGATCCATTGTCTGTATAGCTAGATTTGGTGCTCTTTTTCTGTACATCATCATCCCTCTTGAAGATGATCTCTGAGAGAACAGGACATACAGAAGTACTTTGGTCATCAGAAGGACCTGACACATTTATCCCACATGTCTTGATTATCAGGCAATTGTTATGTAGACTGTGCAGTGCCATAAGGACTGCATTTTCATCTGAACATGACAGGTTTTTGAAGAAGTATCAGGCTTAAGTCATTACACTCCATTATTGGAGTAATGTATTCTCTCTCTCTCGCTAGTGTAAAATATCAGAGAGCACCCACAATATGAGCAGAGAGCCATCAAAGGCCACACACACACACACACACACACACACACACACACACACACACACACACACACACACACACACACACACACACACACACACACACACACACACACACACACACACACACACACACACACACACACACATCACAGCCCAGTTCCCCGGTCACCCTGGCTGGCACTCAGGTATTCATAGAAGATTCCAGCTTTGGAAGCATTGGAACATGTATAATAACACTGTTTAATTATGTTGTTGCTGTATGTTCTGGCTGCTAGTATTGTATATGATCCACAGGAGGATGTTCATGTTCGCATCTCAGTTTGCATATGTAAGCCACACCTCGTGCCCTTTTGACCAGGGCCCATAGGGAATACTATAGGGAATACAGTACCATTTGG
Organism: Salmo salar; assembly: GCF_965601325.2. NCBI lineage: Eukaryota > Metazoa > Chordata > Actinopteri > Salmoniformes > Salmonidae > Salmo > Salmo salar. The sequence continues at coordinate 39,422,562 of NC_138297.1, read as the reverse complement.
GATGCAGAGTAAGCCTATGTTACCCTGAATAAAGGGGTGAATTGAATAAAAAATAAAAGACATTCAAGTCTACCCATGTATAACTATTGTGTTTTGAACTAGGACATTCAGCTAGAAAAAAAACCCTTGATTTTCTCGAACATGATAATGAATGTGTTTGGAGGCTTATTTTGGGAGAGGCCCTCTGTAGCAGACTGTAATTACAGCACCAGAGACAAGCGGGTCTATCCTGCTGGATACAACGCTATACAAAAGTATTTCTTCTGAAATCTCCAAGTGCAGTAGAGCAGTAGAGAACAAATTCTACCTGATTAATCTATTATGCATGGACGGATTGTATTTCTCATGGACCTCAGGATCCTTTAGAATCAAAGTGGATTAGTGAGAACCTGTTTGAACAATGTAGTGTGTTCCAGGGTGAAGTTTAGGTACAGAGCAAAGATCAGCTTACCCAGACCCAATCCTAGCCTTAACCATTAGTGGGGAAAATGCTAAACTGACCCAAGGTCAGCGACTAGGTACAACTTCACCATACACCAATATTACTGTAGCTGTAAAACTTCTCCTCTCTAATGGCATGTTTCTGTTTCAACCATGGCTCACCACCTGCTGTTCAGTAGGTTTGTATTGTAAATCTCTCCCATCAGGAAGTGTCCTCAGTGGGCATGGGTAGCTCAGTGGGCGACATGCTGAGTTCAAAGCCACTTCACCATCCAGCTAGACCCAATAAAGAGGAAGTCATCACATCTAGCCAGATCAAAGGGATAGCAGAGAGTAGCAGAGAGAGAAGGTCAGGTCGGTCTGAGTCTGCATGCCCAATGGCACTCTTCTGCCTATATAGTGCACTAATTTTGACCAGGCTCTGGTCAAAAGTAGTGCACTCTGTAAGGAATACGGTTCCATTTGGGATGCACACTATCACAGACGGCTGCGCGACGTAGCATCAGAAGAGGCTCCCTACTAAGTGGTGTATTACCAGAACAGAAGCACTACAGAAAGGGCGAGAATTGCATCCCAAATGACACCATATTCCCTTCATAGTGCATCTAATATGGGCCCTGGTCAAAGGAGTGTACTATATAGGGAACAGCTATCCATTTGGGACGCATCCTGGGTCTGGGTTTCTAACAGAACAGATAAGCCTAGGACAGAACCCTGTCTTCACACCATAGGACACAACCCAAAAACTAATAACAAAACTTCAGGAAGGAGTCTGTAAAATCTGAAGGTCATGACCTGAGCATATTTGAGAGCAAAGTTAGTGTATTGGAATAGGGAGCCATAGTGTTTTCAAACTCAAACACAAACTTTTAGGAAGAGAGTAGACTTTATAAGAGCTTTGGTCACACTTTCAGAATGACAAAATGCTAATTGAATGACGAATACCAGATTTTTTGAATGAACTACGTATGCCTAATTCTGTATGGAGGCCACTTATGTGATCAACCTTCTCCCTGCCAATACTCAGAATAAATGTGCTGTGATTTAGCTATTACAGGGAATGCCATCGGTCATGGGTTGCAGCTTAAGCTACTGATTCACAACGTTTATCTTTTCTACCATACTCCTGTTTATTCATTCCTAGTCATTTCTACCTGTATCAACAGACTGTGCATTTGGTGATTAGAAAAACCAGTGAGAAAAAAGTGAGGGAGTGAAAAACATATGTAAGCCACACCTCGTGCCCTGTCTCCTGGCTGGAGTTAACGCAGCGAGCGCTGGGTGAGTGTGCCTTGTGCCAAGGTGCGGCCAGGCCCGCTGTACCATGCCCACTGCCAGTGTAGTGCGGGCACCGTGCCAACCGCTCTCTCTCTCCCTTCCCTCTCTCTCTCCTCTGTCTCTCTCTGGCTCTCATTCCAACCATCTATTCAGGGCACTACTTTCCATTTAAAACAGGCTTAGAATTTAAAATGCTTAAGTCCTGATGTGAGAAGAGAGTGGGGGGAAGGGGGAATTGATGTAGTGGAAAATAGTATTCAGACTCAGCTCTTGTCTGTTAAAATAACTAAGCATAACTCTGAGATCTGGGTCTTTCAGATCACTGAAGTATGTAAGAGAGTAAGGCTCATAGAAATATAATAATTTTTCTAACAGGATTGTATTTTTATGGTAAGGCAGTATGTGGGTCCAGTCCATAGCGTCATTGAATGGTTTGTAGGCCAAAATTCGAACCAAGAGATAGGCCTATAAACCATTCAAAGATGCTGTGGAAACCACATACTGCCTTATCGTAGAAATACAATGCCTACTATAAAAAACGATAATATTTAGAATTTAGGGTATTAATTAATTAGATGTAATGACTCAGGTCATTAATGCATGGTCATTAATGCATAGTGGCTCATACCCCAAAATCAGAACAGCACTTATCTTCTGCTATGCGATCATCACTGGTGCTGTCCAGTAGACGCGTTGTGGTGATCTGCAGTCGTGGCGCTGTCCAGTAGCAAAGGGATGCTGAGATTCGAGTTAGGGCAGGTTTAGACACAGTCGCTATGGGATTCCTTTCCAATAAATTATGTTTACTATCAATCAACTAACGTCCTCTGACATTCTTAATATGTTTCTACACTATAGGACATAAACTATGTTCAGTACAGATAAAATAATGTTGTGTTTGTGTGTGTGTGATTTGGTTTATTTCCAGGAAATGCGCTGATAGATATAGCCAGTACTCTCGCCAAAAAATCAACACACACACACACACACACACCGCCACCTGTGAGCATCCCAGTATGTGAGTTTAGGGAGGGCTGCTTGCTGTATGTCCGGTACATACAGCAATAATCACATTATTCGATATGTATGGGTACAGATGTCAGATTTATTTGTATTATTATTTTATTCCAGTGATATAATTTACATTCTAGTCTCAAAATTATTTGGGGGGAATTTAGGACGCATCCTGCGGTCACTCTCCTTCTCTCACTCTCTCGTTATTTCTCTCTCCCTCCGTGTAATTCTACCGGTATAGAAAAACCGTGCGCATGATGGTGATCTTGATCATCTGCTAGTTTGGGTATGAGGACAGTCGATAGTGACTCGTGATCTCCAAGGACTTTCTTTCTAGGGTAGATCCCATACTTTATCAGATATAAAAGGACATTGTTGATGAACTACATATTTTCAGTGTGTCTTTACCTGGGAGTCTAAACGATCCACACATCCTCTACCATAGTTGAATTAGATGAGCTTAACGACGTTGCGGTACACGTGATTGCATCTTTCACCCATTTAAAGCATATTGGAGATCATACTGCGATTTCAGGATTTTCTCCTGATTCTCCTGAACTAGCCTATTACTTCTACCAATATCACCAAGAAGTAGGTTATTTTTGGAATAAGGAACATTAAACATTTAATTGCATCACATGCGAATTCCCAAGCGTGCCAAGACAGCTTTTTTCATCAACTATGAACCTCAAGAAGATGCAACCTTTTTTACACACCGGCTGCATAGCCATATGACAGCTTTTCCAATGAGAGGTTCGTTCTCAACATGTTTTTTCCACGGATTACACGTGGAGAGAGGCGCTTCGTGAGAGGAAGACCTTGCTGGTGAAATTACTTTTGATTTTTGTGAGAGGATATCGCTCAGTTCAATGGCTCCGGCTTTAAGGTTGACTAAACGTAAGGATGCCATCCCCTGGCCAAGGATGTCTTCAACTTTCTGGGCTGTAATACTGTTGACCAGTCTCCTACTCATCAACTGCGGTAATGCTCTTTCTCTGACTCGTTTTCCCTGATCATATTGGTTCATATTTATAAAGTGCTGCGGCGGTAGGGTGACCATAGGGTGACCGTGGTGTCACTGTCTGCTGCTTTGACATGAAAATTATGCGACAGCAATATCGGAAATCACTTCAAGGGTTATTGGTTTTGTCATTGCAGTTGAGCTAATATCGTTTCAAAAGTAGGCTATGGGATAACAGTTCTCATGCAAGAACGCGCCCACGCACGTATGCACAATTACACACACACACACACACACACACACACACACACACACACACACACACACACACACACACACACACACACACACACACACACACACACACTACTAGCGGTTCTGGGGGGGAGGCAGGGGGGCCAGTGCCCCTGTGACAACAATTTTGGACCCCCTTGTGCCCCCCCTAAATGTGAAGTATGAAATAATTTTTACATAACCGATTTTTGCTATCTTTCTTTTTTTTTTACATCCGTTATTAGACAGTGGCAACGATGATGATTATGAACATGGTCTTTTGCCTGCGAATGCCTGCAATGCAGTGAAGAAAACGATATAACAACAATAACATCAAATGTAACTGGCCCCTCTAGCTGAAATGGTCTAGAACCGCCACACGCGCTAGCACACACATACACACATGCATACACACGCACTTACACACACAAACACATACACACACACACACACACACACACACACACACCAAATAATTAGAGTAGCACACTCACTCTGTTGAATGCGTGGAATTGTAAAGTTGGCTGCTTACTTCATCATCGTGACCATCATCCTGTGGAAAGGACAGTCATGCATCAGCCACTGTTTGTGCTATTGGATCATTGCTGTATTTCACCTGGTTGCAGTTGGATTGCGCTGGACTGTGATAAACTCATTATGGAGAAGCTTCATCATCATCAAATTTAAATGAAGAAAATACCATTAATAAAATTAATAATAAAATTAATAATACCATTAATTAAAAATCGAATTTCTTATTTATTTGATCTAATCTTTATTTAGCCCACCCAGGTTAGTCTCATGGCTGGTCCTAACTCATCTGTGTATTCTGACCATGAAAGGATAGCATGCCATGCCAGTATTATTCACCTCCAGGGAACCAATCACCCAGTCTGAGTCACTTGAGAGAGATCTCCAGCTGGCACTATGCGTTATGTGTGAAAACGTATGGGAAAGGAAGTAGTTCGTTGGGCATTTACCACGATAAGCCTATTACAAGCTATGTTATTTTATTAGCACTTAAGCTAATGACTAATATAATCATTCCGTTGTCTAGGGGCACATTTACCACAAAAACAGATACCTCTTTTTCGCTAGAATTTCATTTAACATTTTTGTAATTTAGCATACGCTCTTATCCAGAGCGAGTTACAGTAGTGAGTGCATACATTTTCGTAATGGGCAACTGTGGGAATTGACCCACTACCCTGGCATGCAAGAGCCATGCTCTACCAACTGAGCCACATGGGACTAATTTCCTCTCCTCTGCCAGGGTCTTAGGTTCATTATAGGCTGCAGCAAAAGTCGAGGGAATTGAATCTGCATTTATTTTCTTCTCTTTTGTCTTGAGAATGAACTGCCTGCGTGTTTCGATCACATAGAGACTGTGGCTGTTTAATCAGTGTTTCTCTGGATGTTTCAGATCAGTGTGTGTGTGTGTGTGTGGGGGGGTAAGTGTGTGTGCAAGTAAGTGTGTGTGTAGCAACTCTTCCTCAGTGGAAACCTAATGTAGCAGGCTTAAAAGAAACACATTCTGGTTTTGACGAGAATAAAAAAAAAGTGTAGAGGGAGGTTCTCTTCTGCAAGGTTGGCTGTTTGCTCTGGTCAGCAGTCTACAGAGCCATACTGATCCTCCTACTGTTAAACAGCCTTTTGTTTCTAACTTGATTTTACACTTGTTTCCTGTGTCCCTTTCCTTGACGATTTCTTCTTTGCCTCACTTTCTCCTCCCTGTCTCTTCCCTTTTGCCCTGACCTACATGTTTTTGTCGATTTCTTCCCTCCTGGCTCGTCTTCTCTACCATGGCCTGACTCCTTCCGCTGTCCCTTTCCTTGTCCTGGCTTGTCCCTCTTGCCTGTCCTTGCCCATTTCCTGTCCAGTCCTGTCTCTCTAGTCCTAGGCTGTCTCTCCTTTCTACTTTCGCCTGTCTCTCCTGCACTCTTCCACCTATCCAAAATGGCTTCTGATGCAGTGCCCTGACCTATTTGTGGTCTCTGACATGAATCTCAGAACCTGACTGGACTGACTGACCAATGGATGGCATGCTTCTCTTCTGTGTGTCACAGAGCAGAGACATAGCCAGAGCTGATCCATGTTTGTTATGCTGAGACATAACTCTCCTCTTGGGCATGAGATGAAAGTATAGCCTGTGTGTGATTACAGCAGCTGGATGAGAGGGTCTGGACTAGGGCTGGGCAGTGTACTGTATTTTATCGGTATTGATGCACGGACCGGTTTGGGTATTTACTACCTGGTTTTGTCCATTTCTTCCCTCCTGGCTTGTCTTTTCTACCATGGCCTGACTCTTTTCGCTGTCCCTTTCCTTGTCCTGGCTTGTCCCTCTTGCCTGTCCTTGCCCATTTCCTGTCCAGTCCTGTCTCTCTAGTCCTAGGCTGTCTTTCCTTTCTACTTTCGCCTGTCTCTCCTGCACTCTTCCCCCTATCCAAAATGGCTTCTGATGCAGTGCCCTGACCTACTTGTGGTCTCTGACATGAATCTCAGAACCTGACTGGACTGACTGACCAACGGATGGCATGCTTCTCTTCTGTGAGTCACAGAGCAGAGACATAGCCAGAGCTGATCCATGTTTGTTATGCTGAGACATAACTCTCCTCTTGGGCATGAGATGAAAGTATAGCCTGTGTGTGATTACAGCAGCTGGATGAGAGGGTTTGGACTAGGGCTGGGCGGTGTAAAGTATTTTACCAGTATTGATGCAAGGAGCGGATTGGGTTTTTACTTTACGTTCTATAACGGTATTTCAGTGTTTGGTTTGTTAAATGTGATACGCCACTCCAGCGTGTGTAATGTCAGTTTTTTTTTTTTTACTCTGTTTGCTACTCGAGTCGTCTCTCTCCCTTTCCTCCAGCATGTCGCTTCCCCGTGCAATTCCCACACCAAGCCCTGACCCGTCACTGAAGTTGTTGCTCAACCAGACAACCACGGAGTCACGAGCACTTGCCATGCCATTCAGTCTGTATGCATGGTCAGATGCAACAAGATTTTAACAACGATGCTGATTTCCACTTTGGTTCTTAATATAAATCCACAAGCATTCTATAATCACACTATTTGTTTGTGTATCTTACTGTCTGTAAACAGCTAGTTTGTCTTTTCTTAGCAAGTTGTGGCTAAAATAAATTGTGTCAGCTAATCGCAAGTAAGCTGGCTAGCTAGCTTAATGTACAAATTGTCAGAGCAAACTTAGCTAGCTCATACAGCCTGATACCAGTGCTGGTGTAGGCAAAGATCATCATGTTGTTTGTGCAATGGTATCTTCTAAATCAGAGAGGAATAGGCAAAGCATAAATATGTTGGCTTGCACTAGCTAGCTACATGAAGTAAGAGAAAACATGTAATCTAACATCTAATTAGGGTCCCTTTGGAAACACTGACCAACACTTTGGTTCCTACCCTTTCACAATAATTCTTCCCTGGCTTTTTCATTCATTGTCATGTCAAATAACAATGTATTCAAGGTGCTGCCCACTACACTGTGTATACAAAACATTAGGGACACCTGCTTTTTCCATGACATATAATGACCAGGAGAATCCAGGTGAAAGCAAGGATCCCTTATTGATGTAACCCATTAAATCCACTTCAATCAATGTAGATGAAAGTGAGGAGAGGTTCAATAAGGATGTTTAAGCCTGGAGACAATTGAGACATGGATTGTTTATGTGTGCCATTCAAGACAAAATATTTCCATGCCTTTGAATGGGGTATGGTAGTAGGTGCCAGGCGCATCGGTTTGAGAGTGTCAAGAACTGCAACGCTGCTAGGTTTTTAACGCTCGACAATTTGGTGCACCACCCAAAGGACATCTTGTCAGCTTGACACAACTGTGGGAAGCATTGGAGTTAACATGTGCCAGCATCCTGTGGAACACTTTCGACACCTTGTAGAGTCCATGCCCTGACGAATTGAGGCTGTGGAAATGATAACAAATGAGTGCAAGAAATGCCGAAATTTATGAAAATGCTGATTTTCTGTTGTTGTTGGAGTTGGATTGAACAGTATAAAACAATCAGAATGGAGGAAGCCCCATTGAAATCACTTTTAATTTCTGTTGCCACCCTAGGGTCATGAACTACTCATGAAGCATATTTAGAACTTTTGTTATTAAAAAACATAAAATAACGTCAAGTACCGTCACACCGTCAGAAATTGTACAAATATAATGATATGATATCTTGACCATATCGCATTTATTTATTAATGCACAATTATTAGGCAAATTGTATTCCTCGGGATTCATTTTATTGTTGAACAAACACAATGCTCTCAGTCAATCCAAAATGTTATTGAACCTCAAACCTGAATGTTTAACAAAGGAAAAGTGAGTTTTGTCTTTCTCAGCGAAATATATAAGTGTACACAATTATTAGGCAACTAAATTACAAAAATAATTTCTCTCAACTCACTTGTTTATTCTCAATTTTTAGAGTAAGTCTAACAGATAAGTAACACAAAATGACAATTATATAACATTTTTGGCCTTTCAAAAATATTCAGTGACCAATATAGCCACCCTTATTTTCAAAAGCTGCCATGAGCCTTCCATCCATGGAGTCTGTCAGTTTCTTGATCTGTTCACGATCAATTTTCGCTGAAGCAGCAACCACAGCCTCCCAAATGCTGTTAGAAAAGGTGCATTGTCTTCCATCACTGTAAATCTCACGTTTGAGAAGGGCCCACAAGTTCTCAAAAGGATTTAAGTCAGGTGAGGAAGGGGGCCAGGTCATTATTCAGGCATCTTTGAGGCCCTTGCTGGCTAGCCAAGCAGTGGATACTTGGATGCATGTGATGGAGCATTGTCCTGCATAAAGATCATGGCCTTCTGGAATGCTGAGGACTTCTTCCTGTACCACTGTTTGACGAAAGAATCTTCCAGAAACTGGCAGTAGGTTTGGGAGTTGAGTTTCAGTCCATCTTCAACCCAAAAAGGTCCAACTACCTCATCCTCAATGATAGCATCCCATACCAGTACCCCTCCTTCACCTTGCTGGCACCTGACTCAAAGTGGTCCCATGTGTCCATTACTGATCCAGCCATGGGCCCATCCATTTGGTCCATCAAGAGTCACTTTCATTTCATCTGTCCATAAAACCTTTGAAAAATCTGTCTTCAGGTATTTCTTTCCCCAATCTTGACGCTTCAACTTGTGAATCTTATTCAGTGGTGGTCTTGTTTCAGTCTTCTTGACCTTGGCCATGTCTCTGAGCACTTGAAACCTTGTACTTCTGAACACTCCAGGTAGGTTGCAGTTCTGGAATACGGTGGCACTGGAGGATAATGGGTTCCTGGTAGTTTGACGTTTAATTCTTCTCAAGTCTTTTGCAGTTAATTTGCGCCTTTTCTTCCCCATGCGTTTTTTGCAGCCCAGTTGACTATTCGCAACAACACGTTTGAACGTCCAGTGGTCACACCTCAATAGTTTAGCTATTTAAAGAGTGTTGCATCTGTCTGAAAGGCATTTTACATGTTTGGCTTTTCAGTGTCAGTTAAATTTCTTTTTTGGCCCATTTTACCTGAGGTAATGAGGCTGCCTAATAATTATGCACACCTTGATATAAGGTGTTATTCACTTTCGCCACACCCTCCCTCATTACACAAATACATATCACCTGAAAATGAGTAAATCCAATAAGCATTCAAGTTTATACGGTTTGGAGTTCGAAAATTTGAATAGAAACAATGATAAGATCAGAATACTCACTTGCCTAATAATTGTGCACGCAGTATATGTCAGGCAATGTCAGAGTTAAAATAAGGACAATCTAGCCCTATATAGCTTGGAAAATAACAGGCAAAATGTTTTAAGGAGGTACTTGTTTCTGAAAATCTTGTTACTGAAGGCATATCTATAATCCGTAACTCCTTGTATAATCCCAATTGTATAATGTGTGGATATCTGTATAGAAACCATCTGAGCCAAACATTTTTCCAAACTGGCACCTATAACTCGGCTGTGGTAGACAGTGGTAGGCTACACGGAAGTGTCTCTTGCGCGCCCTCTACCACAGCAGAGTTATAGGTGCCATTTTGGAGAAAAGTTCCTATACAGAAATCCACACATTATACATTCCATATGGAAGGACAAGGAGTTACAGATTATAGATATGCTTTCAGTAAGAGGATTTTTAGAAACAAATACCCCCTAAAACTATTAGCCAATTATTTTCCAGGCTCCTCATTGTAGCCATCTAGCATGCCAATGCAAAGTGCCCTATATAGGGCTAAAGAGAATCTAGTCTATGTTTTAATTAGCATATATTGCAGAGCAATTTCATCTGACTTTGTGTACTATTGACCATAAATACATGTTCCGAGTGACACCAATTTGCTCACGAGTGTGACCGTAAGCGCCTGAGAGGAGAGAAATGGTAGGTCTGTGATTATGGCTGTGACTCATATGGTAACTGTCTCTCAAAATTAGCATCTCACTGTGAAATCTGCACAGACACAGCTGAAAGCGAGAGCGCAGGGGAGAGAGAGCAGGGGAGAGAGAGCAGGGGAGAGAGAACAGGGGAGAGAGAACAGGAAAGAGATAGAGAGAGAGAGTTAGAGAGGGAGTGTGTGCGTTAGAGAGACGCACAAGGCTGCACACTAGAGATGACACTTCAGCCTAATTCACCAACAGCATGTCAAAGACTGGTGTTAGTTTACTCCCATGGATATCCTGATTAAGTTTAAAATATGTCCTTAGCCACTGATGGTATTTATTGTTATTAAGTGAATTACACACAAATATGTTTAGTTATAGAGACAGTTTTATTCAGTGCACTGTAGCTCCCTCCTCTGGATGTGACTCGAGATGCGTTTGTTTTCCAGTGATATTAGTATTACTCATTCATTGGCTCTGCTTGTTAGCTTTGAAGTGCTGACGATGAGGCCACAGAGACAAAAGTCAAAATGCCAATAACGTTAGCACAGTGCAAGTTAGAAACATAGGAGCATGTCTGACTGGGGTCCTCTGTTGTGTTACTACAGGAATATCAGTCAGATGGTTGTGAATGTGCAAAGTAGAACAAACGCTGGGCCGTTAACAAGCTGTACTGGGAGGTTAGGTCGGGATGTTGATGCTGCTGGATCATTATCACTGCATGTATTTGAATGGGAAAACTGTGTTAGTGTTTGTGTGTGTGTGTGTGTGTGTGTGTGTGTGTGTGTGTGTGTGTGTGTGTGTGTGTGTGTGTGTGTACTGTTTTCAGTGTGGAGTCAGTCTATAAGTAGCTCAGGAGCATATTGTTTCTCAGGGTGCTTACGTTGATCGTGAGAGAGAGCAGAGAGGGAGAAGTTGGGTGAAGGAAAGACTGTACACTTTGTCCCTTCTCCCCTGCTGTACCTCCCACCCTCAGTGTCAAATCCAGCAGTAGCAGATGAATCATGCCTGGTCCTGATGTAACACCTGCTGCCAGAGATAGAACGAGAGCACCACCAACCCCTATAACACACCACTGTGAGTCACTACCGCCCCACACATCTTCAGTAGTCATTACAACCCACCACACATCCCCATTCACTTTAGACACTCACTGACTCACACCCACATCCTCAGCAAACACATCACTCACCTCAATCCTCAGCATACACCTTCACTCAGCACACTGCACACCTGGCTCACTCCAACACCAGCACACATACCCACAGATATCCCACTGTCTTAGATTAAGCATCGTCTAATGCTCTCTGTTCTGTTTGTTTATGTACATGTCTCGATCTGCTCTACCTGAATCAACAACACTGTGCTGGCCCTCCGACGCTGCATGGGGAACACAGCCTTCTGTAGCCTGCTGTAGCCTCAGTACTGTAGACTCAGCCCTCAGGGCATTCATGGGGAAAACCCAATATGATATCATTTGATAACCCAAGCCCCTGATACCTAGCCTGAGGAACTTCCCTGAGATGTCAATGTGTTTAAAATCGCTGCAGCAAGATGAAAAGGAACTGCCCTCAAAATCCAAGCAGTACTAGTAGGCAAACAAGCTTACCTTTGAATGTCTTATTCTATTTCTGGCATTGCCTGAAGGACCCTTTTTCCGAGTAAAGAAAATGAGCCACAGTCCACATGTACATCGTGAACTATCAAACTTGTCGAAGTTTTCACCAAGAGAAAGGAGAAAGAAAGAACATAATGGATCTCTGTGTCGAAAATGGAGCTACTTAAAAAAAATTGTGTGACCATGGGTGTCATATATGATGTGGAGAAAGTTCCTCAGCTCTATGGTGTTAATGTATGTATCACAGATGGGCCAGAGAAATTTTGGCAGAAGATGAGGATTTTGTGACTCAAAATATTGATAAGTGATGAAATCCTTGTTGGTATAATGCGTGAGCAGCCATTAGAGCAGCGTGGTAGAGTAATGCTTCTCACTGATTTCATAGTAATCTACTGCTGATACTGATCACATCCATTTACTGATGATCACTTTGATGATTCGTCTTTGATAATGATTAGTCTCGTGATATTGGTGGATGCAGCTCAAATACTGTACATTTTAAATTGATTGATATGTTCTATTGCCTGTCTTACCAGAGTATCACTGATGGAATCCAACTCTGTTCAAATTCCTTAACGATTATCTTTAACGAACTATCCCTTTTTATGATCCTAAAAAAAAGTTCATGATCAGATATGTCTTTGATATCGCTGGGTCTAGTTCAAACATATCGAAATAGTGATCGTTTCTAATTGCTTATATATCCGGTCTTCTAGAGAAGTGATGATCCAGTTACATTGGTCCAAGATAAAAGTAAAATCAAAAATCATTCAGAGAGACAGTCTGCTATTCCAATACCTCACACCTGGTAACACCTAGGAAAAATAAAGTCCCACTATTCAATTACAAGCCCAGTGTCCCATCTTCTACGTATCCACCATCTTATTTATTGGCTCCATCCGTTCAAAACAATTCATTTTGGGAACACCCAGGAGAATAGCTTAATGAAATAAACCAGCAGGACAATCCATCTCTGTCACCACAGTTGTTTATGTTTACAGAGACAAACACAAACAACAAACAAACAACAAACAAACACAAACAAACATAACAAATGGGAGGGGTTGAGGGTAGCTGAAGGATAAAAAAAAAAAATGGTGTAAAATGTACCTTGTCTGTAAAATGTATGTAGTATGTATAATCTGGAATTACACTACTGATATTGATCAGAAATACAGTGTAGACATTGTTAATGTTGACTATTGTAGCTGGAACCAGCAGATTTTTAATGGAATATCTACATAGGCGTACAGAGGCCCATTATCAGCAACCATCACTCCTGTGTTCAAATGGCACGTTGTGTTAGCTAATACAAGTTTATCATTTTTAAAGGCTAATTTATCACTAGAAAATGTTGTAGTCATTTATAACATTAACAATGTCTACACTGTACTTCTGATCAATTTGATGTTATTTTAATGGACAATTTTTTTTACATTTCCTTTAAAAAACAAGGACATTTCTAAGTGACCCCAAACTTTTGAACTGTATTGTATAAGCCAAAGTATTGTTGTCCATAAGTTTAATCCAAATACAGGAAGGGTGGTAGGGTTAGGGGAAATAATAAAATAAAATATATATATATAAGAAAAATATACATATGGGGGATTGGAAATTAGGCAGACATTAGCATTGTGTTTTTTGAGAAAATGTAACGTCTGTCGTATAGAGGGGACTAAGGCGCAGCGTGTTGAGTGCTCATAATTATTTTTATTTAAACTCAGAACACCAAAGAAAATAAAGAGAAAACAAACAGCTAACAGTTCTGTCAGGCACTGACGTCTACACAGAACACAACTAAACAGAATACAACTGCCCACAAACACAATAGAAAAAAACCCAACTTAAATATGATCTCCAATTAGAGACAACGCGAACCAGCTGCCTTTAATTGGAGATCATCTCAAAAAATTCCAACATAGAAATAGAAAACTAGAACTAAACATAGAAATAAAAAACATAGACATATCACCCAAAACACCCCCTGTCACGCCTTGACCAACTCTACTATAGAAAATGACATCTTACTAGGGTCAGGACGTGACAGAAAATCAAATCTGTTACACTATACTCTACCAGCTTGTCTTGTTAAAGAGATGTATATTGTGGATGTTTGTAGCTCTGTTTTCACAACTCAATCAGCAGTGAAACTGCAACTTCTGAAAACTGTACTCTTTTCTACTGCCTGCATAGGATCACCACAAGAGAGGTTTGTTGACTAGAAGACATGTTAACAGATCCTTGGGGTCTATAAAGGGGTTATAGTTGCGATAGCATTAAATTGGTTTCACAGGGTAGAGTGCTGGTATCTTGTGTTGTGGTCTACCCTAACTAATATGTCAGCTTGGGTTATGTATGACTACAATGGTTAAATGTCACAATTTTTTACATATTCTACTGAGACCATGTTGTCTCTCGAAAGCCTCTGTCTCTCATTGGGAAAGCTGATGTAATTGACACCCAAACAGAAAAATAGACCATAATATCAAACACATGGTGGCTAGTTTGTTTACTTTCTCATAAATGTCATTGATAATTAATCAAATCAAATCACATCTGCTTCGTAAGTAAGCATTTCACTGTTAGTCTACACATGTTGTTTACGAAGCATGTGATGAATAAAGTAAACAAACTAGCCTACATGTGTTTGCATTTAGCTCTGGCATCAGTGAGTCTCTCATCAATTATAGAGATTGTTTCTGGTTAAATGCTGCATGTCACTCATATCATGAGTTGATATGAATGTATTATATATTTGATAGGCATTAAAACAGCATGCATAATGCATGGGTATTGACATTTCGCACTGATGAGTTTAATGCCTTTACCTTTACTGTAGAAGTTGATAGGTTTATTGAGTGATAATTGATTTACAAAATACACACAATCAAATACACCTGGGGTCCTGTCTGGACACTTGGAGAGAGAAAAAGAGAAAGTCACTTTGATTTGCTAAGGGAGAGTAGAGCCCTTCACAGAGGATGGTTAGAGCTACTTATCTTTATTGTTGAAAAAGCAATTGCTTGGAAGAAAATTCCACAATGGTGTTTTGAATTCCTGGAGGGCCCTAGCCCCGTCACAGACAGGCAGCTCACAGACCCATGACAACAAACGCCTGGAGCAGAGAGGAGATGCCAGCAAAGTGGCGAGAGAGCGAGAGAGAGAGAGGGGTGGAGAGAGTGAGCTTACAGCAGAGAAAGAAAAAAAAATTATACAATGGAACAAAAGCAGATGGATGAAAATGCTCAGTCCACCGATCCACAGATCCACAGATCCACAGTCTGTCTTGGGAATAAAGTGCGAGGTAATACAATGAAGAAGTCAGCTGGAGACGGAGACTAGTGGAGTGGAGACTTCAAGAAGTAGAAACAAATATTACATTAGACGAGGCATGCCCATTAATCTCTGTGCCTGAGAGGTAGTTAATCTGCAGAATAAGGAACCGTGTCTGGTTGGTGAATGTTGCCGGGGCACCTAATGGAGTTGAAGTCAACTCTATTCAATCAATTGTCGCTGTCCCACCATGGAGCCCCACACACGCTTAACAAGATAACAGACCTATACTATGAAGTTTTAGTAAATGCGTTATCGCTAAGTTATGACTGTCAGGGCTAATGTTAGAATCCTTGATCTGAAGGTATTATAACAGGTTGTGGCCCTGCGACATATTTAATAGTTGAAACACAAGAGCTATGAATCCAGTGCACTACAGTACATGGTAAATTACATCTACATACCATCTTCCATCTACATGAATCTATACGGTAGATGGACAGCAGCACTTTACCCAGAGTCAGATATGAGCATGTGTTGAAATGTATGGCTCATTCTCAGGTCTGTGTAAAATAGAATAGTCTGTCTTCTCAGACTATTCTTATGGCAGTATGCCATAAGGTGCATTACCTGGATCCTTGTCTCAATGGATTGTTTTACAACAGAGTTTTTTTTAGGTTTGCATCAATCATAGGCCATTTCTGGACTGGAATCATTGTACTATATTGTATTTCTTTCTATTTAGCAATTTATGTGATTGATTTGCAAATCTCAGCATGCTGCCATTTGTGTTGTGTCTTACTGTTTGTTCTGAAAATGTCATTTCAGAATGCAGAGTCGAGTATTGTAAGAAATGGCATTCCACACACATTCTGGATAACTTGATGTAGTATAATGTGATATTATTATGTGGAATAAAGGAAGATACCTAGTCAGTAGTCGAACTGAAATGTGTCTTCCGCATTTAACCCAACCCCTCTGAATCAGAGACCTTCCTGTTACTGGGCCAACGCTCTAACCACTAGGCTACCTGCCTCACCAGAACACAAGTAGAAAGAGAGAAGAGATAAGACACCCCTATAAGACACTCTGTAAGAGAGAAGCAGGAAATGAAGCCTGAAGGTATCCATTCAGCTGTAGCAATGTAATTCCAGCTGATACTTTTCTACATGTGAAACATGGCTTGGTTAAGCCTGCCTGGCAGCTTCTGGATGGGGGAATATCTCGCTCTCTCTCGCTTTCTCTGCCTCCCTCTCTCTCTCTCTCTCTCTCTCTCTCACACTCACTCACTCACTCACTCTCTCTCTCTCCCCCCCTCTCCCTCCTCAAATCAATCAATCAAATTTATTTTTATATAGCCCTTCGTACATCAGCTGATATCTCAAAGTGCTTTACAGAAACCCAGCCTAAAACCCCAAACAGCAAGCAAAGCATGTGAAAGAAGCACGGTGGCTAGGAAAAACTCCCTAGGAAAAACTCCCTAGAAAGGCCAAAAACCTAGGAAGAAACCTAGAGAGGAACCAGGCTATGAGGGGTGGCCAGTCCTCTTCTGGCTGTGCAGGGGGGATATTATAACAGAACATGGTCAAGATGTTAAAAATGTTAAAATGTTCATAAATGACCAGCATGGTCAAATAATAATAATCATAGTAGTTGTCGAGGGTGCAACAAGCACGTCCGGTGAACAGGTCAGGGTTCCATAGCCGCAGGCAGAACAGTTGAAACTGGAGCAGCAGCACGGCCAGGTGGACTGGGGACAGCAAGGAGTCATCATACCAGGTAGTCCTGAGGCATGGTCCTAGGGCTCAGGTCCTCCGAGAGAAAGACAGAAAGAGAGAAAGAGAGAATTAGAGAGAGCATATTTAAATTCACACAGGACACCGGATAAGACAAGAGAAATACTCCAGATGTAACAGACTGACCCTAGCCCCCCGACACATAAACTACTGCAGCATAAATACTGGAGGCTGAGACAGGAGGGATCAGAAGACACTGTGGCCCCATCCGATGATACCCCCGGACAGGGCCAAACAGGCAGGATATAACCCCACCCACTTTGCCAAAGCACAGCCCCCACACCACTAGAGGGATGTCTCCAACCACCAACTTACCGTCCTAAGACAAGGCCGAGTATAGCCCACAACGATCTCCGCCATGGCACAACCCAAGGGGGGGCGCCAACCCAGACAGGAAGACCACGTCAGTGACTCAACCCACTCAAGTGACGCACCCCTCCCATGGACGGCATGGAAGAACACCTCTCTCAGAACTATCTCTCCCTAACCCTTGGAGCGTATGATAAAGTGTTTAATTGTAACAGTGACACTGGCATGGCATGGCATGTGAGTTATATACAGTAAGTGGGGCACCTCAGGGTTAGAATATGGAATACCCATTACAGTGGAACAACAGAGATTTCGTAATCATGGGTGTGTCCCAAATGGACCCTATTCTCTATATAGCACACTACTTTTGACCAGATCATTATGGACCCTGGTCAGAAGTAGTGCACTAAATAGGGAATAGGGTGCCATTTCCTTGGTGTTAATGAGAAGCCTATGCTATAGTGTGTCAGCGTTGCCTATGTGTGTGTGTTTCTGTATGTGTGTGTTTGTGTGTCAGGGCTGCCTGAGACATGCAGACACGTTTCAGTTGAAATCCAGTGTGCTTTTCAGAGTATTGTGTACCCCTTTGATGCGATAACATGTGACTTAGTTATATTTCCATAGATGTAGGAACTCTGTCACATAAAAGGGGACATTGCAGTAAAAAATGTACATTATTATTATTCATTTTTTCCTGCACTACTGTATAGGATAGTATTTGGTTGGAAAATCAGTTATTCCTACCATACAGAAAATGACAAAATATTGATCATATTTAGCATAGAAAAACATGTAATCCCTTTAATAAACCAAAATATGGATGTGGGGTATTGTATTTTGGTGAAATTCATTTATATGATATTCTGCCAGATTTATCAGCCCCTCAAGTGAATCTCAGTAACGGGTGTTAGCTAACACCATTCCACTATCCAGTGACAAACCGATCCCGCAGATTCACACAAATGTAATTTCTTAATTTGTCAATGTCTAGAGACAGACAGACATTTAGTCCCTGTACAGATCTTCCAGTGTGGAGAAACTCTTTATTTCACAATTACTTTCTTATCCCTCCGGGTCTCCAATATTATTTAATCACACCCATAATCATTCAATAACATTCTTTAATCATTACATATTTTTTCCTTTTAGCCTGTGGAGGACATTCCGAGGGAGGGACATTACAAATCAAAGACAACAGAATAACCCCAGTTTCTAGAACTCCCTAAGAAACATATGTGTTATTCATACGAATGACATCATTTAAAGGCATGACAGAGAGAGGGAGAGGGAAAGCAACAAATAATGAGTCCTAGCTGCTCCCCGTAGTGTATTAGAGCGATAAAGAAACCAGGGAAATGTATATAATCTCTGGATTTCATAACACACTGTATCATGTCTTTGGTTGCTTTCTATGCATTCCAAACGGGACCCTTTTCTGTGTATACCATTTATAGTGCACTATTTTTGACCTGAGCCCTATGGTTCAAAAGTACTGTACTATACAGGGTATACGGTGCCATTTGGGACACAGACTTAGCAATTTCCATAATGAGGTCACATAGAATCACTCCACCATGCTCTACGGAAGAGGCAAAAATAATATAATCCACTGCAAATGTCACAAATGAAAAAGGTTTGACGTTGCATTGCAACCTTGACACTTGTGATATTGGATATTAAGTGGATTCCATAGTCTCATTTCAAAAGGCACACCTTGACCTCTGATATGGGGCTTAAGGTGAGAAAGTAGACATGGTGAAGCCAGTAGTGAAGTGTGGGGTGTTATGGCTGGAAAGAATGAATTGGATATGGTTCTATTTCTGCAGGGATATATACATAGATGAATACTATGGATAGAGTGAATCAACAGACAGAGAGAAAAGACTCATAGATGCACCAAGCATTCACAGACGGACGTACAGAAACCTGTGCACGCACACGCACACACATCGTCATCATCATCATCATCATCATCATAGCTATCTGCGGCACTAAGGTGTAAAGATGTGATCCTGAGGGAGGGAGCCCCCATCCCTATTTTCTCAGCTTGGAGGTTCGGGGGGTCCAGCCACTACTAATCTAATGCACACATTATTCAGCCAACCAGCATCTATTTAACCTACTCAACAGCCAGTGTAATCCCGTGGCGCGATATTCAAATACCTTAGAAATGCTATTACTTCAATTTCTCAAACATATGACTATTTTACACCATTTTAAAGACAAGACTCTCGTTAATCTAACCACACTGTCCGATTTCAAAAAGGCTTTACAACGAAAGCAAAACATTAGATTATGTCAGCAGAGTACCCAGCCAGAAATAATCAGACACCCATTTTTCAAGCCAGCATATAATGTCACATAAACCCAAACCACAGCTAAATGCAGCACTAATCTTTGATGATCTTCATCAGATGACAATCCTAGGACATTATGTTATACAATACATGCATGTTTTGTTCAATCAAGTTCATATTTATATCAAAAACCAGCTTTTTACATTAGCATGTGACTAGCATGTGACTAGCATTCCCACCAAACACTTCCGGTGAATTTACTAAATTACTCACGATAAACGTTCACAAAAAACATAACAATTATTTTAAGAATTATAGATACAGAACTCCTTTATGCACTCGCTATGTCCGATTTTAAAATAGCTTTTCGGTGAAAGCACATTTTGCAATATTCTGAGTAGATAGCCCAGCCATCACAGGCTAGCTATTTTGACACCCACCAAGTGTGTCACTCACCAAACTAAGATTTACTATTAGAAAAGTTTGATTACCTTTGCTGTTCTTCATCAGAATGCACTCCCAGGACTTCTACTTCAATAACAAATGTTGGTTTGGTTCCAAATAATCCATAGTTATATCCAAATAGCGGCGTTTTGTTCGTGCGTTCAAGACACTATCCGAAGGGTAAAGAAGGGTGACGCGCCCGACGCGTTTCGTGACAAAAAATTTCAAGATATTCCATTACCGTACTTCGAAGCATGTCAAACGCTGTTTAAAATCAATTTTTATGTGATTTTTCTCGTAAAAAAGCGATAATATTCCGACCGGGAGTCTTTGTTTTCGTTCAAAGAGAGAGAAAGTAAACATGGTGTCGGCTCGTGCACACGCTTCCAGTCTCATTGTCCTCAGATCGACCACTATCCAAATGCGCTAATGTTTTTCAGCCATGGCCTGCAAAGCCACCATTCATCATTCTGGCGCCTTCTGAGAGCCTATGGGAGCGTTAGAAAATGTCACGTTATGCCAGAGATCCCCTGTTTTGGTTAGAGATGATCAAGAAGGCCATGAAATGGTCAGAGAGAGCGCTTCCTATTTGGAATCTTCTCAGGTTTTGGCCTGCCAAATGAGTTCTGTTATACTCACAGACACCATTCAAACAGTTTTAGAAACTTTAGGGTGTTTTCCATCCAAATCAAACAATTAAATGCATATTCTAGTTACTGGGCAGGAGTAGTAACCAGATTAAATCGGGTACGTTTTTTATCCGGCCGTGCAAATACTGCCCCCTATCCCCAACAGGTTAAAGGAGAGCGCTGCTAGATTTATTGGCCAGGTTTAACTGTATGGTAAAATAACGCATTAAGTAGATGATATCACAGTGGATGGAATGATTATGCACACTTGCAGAAAGTGGAGGAGGCCTTCTTAATTAAATACAAGGTCCTGGTTATACATCACTGGCTCGAGTACACACACACACACACACACACACACACTTGTGTGTGCACACGCACGCACACACAGACACATACACAAACTGACGCACACAGACACACATACACACACACACACACACACACACACACACACACACACACACACACAGGCCACTTAACCAAACCAGGAGATATTTTTCTCTAAAATAGGGACAAAACGCTGAGCTGCAGGGTTTTTGAATTTCCTCTTCATGAGTATTTGTCATAAAAATGCTCTGAAGTTTTTGCATTGTGCTGGGTTTTCAAAGGGCCCTATTTCAGTCCTAAGTGCCTCATTTTGGGAGCATGCACCATGCGCCATTCTGCCCAGGGACAGCACACTTAATTTTACTCTGATTGGTAGACAAATCTTCTTGTTTAGCAGAATGGATAAATGAAGTGTGTTGCTCACCCAAATGGCTAAACCTAGCCCAGGACACTGTGGCATGTTAGTGCAGAGTGAAATTGTAGTGTTTACCGACTAACTGGGGAGTCATAAGGAGGGAGTGACTGTATATAGAGAGAAAGGCTATGACCGCAGTTTGTAAGGACACTCTAACAACATGGCCATGCTAGTGCCAACCCTTTCTACTGTTTGACTGTTTCTACTGTTGTTACGTGATCATTAATGTGATGTGATGCTATTTATCGAATAATTAACTATGTTGAATTAGTACGTGATTAAATTAATCATGTAACAATTAACTCATTAGTAACCTGGGGCACCACGGGAAAAGTTTGTTTATTGAGTTAACATTTTCCGAATAAACTCAAGAATATACCTGAATATCTTGATATCATAGCAGTCAATAATCAATACTTTCCTCAAATAAATCTCATTCTGAACGTCGCATACTCCGGTTAATCTGCACAAACCCGGGTCTCACTAATCATTCCATACCACACAAATTGAGTTGATTATTCATTTACTAACAAGCTAAATGTTGACATAAGATACACATACACACACAGTCTAGGTTATTGATTAGAACTTATTACAATGGCAACAGGTCCCTAGCGGACCAACACAATATGACACGTTACACAAGATGGAGATTTAAAGAGAGAGAGAGAGAGAGAGAGAGAGAGCAAGAGAGCAAAGCAATACTTGGATACATTTGTAAACTATGCTTAGTTTAGCCCTAATACCTTGCCCCGAACTGCCGCTGTTATGGGTAATGCATATGGGTAAGAAGTGTAATCCTTCAGGGGCCGCGTTCCGCTTAGTGGGAGAGGTTCGTCCGACGCCTTGTTCTTTGGATGGTGGTCTCCTTTGTTCTCAGGTGTCCTTTCTCTTAGTTGTCTGTTTCCTTGCACTCGTTCTGTAAGAGTGGTCTTCTCAGGACGGCTAATCAGCCGTGTAGATTATCCCAGTTTGGGAATGAGAGCAGTGTAGAAAAACAATGAATAACCGGGTGGTCCTGCTTGAATACACCTTCTCAGATACAGTACTTAGGACAGCTACTCAACCGTAGCATTGATTGTTAAGAGGTTCCTTTGTCTTCTTCAACCTCGTGCTGCGTTTCGGAGTCGTGACTAATCATGGACCTTGGCTGCAGCCATGGTCCTCTAGTCTAGTATGTTAATTCTTAACTCACATGCTTTATACCTTCAGGTCAAAAGGGGGCGTTTCCATCTTTATGACACGTTCTCTGGGTTCCATGGGGTGTAGCTCATTACGAGGCAAGGTATTAGAATTTACTATGATCTCGTTTAGTCTACTAAAATCACAGTCTTATCATCACAAAAACATTCTCTTTAATCTGGTTATTTCCTACACAACGTAAAGAATGTAAACATCATATACACATTATGAAAACTCTTCAAGTTACAATGTTTTCATTATACTGTCCTGATTTAACTTTTAATAATATCATGAAATAGACGTTAATTTTCATATTCCATCCATCATTATTGCCATCATTTGGCTGATCAAATATATTGTCCCAAAGTCCATTTATTTCATGTTTTAGTTTTGGGCAGTGGACTCTCATAAGGCAAACAACATTCCAGACACCCAAACTAGGTGTCATAAAACCTCCATTCATCCCTCTCCCTCTAAGCGGGAGACAGATATCTCTGTACAGCTGAATCACTGTAACCTGATCCTCACAGGCCAGTCATGACACTACTATTGAACACATGACAGGGGTTCCTTTTAAACCGACAACACATCACACACATGCTCAACAATGCACCTCTTCCTACGATAAAAAGCTCCATCAATCTCTACATCAAACTCTCTAGAACCATGCAACATTTAGCTCTCGAATGTGAGACGCAGATTGAGCATTTCGGGGTTTAACCCCTGGTCGGACGGGACGGACATCCAGTGAAAAATCCTATCGCCATTAGCATAACAAAATTTAATATATATTTTTTTTCAAATATAGGACTATGTTATATCGTTTTATAGATACACCTCTCCTGAATCGAACCACGTTGTCCGATTTCAAAAAGGCTTTACAGCAAAAGCAAAACATTAGATTATGTTAGAGGAGTATATCGTAAAAGTAGCCACATAGCCATTTTCCGACCAACCACATGCATCACAAATAACCAAAAAACAGCTAAATGCAGCACTAACCTTTGACAATCTTCATCAGATGACACTCCTAGGACATCATGTTACACAATACATGCATTCTTTTGTTCGATAAAGTTCATATTTATATATAAAAACAGCATTTTACATCGGCGCGTGACGTTGACTAACTATTTTCCCTCAAATGCATCCGGTGAAACATTTTTTAAATGTAATATTGTCATTCTAAGATTTATAGATGAATATCTCTTGAAAGCACCTGTAATGCCAGATTTTAAAAATAACTTTACTGGGTAATCACACTTTGCGATAAAAGGGGATGCGATACTCAGAAAAATAGGCTACCGTTACAGGTCAGCGCCATCTTGGAACAATCGCATATCAAATCTACTCTTGTATACTATTGTCAATAATCCCTTACCTTTGATTATCTTCCTCAGAAAGCACTTCCAGGAATCCCAGGTCCTTTACGTCCCAATAGCTTGTTCTTGTTAGCGCGTTCTGAAGGCTGCTCCAAAACATCCGTCGGCTGCAGGACTCCTCTTTCAATAAAATGCCTTTTTTTTAAATTTAGGTTCGTTCAAACATGTCAAACGTTGTATAACATAAATCTTTAGGGCCTTTTTCAACCAGAGCTCCAATAAGATTCAAGGGGGACGATTGCATTGTCTTTCAAAACGTTTCGAAAGGGGAGGGTAGCTAGGGGCGCCGGCGTCATAATGGTGATGGCCCTCCTCATGTGACCACTTTCCACAGCGTCTCATTCAGTCAGTTTTCACAGTAGGAGACTCAAACTACTTTGTAAAGACTGGGGACATCTAGTGGAAGCAATAGGAAGTGCTCAATGAACCATTGCTCACGGTGTGATTAATAGGCAAAGTGATGAAGTTGAGTCCGCAATTCAGAATTCCACATCCTGTTACGATCGGTCTCGGGGTTTTGAATGCCATATGAGTTCTGTTATACTCACAGACACCATTCAAACAGTTTTAGAAACTTTAGGGTGTTTTCTATCCACAAGTATTAATTATATGCATATCCTAGCTTCTGAGTTTGAGTAGGAGGCCGTTTAAAATGGGCACGAATTTTTTTAAAAAATCGCTGTAGCGCCCCCTATCCTAGGCGACCGTCAAGAGGTTAAGTAACCAATACATTTTCCACAGTAAGCAACTCACCCCGGGATAATTCAGCCGGCATCAAATGCTCACACTCTTTTTACCATTCCGCTCCTGTGGACCTCCCTCCCTAGCTTTTCTTTGAACAGCCTTGTTTCTCGTAAAATGGGAACTAGGGACATGTTCAGTTGTTGATGGCTGCTTCTGCTGCTGCTGTAGCAAAAAATACACAGACTCAAGGGTAAAGCAAGAAGAAAGAAGGTAAAGTAGTCTATTTCTTTCTGTAATAAAAAAAACACAGTGAGCCTTCTGTGGTACAGATGCCGGTAAACATAGCCCTCACAGATATAGAGGATTGATTAAAGGGCTATTTGGTTTCCAATCTGCTAGGGATTTGTTGTTGGTGTGTGTGTGTGTGTGTGTGTGTGTGTGTGTGTGTGTGTGTGTGTGTGTGTGTGTGTGTGTGTGTGTGTGTGTGTGTGTGTGTGTGTGTGTGTGTGTGTGTGTGTGTGTGTGTTAGACAACTCTGTTAGCTACTGATTCTATTTCTCCCCGTAGAAATGTTGTTGCAGCCTTGTGGCTGCTGTGTAGTTTTCTATTGAGTTTTATTGTATTACATTGTATTATGCCATCCTCCAACCTCTCTCATCATAGTGCAACATGCTCTAATCAATTTAAAGCAGCAGAAACTTTGAGGCGTGCCAACTGCCAAGCAGGAGTCTTATATCCCCTGATTAGTGGTGTCACGAACCCGGCTCGAAGCCAGTAACAAAAAGGGAGACAACATGGAGATAAGGAAAAACAAAAATATATTTAATAACTGAAGTAGCCTATATACAATAAACAATGGTGTATGTAGTCAGTAGTGTAAGTGAGTGGTTGTGTGCATAGATGTGATAATGACGGGTGTTGAAAGGTGCCACAAACAAACAAACAAACAAACCGGCCACAAAAATGCCACAATCAAAATCCAACAGTGTGTCTGCATGGAGACAGGCTCCTCAATGAATTGGAAAGAGGTGTATTTATCCAGGGACACACCCGGGCCCAGGTGTGTCCCATTTTGCTGACGACCCTCCCAGCCCCGCCCACTGACATCCTAATAAGGGAAACAAGAGCAAAGAGAAAGAATACAGCAGACAGTGGGAGGGTCTTCACAGTGGGGTGAACTAATTCACAGAATGCTTTTTAAACTGTTACATAATCAAGATGGCCACCGACTGAGTAGAGCTGGGCAATATGGTAAAAAAATCCATATTGCGATAAATTGTCTGAATTGATGTGATAACGATAAATAGAACGATAACTTTATAATATTTATGTGCAGCACTGTCACGTTCGTCGTAAGGATTAGACCAAAACGCAGCAGGAATGTGAATACCCTTCTTTATTATGAAGAAAACCAACACAAACACTTAATACAAAACAACGACGAAAAACAGTCCTGTGAGGCACACAGCTACACACGGAACAACTACCCACAAAAACCCATGAAAAAACACCCCTACTAAATAGGACCTTCAATTGGAGGCAACCGCTGCCTCCAATTGAAGGTCAACCCAACAAACTAAGCATAGAAATAGAAAAACTAGACACAGACATAGAAATAGACTAACATAGAACATTACCCAAAAAACCCCGAAACACATAAAACAAACACCCACTGCCACGTCCTGACCAAACTACAATAACAAATAATCTCTTTACTGGTCAGGACGTGACAGTACCCCCCCCCCCCCCCCAAAGGTGCAGACCCCGGATGCACCTCAAACAAAAAAACACAAAAATAAACACAAAAATAAACCCAGAAACAAATATAATCCCAAACTAAAGGGAGGGAAGGGAGGGTGGCCACAGTCACCGATGGTTCTTGTGCTACACCCCCCCTCCCCAATCCTCCTACTATGGAGGTGGCTCAGGCTCTGGCCTTAGTCCCCAACCTAACCTGCCCACCCCCGCAGAAGGCTCAGAAGGCTGGAGACCTTGGGCTGATGCACATCGCTGGAGACCTCGGGTTGATGCGCGTCGCTGGAGACCTCGGGCTGATGCGCGTCGCTGGAGACCTCGGGCTGATGCGCGTCGCTGGAGACCTCGGGCTGATGCGCGTCGCTGGAGACCTCGGGCTGATGCTCGTCGCTGGGAGCTCCGGGCTGATGCTCGTCGCTGGGAGCTCCGGGCTGATGCTCGATTCTGGGAGCTCCGGGCTGATGCGCGACTCTGGGAGCTCCGGGCTGATGCGCGACTCTGGGAGTTCCGGAATGGAGGGCGTCTCTGCAGGCTCCGGAATGGAGGGCGTCTCTGCAGGCTCCGGACTGTGGGCCGTCTCTGCAGGCTCCGGACTGTGGGCCGTCTCTGCAGGCTACGGACTGTGGGCCGTCTCTGCAGGCTCCGGACTGTGGGCCATCTCTGCAGGCTCCGGACTGTGGGCCGTCTCTGCAGGCTCCGGACTGTGGGCCGTCTCTGCCGGTTCCGGACTGTGGGCCGTCTTTGCAGGCTCTGGACTGTAGGACATCGCCGGAAGCACTGGACGGGGAACTGTCGCCGGAAGCTCTGGACGGGGAACTGTCGCCGGAAGCTCTGGACGGGGAACTGTCGCCGGAAGCTCTGGACTGGACAGGCACACTACAGGCCTAGTGCGTGGGGCTGGCTTTGGAGGTGCCAGACTGGTAACACGCACCTCAAGGCCAGTGCGAGGAGCAGGAGCAGGACGAACTGGACTGGGCTGACGCACTGGAGGCCTAGTGCGTGGGGCTGGTACTGGAGGTACCAGACTGGAGACACGCACCTCAAGGCTAGTGCGAGGAGAAGGAAAAGGACGTACTGGACTGGGCTGACGCACTGGAGGCCTGGTGCGTGGTGCTGGCTATGGAGACGCCAGACTAGAGACACGCACCTCAGGGCTAGTGCGAGGAGCAGGAACTGGATACACCGGGCCATGAACACGCACTGGAGATCTGGAGTGCACAGCCTGCACAATCCGTCCTGGCTGGGTGGTAACAGTAGCCCTGCACGGGCGGAGTGCTGGCACAGGGCGAACTGGGCTGTGCAGAGGCCTGATGGTTGCCGTGCGTAGAGCAGGCGTAGGGTAGCCTGGGCGTAGGAGACGTACTGGTGGCCAGATGTACTGCGCAGGCATACTTCTACCTGGCTGGATGCCCACTCTAGCACGGCACTTGCGAGGGGCTGGAATCGCTCGCACCGGACTGTGCGTGCGCATGGGCGAGATCGTGCGCACTTCCGCATAGACCGGCGCTCTTCTGATCCGCTACTCCCCATAATAAGCACGGGGAGTTGACTTAGGGCTCACCCTTGGCCCAGCCAAACTACCCGTGTGCCCCCCCAAATGTTTTTATTGGGGGTGCCTCTCGTACTTCCGTCATTAGGCACACTCTTCATACTGTCGCCGTTCCTCCCTTGCTGTCTCCACCTGTTTCCATGGCAGGGTCTTGTCCCCTGCCATTATCTCCTCCCATGTCCATGATGTCCTCCACTCCCTTCTCTCCCTGGCCCAGGATCCTTGCTCCACCTGGGCCCGCTGCTTGGTCCGTTGGTGATGGGTAGTTCTGTCACGTTCGTCGTAAGGATTAGACCAAAACGCAGCAGGAATGTGAATACTCATCTTCTTTATTACGAAGAAAACCAACACAAACACTTAATACAAAATAATGACGAAAAACAGTCCTGTGAGGCACACAGCTACACACGAACAACTACCAACAAAAACCCATGAAAAAACACCCCTACAAAATAGGACCTTCAATTAGAGGCAACGAGGAACAGCTGCCTCCAATTGAAGGTCAACCCAACAAACTAAGCATAGAAATAGAAAAACTAGACACAGACATAGAAATAGACTAACATAGAACATTACCCAAAAAACCCAGAAACACATAAAACAAACACCCACTGCCACGTCCTGACCAAACTACAATAACAAATAACCTCTTTACTGGTCAGGACGTGACAAGCACATTTTTTTTAACTATAACTACTATTTCTAGTTTGATTGTTGTAGCCAATAATTGTCCCATTAACAATCACCCATATTGGGGGGGGGGGGGGGGGGGGGTGTAGGTGTGGGTATGTGAGTGCATGTGTGCGTTGGTTGGGTGGGTGGGTATGTTGTGTGTGTGTGTGTATTAGCTTTCTTTGCATCCATCCTGCCTGTTCTGTTCCAAAATACATCAAATATCCCCAGAAGCTTAGCTTGTCCATACTGCACTTTACAGTAGCCTAGCAGACTCTATGCTCTTAGAAAAAACGGTGCTATCTGGAACCTAAAAGGGTTCGTCGGCTGTCCCCATAGAACCCTTTGAAGTGCCCCCTCTGGTTCCATGTAAAACCCTGTTGGTTCCAGGTAGAACTCTTTGGGGTTCCATGAGGAACCCTTTCCACAGAGGGTTCTACATGGAACCGAAAATGGTTCTACCTGGAACCAAAAATGGTTCTACCTGGAACCAAAAAGGGTTCTACCTGGAACCAAAAAGGGTTCTCTTATGGAGCCAAGTAGCCCTCTTTGGAACCCTTTTTCTAAGAGTGTACCTGCACTGGAGAAGGTGAATTAACGCACTGATCCCACAATATATGCTTTTCACGTCACTCTACAGTAACAAGAAATACACAAGTGGCTTCTGGTAGCCAACAGTAGATGTGGAGTGTGTGGAGGAGAATTTGAGGTCCTGAAGGCAGTTCAGCCCGTTCATATGTACTTTCAAACAATGTTTTTTAATAGAAATTCCTGTGGTTACAAAGCCAATAAGTCTCATGAAGAGTGAACAGTGAAAACAGAATGATGTTAAAGAACAGTTTGTTGCATTGGACAAGGGCCAGCTTGACAAGAGACACAGACCCGTTCCAAGGTATTACCCCCAGTATACAGGATTCCATTAGTAAAGCTGTTATGACCACGGCAATAGCGGTATGTTTCCTTTATTTTGACTGTGCATGCCATCTTGTAATCCTATACCATCTTGTAATCCTATACCATCTTGCAATCCTATTCTTCTTATTCTCTCTCTCTCTCTCTCTCTCTCTCTCTCTCTCTCTCTCTCTCTCTCTCTCTCTCTCTCTCTCTCTCTCTCTCTCTCTCTCTCTCTCTCTCGCACAGGGTTCTGTATTTTATGGTGTCGTCTGGAGAGAACTCAAATTATGGCTCGGTCTGTGGGACAATTTTATTACCACTCTAGAAATATAATATTTCAGAGTATAACATTGATTTATATGGTTTGATATCAGATCTTAGGACTTTGTTAAATCGCTGTTACGTATCACTGAGTGTTCAATTAACTCTATTCCATTAGGGTGTCATGACGATGATAAGAATACAGTGAAAAATCAAGTATGTTGTTAACTTTGTCATTAAAAATCTCTTAATGGGATTGAAATCAATTAACTTGTACGTTATAAAATCACTCTTATAGTCCTCTCATTTTGAATGTTTGCATTTATTTTAATATTTTTTACTAAATCACTGTAAGGGTCCTGTGTGTAGCTGGTGTAGAGAGTCAGGCGCAGGACAGCATAATTGAGTAATCAATGTACTTTACTCAAAAAGACACATTTACAAAGTAACATCACGAGCCCACAAAGACGAACCGAATTACAATAAACAATCACTCACAAACACAACATGGGGAACAGAGGGTTAAATAATTAACAAGTAATTGGTTGAGTGAAGCCAGGTGTGAAAGACAAAGACAGAACAAATGGAAAATTAAAAGTGGACCGGCGATGGCTAGAAAGCCGGTGACGTCACCCACCGAACGCCGTCCGAACAAGGAGAGGGACCGACTTCGGCTGAAGTCGTGACAATCACCCGTGCACATTAATCTGAAATACTTTGCTGAATGTTATACCCTTGAAGAACAATGTTGATTGAGAAATTTGACACAGACAATGAAAGTCAAGAAATCACAATGCACTTTGATTATCAAGGACAAGCACTCAACTAAGATGTACAAAAATGTCACAAATGTCAAACTGTCAGCACTTCAATTTGAATGTATCAGAAATTTTACAAAGTACCTGTTGCATTGTGAAGTAAGACAGCCGTAGACAGCTTTATCTCTACAAGTCCTTAGACTTAGACTTCTGACAAAAAGCAACCAAAGAATACAAAGAGCCAAGATTAGCACGAATCAAACACAGATCAATGATGTTGGATAAGTCAAGCATCACAGGCTACAATCATCCCGTTTCGACAGAGATTCACCTCTTCCCTCTCAAACTCTTTGGCTGCTCTACACCAACACAATGCTTGCTGTGCAGCTAAATTACCCGCTATCCTTCCACACCGTTCTCCACAGCATCTCTGTCTTAGGGGCGAACAGGGAGGAGGCTTTGAGGAGGAGACAGCCCAGCGGCCCTCTGAAATCCCACAGATAGACCTTATCACCCTGGTCATTAGCTTTTCTCCCCGTGACAAGACTTCCTGTGTGTGTGTATGTGTGTGTGTGAGAGCGTGTGTGTGAGCGCGAATGTGTTTGTGAGCGAGAATGTGTGAGCGAGAATGTGTCTGTGAGTGTATGTGGATGGCGGTGTGGCCCCGCAAGCTTTTTGATGTGGCAGGCCCGTCGGTCCCCTGTGGCAGGCCCCTCCTCTACCTCCATTCCCTCTGCTCCGACACCTCTGATCTACACAACCAGGACGTTGCTGTCCCAGCACTGATAAAGGCCAGACAGGAACCTACCCACCGTGCACCTGGCTGTATGTTGATAAAGAAGCAGGCCAGATCCCATCCCAGTAGGCCATGGAAATGATGGCCAGACAGGAGAGAGGATGAGGGGCAGAATGACTCAGAGACACCACACGATATGGCCAGTGTAGTGTTGCATTGATGTGTTGGTATACGACCTCCACCGCAGTTAGATACCAACTGCCAGGGTGGTCTCAGTGATACCTATATTATACACATAGACAAGTAAAACATTTTTTACTATGATTGATGACTCTAATGAGAGGAGAGAGACAAAGAGACAGACAGACTAAAGGGCCATATAACTACCAGACAGAAAAGGAGCCAAGTACCTATCAAATGTCTTCTTCCCTCTCCCCAACTGTCCACAGCTGTCACGGGAACTTAATCAAAGTCCCTCCCCTGCTCCTTGATTGTGATGTGTCTCATCAACTCTATGGGCTCGGCAACCGCAGCAGGACTGATATTGCAGAGCTGCACTATCATCGATTACCTTCCCTCAGGACCAGAGCCACAGGCTGCATGTCACTTCATTCCCTCACTCACCGTCGACAGACAGACCTGGGTTTGAGTATTTGTTGTCTTTCAAATACGTTGAGCTTTTGATAGGGCCTGACTGGCGTGAACCCAGATCTGGTCATCGATGCTGCTGCTGCTGCAAAGACCACTGTGTGTGTGTGTATGTGTATGTGCCCGTGTCCGTCTCTTTGTCCGTCTCTGTGTCCGTCTCTGTGTCCATCTCTGTGTATGTGTCTATGGCCTCATGGTGATCGAAAGGTCAGTCATCCTTCCTCCACACCTCCGTTTTGAATGACTTGCTCATGGGGTTTATTTGTTAAGTGTCTGTCAGCTTTCAACAACTCTGAAGAATATAACAATTCTATTCCATTTCAACCTGTTGCGTTATCCATTTACACAAGCACTAATGCTAACAACGCTAATTTATCATGATAGGTGTAAACACAGTTTACCCTCCACTAAAAATCGAATCAAGCAAAATCAAATTGTATTTGTCACATACATGTATTTAGCAGATTTTACTGCGGGTGTAGCGAAATGCTTGTGTTTCTAGCTCTAACAGTGAAGTAATATCTAACAGTAATATCTAACAATTTCAGTACAATAGGATAGAATACAGTATATTCATATGAGATAAGTAATGCAAAATATGGAAACATTATTAAAGTGAATAGTGTTCCATTATTAAAGTGGCCAGGGATTACAAGTATATGTACAGTTGAAGTCGGAAGTTTACATACACCTTAGCCAAATACATTTAAACTCAGTTTTTCACAATTCCTGATATTTAATCCTAGTTGAAATTCCCTGTCTTTCGTCAGTTAGGATCACCACTTTATTTTAAGAATGTGAAATGTCAGAATAATAGTAGAGAGAATGATTTATTTCAGCTTTTATTTCTTTTATCACATTTCCAGTAGGTCTGAAGTTTACATACACTCAATTAGTATTTGGTAGCATTGCCTTTAAATTGTTTAACTTGGGTCAAACGTTTCGGGTAGCCTTCCACAAGCTTCCCACAATAAGTTGGGTGAATTTCATCCCATTCCTCTTGACAGAGCTGGTGTAACTGAGTCAGGTTTGTAGGCCTCCTTGCTCGCACACGCTTTTGCAGTTCTGCCCACATATTTTCTATGGGATTGAGGTCAGGGCTTTGTGATGGCCACTTCAATACCTTGACTTTGTTGTCCTTAAGCCATTTTGTCACAACTTTGGAAGTATGCTTGGGGTCATTGTCCATTTGGAAGACCCATTTGCGACCAAGCTTTAACTTCCTGACTGATGTCTTGAGATGTTGCGTCAATATATCCACATCATTTTCCTCCCTCATGACGCCATCTATTTTGTGAAGTGCACCAGTCCCTCCTGCAGCAAAGCACCCCCACAACATGATGCTGCCACCCCCGTGCTTCACGGTTGGGATGGTGTTCTTTGGCTTACAAGCCTCCACCTTTTTCCTCCAAACATAACGATGGTCATTATGGCCAAACAGTTCTATTTTTGTTTCATCAGACCAGAGGACATTTCTCTAAAAAGTACGATCATTGTCCCCATGTGCAGTTGCAAACCGTAGTCTGGCTTTTTTATGGAGGTTTTGGAGCAGTGGCTTCTTCCTTGCTGAGCGGCCTTTCAGGTTATGTCGATATAGGACTCGTTTTACTGTGGATATAGATACCTTTGTACCTGTTTTCTCCAGCATCTTCACAGGGTCCTTTGCTGTTGTTCTGGGATTGATTTGCACTTTTCGCACCAAAGTACGTTCATCTCTAGGAGACAGAACACGTCTCCTTCCTGAGCGGTATGACGGCTGCGTAGGCCCCTAGTGTTTATACTTGCGTACTTTTGTTTGTACAGATGAACGTGGTACCTTCAGGTGTTTGGAAATTGCTCCCAATGATGAACCAGACTTGTGGATGTCTACAATTTATTTTCTGAGGTCTTGGCTGATTTCTTTTGATTTTCCCATGATGTCAAGCAAAGAGGCACTGAGTTTGAAGGTAGGCCTTGAAATACATCCACAGGTACGCCTCCAATTGACTCAAATGATGTCAATTAGCCTATCAGAAGTTTCTAAAGCCATGACATCATTTTATGGAATTTTCTAAGCTGTTTAAAGGCACAGTCAACTTAGTGTATGTAAATGTCTGACCCACTAGGATTGTGATGCAGTGAATTATAAGTGAAATAATCTGTCTGTAAACAATTGTTGGAAAGATTACTTGTGTCATGCACAAAGTAGATGTCCTAACCGACTTGCCAAAACTATAGTCTGTTAAATAACAAGAAATTTGTGGAGTGGTTGAAAATGACTTTTAATGACTCCAACCTAAGTGTATGTAGACTTCCGACTTCAACTGTATATAGGACAGCAGCCTCTACTGTGCTAGTGATGGCTATTTAACAGAATTTAACAGTCTGATGGCCTTGAGATAGAAGCTGTTTTTCATTCTCTCAGTCCCAGTTTGATACACCTGTACTGACCTCGTCTTCTGGATGATAACGGGGTGAACAGACAGTGGCTTGAGTGGTTGTTGTCCTTGAGGATTTTTTTGGCCTTCCTGCAACATTGGGTGCTGTAGGTGTTCTGGAGGGCAGGTAGTTTGCCCCCGGTGATGTGTTGGGCAGACCACACCACCCTCTGGAGAGCCCTGTGGTTGCAGGCGGTGTAGTTGCCGTACCAGGCGGTGATACAGCCCGACAAGATGCTCTCAATTGTTGGGTGAGAGGTTATTTTCCTGGCACCACACTCCCAGGGCCCTCACCTCCTCCCTGTAGGCTCTTGTCATTGTTGGTAATCAGGCCTACTACTGTTGTGTCATCTGCAACTTGATGATTGAGTTGGAGGCGTGCAAGGCCATGCAGTCATGGCTGAACAGGGAGTACAGGAGGGGGCTAAGCATGCATCCTTGTGGGGCCCCAGTTTTGAGTATCAGAGAAGTGGAGGTGTTTTTTCCTACCTTCACCACCAGGGGGCAGCTCGTCAGGAAGTCCAGGACCCAGTTGCATAGGGCGGGGTTCAGACCCAGGACCTTAAGCTCAATGATGAGCTTGGAGGCTATTATGGTGTTGAATGCTGAGCAATAATCAATGAACAGCATTCTTACATAGGTATTCCTTTTGTCCAGATGGGATAGGGCAGTGTGCAGTGCGATGGCGATTGCGTCATCTGTGGATCTATTGGGACAGTAAGCAACTTGAAGTGGGTCTAGGGTGTCCGCTAAACTAGAGGTGATATGATCCTTGACTAGTCTCTCAAAGACCCCAGTTTGTCTCTATACTGACGTTTTGCATGTTTGATTGCCTTAAGGAGGGAATAACTACACTGTTTGTATTCGGCCATATTCCCAGTCACCTTGCCATGGTTAAATGCGATGGTTTGTGCTTTCAATTTTGTGCGAATGCTGCCATCTATCTATGGTTTCTGGTTAGGGTAGGCTTTAATAGTCACAGTGAGTACAACATTCCCTATACACTTCCTGATAAACTCTCTCACTGTATCAGTATATGCGTTAATATTATTCTCGGAGGCTACCAGGAACATATCCCAGTCCGCGTGATCAAAACAATCTTGAAGCGTGGATTCCGATTGGTCAGACCAGCATTTAATAGTCCTTAGCACAGGTACTTCCTGTTTGAGTTTCTGCCTGTTGGGAGGAGCAAAACGGAGTCATGATTGGATTTGCCGAAAGGAGGGCGGGGGAGGTACTTGTAGTCATCCCGGAAGTTGGAGTAGAAGTGGTCGAGTGTTTTAGCAGCGCAAGTACTACAGTCAATGTGTTGATACAGTTACACAATTCTTTTCCTCAAATTTGCTGTGTTAAAATCCCCAGCTACAATAAATGCAGCCTCAGGATTATGGTTTCCAGTTTGCATTAACCTCTCCAGTGAAGTTCTTTGAGGGCCGTTGTGGTATCGGCTTGAGGGGGGATATACACGGCTGTGACTATAACCAAAGAGAATTCTCTTGGGAGTTAATACGGTCGACATTTGATTGTGAGGTATTCTAGGTCGGGTGAACAAAAGGACCTGTTCCTGTATGTTTTCACAATCACACCATGAATCGTTAATCATGAAACATACACCCCGCCCTTCTTTTTCCCGGGGAGATATTTATTCCTGTCTGCGCGATGAACTAAGAATCCAACTGGCTGGACAGACTCAGACAGTATATCCCAAGAGAGCTATGTTTCCGTGAAACAGAGTATGTTACAATCCCTGAAGTCGCTCTGGAAAGAAATCCTTGCCCTGAGCTTGTCAACTTTATTATCCAGAGATTGAACATTAGCTAGGAATGTAAGTTGGACAAGAAGACCACTCCGAGTACCTCTCCGCCACTTGCCTTGTTTTGGTTCAGCCTCTGGAGTCAGTTCAATTGCCCTGGAGGGTACGAACGAAAGATCAGATTCGGGAAAGTGGTATTCCTGGTCGTAATGCTGGTAGTGCTGATGAGTTACCACCGCTCTGATATCCAATAGTTCTTGTATGTAATAACACAAAACATTTTCTGGGCTAATAATGTAAGAAATAACTAGAAGAGCTAGAAGCACGGCAGCCCTCTCTGTCAGCCCCATCTTCATCCCTTGTGGTCCCTCTGCCATCGAGATTAAATGAATATGGAATATTTACATAGGTGGTGGTGCCATAGAAATAAATGTGATCACTATGGGGGTTGTGCCATCAACATGGTCTGGTGCCATAGAACTGAATATATGTCATCTCTATGGGGGTTGTGCATTGTCTAGCCATTATATCTTACAGCCAAACAGAGAGAGGGGAGACTGGACTGGCTGTATGGCCACACTCCCCTTCTGCTCCTCCAGTCCCAGTCACATGAAAGCAGAGGGGGAAATGATGGCTGAGCTGAGAGAGGGGATGGCTGATCTTGTCTGCAGAGGGAGCCTGCCAGGCCCCCCTGTTCCCTGCACAGATGGAGCGGTGTCTGCCTCCCCTCCCACTTGCCTCCCCTCACTGCAGAGAGCTCTGCCAGCCAAGGAACCCATAGACCCAAGAGGAGAGGGGGAAGGGGGTGTTCTGTATGTGTGTGTGTTGTGTGCGTGTGTGCGTCTGCATGTGTGTAACTGTGTGTGTGTGCGCTCTCGCACGCATGTATGTTTAAGGGCCCAAATCTGCATACAAATGTCCTTTTTCAAAAAGGAAATTCCCCATTAGCACGTCTTACTTTATGCTTTTTTTTTTACGGTTACTGCTCATAAATATAATAAAACAATACAGATACATACAGCAGACTTGAATAGATGGTGCATTACCCTGCAACCATTTTGGGGTCCTGCTTTAGATGCAAACACATAACTGATCATAGAGAACTGATGGTCGTTTCATGATGGCAGCACACCAAGACTTTGTTGTTATTTGTTGCATGTAATCCAGGCTCTCTCTCTCTTTCATTCTCTCTCTTTCTCGGTCTCTCTTGCTCTCTTTTTCCATTGGCCTGGTTCCAAAACACATCACAGCATTAATCAGAGTGGGTCCAAAGACCACATTAAGGGACATGATGTACATTTGACGCAAACTTTGGCTTCATTTGAAATGGCATCCTATTTCCTGTATAGTGCACTTGTCTTTTAACTGATACACACTTTTGCCTTACAGAGTTTGGCCAAAAGTAGGGCACTATCAGGAATAGAACACCATTTGGAATCCATTCTATTTTGTACACAGCCATTAGGGAACAGGATGCCATCCCTTTGACTTTTCTGAGTATTGCCCCCCAGACGAATGATAGCCATTAACACCCATTTGTGTCCTGTGACTTTGATTATCAGTGGAAGCAGTGATACTGTGTGGCTGTGTGTTGAGAAATATTCTGAATATGTTACATCACTGCTTTCACTCTGCCTAACTGCCAGGGATGCATTGTGTGTGTGTTTGTGCATGTGTGTGTTTGTGGGTATGTTTGCGCGCTTCACAACAGGGAGTAGGCGACCTTGGAAGCCTCTCCCTACTCTTGATACTTTGTGCCTTGGGAGATTTGAGCTGTAAATCCTCCTGTTTGGTAATCTATTGTTCCTTTCACACACACACACACACACACACACACACACACACACACACACACACACACACACACACACACACACACACACACACACACACACACACACACACACACACACACACACACAGACAGACAGACAGACAGACAGACAGACAGACAGACAGACAGACAGACAGACAGACAGACAGACAGACAGACAGACAGACAGACAGACAGACAGACAGACAGACAGACAGACAGACAGACAGACAGACAGACCTCAGCCTGATCCACCCTATACTAACACTAATCACAGGATATCAGTGTTTGCAGGGAGATTTGTGTGCCACCAGGATCTCTAAGGATGAGCTGTGCCTGAGAGGGAGAACTGAATCATCACAATTCCTTGTTGCTTTTAAGGATAATGTAGGTGACTGAGGCTGAGTCCCAAGTGGCACCCGATTCCCTATAGATGGGGTATTAAACTCTTACCCAACAAGGTCCGAAGCCTGCTGGTTTTCTGTTCTACCTGATAATTAATTGCACCCACCTGGTGTCCCTATCACATTTAATGTATGACCCAGATGCAGACAGTGTCGAAGAAACAAAAGTTCATTTCTAACACAGGGGCAGGCAAACGACAGGTCAAAGGCAGGCAGGGGTCAATAATCCAGAGTGGGTGCAAAGGGACCAGAACGGCAGGCAGTCTCAGGGTCAGTACAGGCAGGGGTCCATAATCCAGTATGGTGGGGTAAGGTACAAAATGGCAGGCAGGCTCAGGGTCAGGGCAGGTAGAAGGTCAAAACCGGGAAGGGCTAGAAAACAGGTGCATGAAACAGGCAGGTGCAGGGGAACAAATGCTGGAAGGTTTCACGAACAAAACGAACTGGCAACAGACAAACAGAGAACATAGGTATAAATACACAGGGGATAATGGGGAAGATGTAGACAAAGGGCTGTGAGACATAGGTTTAACTCTGGACACATGAAAGGTAGGATGTATATGAAGGGTACGGGGCAACAGAAGACGAACAGCAGAGGGGCTAATGATTTTGGAGTTGGGAAACGGGACGATAAACCGGGGGGAGAGTTTGCGGGATTCCACCCGGAGGGGCAAATCCTGGGTGGACAGCCATACCTTCTGCCAGAGACAATACCGGGGAGCCAGGGTCTGGTGGTGATCTGCTTGTCGTCGATACCGGGAGGTGGTCTTGAGTAGGGCCGACTGGGCTCTCCACCAGGTACGAGGACAGTGTTGGACAAACATCTGGGCAGAAGGTATGCCGACCTCGTCTTCCTGCTCAGGGAAGAGCGGGGGCTGATACCCCAGGGAACACTCAAGAGGTGACAGGCCCGGAGCAGAGCAGGGAAGGGTGTTGCAGGTGAATTCGACTGGGGTTGGAACCTGGAGGACAAGCTAGTTGATGACCCAATGAGGGTGCAGAACGCCTTCCAGAACCGGGACGAGAACTGAGGACCCCAGTCGGAAATCATGTCTACTGGTAGTCAACAGATCCGGAAGATGTGCTGCACCATGAGCTGGGCCGTCTCTTTGGCAGAGGGTAGTTTGGGGAGAGGAATGAAGTGGGCGGCTTTGGAAAACCAATCCACCACAGTCAGGATGGCGGTGTTGCCATAAGACGGGGGAAGATCCGTGACAAAGTCCAGGGACATGTGAGACCAGGGACGGTGAGGGACAGGCAGAGGTTGGAGGAGACCAGCCGGAGCTTGCCGAGGAGTCTTGTTTTGTGCACAAACTGTGCAAGCGGCGATGAATGCGGAGACATCAGGGACTGTGGTAGGCCACCAAAAACACTGTCGCACAAAAGCCAGGGTCCGATGGGAGCCCGAGTGGCAGGCAAGCCTGTAGGAGTGGAGCGGACCACATCAGGCATGAACATTAGTTTATCTGGACCCCCCCCCCCCCCCGGGTGTTCGGCTGGGAACACGGCTCCTCCCGAACCTGCTTCCCTATTCCCCACCTGATTGCTGTCGCCAGGCACGAGGTGGGAAGGATGGTCTCAGGTTCTGGGGTAGTAGTCGTGGAGCTATAGTGGCGTGACAGCACATCTGGCTTGACGTTCTTGGATCCTGGCCGGTAGGAGAGGGAGAAGTTGAGCAGGGTGAACAGTAGGGCCTAGCTAGCCTGCCTGGAATTGAGGCACTTGGTGGTGCGGAGATATTCCAGGTTCTTGTGGTCGGTCCACACAATGAAAGGATGTTCCGCCTCCTCCAGCCAGTGCCTCCACTCCCCCCATGCCATCTTCGCCGTGAGCAGCTCACGATTCCCCACATCGTAGTTCCTCTCCGTGGCATTGAGGCGGTGAGAGAAGAAGGCGCAGGGATGCAACTTGAGGTTCAGGGCAGACTGCTGGGACAGGACAGCCCCCTCTCCAACATCAGAAGCATCGGCCTCAACCAGGAACTGGC
Organism: Salmo salar; assembly: GCF_965601325.2. Lineage (NCBI taxonomy): Eukaryota > Metazoa > Chordata > Actinopteri > Salmoniformes > Salmonidae > Salmo > Salmo salar. Next base: position 39,382,201 of record NC_138297.1, on the reverse strand, counting down.
AGGACAGGTCAGGATGAACCAAGATGAGAGCTGTGGTGAAGCTATGTTTGAGAACGCTTGATCAGCAGCTGGAGACCATATGAACGGAACCTTGGGAGAGGTGAGTGCAGACAGGGGGAAGCCAGGGTGCTGTAGCCCCAGATTAAGCTGCAATAAAAGTTGGGGAAGCCTAGGAACTGCTGCAGCTGGACTCTGGACGTGGGCTGGGGCCAATCCACCAACGCTCTCACCTTCCCGGGATCCATCTGTATGCTCCCTGCAGTGATGATGTAACCCAGAAACGGGATGGTGGAGCGATGGAATTCTCACTTCTCAGCTTTTACAAAAAGCTGGTTCTCCAGGAGGCGTGGATTAACCTGACAGACGTGGAGCACGTGTTCTTGGGTGGAGCGGGAGAAGACGAGGATGTCATCGAGGTTGACGAAGATGAACTGGTTCAACATGTTGAAGAGAACATCGTATCCGCACCAGGTGGTAGGTGTTCCGTAGGTCCAGCTTAGAGAACACGGTGGGCCCCTGGAATGGCTCGAAGGCCGAGGAGATGAGAGGTTAGCGGTTCTTCACCATGATGTCGTTGAGACCTCGGTAGTCGATGCACAGATGCAGGGTTTTGTCCTTCTTCTCCACAAAGATAAACCCTGTACAGGCGGGGGAGGCAGAAGTGGTGGTGCCGGGGAGAAGATCAATCCTGCAGTCATAGGGTCGGTGCGGCGGCAGCGAAGTGGCCGGGCATACTGAACACCTCCCAGAGGTCCTGGTACTCTAGGTGAATGGTGGAGAGATCCGGGGCAACCTCCGAGGCCCCAGGAAGACGTTCCGGAACAGGTTGCGCTGACATCAGGCAGTGGGCGTGGCAGAACGGGCTCCAGCCCATGATGGCACTGGCAGACCAGTCAATGAGGGGATTGGGGCCTCCCGAGTGGCGCAGTGGTCTAAGGCACTGCATCGCAGTGCTAGCTGTGCCACTAGAGATTCTGCGTTCGAGCCCAGGCTCTGTCGCAGCCGGCCGTGACCATGAGGCCCATGGGGCGGCGCACAATTGGACCAGCGTTTTCCGGGTTAGGGAGGGTTTGGCCGGCAGGGATATCCTTGTCTCATCGCGCACTAGCGACTCCTGTGGTGGGCCGGGCACAGAGCACGCTGACATGGTCGCCAGGTGTACGGTGTTTTTTCCGACACATTGGTGCGGCTGGCTTCCGGGTTGGATGCGCATTGTGTCAAGAAGCAGTGCGGCTTGGTTGGGCTGGGTTTCGGAGTACGCATGGCTCTCGACCTTCACCTCTCCCGAGTCCGTACGGGAGTTGCAGCGATGAGACAAGACTGTAACTACTACCAATTGGATACCACGAAATTGGGGAGAAAAAAGGGGTGAATTTTTATTTTTTTTAAATGAGGGGATTGTGTCGCTGGAGCCAGGAGAATACCAACACCACGCGAACCTGTGGAGACTTAATGAGTAGGAACTGGATCGTCTTGCTGTGGTTCCCTGACACACATAGGTTGATGGGGGTGGTATTGTGGGTGACCCGGCCAATAGAACGCCCATCCAGTCCTCTAACGTCCATGGGATTGGAAAAGGGCTGAGTGGGGATATCAAGTTCGGAAGCCAGAGTAGCGTCCATAAAGCTCTCATCAGCCCCAGAGTTGATGAGTACCCGGAGAGATTTTGACTGGTTCCCCCACAGCAACATGGCATGAAATATATTACGAGTAAGGGGAGAGGAAATGTTCTCCGTAAGGGTTTTCAGAGTACTCGCTCCTACCGGGGAGCCTGGTCTTTTAGTGGACAGGTGGAGATGAAATTACCAGTAGTCCTGCAATACAGGCAACTCTTAGTGTGAAGCCTATATAGCTGTTCAGCTGGAGACAGCCTAGCTCTGCCTAGTTGCATGGTCTCGGGAAGAGGTGAATCGTCAGTCTTCGGAGGCTGTTGTAGGAACTCGGGTATCCTCGGGTTCTCTCGGCAATGGTGCCGTCGGGGACTTCCGGGATATCTCGGAGGCGAAGTGGAATCGACTCTCCTCTCCTTCCTTCGTTCCCGTAGTCGCCCATCGATCCAAATAGTCAAGGCGATGAGTGAGTCGAGATCCATTGGTTGTTCCCGGGCTGCAAGCTCGTCCTTAACTTCCTCCGATACTCTGTGTAGGAACGTGTCAAACAGAGCTTCAGGGTTCCAAGCAATCTCAGCTGCCAACATGCGGAAATCCATTGCGTAGTCTGCCACACTATGGGAGTCTTGGCGTAGCTGGAGCAGCTTGCGAGCAGCCTCTCTCCCGGACAACGGAGAATCAAACCCATTCCGAACTTCCTCCACGAGCAACTCCAGACTGAGGCAGACGGCGGATTGTTGCTCCCACACTGCCGTGGCCCAGGCGAGTGCCTGGACATCCGTGTAATGATGAACGCTATCCTTGAGAGGTCCGACGGGAACGAAGAAGGCTACAGCTCAAAAATGAGGGAGCACTGGGAGAGAAAAGCCTGGCAGGTTCCGGAATCTCCATTGTAGTGCTCCGAAGGAGGTAAACGGGGTTCTCGGGACACTGGGGTGACCGGGGAGGCAGCGCTGCTAATAGCTGAGTTACTGAGGGGCTGGGAGGTTACCATCGTGGACGCTGCCTAACAGACAAGCCGCGGAATTTCTCCAGCAAAGTGTTCAACACATGGTCATGGCGTTCGGCCAAGGTCTGGAACCCTTACATAAGACCATGAAGCAACTCTTCGTGTCTTCCAATGGTGGCTCCTTGGGAGGAGATGGCGTTGCGGAGCTGGTCCGAGTCTGCTGGGTCAGTCAACACAGGGGCAGGCAAACGACACGTCAAGGGCAGGCAGGGGTCAATAATCTAGAGAGTGTGCAAAGAGACCAGAACGGCAGGCAGTCTCAGGGTCAGTGCAGGCAGGGGTCAATAATCCAGTAAGGTGGGGTAAGGTACAAAACTGCAGGCAGGCTCAGGGTCAGGGCAGGTAGAAGGTCAAAACCGGGAAGGGCTAGAAAACAGGTGCAAGAAACAGGCAGGAGCAGGGGAACAAACGCTGGTAGGTTTCACGAACAAAACGAACTGGCGACAGACAAACAGAGAACACAGGTATAAATACACAGGGGATAATAGGGAAGATGGGCGACACCTGGGGGGGGGGGGGGGGGGGGGGGTGGGGGTGGAGACAATCACAAGGACAGGTGAAACAGATCAGGATGTGACAGTCCCAGGTCTAAATCAGTCCCTGTTTAGAAGGGAACAATGTACACTGCAGTGGAACTGGCTTTGAGATCCAGAGTTTAGTTTGATGGTTTACAGTTTGAAAATCCAGCAAGAAATTCCTATTGCTTTTATACCTTAATCTTACATCTAGACGTTCCGCTAGCGGAACACCTGCTCCAATATCCAATGATAGTCGTGGCGCGGTTTACAAATTCCTCAAAAATACAAAAACTTCAATTTTTCAAACATATGACTATTTTACACCATTTTAAAGACAAGACTCTCCTTTATCTAACCACACTGTCCGATTTCAAAAAGGCTTTACAGCGAAAGCAAAACATTAGATTATATCGGCAGAGTATCCAGCCAGAAATAATCAGACACCCATTTTTCAAGCTAGCATATAATGTCACAAAAAACAAAACCACAGCTAAATGCAGCACTAACCTTTGATGATCTTCATCAGATGACACGCTTAGGACATTATGTTATACAATGCATGCATGTTTTGTTCAATCAAGTTCATATTTATATCAAAAAACAGCTTTTTACATTAGCATGTGACGTTCAGAACTAGCATTCCCACCGAACACTTCCGGTGAATTTACTAAATTACTCACGATAAACGTTCACAAAAAACATAACAATTATTTTAAGAATTATAGATACAGAACTCCTTTGTGCAATCGAGGAGTCCGATTTTAAAATAGCTTTTCGGTGAAAGCACATTTTGCAATATTCTGAGTAGATAGCCCAGCCATCACGGCTAGCTATTTTGACACCCACCAAGTTTAGCCCTGACCAAACTCCGATTTACTATTAGAAAAGTTTGATTACCTTTGGTGTTCTTCGTCAGAATGCACTCCCAGGACTGCTACTTCAATAACAAATGTTGGTTTGGTTCAAAATAATCCATAGTTATATCCAAATAGCGGCGTTTTGTTCGTGCGTTCAAGACACTATCCGAAGTGTAAATAAGGGTCACGCGCACGACGCATTTCGTGACAAAAAAATTCTAAATATTCCATTACCGTACTTCGAAGCATGTCAACCGCTGTTTAAAATCAATTTTTATGCCATTTTTCTCGTAAAAAAGCGATAATATTCCGACCGGGAGTGGTGGTTTTCGTTCAAAGACGAAAGAATAAAAACATGGAGTCGACTCGTGCACGAGCCTCAGTCTCATAGTACTGTGACCGGCCACTATCCAAACGCGCTAATGTTTTTCAACCAGGGCCTGCAAAGCCACGATTCAGCTTTTTGCCGCCTTCTGAGAGCCCATGGGAGCCGTAGGAAGTGTCACGTAACAGCAGAGATCCCCTGTTTTGGATAGAGATAATCAAGAAGGCCAAGAAATGGTCAGACAGGGTACTTCCTGTACAGAATCTTCTCAGGTTTTGGCCTGCCAAATGAGTTCTGTTATACTCACAGACACCATTCAAACAGTTTTAGAAACTTTGGAGTGTTTTCTATCCAAAGCTAATAATTATATGCATATTCTAGTTTCTGGGCAGGAGTAATAATCAGATTAAATCGGGTACGTTTTTTATCCGGCCGTGAAAATACTGCCCCCTAGCCATAACAGGATATGCTGCCAACTACGCTCTCACAACATCCGAACAACCTCTTTGAGCATAGCTCTACTCACGCTACAGTACTGTGCTGTATTGTACTCAGTACTGTATTGCACTGTATTGTACTCTACTAACTTTACTGTACTATATTGTACTGTACTGTGCTATCCAAACTTGTGAAACAAGTCTATGATAGGTCCAGATTTGGTCCAGTCCAGTCCATCTGTGGACATTAACATCAAGGCCAGGGTGGACTGACCTAATTTCAACTACCATAATTTCCGGACTATTGAGCGCACCTGAATATAAGCCTGAATATAAACTGAATAAAAAAATATATATATATTTTGAACATAAATAAGCCGCGCATGTCTATAAGCCGCAGGTGCCTACCGGTACATTGAAACAAATGAACTTTACACTGGTTTTAACGAAACACGGCTTGTAACAAAAATAAATAGGCTTTAACGAAACACGGCTTGTAACAAAAATAAATAGGCTTTAACGAAACACGGCTTGTAACAAAAATAAAAAATTAGCAGTAAGCTTTAGTTGCTCACGCTGTTGTTTCCAACGGCTTATCATCGACTCATTAAGACCAAGCTCCCGTGCAGCAGCTCTATTTCCTTTTCCAACAGCCAGATCAATCGCCTTCAACTTGAAAGCTGCATCATATGCATTTGTCCGTGTCTTTGCCATGATGAGGGTGACAAAATGACTACCGTAATCAGAATGATGGGAAGTTTGAGAGCGCTCGATTTAATCTAAAGAGTAAACAAAAAAGTTGTTTGACCTTAACCCGTTCGGCAATTTCATTGGTCTAATGAAAGCTTCATGCCGCCAAAAAACTGAGCACGTCACAGAATGTGTTTATTTGGAGAAAAAAAATTTGAAAGCGGGAAAAATCCATATATTAGCCGCGTCATTGTTTAAGCCGCGAGGTTCAAAGCGTGGGAAAAAAGTTGAGGTTTATAGTCCGGAAATTACGGTACTTTTCAACTTCCATGGACATCCAGTGTCGGTCGGTGCTCAGTGGGTTAGGATGCTGGTTACAAGGGGCTCATGGGTAGGTGTCAGTAAGAACTGGGAGGGATGACATTAACTGGAGAGTGAGAGAGAGTGAGAGAGAGTGAGAGAGAGAGAGAGAGAGAGAGAGAGAGAGAGGGATTGTCCAGACTGACTGTTTTAATACTCTTGGTTTGACCACCAGATGACAGAAAGAGAAAGAAAACAATTATGAGCTGAACATAACAGTATGCCATGGGGACAGTAGCAGCTGACGCAACTTTGGTTAGTGACTATTATGATGTCCCATTGTAGCCAATTCAGTTGCAGTAATTCTGTTACTGCATTTTTGGTAATTCCGTTACCAATTAGGTAGCATAATTATGAGTTTGAATCACTTAATAATTCATAAACAAAATGGATATTAGTAAAATCACTATAACTAATTGGTAGGTCAACCGTTACTTGTTACTTCTGTGAACTTTCATTATCCTACCTCATGAGGGAGAGAAATTACAAACCATCTGAAAGATATGTGGGGTTTTGGTAACGGAATTACAAGGCCTATTTATTAAATTTACAGAAGGTAAACCATTTCAGCAAAACTAAATAATAATTGTTGATATTAGTTGTTTGGGGTCTTTACGTCAACGTTATTGTGTGTTGATGTATTTCTGATACTGTACTTTTCTAAGACCCCTTTTCCACCTGTTAATCCTGAAATCAAATCCTTTACTTATGCCTCATTTTTAGGATGGAAAATGTTTGAAAAATGTATCTATTCCTTATAGACTCTTAGCGTTCATTTGACACCCAATTTGATAAGCTCCTATGAACTTCACATGATGGTGCTTATGAGTCCTTTATGATGGAAATGCCCTTTAGATTCAAATATAGGGCAACCTTATCGCCACACAATTGAATCAAATGCATTCTCTAGATCTCTATCCCGGGATAATGGAATTCCAGAGCTCATATTTTCACGGTGTGAGGAGTCTAAATCCACAGTGGAATCAGGATGAGCCCCTTCTATAACTCTGCTGTCAGTGGCTGTATGCGTGTGTGCATGTGCGTGTGTGCTCCCAATAAGGCAAGGCACAGTCTGGCTGACAACTCTCTCTCTCTCTCCACACACACACACACACACACACACACACACACACACACACACACACACACACACACACACACACACACACACACACACAGAGAGACTCGCAAACACAATAACAACTAACTGAAGGCCACATGTTTAGAGAGTAATTGAAAGTAAGCAAGAGGGGATATGAATACAATAGCAGCTGCCAATCAAGAGGCAGTCACTGTGGTGATAGTAACTGACAGCAACATTGCCTGCCCCTCCAATGGCACATCACTGTGAAATTACAAATCAACAGCATGTTATTCAAACTAGACAACCAGCTCAGCCTTTTTCCCTCAGTTTGTATGCAGACACACATACACACACACATACACACACACAAAGACATAGAGTGCTCACATTCCAACCTCTCGCTCTCTCTCAAAGTGAAACTATTTACCACTATCATTTCACTCTCTCCGTCTGATAATCACATTTTTCTTTCTTTCATAATTTTATTTTTCCCCCACCACCTCGAGGCATCTAAAGGTGATGTCAAGGTTACAGCAATCTTAGGATGGCTGGTATCATTTCATAGAGCTTGTTAGCCGCTGATCTCTTCTCTTTGTATTATCTCTCTATAGGCTGTTGATAGTGGAGGCCACACATTCAGTCTGTGAGTTTTTAACTGTATTGTCTCATTCGTAGCATCTTCTCCTCTACATCCATTTCTATAGACAGTGACACACACACACACGCGCAAACACACACACGCATTTTCAACATTTTCCATGTATTATGTATTGGTACTGTATATAAACAAGGTATTTTTTGGTTCTTAAAGGCTGTTTTATTATAAAGTATCTTTACCCGGCATTTTACACTGTTGCCCTGCATACGCTCATCTTTAAGCTGGTCTTTCCTAAGGTAGTTCATCCGAACTCACGTAGTGCTAATACATTTGTATCAGGGGAAAGACTACCGGTAGACGAGGAGCAGTTTTATCACCAACATCAGTACCTCCACTCACTCGTTCTCTCGTTCTTTCCTCGACATCTTCTGATTTGCATACTGATATTCTCTCTCCACTCCTCCTCTCCTCCTCTCTTCCGTAATACATCCACTGTGCTCACCTGTTTCCTCTCAACCCTTTCTATCCTCCTTTCGTCCGCTCATCCTCTCCTCCTTCACAAGCTGTCCTGCATCCTGCTTTCTGAGAACAGAGACAAGAGGGTTTGTTCGTTACAGGGGATGGTATAGATTTTCCCTATTATCTCATCCTGTGCTTCAGTGGTTTTGAAATGAATAGTCTATATTCTAATAGCCATTCCTGGTCCTTCAGTATTGGGGGACAGGATCCGTACCTGTCCAGGTTTAGACTTTAGCATTGTAACGTGCAAGAGTTATTCAGATACTCTTGGAGAACAAAAAACAGAGGTGTTAAAAACCAACACATTTCAGAATTATAACAGCCATTGTCTCAGAATAATACATAGTACATAGTCTGTTTTCAGGTCGGAGAAGGGTGTGACCAAACTACACTTTGATCTTTCATTGGCTGACGTACCTACATTATAAATAGCCTGTGCTGTAGGTTTCAGTTTTATTAACTTATATTGATACTAAAAATAATGGGCATATGAATAGTTTATAAGTAGCTCATATGCTGTATGTATGTATGTATAAACACCATTGAATATTTACAGACATTTGCAAAGCTGTGATGTAAATTGTCAAGGGCATGTAAGCCTATGAACAAATACGTGAGCAAACATAGACACACTGAACCAAAATATAAACGCAACATGTTAAGTTTTGGTTCTATGTTTCATGAGCTGAGATATAATATCCCAGAAATGTTCCATATGTTTGCATCCCTGTTAGTCAGCATTTCTCCTTTGCCAAGATAATCCATCCACCTGACAGGTGTGGCATATCAAGAAGATGATTAAACAGCGTGAACATTACACAGGTGTACTTACTTACTTACTTACTGACTTTATTGTCCTCATGGGGAAATTTTGTTGCAGTGTCATGTACACATTTAAAGTGGCGTTTAAATACAAAACAAAATTGACAATACAACTTTCATAACTGTTACATACCAATAAAATAAAAAAATAATAATTATAATAAATAAAGAAATAAAACATTTTTTTTAAAAGACTAGCCTGCTGGCCTTACGGAGTCGATAGGAACATTAGCCCGAGCTATTTAGGAGGGATATCACACCTGGCACAAATTATTGTCTAGTTCTGTTTTTCCTGCTGAGGGGTGCCCTATACCTGCGCCCAGAGGGGAGTAGTTCAAAGTCCAGGTACAGGGGGTGGCTTGGGTCTAAAATGATTTTGTGAGCCTTACGGAGGGCCCTGACCTTAAAGAGCTCATCCAGGCCTGACTGTTTGACTCCAAGTACCTTGCTTGCTGTGGTAATAATCCTTCTCAACATATTTCTCTGGCTGACAGTGGCATTGCCAAACCAACAAACAATACAAAAAGTAAAAATACTCTCAAGTACCTTGTGCTAGGAACAATACAACTCTGAAATGTGCAGTTTTGTCACACAACACAATGTCACAGATGTCACAAGTTGAGGGAGCATGCAATTGGGATGCTCACTGCAGGAATATCCACCAGAGCTATTGCCAGACATTTGCATGTTCATTTTTCTACCATAAGCCTCCTCCGACGTCGTTTTGGAGAATTTGGCAGTATGCCCAACCGGCCTCACAACTGCAAACCACAGGTAGCCATGACTGCCCAGGACCTCCACATCCGGCTTCTTCACCTTCAGGACCAGCCACCCAGACAGCCGATGAAACTGTGGGTTTGCACAGCTGAGGAATTTCTGCACAAAATGTAAAAAACTGTCTCAGGGAAGCTCATCAGCATGCTCTGTGTCCTCACCAGGTTCTTGACCTGACTGCAGTTCAGCTTCGTAACCAACTTCAGGTGGAAAATGCCCACCTTCGATGGCCACTGGCATGCTGGAAAAGTGTGCTCTTCACGGATGAATCCAGGTTTCAACTCTACCGGACAGATGGCGTTGTGTGGGCAAGCGGTTTGCTGATGTCAACATTGTGAACAGAGTGCCCCATGGTGGCAGTGGGGTTATGGTATGGGCAGGCGTGAACTATGGACAACGAACACAATTACATTTTATCGATGGCAATTTGAATGCACAGAGATACCGTGACGAGGTCCTGAGGCCCATGTTTGTGCGATTCATCTGCATCCATCACCTCATGTTTCAGCATGATAATGCACGGCCCCATGTAGGAAGGATTTGTACACAATTCCTCGAAGCTGAACATGTCCCAGGCCTGCATACTCACCAGACATGTCACCCATTGAGCATGTTTAGGATGCTCTGGATCGACGTGTGTTCCAGTTCCCGCCAATATCCAGCAACTTATACAGCCATTGAAGAGGAGTATGACAACATTCCACAGGCCACAATCAACAGCCTGATCAACTCTATGCGAAGGATATGTGTCGCGCTGCATGAGGCAAATGGTGGTCACACCAGATACCTTTTTTTTTTAAGGTATACATGTACTAGATGTATAGTACCAACTAGGGAAAACATTGGATATGTTGGAATATTTATGCAACATATTGAATAACAAATCAAATTTTCCCATAACTTGGAAGATGATTAAAGAATATCACAGAGAATCTATAAAAAGATAAAAGGAATTTCTTTCAATATAAACATACAGTACGTGTCCTACACTAGCCTATAGGCTGACTGCCCAAGGTTTCCCTGCAACCACTGTTTTAGATATGAAAGGGATTGGTATGAAACAATATTCCCCTTGCTTGGGAATATAGGCTATTTGCAAAGATCGGATTCTTTCTTTCCCATTCTAGTATAAAAAAGAATGAGATTTGTAAAAACTGCCAGTAATAATACTTGGAAGGGAGATCAAACCCTAGACCACACTGATCATTCTGTTTGTATCTACAGTGCTATTGTTGTTCCTCAAGTCCAGGTTTCAGAGACTGTTGTGGCCATATGTGGTGCTCACTGTGAACATATTGTTCTAATTTTACTTTATAAGGATGAGTCCTTAGTATTCTATTATTGTATTTCCCTTGTGGCTATGACAACACTAGGTAAACAACCTTTGATGTTCGGGCAACATTGAATTCCATCTGTTTTATAAAGGGCTTTTTGTTTATGTTCCTTTTGTGTTGCTTGGCACAATGTATATACACTACAAAACATTAAGAACACCTTCCTAATATTGAGTTTTGAATATTTAGCTGTTGTTTTTTTGCCCTCAGAAGAGCCTCAATTCGTTGGAGCATGGACTCTACCAGGTGTCGAAATTGGCTGGATGTTCTTTGGGTGGTGGACCATTCTTGATACACACTGGAAACTTTTAAGTGTGACAAACCCAGCAGTGTTGTGCAGTTCTTGACACAAACTGGTGCACCTGGCACCTACTACCATACCCCGTTCAAAGGCACTTAAATCTTTTGTCTTATCCATTCACCCTCTGAATGGCACACATGCACAATCCATGTCTCAATTGTCTCAAGGCTTAACAAATCATTAATTAACCTATCTCCTCCCCTTAATCTACACTGATTGAAGTGGATTTAAGAAGTGACATCAATAAGCGATCATAGCGTTCACCTGGATTCATCTGGTCAGTCTATGCCATGGAAAAAGCATGTTTTGTATACTCAGTGTATGTGTGCCAATGTGGAGAAATAAGTGGGCCCTCAAAGTGAGTGTTTTAACAACCCATTGTGAAAACATGGATAATTTATGGTTAATCAGTTTAAGAATAATATTTATATTGGTTACACTTGATGTTATTATTTTCTATAGAAAATGTATTATTATAACAATACCCATTCAGGATGGAAATCATTAAAATACCATTGAAGCAGCACATATTTAATTCACTGCAAATTATTTGAAATAAGTAGGCTTTTTCAACCCTGTGCAATCAGATTTGTGTAGTTAATGAGGTGTCTTCCTGGCTGTAAAACTTTGAGAAACTGATGAATATTCAAGAGCAAACAAACATAATCAGCCTCATAACACACCAACATACGCCACTTAAACTGCTGATGAATGGGATTAGAGCAGGTGAGTCCTGAGTGGCTTATACTGACGAAGAGAGAAAGAGAGGGGGAGAGAGAGTGGGGAAGGGGATGCAGGAGAGGGGGAGAGAGAGAAAAAGTATAGAGAGAGAGGGGGGGGGTGGTTGCAGGTAAAATTAATTCCTCAATGTATCTGTTTGTTTTTCTCAGGTTTAATTAGGGAGCTGTCTTGCTTAAGTGTTGCTGCTGATATGTTTCTATTAAGTATCATGGACTGCTGGCTATGCTATACTTAACTATATGTATTCAGAGACTTGAGGAAGTGTATAGGCTACTGTTGTATGTCTAAGCGATTTGGGGGGGTGCTAAGCTGACATATGTAATTGTTTTAAGATGGTCATCCTATGGATCATTTAGCAATTTGATTTTGAATTTTAGGACCCCTTTAGGTATATAAAAAATATAAATAAATACATTATTTGATAAAATATTGAATTCGGCCTTTAATTAATAATACTATAGTTCAGAGAAATGCATTGAATAACAACACATTCATAAAATGGCAAAAAAGACAAATCTGCCTGATTCCAGCCTTGCTGAAGCACCCCCAAATCATCATCAAGCCTCCACCAAATTTCACAGTGGGTGACACTGTGGCTTGTAGGCCTCTCCAGGTCTCTCACCCACTGAAATTTGGTGGAGGATCGGTGGTGATATGGTGGTGCTTCAGCAAGGCTGGAATTGGTCAGAATTGTCTTCGTGAAGGACGCATGAATCAAGCCACGTACATGGTTGTCCTGGAAGAAAACTTGCTTCCTTCTGCTCTGACAATGTTCCCCAACTCTGAGGATTGATTTTTCCAGCAGGACAATGCTCCATGCCACACAGCCAGGTCAATCAAGGTGTGGATGGAGGACCACCAGATCAAGACCCTGTCATGGCCAGCCCAATCTCCAGACCCGAACCCCATTGAAAACCTCTGGAATGTGATCAAGAGGAAGATGGATGGTCACAAGCCATCAAACAAAGCCGAACTGCTTGAATTTTTGCACCAGGAGTGGCATGAAGTCACCCAACATCAATGTGAAAGACTGGTGGAGAGCAGGACAAGACGCATGAAAGCTGTGATTGAAAATCAGGGTTATTCCACCAAATATTGATTTCTGAACTCTTCCTAAGTTAAAAACATTAGTATTGTGTTGTTTAAAAATAAATATGAACTTATTTTCTTTGTATTATTCGAGGTCTGACAACACTGCACATTTTTTGTTATTTTGACCAGTTGTCATTTTCTGCAAATAAATGCTCTAAATGAGAATATTGTTATTTGGTATTTAGGAGAAATGTTGTCAGTAGTTTATAGAATATAACAAAAATTTTCATTTTACTCAAACACACCTATAAATAGTAATTTATAATATAAATATATATTTTTGTACAACTCTGGAAAAAATTAAGAGACCACTGCAAAATGATCAGTTTCTCTGGTTTTACTATTTATAGGTGTGGGGTTAAATATATATATATACACATATTTAACCCCTTTTTCTGACAAACACCACTTTAGCTCTGCCACCTTTCACCACAGAGGCATAAGTGCGACATTGGTGGTGTAGTGGATTGAGACGCATCCAATGCAAAAACAGATATCTAGTTTAAACTGACAGATTTTGATGGGGATTTTTTTTGTTATGTAATTTAGAATGACAGGTGCTTCAATTTAGGTGCTTCAATCGACTCTATGGGGTTTTAATACTTTGAGACTTGATTGAGCTGTTTGGAAGATTATGAACTAACTACATACATCAAATCAATATAACCTAGAGTACAGGTCTTACTTCCAATTACTGCAAAAACGATCAATACAGGAAGAGATTAAAAGATTTCATCATATGACACCAACTCATACAATGTTAGGGACCGCCCAACCATGTGTCTCAGCTGGGTGCACATTTTGGATTTAAGTATCTTTTTCAATTGTGTTTCTTGAAAATATGAATTTCTTCTGGCAAAAGTAAAATCCTTGGAGCCTTAGTGTACTGTATATTTCATAATTAATATATTGGTTTCAGTGGAGCTATTGAACAGTACCTTTAAATGGTTTGGTAGACAAATGTTTCACTGGAATTCTTGAAAGAAACATCAACAGATCAAGCAGTAGACTGCTTTTCACAATTTTCTTTGGTAAAATTATTTGACAATAGACAATAGAGAACTTCACATTTCACAGACATGAATCCATTAAACTAGAAATGACACTGGCTTGGATGTAATGCCCAATCTTCAACATAAAGAAAAAAGATGAATAAAGACAAAAAACTCCAACTCCGACGTACATACATTTCAACAAACATTAATGACATCATACTTGCTCAAACCTATATGTTCCCACAGTATCCATACCCATCTTGTTTGTTCTCATAATAAAAAAAGAATCACATTTTTTATCCTCTGGATATTTCTAGGGTTTGTAATACTTTATGCCATATGGCTTAACATTGTTCTACAGTATTTTATCTGTAGCCCACATTTTTTCAATATTTAAATAATAATGCATTTGATTAATCTACTGTTTTAAAGATGAATACACCTACAATAGCATATGTGTGTATGCGACCAATATCAGTTTTTAAGTAAATGTTTCTTCAAATTGGTTCAACTCTTATTTCTGTATCAATTAATCAAACTGCTCCTCTGAATTCCTTAGAGCGATTCTCCTGCAGTGGACTTCTAACAAGCATTGAGACAAAAGCAGAATTGGATAATATGGCCTAATTTTGATCATGTCATCTTTATAGAGTATTGTCCATGTGGAGATAATGTGATTACAGTGAATATAAAAGTTTTGCTGCTGTTAGTTATATGGCTTTTAAAGGCATGGGCCATGGTTTGGCCGACGACCTGAACAGAACAGAGGACAAAGCAAGCAATGCCTCGCTTAGCTCCGGGTAAGGAGACACAGAGAGGAGAGAAAGAAGGAGGGAAGGCAGGTGGAACAAGGAGGCAGGCTACAGACAGTATAACACTCAAATAATGCTGTAGGACTCTTAACTCTTGTTTCTGTACAAAACTGGACACTGTTACAAGGCTTTGTAGCTGTACTCCTACTCATGCGTTTGCTGCCGAAACCTGGACTTTTAGCTTATAAGTATTGTACAACAGTGTAATAAGGCTCTCTGGACTTTCGATGAAGAAATACTGTAAAGAGAAGGCCTATATTATGTGTGCTTGAGGCTACTGTGCAGCTCATGGATGTTGCCCCTAAGCACTGATGCAGGGTCAGTTATTTATCATTCCCTTAAAAGGTTAATAGGATTAGGCTTGGGGGTTATAAGGTAATCTGAAACTATAGTCTGTGGTTAATGGTCATTTCTCAGCCAGGTCATTCAAGATTGATATCAAAATTGGACGTCTATCCATGTCCTGAGGACGTCAGAAAATGCCTTCAAAACAGGCTACTAGGGGCAACAGTGTTACCATTACCATCAAGTAGGCTTCGGTTTTGCTAGGGCATTGTGAATGGGTGTAATCCCATGACTCTGGATCAGAAGGTTGTGTGTTCAATACCAGTTATGCACACAGTTTTTTAAGTTTTAGTTTCCACCCTATCCCAAACCTTAACCCTTACCTTAAACCATTTGGAATGAGTGCCTAAATATTATGTTTTAACCCTATCCCAAACCTTATCCCTTACCTTAACCATTTGGAATGTGTGCCAAAGCTTAATTAACTTCAAAGTTTGATGTTTGGAGAAATGGAATGATACAGAGCAGCAGAAGCAACAAAACACTTTGAAAATTGTCCTTTGGAGCAACTTCGAAATGTGATGTTTGGAGAACGTGGATGAACATCAAATTGTTGTTGCCCTTTCTACCCTTGTCCTATAAATAACAAATCTGAAGTATTTTAGTGACCGGCAATGACAGGGTTCACAATATTTAATGTAAGCCACTTTCCCCCAGCCCTCCACCCCCCTGGCACACACATACACCCCGCCCCCTTGGCAGACACCTTGTGGACAGGTCTCCGTTAATTGCTGTCCCACTGATTGATAGATTACAGCCTGAGAATGGAAGAGGCTGGGAGGAGAGAGCTTTTTCTCTCTCCCCCCCTCTCTCTTTCCCTCACTCTCTCTCTCTGCAAAGGCAGCATCAAACATGGATGCCCTTGTTGTTAACACCTCCTCCACCCCCCACCCACACCATTAATTAGCGGTGAAATAGCTGCAGGAGCCAAGTTATTGACACTGCAAACTGTTTGTTTGGATGAAGTTCAATCCCCATGTACAGTATATCAGTGGTGTCACTTGTTTATAGTCTCTATAGATGGATAGGCTGCAGAATATGAGAATTGCCACTGACCCATCAAGGGTTTTGGAAATGGGATGGACACTGTTTTGCAGGAGATATTGCATGTGATTGGCCCATATGCCCATATTCTTGTATTGAAAAATACTTTAACTTGAAAGAATCTGTGCAAATCTGTCTTTGAAATATAATGTATATAGGCAACTAAAGGCACACGCTGGGTGCTAAGCTATATTTGAAATAGAAAAACAACGAAAAAATGCATTGACATTCCATTGGACATGCCCTAAGGTATTACAACTGTAGTTCTCCAGATGCAGAATAGGGACACTGTAATTAGCGAGTTTACAACGAGCAATGCAGTGTTTTTAATCTGCCAACCATCCCCGTTCTTCCTCAATCCCCTCCACGCGCACGCCTCTTCTCCTCTCCTCACACTGCCTCTGTGAAATCGCCCGAAGAAACATATTTATGGGGGAGTTGTTGTGACGTCACTCACCGGGAGCGCACAGAGCAGGGAGAGAGAAAGTCGCGCCTGTAGACTTTATATGCGGATGCCTGACGAAGAAAAGCGGCAAGCCCGAAGAACCGGCACTGAGATCAGGGATGGTGATACCGATATATACTGTGTCATCATCATCACTAACGGACAAATGTATCGAAATCCAGAAGTAGATAAAGAAACTAAACCGGATACGGTCTATTGCGCGTTTGTTTTTAGTTTTTTTTTTTCATTAAAGGTCGGGAGGTATCGCTTCCAAATCGAAAGAGATGCGAGCATCTTTCATTATCTACATGGAGAACAACTAAGACGAGAGGTATCCACAGATGATGAGCTATCCCTGTGCGTAAAATGGCAAGCGTGCTATCTGGCTGAAACTGAACGGATATATACCCTACTGCATAGCGACATAGTCGTGCTGCCTGCCTCTGTGTCTATTCCTGCGCGGGAGTTGTGTGGAACATGTACTGGAGGAGAGTGGTGATCAGCGCACCGAATTACTGTATCCGCGCACAGCAGTCAGAGAGAGGGGGCGAATAGAAAGCTGCTGGTGAGCCTGCGGTGACCGAGTCACGGACGCGGGCTGAAGTGGTAGTGGGAATGCCAGCACTTCAAACGATGGGGGTTTAACAGCCCCGCTTCATACTGAGGCACCAAACACTTCAATTTTGACCCAGCACTGAGTCCTTTTCCACGGCCATGATCATCTATGTTTCCCCTTCAGCTGACGGATTGACTAGTATTTTTATTCGCCCCAGCTATTTCTAAAGGGGGATTTATTTTGTGCATTCCACACGTGTTGTAGACTGTTTTCTCTTATTGTTGGGGGGTGAGAAGCATTGCGCTGGATGGGAGCAGAATGGAAGGCTGTGTGTGTCTCTGAAGACTGCTGGCCTCTCTCCTCGGGTGTTAATAAGCCGTCGCCACTCGCCAGCCAGGATGCAGCTTCTTAGAGTTGCGTGGGCTTTAGCGGGAGCGGCAATCTGTTGTTTTGTTATTCTTCTTATCCACTCACGCTTGCTCAAAGAAGGTAATTGTTTATGTAAATGATTCCAGACCATTATATAATGGCGTTGTCATATTACATAGCTTTGTTTTCATGTCGCCTGTCTATAACTGTAGCCCACTCACTGTCTTTCATATATCAAGTCTCATAGCCCTAGATGACATCAGATAAGAGCCTCGTGCAGAATGCGTCTTTGGCTCTCATACTTAATCAACTTTTCCATGTCGTAAACCTGCTGGATTTGACCCCAAGCCAAAACATACAATTCGATTCGATAATATGAATATATATGTACTCGATGAATGTGAACAATTCCATGGTCTGATTGTCACCAGCAATACTTTCCTACTGGTTAATGGTAACAAGTTATAGACCTATCCAATTGATCCAATTATATTTATTATATATTTTTTGTAATTTACCAACTAAAAATAACAGAAGATAAATACATTGATACTGTATATAACGTTAATATATGGGTGATACTATCCCGTTTCAATAGATAGTGTGATTTATAGTTGAGTTCTTCAATAGATGGCACTATAGTCTAGCTTTAGGGTAAGGCTGAGGTCAAACCCTTATTATTTCCTCCTATTAGCCCACCGTTATTCTTGTTGTCATGCTTCATGCCATGACAACTGGATACAATCCAACCCTGCTAAACATTCATTCACCTTATGTTGAAGCGCTAGTTACAAATCTTAGTGTTGCCCTCTGCAGTATTGCTATGTGGTTTATATTTTGGCCTGCGTTAATGTAGTTTATAAATGTATAGGAAGCTGTTTTTTACAGCTTTTAAGACAATTCGTTTGTTTTCCACACATTCTCCAATTGTTTTGATTTCATTTTTATTTTTTTATTTTTTTTAAACCCCAAATAACCCTGGATTTCACATTTGGTAAAGCTTTGAATATACATTCTATGCACAAACTGCCATGCCTTTTCTCTCATGTCTGGCCTAAGGCTAGGGGCAAACAAACGCTGTTTGTGTGTGGGTGTGTGGCAGGCAGCAGGGTCCTTAGGTTACGACTCGGCCAGGCTCCTCTCCTCACTGTCAGTAGAAAGGCAGTTCAACCGGTGGCAAATGGTCTCTCTCTCTATGGCATCTCTGTGCCACATGGTGGAAAGATATATTAATGCATGCCAAGTGAGAAAGACTTGTACTGTTAGTCTTGTGCAGACAGGGCTAAAGGGGCTGTCAGAGCTCTGAGCTCTGACTACAGCACAAATAATCCACATCCACCCAACTGAATTCATGTGGTGTGTGATAGGCCAGGGCATGGTATTCTTCCGGAATGGGAATGCACAAATGCAATATATCTTACGCTTCCTGGTCAAGTTTGTGATCGTGACCAAGGCTATATTTGTCCATGTTCAATAGCATTTTGTGAATATCATTATATTCCTTTCCACAACACAAAAAATAGCAAATTGGTTAGCTAACATGTCTTTTATGTCTAGAAAACATGTATTTTATGTCTTGTAGCCTTCGGTTATTTTGTTCATGTTGTTAGCTTTAATATATCAGAGGTTTGGAATTGGAAGCATATTGTGGGCGGTATTTTTTTATTGAAATATATGCAAGGAAGCAGGAAGAGGCATACAAAGGAAGCTGGGACCATGTTCCCTTTGTGCTGTTAGAATTGCCAAGGTCAAAACGCACGGTAGGTTACAGAATAAAAAACACACAGCTGATATAATGAATTCAAAAGAACTGCATTAACTGCTTATTCTATTGGGGCCAGAATAATATGATTTTTCTCATACAGTTGCTAGTAGCTACAATCCTTTGAAATGTTCTCAGTCAAAATGACATATTTCCACATCTCTTTGCATTGGATGTTAACGAACCAAAACATGAACATGTATTTTTTCCAAATGAAATAAATAAGTGCTATTTTTAGCTTCCCCAGCATGACAGATACCTAACATATACAGGCAGGCAGGACTCTATATACAGTGCATTCGGAAAGTATTCAGACCCCTTCCCATTTTCCACGTTTTGTTACGTTACAGCCTTATTCTAAAATTGATTAAATACATGTTTTCCTCATCAATCTACACACAATACCCCATAATGACAAAGCGAAAACAGTTTTTTAGAAATGTCCATTAAAATAACATCAAATTCATCAGAAATACAGTGGCGACATTGTTAATGTTGTAAATGACTATTGTAGCTGGAAACGACAGATTTTTTATTGAATATTTATATAGGCGTACAGAGGCCCATTATCAGCAACCATCACTCCTGTGTTCCAATGGCATGTTGTGTTAGCTAATCCAGGTTTATCATTTTAAAAGGCTAATTGATCATTAGAAAACCCTTTTGCATTCATGTTAACACAGCTGAAAACAGTTGTACTGATTAAAGAAGCAATACAACTGTCCTTCTTCAGACAAGTTTAGTATCTGGAGCATCAACATTTGTGGGTTCAATTACAGGCTCAAAATGGCCATAATCAAATAATGTCTAGTTTTAGAAACAGACGCTTCACAAGTCCTCAACTGGCAGCTTCATTGCATAATAACCGCAAAACACCAGTCTCAACGTCAACAGTGAAGAGGCGACTCTGGGATGCTGGCCTTCTAGGCAGAGTTCTCTGTCCAGTGTCTGTGTTCTTTTGCCCATCTTAATCTTTTATTGTTATAGGCCAGTCTTAGAAATGGCTTTTTCTTTGCAACTCTGCCTAGGCCAGCATCCCGGAGTCGCCTCTTCACTATTGACATTGAGACTGGTGTTTTGCAGGTTCTATTTAATGAAATTGAGTTGAGGACTTGTCTGTTTGTCAAACACGACACTAATGTACTTGTCCTCTTGCTCAGTTGTGCACCGAGGCCTCCCACTCCTCTTTCTATTCTGCTTAGAGCCTGTTCGCGCTGTTCTGTGAAGGGAGTAGTACACAGCGTTGTACGAGATCTTCCATTTCTTGGCAATTTTTTGCATGGAATAGCCTGCATTTCTCAGAACAAGAATAGACTGATGAGTTTCAGAAGAAAGTCTTAATTTCTGGCCATTTTGAGCCTGTAATCGAACCCACAAATGCTGATGCTCCAGATACTCAACTAGTCTAATGAAGGCCAGTTTTATTGCTTCTTTAATTAGGACAACAGTTTTCAGCTGTGCTAACATAATTGCTAAAGGGTTTTCTAATGATCAATTAGCCTTTTGAAATGCTAAACTTGGATTAGCTAACATAACGTGCCATTGGAACTCAGGAGTGATGGTTGCTGATAATGGGCCTCTGTATGCCTATGTAGATATTCCATTAACAGCTACAATAGTCATTTACAACATTAACAATGTTCACACTGTATTTCTGATCAATTTGATGTTATTTTAATGGACCAAAAAAAATTGCTTTTCTTTCAAAAACAAGGATATATCTAAGTTAACCCAAACTTCTGAATGGTAGTGTATGTATAATATCAAACTTACATAAGTATTCAGACCCTTTGCTTTGAGACTAGAAATTGATCTCAGGTGCATCCTGTTTCCATTGATCATCCTTGAGATATTTCTACAACTTGATTGGAGTCCACCTGTTGTTATTCAATTGATTGGACATGATTTGGAAATGCACACAACCGGTCCATATTTGAAGGTGCATGTCGGGGTAAAAACCAAGCCATGAGGTCGAAGGAATTGCCCATAGAGCTCCGAGACAGGATTGTGCGAAGGCACAGATCTGGGGAAGGGTACCAAAACATTTCTGCAGCATTGAAGGTCCCCAAGAAGACAGTGGCCTCCATCATTCTTAAATGTGAGAAGTTTGGAACCACCAAGACTCTTCCTAGAGCTGGCCACCCGGCCAAACTGAGCAATCGGGGGAGAAGGGCCTTGGTCAGTGTTACGTTCGCTGTCTTCAAACTCCCTATTGTAAATAAGCCAAGGCGCAGCGTGCATGGAATTCTACATCCTTTAATGAAGTGAAACCAAAAAACAATACAGAAGGGAAACGAAACGTGACGTTCTGGGCTGCTCACAGGCAGCTACACAAAAACAAGATCCCACAATCACAGGTGGGAAAAGGGCTGCCTAAGTATGATCCCCAATCAGAGACAACGATAGACAGCTGCCTCTGATTGGGGTCCATACCCGGCCAAACAAAGAAATAAGAAAACTAGATTGCCCACCCAAATCACACCCTGACCTGACTAAATAGAGAAATAGAAAGGCTCTCTATGGTCAGGGCGTGACAGTCAGTGAGGTGACCAAGAACACACTAGTCACTCTGAGCTCCAGGGTTCCTCTGTGGTAGAGATGGGAGAAACTTCCAGAAGGACAAATATCTCTGCAACACTCCACCAATCAGGCCATTCCTCAGTAAAATGCACATGACAGCCCGCTTGGAGTTTGCCAAAAGGCAATCTAAAGGACTCTCAGACCATGAGAAACAAGATTCTCTGGTCTGATGAAACCAAGATTGAACTCTTTGGCCTGAATGGCAAACATCACGTCTGGAGGAAACCTGGTACCATCCCTAAGGTGAAGCATGGTGGTGGCAGCATCATGCTGTGCGGATGTTTTTCAGCGGCAGGGACTGGGAGAATAGCCAGGATCGAGGGAAAGATGAACAGGGCAAAGTACAGAGATATCAGTGATGAAAACCTGCTCCAGAGTGCTCAGGACCTCAGACTGGGGTGAAGGTTCACCTTCCAACATGACAACGACCCTAAGCACACAGCCAAGAAAACACAGGAGTGGCTTCAAGACAAGTCTCTGAATGTCCTTGAGTGGCCCAGCCAGAGCACTGACTTGAACTCAATCGAACATTCAGAGAGACCTGAAAATAGCTGTGCAGCGAAGCTCCCCATCCAACCTGACAGATCTTGAGAGGATCTGCAGAGAAGGATGGGAGAAATTCCCCAAATACAGGTGTGCCAAGCTTGTAGCGTTATACCCAAGAAGACTCAATGTTGTAATTGCTGCCAAAGGTGCCTCAACAATGTACTGAGGAAAGGGTCTGAATACTTATGTAAATGTGATTTTTCAGTTTTTTTAATTTTATACATTTGCTAAAATAAAAAATAAAAACTGTTTTTGCTTTGTCATTTTGGTGTATTGTGTGTAGATTTATGAGGGGAAAAACAATTTAATCCATTTAGAACATGGCTGTAACGTAACAAAATGTGGAATAATTAAAGGGTTCTAAAAACTTTCCGAATGCACTGTAGCCAGAGGACATGAGGAATCATATATTTCATTATATACAGTTGAAGTCGGAAATTTACATACACTTAGGTTGGAGTCATTAAAACTCGTTTTTCAACCACTCCACAAATTTCTTGTTAACAAACTATAGTTTTGGCAAGTCGGTTCGGATATCTACTTTGTACATGACAATAGTAATTTTTCCAACAATTGTTTACAGACAGATTATTTTACTTATAACTCACTGTATCACAATTCCAGTTGGTCAGAAGTTTACATACACTAAGTTGACTGTGCCTTTAAACAGCTGTCATGGCTTTAGAAGCACAGTTCCCGCTCAGCCCAGTCAAAACTGTTCGCTGCTCTGGCACCCCAATGGTGGAACAAGCTCCCTCACGACGCCAGGACAGCGGAGTCAATCACCACCTTCCAGAGACACCTGAAACCCCACCTCTTTAAGGAATACCTGGGATAAGATTAAGTAATCCTTCTAACCCCCCCCCCTACCATCCCTCCCCAAAAATATATAGATGTACTATTGTAAAGTGGTTGTTCCACTGGAAATCATAAGGTGAATGCACCAATT
The DNA here is from genome assembly GCF_965601325.2 of Salmo salar. Classification (NCBI taxonomy): domain Eukaryota; kingdom Metazoa; phylum Chordata; class Actinopteri; order Salmoniformes; family Salmonidae; genus Salmo; species Salmo salar. The sequence continues at coordinate 39,358,727 of NC_138297.1, read as the reverse complement.
TGTAAGTCGCTCTGGAGCCTTGCACTGGGCGCACACCGAGCAGGAGGAAACATAAGCCCTCATGTCCTTGGCCAAGGTGGACCACCAGTACTTCCCACTAAGGCAACGCACCGTCCGACCGATGCCAGGGTGACCAGAGGAGGGTGACGTGTGGGCCCAATAGATCAACCGGTCGCGGACAGCAGTCGGAACGTACAGGCGCTCAGCTGGACACTGAGGGAGAGTGGGCTCCCGGTCCCCCACATCATAGTTTCGCTCCGCCGGGCTGAGCTTCTTCGAAAAGAAGGCACTGGGGCGGAGCTTTGGTGGTGTGCCTGAGCGCTGAGAGAGCATGGCTCCTATCCCAGCCTCGGACGCGTCCACCTCCACTATGAACGCCAAAGAGGGATCCGGATGAGCCAGCATGGGAGCCGAGGTAAAGAGAGCCTTCAGGTGATCAAAAGCCCTGTCCGCCTCAGCCGACCACTGCAGCCGCACCGGTCCCCCCTTCAGCAGTGAGGTAATGGGAGCTGCTACCTGACCAAAACCCCGGATAAAGCTCCGGTAGTAGTTGGCAAACCCTAGAAACCGCTGCACTTCCTTTACCATGGTGGGAGTCGGCCAATTACACACGGCTGAAATGTGGTCACTCTCCATCTCCACCCCTGAAGTGGAAATGCGGTACCTTAGGAAGGAGACGGACTGTTGGAAGAACAGACATTTTTCAGCCTTGACGTACAGGTCATGCTCCAACAGTCGACCAAGCACCCCGCGCACCAGGAACACATGCTCGGCGCGTGTAGCGGAGTATATCAGAATGTCGTCGATATACACCACTACAACCTGCCCGTGCATGTCCCGGAAAATCTCGTCAACAAAGGCCTGGAAGACTGATGGAGCATTCATCAACCCGTACGGCATGACGAGGTACTCATAGTGCCCTGAGGTGGTACTAAATGCCGTCTTCCACTCGTCCCCCTCCTGGATACGCACCAGGTTGTAAGCACTCCTGAGATACAATTTTGTGAAGAAGCGGGCCCCGTGCATTGACTCGATCGCACTGGCGATGAGAGGCAGCGGGTAGCTATACCTCACTGTGATCTGATTGAACCCTCAATAGTCAATACACGGGCGCAGACCCCCATCCTTCTTCTTCACAAAAAATAAACTTGAGGAGGCAGGTGAAGTGGAGGGCTGAATGTATCCCTGCCCCAGGGATTCGGAGACATATGTTTCCATAGCCGCCGTCTCCTCCTGTGACAGAGGATACACGTGACTCCTGGGAAGTGCTGCGTCTACCAGGAGATTTATCGCACAATCCCCCGTTGATGAGGTGGTAATTTAGTCGCCCTTTTCTTACAGAAGGTGAGAGCCAAATCGACATATTCTGAGGGGATGCGCATGGTGGAGACCTGGTCTGGACTTTCCACCATAGTCGCACCGATGGAAACCCCCACACACCTCCCTGAGCACTCTCGTGACCACCCCTTGAGAGCCCTCTGTTGCCACGAAATAGTGGGGTTATGACAGGCCAACCAGGGTGGCCCAGCACCACGGGAAACACAGGAGAATCAATAAGGAAGAGACTGATTCTCTCCTTGTGACCCTCCTGCGTAACCATGTCAAGTGGAGCGGTGGCCTCCCTAATCAGCCCTGACCCTAATGGTCGACTATCTAGGACGTGCACAGGGAAGGGCATATCCACAGGGACAAGGGGAATCCCTAAACTATGAGCAAATGAACGGTCAATAAAATTCCCAGCTGCGCCTGAATCTACTAGTGCCTTATGCTGGGAATGTGGGGAAAACTCAGGAAATGAAATAAACACATACATGTGAGCAACAGGGGGCTCTGGGTGAGGCTGGTGCCGAGTCACCTGGGGTGACACGATAGTGCCCTGCCTGCTGCCTCGACTCCCAAAGGAACCCCCCAAGAACCGACCAGCAGTGTGCCCTCTGCGGCCACAGATGGTGCAGGGAATGGCCCCTCCTCCGGTCGCCCTAAGTGCAGCACTGACTCCAGCCTTGTCAGGAGGAATGGGCCAAAATTCACCCAACTTATTTTGGGAAGCTTGTGGAAGGCTACCCGAAATGTTAGATCCAAGTTAAACAATTTAAAGGCAATGCTACCAAATACTAATTGAGTGTATGTAAACTTCAGACCCACTGGGAATGTGATGAAAGAAATAGAAGTTGAATAAATCATTCTCTCTACTGTTATTCTGACATTTCACATTCTTAAAAGAAAGTGGTGATCCTAACTGACCTAAGACAGGGAATTTTTACTAGGATTAAATCTAAGGAATTGTGAAAAACTGAGTTTAAATGTATTTGGCTAAAGTGTATGTAAACTTCTGACTTCAACTGTATATAGGCAGCACCCTGACATTTTAATGTAAATACAAGGAAACAAATGTCACCACTTCTGCAAGTTTTCAGATAGCAGCAGGGTGTCAGGAAAGGATATCACAGGTAGGCATGCATCATTGCGTTGCTGGAATTCTGAACAGGCAGGAGAGAGGTTGCAAGTTGCATAATATGACACTGCATCTACATTTTTATTCACCCTTTTTTACCAGGTAAGTTGACCGAGAACACATTCTCATTTACAGCAACAACCTGGGGAATGGTTACAGGGGAGAGGAGGGGGGATGAATGCAAGCCAATTGGAAGCTGGGGATGATTAGGTGGACATGATGGTATGAGGGCCAGATTGGGAATTTAACCAGGACACCAGGGTTAACACCCTTACTCTTACGACAAGTGCCATGGTATCTTTAGTGACCACAGAGAGTCAGGGCACCCGTTTAACGTCCCATCCGAAAGACAGCACCCTACACAGGGCAATGTCCCCAATCACTGCCCTGGGGCATTGGGATATTGTTTTAGACCAGAGGAAAGAGTGCCTCCTACTGGCCCTCCGACACCAATTCCAGCAGCATCTGGTTCGACTAGAACTTCCACCATCGAGGGACCGACCAGGACCTGCTTAGCTTCAGAGGCAAGCTAGCAGTGGGATGCAGGGTGGTATGCTGCTGGCCTCATGAGTTGAGGGATGAGGATGTGAAGGTGGAGGATTTAGAATGCCACATTATATAATCCTATGCAATGGCTCACCTATGACTATGACAATGACTAAATAATCCTTCATTTCACCCATGAAGTCCCTGACTCTGACACTGTTTATATGGAGCATTTTGGACTGATTTTACATGTCTGTCATTTAACTCGTTTGACTGACAAGTTCACTTAAGATCTGATTCAGATTGTAAATCAATAAATACAGTTTACCAAGACATTTGTTACGACCACCAATAAGACTCAGAAATGAAAAGGAAGCCTAGTGACAGTGGAAAGGGGAACCTCTCCATTGGAAGTTCAATAATAAGAAACCTTGCCCTCCCCTATATTCCCGTCCTCCCTACTGTCCCTTCTCTCTGTGCCAGACCAGTCTTCATCCATTGATTTAATTGATGTCTCACAGTTTGGCATGTGGTGGTATGGTATGGTGTGTCAGAGAGAACAATGACATAGGGATTGTGGGGATAGGGATGTGGTGGGAAGGGGGGCAAGAACAGTTTGACATAATATTTGACAAACAATTTGTAGCATTATAGTGTCTAAGTGAAAGGAGTGTGAACCTCTGGTGTGTTTGTTTGTCTTTGTGATACCCAGATTGCATAATTAAGGTGAAAGTGCTGGTAAACATTATAGTGTAATTACCGTGGCATAGTAGTGTGACTTACATGTACAGCATGTACAAATGGTATGCGCATTCATCAATGTTGCTCTTCTTCACAAAGATGCTTAAACCTGCAGAAAGAAAATGAGGGATTTGGTTGTTTTGCCCTTGAGCACTGAATCCCTTCAGGCTGAAGTGACGAAGATAATACATTTGTTTAGCGTGCCAGTAATACTCCCATACAGCACACACATAGGCAGATATGCACGCACACATGCAGACACACACACACACACTACACACAACACAGATGCAAATAAGAGCTCATGGTTATTGTACTCTATGCGGAAATCCCTATTTTGTCACCTCTCCAAGTCTTTTTGTTACTTCACCAACTATACTGTGTAGGTGAGGGGTACCTTACATCAAGGATTAGCAGTTGAATATAATTATCTGAAAGGGGTTGGAATATCCTGTAATTCACAACGTTAAGAATACAACAATAACTGATTGAATTAGTGAAAAATCAGGTCATACGAATCGGAAGATAATTGAAAATACAGATTTGTTGTGGTATTTTTTATCTAGTCACAATTCAGATTCACAACAGCCCCGGGTTATGGCTAGGGTTGGACAGAATTCAGATTTGTATTGCCTCATACCATCCTTCTCTCATCACGGGATATACAGCATTACTGTCTTAATAAACAAGGGGTGCTAAAAAGGCAAAAAAAGGCCATTGGGCATCTATTAGCAGAATGCAAACACAATTAGCACAAGTACTAATGGATTTTCATAGAGGTTGCTAACTAAATATACTAAGGATTGCAAACAAAAATAAACTAATTGCAAAGACAGGCAATCCAGCTCATAAAGTTATACAAGTATAGGTAGTAGCTACCGAATGTCATTTTTGGTGAGCTTGGAAATGTACAAGCTAATGTGAACGAGAGACATTGTGCAAACTTCCTTCAGCATGCTTGTCTGAAGGAAGAACAGCACTGGCTCTGGAGCAGCATGTGTACACGCTGTGTCTGTGTGGAGTTTGGAGTCGCTAGGGTAACAGGCCTGCCTGCTCTGCTCGGAGAAGATGGGGGAGGAGCAGACTGAGGGTCCGAGAACAGAAGGGGAAAAAAATACAAGGACATGAAGATAGCAGTGGCAGCTGTACAGATAACTCATCCAAAGCGCTTTGACTTATCAAACATTGCAGAAAACTAACACTTAATGATGCCCCGTCTTCATATTAATTCAGCCACTTACAGTACTTGGCTGACTAGCTGTGGTATTTACAAACAAGCAAGTGACTGGCTTAACTGTTCTGGGAAACTGTGGTAAGCTTCATAATGTAATGTGACAGGTGAAATGAAGAACGCAGTCTGCTTTATCTCCTAACGTATTGCACAAGTTGACTGCAGATATTAACTTAAAAAGTAGCTACAAATATTAAAATATATTAAAAAAAAACTTCAAATAAAAAGTTGACGGTATTGAAAATCCACCCCGTGGCTATTTCCAAATACCCCGGTATACAGTATACATGGTATAGTGCCCAAGCCAAGTTGGGGGTGCAGTATTTGTAACCTGCAGCATCTATTGCACCATATTTATTTAGGGTTTTATTGATTGCAGTTTATCAGTGCCCTGAGGACAGTAAAATTCCCGTGTTAGGAAATAGCTAAGACTAATGTAAGCTGCCTGTGGAGTTATAGGGTTAGGCATAGGGTTAGATTTTTATCAGAAAAGTGTTTGGGGTTTTGCGCTCCTTCCTTAGTTTGTCCCCAGTGAATAGCATTCATCTGATTTAAAAGGCTCCAGACCTAAGTGACCACTCTCTCCACCCCTGTTATGTCTGTCTATCTGCTTCAATTAAAAGTAGGCTTTAGGTACAGATCTACTGTAGTGGCAGCTTATCCTTCAGCAAATCCTCACCTTAACCAATAAGGGTAAAACGCACCTGAACACCTAGACCATAGATCAGTATTTAGTGGCAACTAGGGTCTCAGTAAATCCCACAACAGTGGAGTGAGACACACACACACACACACACACACACACACACACACACACACACACACACACACACACACACACACACACACACACACACACACACACAGCGGTAGAGAGGGAGGGAGCCTCCCAGCCAGGTCCCTGAGGTTAGAGACTTGGAGGGTTGTTGTCTAATTGACTGTCAGGGAGTGGGAGGAGGATCTTCTCAGATCAGCGTTTTCCTCCAGGGGTGGAAACCAGGGGGTGCTTCTTCTCTATCTGTTGCATTGGCAACATATCAATCATTAGCATTTAAAAAGGAGGCAACGTATTAATTCCTCGTAAATAACTGAGATCAGCTGTAATGTAGCAGCACTAAATACATCATCATTTCCTCTTGGTTAAGGGTGGGGAATATGCACGCAAGCATACACACACACATGCACACACTCGCATATGCAGGCAGGCACACACACAAGCATGCACAAACGCACGCACACACATTCCTGAGTGGGCTGGGATGGTCCTACCCCTCAATGCCTCAATTTGTAACTTTTCTGCTGCATCAAAGATCCATACTGAACAGGACTCAGCACACCATGTGTGTGTGTGTGTGTGTGTGTGTGTGTGTGTGTGTGTGTGTGTGTGTGTGTATGTGTGTGTGCTTGCTCCACTCAATCTCTGTTTACATCCCCAGCTGATCCTACTCATAATGAGTGTATTTGAATGATACAATTGCATTATACTGTATAGATTACGTATTTCGAAGGAGTCTCAAAGAAGCACTTTTGATTGCACTATTATAGACATGTTCGTTTATATGGGATTAGTTTGTTTGTAGAACATTACCTTCTGTCTAACAGGGTAAAAACATACTCCACGTTTCACTGGAATGAATTGCATGTTTCTTTTAGCCGGAATAATTGAGACATCATCGATTTTAACAAGGCCAGCCACAGTCTTTGTCTTGCCTGTCAGATTGTGTCTAAAGCAATTTCATAAAGATTTTCTGCGGCCGACTTGAAGCCAAACAGGCTCCTTCTCCTTCATGTCTCTCCTCCTCCTCCTGCATCCGTCAATGATCGCCAACTCTTTATTTTTAGTTGAAAAACGAATGAAAAAAAATGACACAATGAATATCCTAAAACATTGGACGCCACATTCCCTTAGCTTGTTACAACTTGAATAGATTGAATGCTGAGAACAATTTCATCCTGACCCAAAGACAATGGAGGAAAATATTTTTTCTGTAAAGGCATATGGGAAAAGTAATCATGACTGTCTACTTGAAGTACATACTCATCTACCTGGTAATTTTATTATGTGTGTCTGGATGACGGTCAGGTGGGGTGATATAGATGTTAGTCATGCAGCTAAACTGCCAAAATCATAATACAGTTATCAACTTAATTGACCCCGTTCTACGCTATTAGAATGAATGTGCTTCAACTGACATGATATTCAACTGCTATCTTAGCTACAGTGTTATTGGGATAATAATAATGTCCTATTTAATTTGTTCATTTGAAACTCCTTTTAGGTTTGTAGTGGCGAAAGTGGATTGCTTGCATTTAGGGTTAGGCTAGACAATGTACATGGTTTGCAGTTAATAAATAGGAATGGACATTCAGTGCTGGCATATCGTACATAGACATGGAATTGTATGGCTGTATGAGTGCAATGTACTCCGGAGGTGTAATGCTGACATTATACCCACCTCTCGTTCTCTCTCTCTCTCTCTCATTTGTTGGATGTCAGTAAATGGGAATGGACATATAGTTTTACTCTCGTCTTTACAACCCTGTCAATACCCACAGAGAAAAACAAGTCTGCTTTAGCTCAATCATTACGGTTAATTCCATATGGATGGAATAACTTAATTATTAGACAGACTGGGCTTGTTAAAATAGACTCATAAATACAGAATGTTTTTCTTAGCTTCTGGGTCGAAGCCAAACTACTGCTAGTGCTAACACCAGCAGGAGTTGAGTTCTGGCTGTTGATTAGGTTACACGCACATGTAACGGCCGTCGTATGAAGTGGACCAAGGCGCAGCGGGTTGAGTGCTCATTTTAAACTTTTATTGAACACTAAATAAACAAAACAAGAAAACGAACGAACAGTAATGCAGGCTACACACAGCAGTGCAAAAACAACTTCCCGCAAGGGACAGGTGAAAACAGGGCTACCTAAGTATGACTCAATCAGCAACAACGATGTACAGCTGTTCCTGATTGAGTGTCATACCAGGCCAACACAAAGAAATACACAACATAGATAGAGCATAGAAATACACAACATTGAACGTAACCAAAACCCCGGAATACTCTAAACAAACACCCCTCTACATAAACACATATCAACAAACCCCGAACCACATAAAACAAACACCCCCCTGCCACGTCCTGACCAAACAACAATAACATATAACCCCTTTACTGGTCAGGACGTGACAGTACCCCCCCCCCCCCCCCCCCCCCCCCCAAAGGTGCAGACCCCGGATGCAACTCACACAAAAAATTAAACACAAAAATAAACCCCCCAAACTAAAGGGAGGGAAGGGAGGGTGGCTACCGTCACTGACGGTTCCCATGCTACACCCCCCCCCCCTCCCCAAACCTCCTACTGTGGAGGTGGCTCAGGCTCTGGTCTTAGTCCCCCACCTAACCTGTCCACCCCCGCTGACTACCTCAGGCTGAAGCGCGTCGCTGTAGACCTCGGGCTGAAGCGCGTCGCTGTAGACCTCGGGCTGAAGCGCGTCGCTGTAGACCTCGGGCTGAAGCGCGTCGCTGTAGACCTCGGGCTGAAGCGCGTCGCTGTAGACCTCGGGCTGAAGCGCGTCGCTGTAGACCTCGGGCTGAAGCGCGTCGCTGTAGACCTCGGGCTGAAGGGCGTCGCTGTAGACCTCGGGCTGAAGGGCGTCGCTGTAGACCTCGGGCTGAAGGGCGACTCTGGGAGCTCCGGACGGTAGGGCGACTCTGGGAGCTCTGGACGGTAGGGCGACTCTGGCTGCGCCGGTTCCGGACTGTAGGGCCGTCACACTCGGTTCCGGACTGTAGGGCCGTCACACTCGGTTCCGGACTGTGGGCCGTCACACTCGGTTCCGGACTGTGGGCCGTCACACTCGGTTCCGGACTGTGGGCCGTCACACTCGGTTCCGGACTGTGGGCCGTCTCTATACGGGGCACTGTCGCCGGACGCTCTGGACGGGGCACTGTCGCCGGACGCTCTGTCCGGGGCACTGTCGCCGGACGCTCTGGACGGGGCACTGTCGCCGGACGCTCTGGACGGGGCACTGTCGCCGGACGCTCTGGACGGGGCACTGTTGCCGGAAGCTCTGGACGGGGCACTATTGCCGGAAGCTCTGGACGGGGACTGCGCACTGAAAGCCTGATGCGTGCGGCTGGTAGTGGAGGTACCAGACTGGAGACACGCACCCCAAGGCTAGTGCGAGGTGCAGGAACAGGACGAGTTGGACTGGGCTGACGCACTGGAGGCCTGGTGCGTGGGGCTGGTAGTGGAGGTACCAGACTGGAGACACACACCCCAAGGCTAGTGCGAGGAGCAGGAACAGGATGAGTTGGACTGGGCTGACGCACTGGAGGCCAGGTGCGTGGGGCTGGCTTTGGATACACCAGACTGGATACACGCACCTCAGGGCTGGTGCGAGGAACGGGAACAGGATACACTGGGCCGTGAAGGCGCACTGGCGGTCTCGAGCGCAGTACTGGCACCACCCTTACTGGCTGGATGCCCGCTTCCCCCTGGCAAATGCGGGGCGCTGGCACCGCGCACACCGGCCTGTGAATGCTCGGCCTCGACGCCGTGCACATCACCCCATAGCACGGGGCCTGACCAGTAACATGCTGCTTCCGGTAAGCACGGGGAGTTGGCTTGGGGCTTAACCCTGGCCCAGCCAAACTACCCGTGTGCCCCCCCCCCAACATTTTTTATTGGGGCTGCCTCTCAGGCTTAAATGTACCAATATAACAGTCCCGATCCACTCCAGCCTTCCTCCATGGTCCAGCCCCAGCTAAAATCTCCTCCCAGGTCCACGACTCCCGATAGCCTTAATCCAGCTCCTTACCCCGCTGCTTGGTCCATTGTTGGTGGGAAGTTCTGTAACGGCCGTCGTATGAAGTGGACCAAGGCGCAGCGGGTTGAGTGCTCATTTTAAACTTTTATTGAACACTAAATAAACAAAACAAGAAAACGAATGACCGGTAATGCAAGCTACACACAGCAGCGCAAAAACAACTTCCCACAAGGGACAGGTGAAAACAGGTCTACCTAAGTATGACTCTCAATCAGCAACAACGATGTACAGCTGTTCCTGTTTGAGAGCCATACCAGGCCAACACAAATAAATGCACAACATAGATAGAGCATAGAAATACACAACATAGAACATAACCAAAACCCCGGAATACTCTAAACAAACACCCCTCTACATAAACACATATATCAACAAACCCCGAACCACATAAAACAAACACCCCCCTGCCACGTCCTGACCAAACTACAATAACAAATTACCCCTTTACTGGTCAGGACGTGAGAGCACACATGTATGCATGCATTGCATGCAGAAACACATAGGCATGCAGACACAGACACAAACATAAAACACACACCTAATGTCTGTATGCAAGAGGGCTGGGCTGGCCAGTCCGGTCAAAGCTTTCTACAATCTCAATATTTCTTCCCTTGAGTGTTACTGTAACATCCATTTGGTATGCATTGGTGTGCATATTGGCAGGCTGATGGGTACTGCACCACCAATCTCTTTTTCTTCTCTTTGATATAACATTGACTTAAAACTCCCTTTTCACCTCGAGTCCACACATATATATCCCATGGTATTTCATATTGCAGGAATAATCACAGTGGGAAAAAAATTATATAATCTCGGAGAGGATATGACTCAGACAATGAGGTATCTGTGCCACAGAGAACACACAAGTGTGAACTCACAAAAAAGACGAATAATGATATTTATACAGAAAATGAAATATGCCGGGCTTGCACATTTGCGTTGCTGAACAAACAATAAATTATACCTTGTTTTGCTACAGAAGCCCAATGATAATATCGCACCCAATGAGATAAAAGAAATAGGGCTGCTTGGATGCAGGAGTGAGAATGCCCTTGCTTAAACCAAATGGAAACAGAAACATTCGCATGTAGGTCCTGTCATAGTGGTTTACCTCAAGCATACATTATAGCTACAGCTCCACACAGCTCGCTGCAATGGGGTCAGTCTGTAAACGCACAACTTCACCTAGCCGGTGTGTCCGTGTTTGTCTCTCTAGCTCAGAGGAATCTCGATTCAGACCACACACAAACACACACACACACACGCAGAAACACACGAACGCCTGCATGCGCACACACACACACACACACACTGAATAATCTCATATGCAGTGAAACATTAAGTATACTCACTAAAACCAAGTAATTTAATGAACTTGCACAAGGCTTGAACTTCATAAAAGACTGTGGCAAAGAAAGGAAAATTAAGCCATGAAAATCTACCAGCGTTGACAGACCATGTCCACAATACTCTGCATCGGTTTTGCCTTACTGAATATAGCAGCTCATATTTTCTCGAGCATATTTTCTCTAGCACTTAACAAATTACCTCGACCCACCTATACCCCCGCACATTGACTCCGTACCGGTACCACCTCTGTATATAGCCTCCTTATTGTTATGTACATTTATTGTGTTACTTTTTGATTGATTTGATTTTTTTAACTTTAGTTTATTTAGTAAATTTAGTATTTGATTAACTCTATTTCTTGAACTGCATTATTGGTTAGGGGCTTTTAAGTAAGCTTTTCACGGTAAAGCCTACACATTATGTATTTGGCGCATGTGACAAATAATTTACATTTTTATTTTATTTTATTTAAAATACAGTACAGAAGAATCTGTCTATAAAGATTGACCAAAGACCCACAGATTTTTATAGATTTTCTTCTTCTGTATCCACTGTCGATTCGTGAAGCAATACAAACCACATGGCGCCTGGTTATCCCATATGACTCACTTACTGGTAGAGACCAACATTTCTGAAGTAGTGTCATCAAAGATTCAGGAAGCCTGAAAATGTGGACGAGACAACAAGCATCTGCTTCTAGCTCTGCGTGTCAGCAGCACACACACACACACACACACACACACACACACACACACACACACACACACACACTAGGAATGTGTATCTTTCCCTTTCCATACGATACATGGGCTCCTATACGAAACAGGAAACGATTCCGTTTGATTAGAAGAACGAATCGAAGCGATTCTGTTCGATGCAATACGATTCTATGCACTAACATTTGTTACATAAACACATTCATTTTCCATTCTAAATTAAAATCTGCTGCTGCTGATGGAGCTCATGAGTTGACTTCTGTGTGTGTATGTCTGTGTGTGTGTGTGTGTGTGTGTGTGTGTGTGTGTGTGTGTGTGTGTGTGTGTGTGTGTGTGTGTGTGTGTGTGTGTGTGTGTGTGTGTGTGTGTGTGTGTGTGTGTGTGTGTGTGTGTGTGTGTGTGTGTATGTGTGTGTGCACTTCCGGTGCCGACAGAGATGGCCGCCTCGCTTCGCGTTCCTAGGAAACTATGCAGTATGTTGTTTTTTTCCGCATGGTTGGAACTAGAAGCACAAGCATTTCGCTACACTTGCATTAACCTGTTATGGCTAGGGGGCAGTATTTTCACAGCCGGATAAAAAACGTACCCGATTTCATCTGATTATTACTCCTGCCCAGAAACTAGAATATGCATATAATTATTAGTTTTGGATAGAAAACACTCCAAAGTTTCTAAAACTGTTTGAATGGTGTCTGTGAGTATAACAGAACTCATTTGGCAGGCCAAAACCTGAGAAGATTCCATGCAGGAAGTGCCCTGTCTGACAATTTCTTCCCCTTCTTGATTATCTCTATCCATTACAGAGGATCTCTGCTGTTACGTGACACTTCCTACGGCTCCCATGGGCTCTCAGAAGGCGGCAAAAAGCTCAATCGTGGCTTTGCAGGCTCTGGCTGAAAAAAAGTAGCGCGTTTGGGTAGTGCCTGGTTACAGTACTGTGAGACTCAGGCTCGTGCCCGCGTCGACCCCATGCTATGTTTTCTTTCGTCTGTTTACCTAAACGCAGATTCCCGGTCGGAATATTATCGCTTTTTTACGAGAAAAATTGCATAAAAATGGATTTTAAACAGCGGTTGACATGCTTCGAAGTACGGTAATGGAATATTTAGAAATCTTTTGTCACGAATTGCGCCATGCTCGTGACCCTTATTTACACTTCGGATAGTGTCTTGAACGCACAAACAAAACGCCGCTATTTGGATATAACGATGGATTATTTTGGACCAAACCAACATTTGTTATTGAAGTAGCAGTCCTGGGAGTGCATTCTGACGAAGACAACAAAGGTAATCAAACTTTTGTAATAGTAAATCGGAGTTTGGTCAGGGCTAAACTTGGTCGGTGTCTAAATGGCTAGCCATGATGGCTGGGCTATCTACTGAGAATATTGCAAAATGTGCTTTCACCGAAAAGCTATTTTAAAATCGGACATATCGAGTGCATAGAGGAGTTCTGTATCTATAATTCTTAAAATAATTGTTATGTTTTTTGTGAACGTTTATCGTGAGTAATTTAGTAAATTCACCGGATGTTTGCGGGGGGTATGCTAGTTCTGAACGTCACATGCTAATGTAAAAAGCTGGTTTTTGATATAAATATGAACTTGATTGAACAAAACATGCATGTATTGTATAACATAATGTCCTAGGGTTGTCATCTGATGAAGATCATCAAAGGTTAGTGCTGCATTTAGCTGTGGTTTTGTTTTTTGTGACATTATATGCTAGCTTGAAAAATGGGTGTCTGATTATTTCTGGCTGGGTACTCTGCTGACATAATCTAATGTTTTGCTTTCGCTGTAAAGCCTTTTTGAAATCGGACAGTGTGGTTAGATTAACGAGAGTCTTGTCTTTAAAATGCTGTAAAATAGTCATATGTTTGAAAAATGGAAGTTTTCGGATTTTAGAGGAGTTTGTATTTCGCGCCACGCCCATCATTGGATATTGGAGCAACCATGTGTCTAACCATGTGTATGTGACAAATACATTTGATTTGATTTGAAATTACATATATGTCTATGGTGTATGTAGGCACCTGAGCTGAGCCATAACTAAAATCTAATGTAAACCCTGATCATGGCCTATAGCCAGATAAAGTTGTGTCTCCGGCGGTAGCTTGGGCTACTTTTGTAAAATACAATTTTCAACAGCACATTTTATAAAAATAACTAAACTGATAAAGCGTAATATTGCACAAGCCATTTTACAAGCATTTTAATCGGCCTACCTGTCACGTCCTGACCAGCAGAGGGAGTAAGTGTATAAGTTTTGGTCAGGGCGTGGCGTGGCAGAGGGAGTTGTGTTTTGTATGTGTGTCTATGTCCTGTCTAGGTTGGGTTGTTCTATGTATAGTTAATTGGGGGGGACTCCCAATTGAAGGCAGGTGTGTTGTGTTGCCTTTGATTGGGAGTCCTATATTAGTAGGGTGTGTTTGTCTGTGTGTTTGTGGGTAATTGTTTGTGAGCACTGCTGTTTAGCCTGCCACACTGTTTGGTCGTGAGTATCGTTTATTGTTTGTTTTTCCTGTGGATGCTATGCGTAAGTCATTAAAAGAATGAGTATCCACATTCCCGCTGCATTTTGGTCTTCTCTCCACTACGACAACCGTGACACTACCTCTCATTGGTCCGCACAGCGCAGTTGGACTAGGCTGCTGATATTGCCTGGGGTAGTTCGGTATACAAAATTACTTGTAGATCAGTTACAGTCAACACAATTAAATGCATTGAAGGAGTTGTCCCCCCGAAAAATTGTGAACCGGCGATTCAAAACATTTAAATTGATTGTCTGACAGATGCCTGCTACATTTGGATCAGTTGATGCACTCATATCTTAAACATTTGAAACTAGTGAGACAGCAAAACTAGCAGAACCCACTCTCATCCTACCTCACCCTAATAGCTTGTGATCGCCTAGCAGAGCTACACAAAGTGTTCAGCCCAGGTGTAACCACTTGAGCAAATTGCCTCATTAATTGATGGACTTGAACCCATTGCGGTGCGCTCCAGCGTGCAGAGCAGGGAGGCGAGAGGAGAGCAGAGTAGAAAGGGGTGCTGCCTGCTTGCTGCCAGTGGAGGGAAGGGAGTCTATCAGACTCTAATGAAATAATTGCCACAAATGGTTACACATGGGCTCACTGCTTTGTCAGGCCCTTTCTCCCATCAGTACAGATAACTGCTCAACTGGAGATGCCTGATGGACCATGCCACTGCTTGTAAGAGCAAATGGAATGATGAGCGGAGGAGCAGTGGTAGCTTACGACTGGACTGACTGACCACAGACTGACACGTAGCGCTGTGACAGTTAATGAGGTAGAAAGGAAAAGGACAGATGGACTGAGTTTTGTCAAGAAGAGAGAGGGGGGAGAGACAGAGATATTGAAAGAGAGAGGATGAGAGAAGAGAGATTTTAAGAGAGAGCGAGACAGAAAGAGACTGTTTATTTTTGGGAGGATACTATGGTGACTCGTCCTAAAAAAAAGGTATTGGTAGGAAGTGAATGGCTATGGCCAAGCCATATGTAAGAGCTGGTCAGAGACTATACAATACCATAAAGTATTTGAGAGATGAAGTTGGTGTGTTTGTGTGTGCATGTGCGTGTAGTTAACATGGTTCACTCTGTTTACCTGTATGTGTATGTACAGTGCATTCAGAAAGTATTCAGACCCCTTGATTTTTGTACGTTACAGCCTTATTCTAAAATGTATTAAATATAACATTTTCCTCATCAATCTACATCAATCTAATGACAAAGAGAAAACCGTTTTTTTTATGTTTGCAAATGTATTACAAATAAAAACAAATACATTATTTATATAAGTATTCAGACCCTTTGGTATGAGACTTGAAATTAAGCCCAGGTGCATCCTGTTTCCATTGATCATCGTTGAGATGTTTCTGCAACTGCTTGGAGTCCACTTGTGGTAAATTCAATTGATTGGACATGATTTGGAAAGGCACACACCTGTCTATATAAGGTCCCACAGTTGACAGTACATGTCAGAGCAAAAACCAAGCCATGAGGACGAAGGAATTGTCCGTAGAGCTCCGAGACAGGATTGTGACAAGGCACAGATCTGGAGAAGTGTACCATCGAATTTCTGCAGCATTGAAGGTTCCCAAGAACACAGTGGCCTCCATCATTCTTAAATGGAAGAAGTTTGGAACCACCAAGACTGTTTCTAGAGCTGGCCACCCGGACAAACTGAGCAATCGGGGGAGAAAGGCTTTGGTCAGAGATGTGACCAACAGTTCCTCTGTGGAGATGGGATTAACTTCCAGAAGGACAACCATCTCTGCAGCACTCCACCAATCAGGCCTTTACAGTAGAGTGGCCAGACGGAAGCCACTCCTCAGTAAAAGGCACATGACAGCCCGCTTGGAGTTTGCCAAAAGGCACCTAAAGGACTCCCAGACCATGAAAAACAAGATTCTCTCATCTGATGAAACCAAGATTGAAACCTGGCACCATCCCTACGGTGAAGCATGGTGGTGGCAGCATCATGGTGGCAGGATCAAGGCAAAGATAAATGGACAAAGTACAGAGATGTCCTTGATGAAAATCTGCTCCAGAGGTTCACCTTCCAACAGGACAATGACACTAAGCAACTTCAGGGACAAGTCTCTGAATGTCCTTGAGTTGCCCAGCCAAAGCCCGGACTTCGAACATCTCAAACATCAGGTCTCTCCAATCGAACAGAGAGAGACCTGAAAATAGCTGTGCAGCGAAGCTCCCCATCCAACCTGACAGAGCTTGAGAGGATCTGCAGAGGAGAATGCGAGAAACTCCCCAAATAAATACAGGTGTGCCAAGCTTGTTGGTCATACCCCAGAAGACTCAAGGCGGTAATCACTGCCAAAGGTGCTTCAACAAAGTACTCAGTAAAGGGTTTGAATACTTATGTAAATGTGAAATGTAATGAATTTTAGAATAAGACTAACATAACCAAATGTGGAAAAAGTCAAGGGGTCTGAATACTTTCCAAATTCACTGTATGTGTGTGTGGTTGGTGGGGGCAGATGATGAGGATGGGGTGATGGTGTGGGAGAGCTTGGGGGTGGTGAATGCTGAAAGGCTAAAAGTGTCGACAGCGGCACTGAGCAAAGCAAAGCAACCCTCCACAATGAGTTCTGACAGTAGAGAACTGCACAGGGAAGAAAATAAGGGCAGCTAGCTAGACTAGCGCTGCAGAGTGAGAGCTTAGATACACACACCCCCCCCCCCCCCCCCCCCCCCCGGTTACTGTGGAAATACAGATAAGCGTATTTCCTCTCTTATTCTCGTAAGAAGCTCTGCATTGGGTCTGATGTACAGAGAATACCAATTACTCTGAACCAATACCTCACTACTGGCAAGCAACCTCCGCTCTGCTCTGTGCCAGAGTGAAGAGAAGGAAAGAGAGAAAAATTATCTACTCTATAATTTTAACTCTTTCTACAGCATCAACCCTGTCTGTTTAAAACATATTCATGAGCTCCTTGATAATTTCCTAATACCATTTAGCAAACATGACCAGAGACCTTGTTTGCGTCCCACATAGCAGCCTATTCTCTACATAGTGCACTATTTTTGACCAAAGCCAATAATGGGCCCTGATCAAAAGCAGTGAACTGTACAGTACTGTACAGTACAAAACAAAAAAGCCCCTATAACAGCATCAGCAGGCATTTAATATGAAGATTGAACTTTACAGTACATTGGAGCTTTACTTTGCCCAGATAGAATGATCATGCAGTAATAGCTTAGCTATAGTGACTGAGTCCCAAATGGCATCCTATTCCCTAGTGCACTAGTATCAAAAGTGTGGTGCTCAATAATAGTCAGGGTGTTGAGCGGAATGAATAATGAATGTCTAAATGCTGGGCCACAGTGGAGAACATCCCCCCTATTAGACTGGATTGTCTGTCTGAGCCTAATGGCAGCTACTAGCTTTATTACTATAGTCATACACACACAGACAGGCACACAGGAATGCACACACACACACACACACACACACACACACACACACACACACACACACACACACACACACACACACACACACAAATGTAGACATGGTACATTACCTTAACAGTGAAATATTTCTCCCAATAAAGTACTGTACTGTATGGAATGTCTATACGACAAAGCAATGGGCATAATACACACACACCACAGTGATGTAAGCGGAGAGGGGAGTCCAGCCATGTATTGTGTCAGCTTGATAATAGCACTCAAATGGTCAATTTTCACCAGATGAATGACAGGGCCTTGAGTCACAATTGGGAGAAAAATGAGGATGCGAGTCGCATTGAAATCATGCGCGCTACCCTGTGTCACCTTCACCACTGACAGCCACAGTATATTTGTTTTTTCTTCTATTTTCTTCCGTTATTCTTTCCCCTTTCTTTTTTCCGAAGCATTGCTCATCAGAGAGACAGAAATGTGTTTATTTCAGGAGTCAACTGTTAAGAGCCCACCTTTGTGATTGGCACAAAGCCTGGTGATGCTCTATATTGGCTTTAAAAGCATCACGTTTTACAACCTCAGCAGCTCTACTCTTCCGTACATTGTGTACAATATTGTCTACATTGTGCTTGGTAATGCATTTTTCCTTTCCTTTACTTCAGCAATTGCTTAAAAAACCATTACCAATAATATAGGCTACTAATAAAATAATTGGTAGACATCAGTAGATTTTTCTTCTAGACAAGGATTTATTTCCAGTAACTGGTCTGAAAAACTTCCTGACCCTCAATGGTTGGACCGTTCATGTGTTGGGCCATAATCCGGTGCACCCTGGTTCAGTCTAATTGAACTCCCCCATTGGTGTCCTTATGGGGAGGCCGCTCATAGGTATTGGAACTCAGCCGCTCGCTCACCCACTATTTTCACAGGTACCAAACATTTGACAGAGATAAGGAGCTCCAAGGACTAACTGCAAATAAACACATTTGATGGAAATACAATTTAAGTCTACCACGTGAGTTTAATGAATGTTCATGTGCACTTTAAACATCACCATTCCAGATAGGAATTGGTCAATTAAATGCAACAATGTTGCAATAAACGGTAATGAAATGAAATTGTGAAATGCTCGCGATTATTGTAAGATTATATGCAATAAAGACTTAACAGAAATTAAGTTTAACTTCGGGGATTAACATGAACGAACATTTCTAATTTGGAAACAAAGCTCTATGAAATGGCAGGAGTTTGGAGAGCGCAATAGTAGTGAGGCATGTCTAGATTTATACATTTATTTATCAAATGTTTTTGGTAAATAAACAGCTTCTAGTACTGAGAAGACGGTAGTGAGTTGTGCGCTGCCTTTCCATACCTGTCAGCACTTTCCTTGCTCCCAGATGTGAATTTTTCCCTGCTCCTTGGTTGCAGCTGAAGCATGTGGTGGCGCTATCTCTATGTGAACGGCCAGGCGATAGAGATTTGTTATCACGGTACACTAACACACACACCAGAGGGGAGATGGCGAGACGGGCATACTTTAGTTCCCAGGGAATTCACCTCACACACACAGGGCCCAGAAATTACAACAAGGTTATCGCATAGTCATGTGATGCTATTTATGTGCTCTGCTGCATCTTCCCTTAAACCGCTTTAGAAGTCAATGGGATATTGAAGGACTTTGTTATGTATCGCACAGCTACGTAGACCTATGTGAGACTTGCACCGTTGGATTTACATTGAATTCCATGGCATTTATGATTTCAAGTTAATTTATCTACAAACCCCACCTTTCCATTTGAGTCATTGCGATGTAAATACATAATCAGTGAAAAGTAGGCTTATAATGGAAGATAAACACACAATCCAACCTAAGGTACTTGGAGAGAAGTTGCTTGGATATACCGAATGATTAATAAGGCCCTAAAACTAAACCTGGTCTTATTTTTTTGTAGGGTCTGTGTTCTTCATGCCTCTGGGTGGGTTACGTTCCTCCAGGCATGCGTCCCAAATGGCATCCTATTCCTTATGTAGTGCACTACTTTTGAAAAGAGCCCAATGGGATCAGGTCAAAATTAGTGCACTATATAGGGAATAGAGTGCCATTTGGGACATAGTCCTCCTCCTGCTTTATAATCATCTCCCATACTCATAAATGTCATAGCTGATACTGCTACTAAACTGAGCTAATGCATATGTATAACTAAATATTCATGAGCAAATGTCTGGCCAAACTGCTTTTCAGCCATAACATTGAAATGTAAGAGGTGGTTTGATTTTTATGTTATTGTGTTTGTTGATGGTGCTTTTGCAGTTGGGAGCTTTTGCGGTGTGGTGTCTAGTTCAGCAAATCAAACATAGGGATGTTTTTTGAGGGTAGAATAAAATAGAACAGAATATCTAGGGCCCAGAAGAAGATGTGTAGATTCAGCCCCCCTTGTGGGTCTTTCCAGGATAGTGGGGTGGGGTTGCTAGTCAGATGCCCATCAGGGTGACATGTCAGTGGGGTGACTGAGTGACTGACAGCCCCTAGTGGCAAACCACCACCACCACCATCACACACACACACACACTGTCTCCAGGGGCGAACCAGATGGGGGCATCCCTAATTACTTGAGGCTCTTCAGGCTCAACCCAGAAACATGCCCCATTTCTGTCCCGTAGAAACAGTAGTTTAGCTGGGTTACAGATGTAGGATCTTAATTTGAACACCCTTTTGTTCCTGAGAATTTTCCTGTACGGCAAGAAATGCAAACTTCTAGAATATTTTCAATTTCCACTTTGAAATTTCAGACTTGATTTGCCGTAACGAAAAATGTATCAACCCCTACAAAAATGTCCATTCATTATAATCCACATAATAATGAACTTTTCCTGTTGCTGCAGGATTATTTTCCTGGTCTAGCAAACTGTCTCAAATTACTACATCTGTAGTAAAGGACTGTACTGTGTGCAGGTGTTTGTTCCAGCCCAGCTTTATGTAATACACCTGATTCCATCAATACACTAATCATGTCTTCAAATTGTCATGGTCGGTCTAGTTCATGGTCTTCAGTTTAGGCCATATTTAATTGAATCAGGTGTGTGTGTGTTGTCATTGGGTTTCAATAGAAGTTCTCTCACACTGTTTCATTATTTCCTTCAATGACTGTAGTTGCCACCTGGTGACAACACAATATCTCTCCCTATTTCTGTGTCTGAATAATATGACTCTCTATGTTACCTCACATTTCCCCAGCTAGCCATCAATCTCTCAGAATAATTACTATACTATATCTATAAAATCCCAGTCAATAGAAAATAAAAATCCGCCTCTCTTGTATTTGAATTATGCCATTTCTGAGCCTAGATAGGATATTGCAGACAGTGCTGAGACAAAAATTCTCATTTAGTGACACACAGAGGGAGTTCGGTGCTGTTGAATTGAAGTCATTGAATCAATCCTCTCCGACGTCGACATGAGCTGTGTTCCATGCTCTTAGTGTGTGTTGTTCATTGTCATACAGTCAGTTGTCAGACCCGTCATTGGGATGATTAGGAGAAAGGCTTTGTGGAGTGAAGCTCATCGTTATTCTGGGAGAAGAGAATGGCAGGCAGGGAGTGGGAGGATTAGCTGGCTGAGTGGTGAACTGACTACCTGGAGGTTAGAATAGAGCTGTCGTTGTAACGATGTAAATGAACAAAACAAGAAACACGAACAGTGCACCAACATGACACAGAAACAATGACGACTGGGGAAGAAATCAAATGGGGTGACATATAAAAGGCAGGTAATCAAGGATGTGATGGAGTCCAGGTGAGTGTGATAATGCGCGTAACGATGGTGACAGGTGTGCGCCATAACAAGCAGCCTGGTGATCTAGAGGCCAGAGAGGGAGCACACGTGACAGTCGTTAACTGGGGTAACCAGCAACAAGTATTATAGACATGGGATGGGACTGTTTTATTGGTGTTGATGCAAGTAGATAATTGGGCAAATAGTTTATGAGGGTTTGTGTTTGTGTACTTGTTTGGAAAGATATCTAATATTGCCCCTGGTATGTTAGAGTTTGTGAGTAAGAGAGGGAAAGAGAGAAAGAGACCAATGGAGAAAGAGAGAGAGAGATACCTACCAACCAACTGTCTGACAGAGAGGTACAGCAAAAAAATTGAGAAATGCAAAGAGAAAGCGATGGAAGGAGAATGTGAGCGTTCTTTATCATACAGCTGAGCCACAGTGAGAGGCCAGCTGAATGTGAGAGTGAGATTAAAAGAAGTCTGGTTTGGAGTCTGCATTCAATCACTGCAGTCCCTGAGTCCTCCTGATGAATGCTGATCAACCCTCCATGAAAGAAGTCATGGACTTGCGCTACTCCCACACACAACCACACACACATGCACATGCACGATCGGGCGCACTCGGACACACACTCCAACTACAAACACATCCCAACTAGGCCTGAGTATAGGCTTTTGCTGCCACATATAAATTGCATACCTAAGTGTGGCATCTTTATCCTTCCCACTGGCCCCGAGGGCTGAGACATGGTGTTTAGTTTCAGATGGAGGTTTAACCTGTGAAAACTCAGTGATGTTTTAAGGGACTATTTTCATACAGAGCTGATATATTCAATTATGTGTATACACCCTGTGGATTTAGTGTATAATAGGAGCAGAGATTTGCATTGTGATAAACAGCGTGTGTTTTAATTTGCGTGAACTATGCCTTCAAGCATATAGCTTATACTGCAGAAGGTCGTCTTACTCAATACCTCTAAATAGCTGCGTTTAGACAGACAGCCCAATTCTGATATTTATTCCATTTGTTGGTCTTTTGACCAATCACATCAGATCTTTTCACATCAGGTATTTTTCAGAGCTGATCTGATTGGTCTAAATTAGTATTAAAAAAAAAGATCGGAATTGGGCTGCCTGTGTAAATGTAGCCAATGTTACTCAGACTGCAGGTCTACCAGTGTATGCGTCTGTCTGTCTGTCTGTCTGTCTGTCTGTCTGTCTGTCTGTCTGTCTGTCTGTCTGTCTGTCTGTCTGTCTGTCTGTCTGTCTGTCTGTCTGTCTGTCTGTCTGTCTGTCTGTCAGTTGGTAGAGCATGGCGCTTGCAACGCATGGATTGTGGGTTTGATGTCCACTGGGGCCACCCATATGGAAAATGTATGCACGCATGACTGTAAGTTGCATAAAAGTTTCAGCTAAATGGCATATATTATATTACTGTTTGTGCGCACACATTGCAGTATTTTCAAGAGAGAGAAAATAAAATCACCTGGCTGGTCCAATAGCTGCTTCCCGCTCCAAACAACCACACAAGTCTCCAAAATAGATTTGAACGCACTTTTCCTTTTTATAACGACAAAGCTTGTAATGAGAGTTGTCTCAAGAACTTTTCTGACTTCTGGTAGCATTGACAGACAGCTAATATTTCTCCTCTTTGCCCAGCACTTTAGCGGCCCAAGCTGCCACTCCCTGATATCTGTTTTCCAACAGCATGCAAAGTCTATGGCTGTATTTTGTCAGCCCCATACTGTATACAGCTGATGTACTGTTTCATGCTGGGGGCAGTAAGTGTAGTGTGTGTGTTTGTGTGCCTGCCTGCCTGCCTGCCTGTGTTTGCTCATGCGTTCATGCCGATATATATGTGTCTGTGTGTGTGTACATAACATGTGCATTTGTGTGTCAGGATGAGACCCATGGGCGGTGTGCCGTTCTCCTACCTAGAGGTGTGCTGTGTAGAGAAGCTGTGCTGACTCTGTGCTGGCTCTTACAGACCCTTATTAAGCCAGGCCCGATGGCAGGGAGCATCATCAAGGTTTCACTAATTTACAGTTTGTATCCAAATTAGATTTCAGACAACTCAGCTTGTTGTTGGCTCTGTATCTATGTCTCTCTGTGAACAGCTGTACACTACTGTAGTTTATTAAAACAGTCAGACCTCTGTGTGTGTGTGTGTGTGTGTGTGTGTGTGTGTGTGTGTGTGTGTGAGAGAGTGAGTGAGAGAGTGAGTGAGAGAGTGAGTGAGTGAGTGGGAGAGAGAGAGAACATGGCTGCATCTGACTGTGTGTTGCTGTGTGCTTTGTTGGTGTTTTGCAGAGGGATTTTGGCAGGAATGTGTGAGCATAGATATTTGCCTCCCTCCGCTCTCTGGCTGAGTGATGATGAGGTGATGGAGTCGAACATTATTCACATCAGGGGCAAAAATTCAGAATTTGAAAAAAAAAAAAAAAAATGTCGGATATCCCCACTCTGGCTGGATTCCAAAACACATCACTTTGCAAGCCAGCATAATGTGACATGAAGGCCTGATGTGGCCTGTAAACTGTGAGTTTCAGGCAACTGTATTAAGGTAAAACTAGGTCCTCGAAATAAGGCATAATGAAATAAGAGTTATATTGTGTT
Organism: Salmo salar; assembly: GCF_965601325.2. Classification (NCBI taxonomy): domain Eukaryota; kingdom Metazoa; phylum Chordata; class Actinopteri; order Salmoniformes; family Salmonidae; genus Salmo; species Salmo salar. The sequence goes on along the minus strand of NC_138297.1, from coordinate 39,334,575 downwards.
AAATAATGTAAGTTTAATGATAACATATTCGCTTAGGACCTCACTTGGTGAAGGCCACAGGCCTGAAAATGGATGAATGCAATAACCATTTCTCTGTCACTAACAAATGCGGTCATCAGTGGTACCTCTACAATTCACTCAAAGATAAGGCACTCTGGGAAATAAGCAAACCAGGCTTTACACTAAGCAGTGTGTTAATTTAACAATAAAAAGTGTGAACCTGTATAAACACTGGACCAGTGTTAAATTTAACACTCCCAGTGTTGATTTAAAACTGGAGAATTTGCTGTGTATCTTTGCCATGATTTTTGTGATTTAAATTATTTTTTTTCTGTGATTTTATTGAGTAGAGAGTTGGAGAATAGAAGTGAGTACACGTGACCCAGCAGTGTATTGTATGGATAGTTTTATCTATTGATTTTTCAGTGTAACATTTCTAGTGTTGATTCAGGGGTTAACCTTTTCACGTGTGAGTTCCAAATATCTCTAATGGTCACCCCAGTGTGAGTTTTTTTTATGCACGTGATGTCCGAATGCACTCACTGTACCAAAATGTAATTGTTATGCAACAGGACAGTTCATTTCCCTCAAACCAAGGCACGCTGCCTGCTAATTATCTATAGGCTATGTTTCAACTTGTCAATTTCAATTTCAGTTTGAATTGAGGTGTGTTCAGCCTCCTCATTAATTCACATAGAAGTTTCCCATTTCAATGTTGCGGACATGGATGAGCTGGATAAACTTTGCTCTTCGACGAGAGCCAAAGCACTTCCCCAGTGTTTCCCCAGATCAAGTATGCAGACATCTCCAGTCAGAACAGAACTTGCACAAACGTTTTCCCCCTGGCACATATTCCAGCCTGCTCCTGCATTGCCTACATTATTGTTTTCCTTACTTATAATAATTTGGACGTGTGTGCGTTCCTATCAAGTAGGTGGCTTATTAAGTTCTCATTATAGTTTCAGTGTAACGTGTTGTCGTTTCTACTGTAGCACACTATGTGTATGTATGGAGCATAATGTATTTACTGTTTTATTCACGTTTTCAATTACTTAGATTGTAATGTATACATATGATGTGTTTAAAATACTTTTTAGAAGTTTGTACTGATTATAATGAGCTAATGCTAAGCTAAATGCCAGCTATGTGTGTCACCATGTTTGTTGACATCATACAATGCATTCTGGTTGTCATTTAAATGTCTGTCAGACCAAAGATGTTATAACAAAACAAGGTGAAGGGATGGTTCCCTTGACTGGCCTAGATTGTAATTACTCAGTGATGCCAGCTCATACCCCGCTTTCCAGGGTTTTTATTTGAATTAGCTTATAAACTTCTCATATGTTTTCCCCCATTATTGATAAATCCCCCTTCATAGTAATATTCCCTGCATCATATCCCACCATGATACCTTCCCCCATTTCTACCCCCCATGGACTTGAAATCCCCCACAAATTAAATGAAACCCCCCACAAACCACTCTGAAATATTCTCAACCAAATCTGGCAACTCTGATTAGCTATTGCGCTACGGTTATGCTAGGCAGTAAGCTTGTATTTGGGGTGAAGATCTGTGAGGTGATAACATTTTATTTACTTTGTGATTTGTCAAAGACTGTAAACGATTTGTCAAGTCATGTGCTCTGGATCGTATATACACTGTAACAAGTACATCAAAGATTTGTAATATGCTGAAAAGTGGCCAAACTACATTCATTTTGGGGGGGAAATGGGCACAGCCATCTTTGACTTTGACTTTGTTTATTTGCATTTTATAGTAAATGGCATTCTGGGATTAGGGAGTTTTCGCATAAACAAACATGGTTGTCATCATAAAGAATTTAGCTGCGATTATCTTAGCTGACACACATCTCTTTTCTAAACAATATTACATTTCTCCCTTGTGCTCATCAAAGATGAGGTGCATTGTAAACAGGTCTAGCCTCTCTGGGCTAGGCGGGACGAATTCGTCCCACCTACGCAACAGCCAGTGTAATCCAGTGGCGCGATTTTCAAATACCTTAGAAATGCTATTACTTCAATTTCACAAACATATGACTATTTTACAGCATTTTAAAGACAAGACTCTCGTTAATCTAACCACACTGTCCGATTTCAAAAAGGCTTTACAACGAAAGCAAAACATTAGATTATGTCAGCAGAGTACCCAGCCATAAATAATCAGACACCCATTTTTCAAGCTAGCATATAATGTCACAAAAACCCAGAAGACAGCTAAATGCAGCACTAACCTTTGATGATCTTCATCAGATGACACACCTAGGACATTATGTTATACAATACATGCATGTTTTGTTCAATCAAGTTCATATTTATATCAAAAACCAGCTTTTTACATTAGCATGTGACGTTCAGAACTAGCATACCCCCCGCAAACATCCGGTGAATTTACTAAATTACTCACGATAAACGTTCACAAAAACATAATTATTTTAAGAATTATAGATACAGAACTCCTCTATGCACTCGATATGTCCGATTTTAAAATAGCTTTTCGGTGAAAGCACATTTTACAATATTCTGAGTAGATAGCTCGCCATCACGGGCTAGCTATTTTGACACCCACCAAGTTTGGCACTCACCAAACTCAGATTTACTATAAGAAAAATTGGATTACCTTTGCTGTTCTTCATCAGAATGCACTCCCAGGACTTCTACTTCAATAACAAATGTTGGTTTGGTTCAAAATAATCCATAGTTATGTTCAAATATCCTCTGTTTTGTTCGTGCGTTCAAGACACTATCCGAAGGGTAACGAAGGGTGACGCGCCGGCGCATATCATGACAAAAAATGTCTAAATATTCCATTACCGTACTTCGAAGCATGTCAAACGCTGTTTAAAATCAATTTTTATGCGATTTTTCTCATAAAAAAACGATAATATTCCGACCGGGAAACCCTGTTTTCGTTCAAAGACTAAAAATCTAAAATAGACTCTTCTCGTGCACGCGCGCAAACGTCTCATTGTTCTCTGATCGACCACTTACCAAATGCGATACTGTATTTCAGCCATGGCCTGCAAAGTCATCATTCAACGTTCTGCCGCCTTCTGAGAGCCTATGGGAGCTGTAGGAAGTGTCACGTTACAGCAGAGATCCTCAGTTTTCAATAAAGAGAGTGTAGAAGGCCAAGAAATGGTCAAAGAGGGCACTTCCTGTAAGGAATCTTCTCAGGTTTTTGCCTGCCATATGAGTTCTGTTATACTCACAGACACCATTCAAACAGTTCTAGAAACTTGAGGGTGTTTTCTATCCAAATCAAACAATGATATGCATATTCTAGTTTCTGGGCAGTAGTAATAACCAGATTAAATCGGGTACGTTTTTTATCCGGCCGTGCAAATACTGCCCCCTACCCTAGAGAGGTTAACAAAAGAATTCCTTTCCCAATACTGCAGGGCAGGAAAGACCCTTAAGGTGTCAAAACCGGCACAACTCCCCCTCTCCTCTCCTGTGGGGGGGGGGGGGGGTCTGGCTATCTGTCATACATTTGCCAAGCTGATCTGGCACCTTTGATCCTCACCCAGGAGAGTCATGACAACACACACGCACACCCACTCACATACAATCATCATATACACTCTTGCTACTCTTTATCAAATATCGTGATGCCTAGTCACCTTACCATGTACATACTGTATCTACCTCGATCACTCCAGTATCCCTGCACATTGTAGAAATGGTACTAGAACAGTCTGGCCCTATGTATAGTATGCTTACATACATTCTCGTGTTCTTCTTATTTTTATTTCTCGTGTATTTTTGTTCTACCTTTTGCCATTTTTATTATTGATTACTGCATTGTTGGGTTTAGAGCTTGCAAGAAAGGCATTTCCTTGTACGTGTGCATGTGACGTTAAAACTTTTAAATTCTGCCTAGAACCCTTCATAGAGAGTTTTAGGTAGAATGTTTTACAGTGTGTTCTATGAAGTACCCTACATAGAGGGTTCAAAGGTTTCCACCTAGAATCAAAAATGGTTCCCTTATGGGGAAAACTGAAAAACTATATATGGGTCTACTTAATACCTTTTTTCTAAGAGTGTACTGTATTCACACACCATCACCATGCTTATGTTTGGAGATACATCAATCAAATTCTATTTATTGCCTGCATTTACCACAAAGTGCAACCTGTGCCTAAACTCCCTAAATAATTGAAATCGTGTCCAAGGCAACAGAGGTAAGTAAAACAACTATCTCCATGGTTATAATGAAACATAAAAAGCAATATGACTTGCAGTGCATACTGTCTAACTAACAAGGCTAAGACTAGATGGTGATGCACAACTTTAATTACAGTTCTTACCACACATCCCTGAAGGACATTATGTATATCGGCATAATGTAGTTGAATGCGTGTGTGATGGATTTCTCATTACAGATATTGCCAAGACTTTGTAGAAATTACTTATCTTTGGCTATACTGCATGAATGTGTTATGAATGTGTTCTGTTCTTCCCTGTCTTATTGGCCATTGACTGGGTCAGGGTGAGGAGGGTGCAGAGTAGTGCTGCTAGCCCTCTGTGATCTCTCCTCTCTGGCTATATAGAGCCTGTACTTGCAGAAGCTGAGTCCTCTTCCCATACAGTAGAGATTGATAGTGAACGAAAGTCACTGGAGTGGCCTTATCTGCTCTGTAACACACTGTTATTTTTTTGCTGAGGGGCTCAGAGTAGAGGCTTTTTTATAGGCATTGTAATTTTGGAGGGAAAATACTGTACTCCAGTGCATCGTTATCTAGTTTGAACTCTACTACAGTACCGCCTCGAGGGGCTACATGCAACACAAGATGCCAAGAATTTAAGTGGTAATTAGTAAAATAATGTTTTTCATTCTCTTCGCTTCTGTTTTTTTTCCCCAAGTCGAATCTGGAGTTGTAATTTACATTTGAATTGAATAGAATGGAAACTGGAAATACTGAAATGGGAATGTAAAATTACAGAATACATACAGAGTGAGTGAGTCCTCTACATGACTTCCAGCAGTTTTTGAAACTATGTAATTTTCTGTTTATTTATGACCTTGTTTACATTTTCCTGGCCGATAAATAAACACATGAACCACTCAACTTATAAATAGCAAAGCATTGATTAGTCAGATTCACACTTAAAGATGCTCACAGTGAATTTTTTTTGAAGTGCAGAAAAAAGTCAAGAGCATTTCTTCCTCACAAAAAACTGACGAGCAGACTTCTGAGACCGTAGGGGCCCAAAGGCGTTGACACGAATGTAAAATCAATCACGCATTCCGGCCTTGTGTACTCGCTGCTGCGCCGGATGTTTGTCAAATGATACGTTACAAAAGAACAATCCTAATGTGTTTCTGGGATCGCTCAAAGAAATTACAAAGCAAAGGAACGTGAATAATCTTGCTGTGTATTAAGTTGTATGCCTGGCCAAGTTAATCCATCTTAACTGTGGATGGAGGTTTCATTTCCCTGAAGGGCCGGACATATACATTTTAATCAGCTATCTCGCGTGCCCGGATGACAACAGGACAGAAAAATCATACATCAATCGGGCTAACATTAGTTTTGTTCAAGCCATTTTAACAATGTGTCTCAGTATATGCGACTAGTGGTGTCCATCCATTCTTGGGTGGATTATTTAGTCTCATAGAGAAGATTTTGTAACGGACACCCTTCTTTTAATTCAAAGCCCTGAGATGGATGCAACACAAAATATATTCTTCACACCGACTGCAGTGCTCAGCTCTTAATAATTAGGTGTAACTACCCATCACCAGCACACAAAGGAATCTGTTTGGACTGTAGATTACCAATCATTAACAGTAAAACAGTGCAGTAAGACTGGAAAGGTACTCTGCCTAGCTAAAAGCAGCTGGAGATATTCATAAAAGTCACTCTTGCTCTTTGTGCCTCTATGACACAATGTTCTCCAGCTCCAAAGTGATCCACATGTTGTATATAATGAGACCATGGTGGGCACAGAAATGTTCTCAGCTTCAGTGAATAAATAAATAATTATTTCACAGGGGGCTCTGACAGAGGGAGAGGCAGTGAGTGCCTCCTTTGTAGAAGAGTGTAAAAATAAAAAATAACTCTGCTGCTGTGCCTGATGCAACGCACACATGCCAAGTCATTATCCTGCATCACCCGGAGAGTCAGGGAGGAGGAGGAAGAAGAGGAAGAGGAGGAGGGGTAGGAGGAGGGAGGGCATTAAGTGTAACACGTGATGAAGCACAGAGGAAGATAAGGGAGAGAGGAAAGGAGGAGATGAATCCTCTTGAGGATACCCTAGGATAGGGGGCGCCACAGCGCATTTTGAAAAAAAATCGTTCCCATTTTCAACGGCCTACTAATCAAACTCAGAAGCTAGGGCATGCATATACTTATTATATATGGATAGAAAACACCCTAAAGTTTCTAAAACTGTTTGAATGGTGTCTGTGAGTATAACAGAACTCAAATGGCAGTCAAAACCCCGAGACCGATTGAAACAGGAAGTGGAATTCAGAATTGTGGACTCGACTTCTCATCTTTCCCTATAAATCACACCGTTAACCATGGTTCAGTGAGCACTTCCTATTGCTTCCACTAGATGTCGCCAGTCTTTTCACAGTGGTTTGAGCCTTATACAGTCGAAACTCAGTGAATGATACTCTTTGGAAATTGGTCACAGGGAATGGGCCATCACCATTATGACGCCGGCGGCCATGTCTACCCCCACCTTTGGAATGGGTTTGAAAGACAATTAAATCATCCCCCTCGAATCTTATTGGCTCTCTTGGTGTTACAGGCCCTGAAGATTAATGTTTTACAACGTTTGACATGTTTGAACGAACCTACAGGCGGGAGAATCATTTTATCCGAAACTTCAGCCCTGCGCACATCGGAGAATTTGGAGAGAGCCCAAGGACGCGCTACCAACAGCAGGCTAATGGAACGTGAAGTATGGACTTTTTCGACCGAAAATACATCTGTTGTGGACCTGGGATGCTTTCTGATGAAGACAACTAAAGGTAGGCGATTATTGACAATATTATACAAGATGAGATGTGACATGCGATTGTGCCAAGATGGCGCCGAGCTCTGTATATTAGCTCATTTTCCGAGTATCGCATCTCCTTTTATCGCAAAGTGTGATTACCCAGTAAAGTTAATTTAAAATCTGGTATGACAGGTGTTCTCAAGAGATATTCATCTATAAATGTTAGATTGACAATATAAATTAAAAAAATCGTTATCGGATAGTAATTTAGGGAAATGTAGCATTGTTTACCGGGACGCATTTGAGGGGAAATTATTTAGTCAACGTTACGCGCCGATGTAAAATGCTGTTTTTATATATAAATATGACCTTTATTGAACAAAAGAATGCATGCATTGTATAACATGATGTCCTAGGGGTGCCATCTGATGAAGTTTGTAAAAGGTTAGTGCTGCATTTAGCTGTTTTTTGATTATATGTGATGCAAGTGGTTGGTCGGAAAATGGCTATGAAGCTGCTTTTTACGATGGACTCATCTAACATAATCTAATGATTTGCTTTTCCTGTAAAACCTTTTTGAAATCGGACGACGTGGGTCGATTCAGGAGAGGTGTATCTATAAAAAAAAAATATATATATAAATTTTTTTTTTTTTTTATTATGATTTTTTTTAATGCTAATTGGCGATATGATTTTTCGATGGATTTTGATCCCGCTGACGGGATCAGACGCTGGAGAGGATAAAGGGAAAGTCTGAGTTGAGGAGGAGGTGAGGGAGTGAAGTGAAAGGCATTGAAGAGCAAAGTAAAATAAATGAGAAGAACGATGAAGGGAGGAGGAGGAAGTTAAGTGAAATGTGATGAAGAGCATAGGAAGTCAAGGGAGAAGGGGGGAGGAAATAGGAGAAGGGAGTTAAGAGAAACCCGGAATGAAGAGCAGAGCAGAGGAAAAAAAGGGAGAGAGGGAGAAGATGGGGGAAGAAAGAGGAGGAAGTTAAGTGAAACGTCTGATGAAGAACAGAGGAAGACAAGGGTCAGAGGGAGAATAAAGAGACAGAGAGGAGGAGGAAGTTAAGTGAAACACATGATGAAGAGCAGAGGAAGACAAGTGAGAGAGGCAGAAGAAAGAAGAGGAGGAGAAGGGGGAGGATGAAGGGAAATCGTGAGCTCTCACATTGTTCTTTAGTCATAGGCCTCTGCTGGGAAGGACACAGTCAGAGATTAAAACCCCTTCATCGTGCATTATGACATGGTGCAAAGGCAGCCGACATCACAACCCCATCAAAAGCCATCACAATGCACACAAGACATCACAAGTTATCGCAAGGCATTACAGCCCTGTGTTCTACAAAGAGAGAACTACATTTGTACCTCTTGGCTCTTTTAAGGTGGGAACTGCAAGTGTACAGTTACACTGTTAGAAATTTTTGTAATATTCAACAGTATGATACTGTATGAACCGAATACAGTAGATTACTGTAGAATGCACAGTAAAATACCGTACATTAGTTTTACAGCCCACTAAGACCTTTCTGTAATTTTAACAGTAAAATACTGTGGAATGCACAGTAAAATACCGTAAAGGTGTTTTACAGTATTAATTATGTTGCAATTTGGGAAAATGTTTTGGGTGGAGACAGAGTCTCTGGCTCATTAACATAATTTAAGGCAAGCCTTGTAAGAGGCAATATTTGTTGCAACCATGAGTGAGAATGTATTTTAGGAAGTCTAAAAACTTTGTCCTGAAACACTACAGTATTTTACTGGCCAATTGATGACAGTAATTTACTGTAATTCAAAATACAGTACCATACTGCATTTTTGAACTGCCAAAAACCTTTTGAGCACTATTGGGTGCATGGTATTGTTGTCTCCCACTCAATTACATGTTTTCAGGTGTGTTTTGTAAGAGGCTATATTTTTCACACCTGTTAGTGAGAGTGCTGTACCATTTTAAATGATATGTGGTAGTGGTTCTCCAGCAATCACATTCATATAAGGAACAGATCAGTGGCAGCAAGTTGCAAACCGTTATTGGTAGAGTGGTTATGTCCTTTGATCTGTTTTGCCCTGTAGTCACTGTCAATTTAGAAGCCTTTGCTAAGGCCTAAAGTGCAAGTGGTATAAACGCCAAATATCAGTTTGTTTGCTGTAATATATAGGCCTAATTAAATATTCTCTATTAGCAATTGCTAATAGTGGCAATTGCCACTCAACAATAAAGAACTATATTGCTGTTTTTCTATATATTTACTGCAGTAAACTGAATATAATGGCGCATTGTGGAGAAATATTGTGGGAGGAGAAATAATCACTGTCTCATTAACATATTTTAAGGTGTGCCTTGTAAGCGGATATATTTGTTGCACCCGTTAGTGAGAGTTCTGTACCAAATTAAGTGATACACCACATGGCAAGAACTATGTGGATATTTGCTTGTTGAACATCTCATTCCAAAATTATTTGCATTAATATGGCTTTGTTCCCTGTATTGGTATCAGGTGTTTGATGGGACTATGGTGTGATAAAAGTTTCTGCTAAATTAACTAAATATAAATTAACAATGGGAAAGTATTATTCCAATGAAATCTACCCTTAAAACAAGGCCAATAATAATAACCAGTGTTCTTTGCATTTCGTTTTGGCATGTTCATTTTCACATATACATACATTTAAATGTTGGTCATTTAGCAGACAGACTTATGAAGAGTGACTTACAGTCAGTGCATTCAACTAAGAAAGATAAACAACAAAGTATCACAGTCATAGAAAGTTAAACGTTTCTGTAATATTTACTGAGAATGTTGTTGCTTTTCGGGATGCTACATGTAAATGAATTTCTGTATTTAAAAATACAAAATGTTAATGTATTTTACTGAAATAGATTTCAAAATACAACTGTTTTGTAGTTTATTTTTGATATATTGATCTTTATGGTATTTTGTAATTGTATTTTGTAATTGGGTTTTGTAATATTTGCCCATCCCTGACTATCTGTTTAGCCCCAGCATGGCTTCCTTCTTTCTACACTGTGCACAGATCCATGGATAAGTTGATTGGCTACTTCAAACATAGGGTTATGTAAACTACCTAGTTTCCTCTTTTTAACATGCTGTAACACAGTATGGGTTTGTTTAGCTCTCTACCTTGACAGATGCATAGGCAAAAGCATACGCAAGTGAGCCATATTATGTACAAAGTGTTCATGCTGGTATATATGTATATTTTATTGTTCATCCTGAAGATTTGGAAGTGAAAAACACATACACTGTACATCCTAGTGTGCACTAAAGTAGTGTACACACAGACACACACACACGCACACACAAACACTATCTGCATTTAAAGTTATAGGCAAACCCTATTGGCACACCGGTTCACTGAAAATTGGTCTCCACAGCATTCTAGCATCCTGGTCTTGATGGATCACTATTACCCTGAGAATGACCCGTTAGTTGAGTTAATTATGTTTCTGTGGTGACTAAGGGCCAGATTAAATCACACCTCTGACCCTGTTGCCAATCACAGTTATCCCTTCCTGGCACTGTTAACCCTCGCCGGATGACACATGGGGATCCCAACACAGATCAGGGTTAATGGGTGAGCAGTAAAGGGAGAGATTCACACAGGAGTGTGTATATATACACTACCATTCAAAGGTTTGGGGTCACTTAGAAATGTCCTTGTTTTTTTAAATAAAAGCAATTTTTTTGTCCATTAAAATAACATCAAATTTATCAGAAATTCAGTGTAGACATTGTTAATGTTGTAAATTACTATTGTAGATGGAAACAGCTGATTATTAATGGAATATCTACATAGGTGTACTGAGGACCATTATCAGCAACCATCACTCCTGTGTTTTAATGGCACGTTGTGTTAGCCTTTTAAAATCATAAACTTGGATTTGCTAAGTGATCATTAGAAAACCCTTTTGCAAGTATGTTAGCACAGCTGGAAACTGTTGTTCTGATTAAAGAAGCAATAAAACTGGCCTTCTTTAGACTAGTTGAGTGTCTGGAGCATCAGCATTTGTGGGTTCGAGTACAGGCTAAAAATGTCTAGAAACAAAGACTTTCTTCGGAAACTCGTCAGTCTATTCTTGTTCTGAGAAGTGAAGGCTATTCCATGCGAGAAATTGCCAAGAAACTGAATATCTCGTACAATGCTGTTTACTACTCCCTTCACAGAACAGCGCAAACTGGCTCTAACCAGAATAGAAAGAGGAGTGGGAGTTTTCATCTGGCAGCTTCATTAAATAGTACCCGCCAAACACCAATCTCAATGTCAACAGTGAAGAGGCGACTCCGGGATGCTGGCCTTCTAGGTCGCTGGAACAGACAGGACTGGCAAAAAGTGCTCTTCACTGACGAGTTGTGGTTTTGTCTCACCAGGGGTGATGGTTGGATTCGTGTTTATCGTCGAAGGAATGAATGTTACACCGAGGCCTCTGGAGCAAGATCGAGGTGGAGGGTCCGTCATGGTCTGGGGCGGTGTGTCACAGCATCATCAGACTGAGCTTGTTGTCATTGCAGGCAATCTCAATGCTGTGCTTTACAGGGAAGACATCCTACCCTTCCTGCAGGCTCATCCTGACATGACCCTCCAGCATGACAATGCCACCAGCCATACTGCTCGTTCTGTGTGTGATTTCCTGCAAGACAGGAATGTCAGCGTTCTGCTATGGCCAGCGAAAAGCCCGGATCTCAATCCCATTCAACATGTCTGGGACCGGTTGGATCGGAGGGTGAGGGCTAGTACCATTCATCCAGAAATGTCCGTGACCTTGCAGGTGCCTTGATGGAAGAGTGGGGTAACATTTCACAGCAAGAACTGGAAAATCTGGTGCAGTCCATGAGGATGTGATGCACTGCAGTACTTAATGCAGCTGGTGGCCACACCAGATACTGACTGTTACTTTTGATTTTGACCCCCCCCCCCCCTTTGTTCAGGGACACATTATTCCATTTCTGTTAGTCACATGTCTGTGGAACTTGCTCAGTTTATGTCTCAGTTGTTGAACCTTGTTATGCTCATTCAAATATTTACACGTTAAGTTTGCTGAAAATAAATGCAGTTGACAGTGAGAGGACATTTCTTTTTTTTCTGAGTATAGAGATATACACACACACACACACACACACAGTGGCAAGAAAAAGTATGTGAACCCTTTGGAATTACCTATATTTCTGCATAAATTGGTAATACAATTTGATCTGATCTTCATCTAAGTTACAACAATAGACAAACACAGTCTGCTTAAACTAATAACACAAACAATTATACGTTTTCATGTCTTTATTGAACACACTGTGTAAACATTCACAGGGTAGGGTGGGAAAAGTATGTGAACCCTTGCATTTAATAACTGGTTGACCATCCTTTGGCAGCAATAATCTCAACCAAACGTTTTCTGTAGTTACGGATAAGACCTGCACAACGGTCAGGAGGAATTTTGGACCATTCATCTTCAGTTCAGCAATATTCTTAGGATGTCTGGTGTGAAATCGAGTTGAGGGCGGGTTGAGGTCAGGACTCTGTCTGGGCCACCCCGGAAGTCATATTTTCTTCTGTTGAAGCCATTCTGTTGTTTTACTTCTGTGTTTTGGGTCGTTATCCTGTTGCATCACCCAACTTTTGTTGAGATTCACTTGGCGGACAGATAGCCTTACATTCACCTGAAAAATGTCTTGATAAACTTGGGAATTAATTTTTCTGTTGATGATAGCAAGCTGTCCAGGCCCTAAGGCAGCAAAGCAGCCCCCAGCCATGATGCTCCATACTTTACAGTTGGGATGAGGTTTTGATGTTGGTGTGCTGTGCCTTTTTCTTGTCCACACATAGTGTTGTGTGTTCCTTCCAAACAACTCAACTTTAGTTTAATCTGTCCATAGAATATTTAGCCAGTAGCTCTATGCAACATCCAGATGCTCTTTTGCGAGCTTCAGACATGCAGCAATCGTTTTTTTAGGACAGCAGTGGCTTCTTCCGTGGTGTCCTCCCATTGAACACCATTCTTGTTTAGTGTTTTACAGTTCGTAGACTCGTCAACAGAGATGTTAGCAAGTTACAGAGATTTCTGTAAGTCTTTAGCTGACACTCTAGGATTCTTCTTAACCTCATTGAGCATTCTGCGCTGTGCTCTTGCAGTCATCTTTGCAGGACGGCCACTCCTAGGGAGAGTAGCAACAGTGCTGAACCTTCTCCATTTATACACAATTTGTCTTACCGTGAACTGATGAACATCAAGGCTTTTAGAGATACTTTTGTAACCCTTTACACCTTTATGCAAGTCAACAATTCTTAATCTTCTGCGATCTCTTTTTTTCGAGGCATGGTTCATATCAGGCAATGCTTCTTGTGAATAGCAAATTCAAATTTTGAGAATGTTTTTTTATTGGCAGGGCAGCTCTAACCAATATCTCCAATCTCGTCTCATTGATTGGACTCCACGTTAGCTGACTCCTGACTCAAATTAGCTTTTGGAAAATTCATTAGCCTAGAAATTCACATACCTTTTCCAACCTACACTGTGAATGTTTTATTCAATATAGTAAAGACAAATACAATAATTTGTGTGTTATTAGTTTAAGCACACTGTGTTTGTCTATTATTGTGACTAAGATGAAGATCAGATCAAATTTTATGACATATTTATGCAGAAATCCAATTCATTCCAAAGGGTTCACATACTTTTTCTTGCCACTGTATATGTACATATATACATTTGTGTGTGTGTGCATGTGTGGTTGATGGGTGAGCAGCAAGAGGTTGATTAAAGGTCAGAGGTCACCTGATTAAATAACTCAGAAAGTGAGGGGGACGCTGTGCTGTGATTGGAGGGTTCATCAGTATTCATATATTTAATTCATGGCTAATGAATGCAACATGTCCATGGAGGTAGGGTGATAAAACATGTACAATTAATGAGAAATTAATAAATACCATAAGGTAGTCTGGTGCTTTCCAGTGGGGGTCTAATAAGTATTAGAATAAAAAACATTCCTCCAAAATGCCCTCTTAAGTGATTGTCTAGGCTCCTTTATTAGCTTTTTCTCAACATTGGGTGCGTCTCAATACTCAAAATGTGTGTCCTCTCCTAGTCTGCTTTTTTACATCTGCACTGAGCAGGTTCATGCTTTGCCTCATAGAACAATACTGCACACACTTCTGCGATGTTTATGTGCTTACACTCTTAGAAAAAAAGGGTTCCAAAATTATTCTTTGCAGAGGGATAGGGTTCTACCAAGAATCGTTTTCATCTGAATAATTATTTTTGGAAGACGAGGCCCAGCAAACATGTCCACATTAGTACAATGTGGGCCCAATACAGATTAACCTCTCTAGGGTAGGTGGCACCAAATCGTCCCACCTACGTAACAGCCAGTGTAATCCCGTGGCGCGTTATTCAAAAACCTCAAAAATGCAAAAACTTCAATTTTTCAAACATATGACTATTTTACACCATTTTAAAAACAAGACTCTCGTTAATCTAACCACACTGTCCGATTTCAAAAAGGCTTTACAACGAAAGCAAAACATTAGATTATGTCAGCGGAGTACCCAGCCAGAAATAATCAGACACCCATTTTTCAAGCTAGCATATAATGTCACATAAACCCAAACCACAGCTAAATGCAGCACTAACCTTTGATGATCTTCATCAGATGACAACCCTAGGACATTATGTTATACAATACATGCATGTTTTGTTCAATCAAGTTCATATTTATATCAAAAACCAGCTTTTTACATTAGCATGTGACTAGCATTCCCACCGAACACTGCCGGTGAATTTACTAAATTACTCACGATAAACGTTCACAAAAAGCATAACAATTATTTTAAGAATTATAGATACAGAACTCCTCTATGTACTCGATATGTCCGATTTTAAAATAGCTTTTCGGTGAAAGCACATTTTGCAATATTCTCAGTAGATAGCCCGGCATCACAGGGCTAGCTATTTAGACACCCAGCAAGTTTAGCACTCACCAAACTCCGATTTACTATAAGAAAAATGTTATTACCTTTGCTGTCTTCGTCAGAATGCACTCCCAGGACTTCTACTTCAATAACAAATGTTGGTTTGGTTCAAAACAATCCATAGTTATATCCAAACAGCGGCGGTTTGTTCGTGCATTCAAGACACTATCCGAAAGGGTAAATAAGGGTGACGAGCATGGCGCAATTCGTGACAAAAAAATTCTAAATATTCCATTACCGTACTTCGAAGCATGTCAACCGCTGTTTAAAATCAATTTTTATGCCATTTTTCTCATAAAAAAGCGATAATATTCTGACCGGGAATCTGCGTTTAGGTAAACAGACGAAAGAAAATAAAGCACGGGGTCGACTCGTGCACGCGCCTAAGCCCATAGTACTCTGATCGGCCACTTGCCAAAGGCGATAATGTGTTTCAGCCGGAGGCTGCCTCGATATCGTTCAGCTTTTTCCCGGGCTCTGAGAGCCTATGGGAGCCGTAGGAAGTGTCACGTTAGAGCAAAGATCCTCAGTCTTCAATAAAAAGAGCCAAGATGAAACACAACTTGTCAGACAGGCCACTTCCTGCATGGAATCTTCTCAGGTTTTGGCCCGCCATTTGAGTTATGTTATACTCACATACACCATTCAAACAGGTTTAGAAACTTTAGGGTGTTTTCTATCCAAAGCCAATAATTACATGCATATTCTAGTTACTGGGCAGGAGTAGTAACCAGATTAAATCGGGTACGTTTTTTATCCGGCCGTGTCAATACTGCCCCCTAGCCCTAACAGGTTAAAATATTGTCCCCACGTAGGCAGCCCACATTGGGCAGATGCACCTTTGCTCATCGGCTCCACATGGGCCCAGTGTGGGCAGCCCATATCTGGTTAGGGCAGCTTTCACTTTGCCGAAATAAACCCATCTTTTCAATGGCAAACATGCCCACATTGGCACGATGTGGACCCAATGCGGGTTAAAACATTGGACCCATGTAGGCTGCCAACATTGGGCCAATATGCCTTTGCTCATCGGCCCAACATTGGCCTCAATGCAGGTGGCCCAAGGGCAGCCATCACTTCGCCTGAAGTAAGTCTGGGTTTTTTTTCTTGTGAATTTTGCTATTTCGCTGTTTGCCTCATGACTCCTGCATGCTTTGTTGACTATCAACTTTCTTGTTTACCCTACCGTGGGACAGACTGTTAGTGCCCACACTCGGGACTCTGACTCCCTATTGGGTAAACTGACTTTTGGCCCCCCATCCTATTCTAACTACCTCTCACCAGCTTTGTGTTCATGTTACCTGATGAAATTGCTGTATAATATGATTTCAGGATGAACAGTAACAGACAAAACAAATACAGTGGAAGATCAACAAATAGGCTTGTTACTATAAAGAAAAAAAACAGTTCAGGTGTATCCTGTCTCCTATTTAGGTCTGGCCAAAGCACCGCATCACAAGCGATGTTCTCACTGGCTAAACAGCGGGGGAAGTAATGTCTGGAGTGGCGTATCCAGCCCTGGCATGCCCCCTCGTCTATGTCACCACAGGCCTCCTCCATCGCCTGGAGAATGGGTATGTGTTGGCGGGGTTGGCGATCATATACCTTCCAACGCCACACTAAAAATAACTATTCTATTGGGTTAAGAAATGGAGAATATGGTGGCAGGTTGAGCGTCAACTTGCGGATGGTCAATTAACCAATTGCGGACCAGAGCAGCCCGATGGAAACTTACGTTGTCCCAGATGACAACAAACCTAGACTGCTTTGGCCATTGGAAATGAGGACATTATGCAGGATGTCAAGGAAGGTGATAATGTGGGCAGTATTGTAAGGACCAAGAGTGGCATGATGAAAGACACTATTCTGACTAATGGCTGCACACAATGTGATGTTGCCACCACGCTGTCCAGGGACATTGATGCGGTGTCCCATGAGGTTTCTTCCCCTGCGTTTTGTTTTGACTAAGTTGTTGCCGACCTCATCAACGTAGACGAAATCATGGTTCTCTGCAGCAGCGTCTAGTTCCATAACTCTGAAACAGACAAGACATTGTATGACAGTATGAATAGACAGCAGTCAATATGTAGCACAATACACCTGGAATACAGTACCAATAACAGGATCGTATAGCTTACTTGTACATATTCATAGCGCTATTGTTTCACTGTCAGATGGTACTCTGTAGAGCTTCATACGAATCTGGTGGCATTCCAGACCGCTAAGTGCGGATAAACTCACCCTATTTATGTTATGGAATACTGTGTTGTCAGTGATGTGGTGTTGCAGTTGTCGTAAACTTATGCGGTTGTTTGAAATGACCGTAATCATTATGTGTTGTTCCTACTCTGCTGTGAACAGCTGGTTTCTTCCTCCATTGAAGCGTTGTCTAGCAATTCTGCAAAATCATGTGAATGGTTAGGGTGCAAGATTTCGTTCAGTATGAAATGAAATGTTAATGTAGTGCTGTAAGTGCAGTAGCATGGTATAGAGGGTAGCTTTACTTACCTGTTCTCATTTCGAAATGTCCAGATGACACTTGCTGCAGTGTAGCAGCTCAAGTTAGGCTGGACCGTCTGCCCAGCCTCCCTGAAACTCAAACCATGGTTGACCACATGGTCAACCAAAGTGGACCGGATCGCATCTGTGATTGTTCTCCTTCCTCCTCTTCCTTGTCTCACTCCTCATCCCCATCTTACTTGCACTCCTCTTCCTCTAACTCTCTCTCCAAAATTGGCCTCTATTGTTATCCAAACCAAGAAAGCCAGCCTGAAGCCAATTTATAGTGCTCAAGTAAAGTAATTAGATATAAGTGTTTTCACACGTGAGCACTGAGTGGAGGTAATTGGCAAATGAGTGTGGCATTTTGAATGGTAGTGTTTTCCAAACGAAACACAGGACCTGTTAGTTTTGAATGATAAGTCTAATGTAGAGAACTTTGTTTAGTGTTTTGCAAAAAGTGTGTTTTACAATTGCAAACTAAGTGTAAAGCAGATAATGGCTTGCAATTTTGCAGACTTGGTCTGAAGTTTAGGTACATGAGTTAATGGTTTCACTGAGTGTGCCTCAAGTACCACTTTTAGTGTGTAAGCAATTGTTAAAAACTGTAAAGACCACTTCATTAAGTCAGGATTCCTATTTGACTCAGCCATGCCTCCTTGCCCGTCAAACATTTCCTAATCTCCCACCCCTTTTAATACGACTAGCCCCGATGCGCCTCCCTCTTTTCCACCTACCCCACTACAAAGTTTCTCCCTGCAGACAAAGGAGCTCCTTAAACTTGTCCCCAAAAAAACATCTGGGTCAGATGGTTTAGACCCTTTCTTCTTTAAGGAAGTATGCGTGGCACAGACATTCTCTTCGCCTAGCCAGGTTCTGCTTGGAGCACACCAAACCGAGTATGCGGGTGCATTTAGGGTTTAACTAGCCCCTCAAAGAAAGGCCTTATGATATATTGTATGTAATGTATTGTCATAAAGAGTTAAATGTTGTTAATAATGTTGGTAGAACTGTTCATAGAGGGTTCTAGGAAGAACCTTTAGAGGATAAAAGTGTTCTTGGTGGAACCCTTTATAGATGGTTCTAGGCAGAACCCTTCATAGAAGGTTGTTGGTTGAACCATTTACAGGGGGTTCTATGAAGAACCCTACAGGTAATTGTTTGAACCCTCTCTGCAAAGGTTTCTACTTAGCACCAAAAAGGGTTCCCCTAAGGGGACAAACTGAAGAACCCTATATGGTTCTACTTAGCACCTTTTTTTCCTAAGAGAGTATGTTATGCCACTCTGACATAATGTTCTTTCTATGTGATGCCAAATCCAGGTCAACTGGCAGCGGGAACATGTGAGATTGTGATGCTGGACAGGGACAGCAGTCAGCCCAGACGGACCATCGCCAGACAGACTGCACGGTGCGCCTGTAAGAAGGGACAGATCGCTGGGACGACAAGAGCCATGCCAGCCTGTGTGGACGGTAAGAGCTTTTTACATAGTTTAGAACAAGTCTGGAGTGATCCCTTTACAGTATGTGGTCAGGTATTTGGAAAATGTTGTGGAAAATTCAGTACTGAGAGAGATTTGGTAATTTCTTCAAACAACCATCTTTATTTAATATCGATTAATTATTGCAATAATGGGGCTGGTCGACCCCACACCCTTGAGTGTTGGACCGAGTAACCTAACCTTTACACAAATGCAGAGAACTATATATAGCTGACACAAAAAATGCTTAGTCATGATTGGTTCCACCCATCCCATGCAGATTGAGGCATCATAAGCCACTCTGTGTTCATCCTGTCATTATCTGCACGTGGGTTGTTGTCTTAACCCCACCCTAGCTTAGTTTCCCTGATGCAAGAATGATTTTGAGACAATGAGGGATTGTTCTACACCTAAGCTATCCCTAGTAAAACACATTCTTGTCTATGTAATGCAGTCTTTAACTCATTTGTCAGCTCAAGCAATCTCTGGTGACTATACGCCCAGATCAGCTGCAGGGAACTACATTTACATTTTTACAATTACGTCATTTAGCAGACGCTCTTATCCAGAGTGACTTACAAATTGGTGCATTCACCTTATGATATCCAGTGGAACAACCACTTTACAATAGTACATCTATATATTTTTTGGGGGGGAGGGGGGGTTAGTAGGATTACTTAATCCTATCCCAGGTATTCCTTAAAGAGGTGGGGTTTCAGGTGTCTCCGGAAGGTGGTGATTGATTCCGCTGTCCTGGCGTCGTGAGGGAGCTTGTTCCACCATTGGGGTGCCGGAGCAGCGAACAGTTTTGACTGGGCTGAGTGGGAACTGTGCTTCCGCAGAGGTAGGGAGGCGAGCAGGCCAGAGGTGGATGAATGCAGTGCCCTTCTTTGGGTGTAGGGACTGATCAGAGCCTGAAGGTACGGAGGTGCAGTTCGCCTCACAGCTCCGTAGGCAAGCACCATGGTCTTGTAGCAGATACGAGCTTCAACTGGAAGCCAGTGGAGTGTGCGGAGGAGCGGGGTGACGTGAGAGAACTTGGGAAGATTGAACACCAGACGGGCTGCGGCGTTCTGAACGAGTTGTAGGGGTTTGATGGCACAGGCAGAGAGCCCCGCCAACAAGCGAATTGCAGTAATCCAGACGGGAGATGACAAGTGCCTGGATTAGGACCTGCGCCGCTTCCTGTGTAAGGCAGGGTCGTACTCTGTGAATGTTGTAGAGCATGAACCTACAGGATCGGGTCACCGCCTTGATGTTAGCGGAGAACAACAGGGTGTTGTCCAGGGTCACTCCAAGGCTCTTAGCACTCTGGGAGTAGGACACAATGGAGTTGTCAACCGTGATGGCGAGGTCATGGAACGGGAAGTCCTTCCCCGGGAGGAAGAGCAGCTCCGTCTTGCCGAGGTTCAGCTTGAGGTGGTGATCCGTCATCCACACTGATATGTCTGCCAGACATGCAGAGATGCGATTCGCCACCTGGTAATCAGAAGGGGGAAAGGAGAAGATTAATTGTGTGTCATCTGCGTAGCAATGATAGGAGAGACCATGTGAGGATATGACATAGCCAAGTGACTTGGTGTATAGCGAGAATAGGAGAGGGCCTAGAACTGAGCCCTGGTGGACACCAGTGGTGAGAGCACGTGGTGCGGAGACGTCGAGGGGAGTTGCAGTGAGATTGGTAGAAGAACAGCATCTAGTAAAGATGAGGTCAAGCGTATTGCCTGCCTTGTGAGTAGGGGGGGACGGTGAGAGGGTGAGGCCAAAAGAGGAGAGGAGTGGAAAGAAGGAGGCAGAAAGAAATGAGTCAAAGGTAGACGTAGGGAGGTTAAAGTCACCCAGAATTGTGAGGGGTGAGCCATCCTCAGGAAAGGAACTTATCAAGGCGTCAAGCTCATTGATGAACTCTCCAAGGGAACCTGGAGGGCGATAAAGGATAATGATGTTAAGCTTGAATGGGCTAGTGATTGTGACAGCATGGAATTCAAAGGAGGAGATAGACAGATGGGTCAGGGGAGAAAGAGAGAATGTCCACTTGGGAGAGATGAGGATTCCAGTCTCGCCACCCCGTTGACCAGATGCTCTCGGGGTATGCGAGAACACGTGGTCAGACGAGGAGAGCGCAGTAGGAGTAGCAGTGTTTTCTGTGGTAATCCATGTTTCTGTCAGCGCCAAGAAGTCGAGGGACTGGAGGGTAGCATAGGCTGAGATGAACTCTGCCTTGTTGGCCGCAGACCGGCAGTTCCAGAGGCTGCCGGAGACCTGGAACTCCACATGGGTCGTGCGCGCTGGGACCACCAGGTTAGAGTGGCAGCGGCCATGCGGTGTGAAGCGTTTGTGTGGCCTGTGCAGAGAGGAGAGAACAGGGATAGACAGACACATAGTTGACAGGCTACAGGAGAGGCTACGCTAATGCAAAGGAGATTGGAAAGAAAATTAACTAAACAACTGGGGAAGCGAGAGAGCAGGGCCTCCCTCACTAACCATTCGCTGAAACACTCAAATATAACTATTCCAACTTCCACTTAGAAATTATAATTGATGTAAACTACAGTGGTTCAATGTTTCCAGGAATAGGCTCAAACTTAGTTTATTCAGCTAGATAACTTGGTACAGTATTCTTCCGTGAAACCCACCCAGTGCACCGTGTCTTATGACGCCGTAGCTAACTAGCATGCTAGCATCCAATAACACACGGTTAGCACCAATACTTGGTTACAACAAACTACCAATGGATCATTCCTGTCCGTGTCTAGTTCCTTTCATAACGCAGAAGTAATTAAACGTTGGCTAGCTAACACAAAGTCAGTCCTGCTAGCTACACAAGTGGACTACACAACTCGAAAGCTTACGTTGCAAAAATCTTATTGACTAAAAATGATACAGTACTGCTAGCTGGTAGCTGGTAGAGTTGGCTAGCTAGCAGTGGCTGCGTTTACCTTTATCTTTGATACAAAGACAACTATGTAGCTAGCTAACGTTACACTAATCAAATCGTTCCGTTGTAATGTATTTAGTTTCTACAGTACCGCTAGTTGGTAAAGTTGGCTAGCTAGCAGTGTTTGTGGTGTTGTGATGTTGACGCCGTTTGGAAAACGGCGCGAATGAACGAATACAGCTGGCTAGCTGGCTAGCTAACCTTGTTAGTTTCTCAAAGTTAGTTTCTCAAAGCTACACCTACACCTTTAGCTACACCTTTATCCTTGATGCAAAGACAACTATGTAGCTAACTAGATAACATTACACTAATCAAATCGTTCCGTTGTAATGTAAGGAATGTAAGGAAATGTAATATTACCCGCGGAGCGAAGAACAGCATGACTACTCCACTACTAGAGTGGAGACCATAAAAACACAGACACTAGTACGACAGAAATGTCTTACTATTATTTAAATATGAATAATATCAAATAAATCTGGTAAATATGTAATTTTCCTTCACAATATACAGGTGGTGTGTAGACCGGAGTTGGACATATTAGCCACTGAAATAGGCCTATACTATCACCGATACTGAAGATGCATTGCAGATTGAAACATTCAAACTATCCAGTACATTTTCTAAGCATATAGCAAGGGTTGTGATTGCATTGTTTTTCTCAGAAAGACTGCTGGAAGAGCTCAGTGATGTCATGTCAGTGAATCATTTCTTATACCTTATTCTTCACATTATCTGATGCTTTGGCATGAATACGTCCATGAAATCTCTCTTATGTTCTTGTCGTTGTCAAGTTACCTTTGACGTTCCTTTTGTCAGCAGTGACAGTATGCCGTGAATGTAACACATTTTTCCTATTCCCCCCAAGCCAATGCTATTGCTATTTCTCTCTGTGTGTGTGTGTGTGTGTGTGTGTGTGTGTGTGTGTGTGTGTGTGTGTGTGTGTGTGTGTGTGTGTGTGTGTGTGTGTGTGTGTGTCTAATAGTGAGTAGAAGGACTGACATCATGACATGTAATCCCCCACCACATACACCTCACCCCAAGCGCACTGCGTTGACACAGGGGTTTGATATTTGTGTCATGGCCTGTGTGTCAGGTTCCCCTCTGTCCCCTAAAGCCAGTGTTATTTGTTCTATTTCTTCCTGGATCACACAAGGAGTAGCCAGTCCACTGGAAGAGAATAGGACGGAGAATACAATTTAAAAAAATTACTGAAATCTAATTTGTTTATCTTATCGAGTTTTCAAAGTCTGGGCCAGTATTGTAATTTCCCACATTTAAATTGATACAAGCTGAGTCTTTCCGTCCAACACAATCCCTGTCCTTAATTCCTCAATTCTCAATCTCTACTCCTGACAGTCACCTCTCGAGAAGGATAATCCAAATGAGACCCATCACAACATTTACATACATTTACATTTAAGTCATTTAGCAGACGCTCTTATCCAGAGCGACTTACAAATTGGTGCATTCACCTTATGATATCCAGTGGAACAACCACTTTACAATAGTGCATCTAAATCTTTTAAGGGGGGGTTAGAAGGATTACTTTATCCTATCCTAGGTATTCCTTAAAGAGGTGGGGTTTCAGGTGTCTCCGGAAGGTGGTGATTGACTCCGCTGTCCTGGCGTCGTGAGGGAGCTTGTTCCACCATTGGGGTGCCAGAGCAGCGAACAGTTTTGACTGGGCTGAGCGGGAACTGTGCTTCCTCAGAGGTAGGGGGGCCAGCAGGCCAGAGGTGGATGAACGCAGTGCCCTTGTTTGGGTGTAGGGCCTGATCAGAGCCTGAAGGTATGGAGGTGCCGTTCCCTTCACAGCTCCGTAGGCAATCACCATGGTCTTGTAGTGGATGCGAGCTTCAACTGGAAGCCAGTGGAGAGAGCGGAGGAGCGGGGTGACGTGAGAGAACATGGGAAGGAAACAACCAATGCAGCTGAATTCTGGAATTGAATCCTGATAGAAATTCTGCAAGATGATCTATCCAATGAGTCAGCTGCAACATACTGAATCCTGAGAATAATATATTATCTGTTTACTCTGTATTGCCATTACAAAATAGTTATTCTGCTGGTTGAGTGCTACATATCTCGGAAGCAGTTTGTTCAAGTGGAGGACAGGATACATTTAATCTTCCCAACTGCCCCGTTTTATAAGTCATATCATTCCACCCTGTCCGCAAGGAGACAACGAACACCGACAATAAAATCCTCTTCAGACAAAATTTCAATTCCATGGCAAAATATTCCTCTCAGCCCAATTAATCCTGATCCACAGGGGGCCGATGTAATGTTTTTACATTTACATTTACATTTACGTCATTTAGCAGACGCTCTATTTTTCTTGTGTTGCATAAATACAGACTCCCCTTATTTGTCATTTTACTCTCCTGATTCCTTTATTTTCTTGTAACAATGTCAGTCTATCTATTGATTCCCATCAAGGCAGGTGAAAAAGAGAGCAAGGCTGCTGAGCAGTGTGGTGTTGGAGTGGATGGACCACTACACTGATTAAGAGGAGAGCTCGTTGAGGGGCTGAGAACAGAGATATTGTACCTTCTCCTCAGGTGGTCCGAGAGAGGAGAGGCCGAGGAGAGTGTTTGTATGTATGTACCAGGCTCTAAATTAGAAAATAATCATTGGTAGCACTGGTGCTCCTAACTTCAAAAAGTTAGAAGCACAACATCAAATTTAAGAGCACCAGAAAATAAGATTTTAAAATCAATTGAGATATAGCCTATATGAATTCTAATTAGATATATGTTGTGCCCTAGAAACAAATATGTAACCCTTTAAATACATTTGTATATTATTATAAAAAGTTAAAATGTTAATACAAATAACTGTCATTGAAATTAAAAAGTTATTTGTAGATTGAGGTTCTTAACATTATGTAAAAGTACTATTTTCATATTGAGATGCATTATATTGAAAATTGTACACTGGCTTTTTAAGAGTGTCAAGTTTGTGACTATGACATGCAAGACATTCATTGTTATGATCATTGATCTCCTGAAGAAGCTATCCCTATTCCTTTCTTTCTGTGCCCCAAAATGTTTCGATATACTGGTAAAGTTACCAGGTTGTTAGCAAGCTAGCTAATGAGTTAACAAACATGACTGAACAACGTGTAAAACCAATGAGGCCCACGAGTAGTTTTAGAACTGCCTGCGACATAGTTTATGAATGTAAAATGCAGCCCCCAATCTCTCACAGGAAGAAAAAAACATTGCTCTGGTAAAATGGGTCAAGTCTTTTGAAGTGTTTGTGCTAGAAACACGCCGTTTTCATTGTATTAATGATGCAAGCATGACGCTAACGAATCTGTGCTCGGGAAACAACGGTAGTGTGAAGCCTTATTATTACAACAATTATTATTTAAAGAATAATAATTTAATACAAAAAAATATAGAATGTTCTTTTTTTTCAAATTAAAAGTCCAGGTTGCACAGTGAAATATTTGGTTGCACTTTAAAGCTGTGTGTGTGTGTGTGTGTGTGTGTGTGTGTTGGCTATGGACACTGACAACACTACCCCTGATGGTGTGGGTTACACACTCAACATGACAAAGTGGGTCGGAGAACATCTCCAGTTGGCCTCTGGTGTCCCATGGGAAACTAAACCTATTGAAGTTTGAAAGTACCATGTTTTGCCAAATAAATACCACTGTTCCTGCTACTGCCACAGCCTTTTATCAAATTTGATTGTGTCTGTGTTTATTAAATGGATCACAACATTTTCTTTGCAACTTTTGGTGGAAAACCAATAGATTTTGCTTATGATGAAAATAAATTGTGTGTCAAGCCAGTCCTCCATGAAAGCAATTCAGTTTGTCTTTCTCTTAGCAACTTCTGCTTCAACTCAATTCTCCTTGAATAGTTAACAAATGGAAGCTTTCTGAGAGGGCCATGCCTATGGTTCAATTCTCATATGAAGACTTTTCTTACAAGCCCAAAACGTTGATGGAGAAATGGGCTAGTGACTAAAATGTTATGACAACCCTAGTGCTGAGAAATTTCTGTTATTTTCATTTTTTTCAACAACTAATTGACCAAGGTTAGTTCAATTATTTGAATTCCATTTTTTTTGTGAACTCAATGCACACATTTCTTCGTTTATGTGGAGATAAGTCAGATCAAGCCCAAACTGTGTGATGTAGTAGGGAGTTGCGTTTCCAACAGGCCAATATTCTACATCGTTTAGCACAGAAAACGTGTTAATTAACAACAATGACCATAATCCATTGCGCGCCTACTTGTCCGGTTTGTGTTTCTTTTACGCCTGCTACGCCTGCTAGAAGAATGCGCAATTGAGAGGGATAGAGAGTAGTTTCTTTGTGAGAAAGCTCTACCTGAAAATACATGATCTAAGTGATAAATAGTTGGTATTCAGCAGTCTTAAAAGTATGTCTTATTTACTTTGAAGTACTTTTTGACAGACAGCATAGGCAGCAGCTCTATAGAGATGAGATGATGACTTGGAATGAAATAATGAAATAATCAAATAAAACAAATGTAATATACACAACTGAAATATTTTATTCAAGTAAAGTAACGTGAGTAAATTATGGCTGATAAGGGATGAGCAGTAATGGGCTGTCACTACCATCATGGGACTTTTATGAATTGTTTTATTCTGTGTTGTTACAGCATTCAACCCGCATAATGCATAATGCATTTAATGTAAAAAAAAACATTATTATCGAAACAAAAATCAAAAACCATAATAATATTTGTATAATTCTACCGAAACCGAACCAACCTAAAAAAAATACCTAATCACTAATCAATCGTTCAGCACAAGACAACCCTAATAAAATGATTCAATTATAAACCATTGCATGGCAGTCGTATGCATTACAATACAATTATTAGAAACATCTCTAAATGTAGTGTGATTATTGACATGTACCAATTAAACCAACCCAATCCAATACCATTGCAAAGCAATATACTGTGTGTGTTTTTCACTTTTACCATTGAAGACCATTAGAGACCATAACATTGAAACCATTAGAACTTCTGTAGCCTAATAGTGTGCTTGTTTTCCAGGAATGGTCTAACTAATCCATACCTTTTTGAAGGTAATAAACACACACAGAGTGGCCGTTTCCTGTACACAGATTAAGCCAAAGAGAAAGACAAACTGAATTGCTTTCATGGAGGACTGTATTGAATTGTGAGGATGACCACACTATTTCTTTTCATCATTAGCAAAAGTTGTTGGTTTTCTTCGCAAAATTGCAAAGAAAATGTTGGGATCCATTTAATGAACACAGGAGAACAGCAAAATGGATTAAAGGATGTGGCAGTGGTAGGAACAGTGGCATTGCAGTAGTTGGAACAGTGGCATCTAGTAGGCAGAACATGGTACTTTCACACTTATTTAAAGAAATAATGCAAGTGACTTCAATGGCTAATTTCTCTGAACAAGGGAAAAAAACCTATACCAGATTCACGGAAAATACATTACATAAGATGAAAATGCAATACCCCCTGCATCGCAGTGCTAGAGGTGTCACTACAGACCCGGAACCAATCCCGGGCTGCATCACAACCGGCCATGATCGGGAGTCCCATAGGGCGGCGCACAATTGGCCCAGCGTCGTCCGGGTTAGGGGAGGGTTTGGCCGGGAGGGCTTTACTTGGCTCATCGTGCTCTAGCGACTCCTTGTGGTAGGCCGGGCACCTGGAGGCAGACCTCGGGCATCAGGGGAACAAAGTTTCCTCTGACACATTGGTGCGGCTGGCGTCCGGGTTAAGCGGATGTGTGTTAACCTCTATGGGCTAGGTGGGACGCAAGCGTCCCACCCGTGGTGCACTCCATCAACAGCAGGTGCATTTCAAGAGCGGCAAATTTGAATCCAAATAAATGTCAAAATTCAAATTTTTCAAACATACAACTATTTTACACCCTTTGAAAGATAAACATCTCCTTAATCTAACCACGTTTTCCGATTTCAAAAAGGTTTTACGGCGAAAGCATAAATTTAGAGTATGTTAGGACAGTACATTTACAAGAGTTGTGTGTAATGTTGTGCCAATTCAAAGACAGGCGTCACCAAAACCATAAAATCAGCTAAAATTATACACTAACCTTTTACAATCTCCAACAGATGACACTCCTAGGACATTATGTTAGACAATGCATGCATTTTTAGTTCTATCAAGTTCATATTTATATCCAAAAACAGCGTTTTACTGTGGCGTTGATGTTCAGGAAATCGTTTCCCTCCAATATCCGGCATTCAAGTCAGCACCACAAATTAAATAATTAAAATTAGAAAACATTGGTAAAATATTATATTGTCATTTAAAGAATTATAGATTTACATCTCTTGAACGCAATCAACTTGCCAGATTTAAAAATAACCTTACTGGGAAATCACACTGTCACTTCCAGGTATCACAGGTCCATAACGAATGTAGTTTTGTTCAAAAAAGCTCATCATTTATGTCCAAAAATCTCCGTCTTGTTAGCACATGATCTAAGCCCGCCGGACTTCACTTCATGAACGAGGGGAAAAAATATATTTACGTTCGTTCAAACATGTCAAACGTTGTATAGCATAAATCATTAGGGCCTTTTTTAACCAGAACATGAATAAAATTCAAGGCGGACGAATGCAAAATCTTTTAAAACGTATTGGAACGAGGGTACCCAGCATGACCTAGCGCGCCAGGTGTCTAATGGGCCATCATCGTTCCATGGCTCTTGTTCGGTCAGATCTCCCTCCAGAAGACTCAAAACACTTTGTAAAGGCTGGTGACATCTAGTGGAAGCAATAGGAAGTGCCAAAATATTCCTCAGCCCCTGTGTTTTTCAATGGGATAGGTTTAAAGGTAATACAACACATCAGGTATCCACTTCCTGTCAGAATCTGTCTCAGGGTTTTGCCTGCCAAATGAGTTCTGTTATACTCACAGACACCATTCAAACAGTTTTAGAAACTTTAGGGTGTTTTCTATCCATATATAATAAGTATATGCATATTCTAGTTACTGGGTAGGATTAGTAACCAGATTAAATCGGGTACATTTTTTTATCCAGCCGTGCAAATACTGCCCCCTAGCCCTAACAGGTTAAGAAACGCAGTTTGGCGGGTCATGTATCGGAGGACGCATGATTCGACCTTCGCCTCCAGAGCCCATTGGGAGTTGCAGCAATGAGACAAGATCAAAATTGGGGAGAAAAAATCTATACTCCAAGCCGCAGCATACTACTTGTCAGACATAAAGAACTGATACTGTTTACTGGTTGTTGGGATGGACTTTGCGTTGGGTGTGAGGTGTCTGTGGGTGGCTTTTGATACTTTTATTGGATTCCTCATGTCTTACTCATTGTTAGTAAGAAGTAGGGTACAAATTGGATATTAGGTACTATATTTATTAAGAATTATACGAAACCAATGAATTAAAATGGCCTAAATAGCTTAATTTCCGAGAGATCAAATTGTATTTCAACAAAATAATATTTCAGAAATTCTAATCTTGAGATGGTGGGTGTCGAATTCTCTTTATTGTGCTTTTTGAGGTGGAACGACCCATAAGGGTTAAGTCACAGGTTAGATGCACTGTACATTTGTATACAATGGCTCTCTGTATTGTATACCCTTTGTTTTGCGCAGCAGTATTTAAAAAGGCTTCTAAAGTTTGTAATTTCCACTTTAAAATGGCAGACTTGATTTGCCCTAACAAAAAAATGTATTAACCCCTACAACAAAATGCCCATTAATTATAATCCACATAAGAATGAACATTTCCTGTCACTGCAGGATTATTTTCCTGCCATAGCAAACTGGCTCAAATTAAGATCTTTCATCCTACATCTGTTACCAAGCGTAGAATGGGGAAAATATATGTTGAAAATGTGTGAAATTAGACATCTGTTTCACAAGTTTAGACAGCACAGTAAAATAACGAAATGTAGAGGAGAGAATAGTTCAGTATAATACAGTACTGTACTGTACAGTAGAGTTTAGTACAGTAGAGCACACTAGAGTACAGTATAATTTACTGTATTGTACTTTACTGTACTGTACTGAACTACACTGTACTGAACCGAACTATCCTCTACTGTGCTGTACTGAACTCTACTCTACTGTACTTTACTGTACTGAACTATACTCTGATGTACTGTGCTGTGCTCTACTGTGCTGTACTGTGATGTCCAAACTTGTGAAGCATAGATGTCTATGATTGGTACAGATTTGGTCCAGTCCAACCAATTTTGACCTTGCTTGGGGACGGAGCTCATTAGAATAATAGCCAGTGTGTAGAATGGTATCCAAAATATTCCTTTCTTTACCTTTGTGTACCTATTCAGGTACATCACCATGAAGAGAATGACATTCATAATCATGCATTTCTGTATACTACAGATCAGGGACAGATGATGTCCTTCTGTTACAATCATTCTGTTACTGTCGTTCAATAACCAAGATAGATTTTTTCAAACAGAAGGTTGTCATATCATAGCTGACACCCCATTATTTCAGCAGACATTTCTGAATCTTAATTCGGAGTAGATATTTAAGGGTTTTGGTCACATAAACTGAGGGAGATTTTAGTGTTATTCTGTTACCAAACTTTACATCTGCACTGCTCTTTGAGTAAATGTGTTTTTGTAAAATTCTTAGTGGAAATTGTTAAAAGTAGTCATGTTCTTAAAGTTGTATAGTTTGTTTAACTTCCTAATAGATGGTTTTTGTTTGGTATACTTTAAAGTAAAAAATAATTATTTTACTATGGAATTGAGAAATCATATCATGTCAACTCAGTACATTCCATTAGTATGAACTGCAGTACCTCTAACTAGGAGGAATGGGGCTGTCTGCCAGTGCTGTGTGTTGGGAAGAGAGGTTTAGGGATGTAGTGAATCATAACGGGTTCCTGTAGTAGACATCCAGATGGGGGGTGGGGAGGCTGGTGTGCCTAGTAGTCTCTATGGGCATGTTAAACCAGCTCTCTGGCCTCTGAGTCGGGAGGGGAAAGGCCACCGGAATACAAATCAGACCCTAGAGATGGTGGGAGTCATTATCTGCCACCTCTGTATGAACACTGCATATAATGTTGGGTTGGAGTTGGAGTAGGAGAGATCAGGTGCAGCTATGTATGATGCATAACTGCCCACGGAGGCTACATGATGGAGGGAAAGGAGGAATTTTAATGTCAGTTAACCTCTATGGGGCAGGCGGGACGAATTCGTCCCACCTACGTAACAGCCAGTTGAATCCTGTGGCGCGATTTTCAAATACCTTAAAAATCCTATTACTTCAATTTCTCAAACATATGACTATTTTACAGCTATTTAAAGACAAGACTCTCGTTAATCTAACCACACTGTCCGATTTCAAAAAGGCTTTACAACGAAAGCAAAACATTAGATTATGTCAGCAGAGTACCAAGCCAGAAATAATCAGACACCCATTTTTCAAGCTAGCATATAATGTCACAAAAACCCAGAAGACAGATAAATGCAGCACTAACCTTTGATGATCTTCATCAGATGACACACCTAGGACATTATGTTATACAATACATGCATGTTTTGTTCAATCAAGTTCATATTTATATCAAAAAACAGCTTTTTACATTAGCATGTGACATTCAGAACTAACATACCCCCCGCAAACATCCGGCGAATTTACTAACAATTTACTAAATTACTCACGATAAACGTTCACAAAAAGCATAACAATTATTTTAAGAATTATAGATACATTACTCCTCTATGCACTCGATATGTCCGATTTTAAAATAGCTTTTCAGTGAAAGCACATTTTGCAATATTCTAAGTACATAGCCCGGCATCACAGGGCTAGCTATTTAGACACCCAGCAGGTTTAGCACTCACCAATATCAGATTTACTATAAGAAAAACGGTCTTAACTTTCCTGTTCTTCGTCAGAATGCACTCCCAGGACTTCTACTTCAATAATAAATGTAGGTTTGGTCCAAAATAATCCATAGTTATGTTCCAACAGCGACGTTTTGTTCGTGCGTTCTAGACACTATCCCAATGGTAAATAACGGTCGTGCGCACGGCGCATTTCGTGACAAAAGATTTCTAAATATTTCATTACCGTACTTCGAAGCATGTCAACCGCTGTTTAAAATCAATTTTTATGCCATTTTTCTCGTAAAAAAGCGATAATATTCCGACCGGGAATCTGCAATTAGATAAACAGCCGAAGGAAAATATATCACTGGGTCGAATCGGGCACGCGCCTAATTCCATTGTCCTCTGATGGGCCACTTGGCAAAGGCGATTATGTGTTTCAGCCTGAGGCTGCCTCGTCATCGTTCAGGTTTTTCCCGGGCTCTGAGAGCCTATTGGATCTGTAGGAAATGTCACGTTACAGCTAAGATTCTGACTCTTCAATAAACAGAAGCAAGAACAACAACACCTTGTCAGACAGGCCACTTCCTGCATGAAACCTTCTCAGGTTTTTGCCTGCCAAATGAGTTCTGTTATACTCACAGACACCATTCAAACAGTTTTAGAAACTTTAGGGTGTTTTCTATCCATATGTAATAAGTATATGCATATTCTAGTTACTGGGTAGGAGTGGTAACCAGATTAAATCGGGTACGTTTTTTTATCCGGCGGTGTAAATACTGCCCCCTAGCCCTAACAGGTTAAACAGACAAATGGTTGAAAAATGTATTATTTTGGCAGTTTGAGAGCACGTCATGGTTTATTTTAGGTAAGTGTTACAAAACAACAACTTGAGCATTTTCCTTAAAAACCAAAAGTTCCTTATTAACAGCAGTTGGCAAAATCCATTTTGAACACAAAATGATCTCGAGAGGGACTCCTTGAAGAGCATAAACTAAGCACCAGAGATTCTCCTATTATCCAATGATATTCTCAACACTTCCACTATCTCTATCAACACTTCTACTCCCCGGAACGTTGTCAGTGAAAATACTGGAGAACTGTCGAGTGTTGAGCCATCACTGCTTTCTCTCCTACCAAAGACAGAGGAGAAAAATCCAACTCTAAGGAGTACTCTTCGACTCACTCTGAATGTGTTTCCTGACACCTAATGCAATGTTATTTCTCTAGGGAAGTTATATCAAAGTTGCTTTATGGTGGGTTTACAAAAAACATATTGTGTAGGTTGTTTTCTGTATGACAGGCAGAAATATAATACACAAAGAATCCTGCATGCTTTTCCCTTCAGGGATGTCTACTGACATGTGACACAGATATTAGCATAGAAATAAAAAGTGTGGTATGCCATATCGCTCATTCCCACTCACTTCTCTTCCCATCTGTTAACATTACACCCTCTTTTAATTTGTTTATGCTGAATTATAATATAACCTAACAATTTCACAACAACTACCTTATACACAAGTGTAAAGGAATGAATACGAATATGTACATACAAATATATAAATGAGTGATAGCCAAACGGCATAGGCAAGATGCAGTAGATGTTATAAAGTACAGTATACAGTGAGGGAAAAAAGTATTTGATCCCCTGCTGATTTTGTACGTTTGCCCACTGACAAAGAAATGATCAATCTATAATTTTAATGGTAGGTTTATTTGAACAGTGGGAGACAGAATAACAACCAAAAAATACAGAAAAACGCAAGTCAAAAATGTTATAAATTGATTTGCATTTTAATGAGGGAAATACGTATTTGACCCCATTTCAATCAGAAAGATTTCTGGCTCCCAGGTGTCTTTTATACAGGTAACGAGCTGAGATTAGGAGCACACTCTTAAAGGGAGTGCTCCTTATCTCAGTTTGTTACCTGTATAAAAGACACCTGTCCACAGAAGCAATCAATCAATCAGATTCCAAACTCTCCACCATGGCTAAGACCAAAGAGCTCTCCAAGGATGTCAAGATTGTAGACCTACACAAGGCTGGAATGGGCTACAAGACCATCGCCAAGCAGCTTGGTGAGAAGGTGACAACAGCTGGTGCGATTATTCGCAAATGGAAGAAACACAAAAGAACTGTCAATCTCCCTCGGCCTGGGGCTCCATGCAAGATCTCACCTTGTGGAGTTGCAATGATCATGAGAACGGTGAGGAATCAGCCCAGAACTACACAGGAGGAACTTGTCAATGATCTCAAGGCAGCTGGGACCATAGTCACCAAGAAAACAATTGGTAACACACTACGCCGTGAAGGACTGAAATCCTGCAGCGCCCGCAAGGTCCCCCTGCTCAAGAAAGCACATATACATGCCCGTCTGAAGTTTGCCAATGAACATCTGAATGATTCAGAGGACAACTGGGTGAAAGTGTTGTGGTCAGATGAGACCAAAATGGAGCTCTTTGACATCAACTCAACTCGCCGTGTTTGGAGGAGGAGGAATGACCCCAAGAACACCATCCCCACCGTCAAACATGGAGGTGGAAACATTATGCTTTGGGGGTGTTTTTCTGCTAAGGGGACAGAACAAATTCACCGCATCAAAGGGACAATGGACGGGGCCATGTACCGTCAAATCTTGGGTGAGAACCTCCTCCCCTCAGCCAGGGCATTGAAAATGGGTCGTGGATGGGTATTCCAGCATGACAATGACCCAAAACACACGGCCAAGGCAACAAAGGAGTGGCTCAAGAAGAAGCACATTAAGGTCCTGGAGTGGCCTAGCCAGTCTCCAAACCTTAATCCCATAGAAATCTGTGGAGGGAGCTGAAGGTTCGAGTTGCCAAACGTCAGCCTCGAAACTTTAATGACTTGGAGAAGATCTGCAAAGAGAAGTGGGACAAAATCCCTCCTGAGATGTGTGCAAACCTGGTGGCCAACTACAAGAAATGTCTGACCTCTGTGATTGCCAACAAGGGTTTTGCCACCAAGTACTAAGTCATGTTTTGCAGAGGGGTCAAATACTTATTTCCCTCATTAAAATGCAAATCATTTTATAACATTTTTGACGTGCATTTTTCTGGATTTATTTGTTGTTATTCTGTCTCTCACTGTTCAAATAAACCTACCATTAAAATTTTATACTGATCATTTTTTTGTCAGTGGGCAAAACGTACAAAATCAGCAGGGCATCAAATACTTTTTCCCTCACTGTATACATATGAGATGAGAAATGTAGGGTATGAAAACATATAAAGCGGCATTGTTTAAAGTGGCTAGTGATACATTACATCAAGATGGCAAGATGCAGTAGATGGTATAGAGTACAGTATATACATATGAGATGAGGAATGTAGGGTATGAAAACATTTTATGAAGTGGCATTGTTTAAAGTGGCTAGTGATACATTACATCAAGAGGCAAGATGCAGTAGATGGTATAGCGTACAGTATATACATATGAGATGAGTAATGTAGGGTATGAGAACATTATATAAAGTGGCGTTGTTTAAAGTGACTAGTGATACATTTAATTACATCAAGATGCAGTAGATGGTATAGCGTACAGTACATACATATGAGATGACTAATGTAGGGTATGAGAACATTATATAAAGTGGCGTTGTTTAAAGTGACTAGTGATACATTTAATTACATCAAGATGGCAAGATGCAATAGATGGTATAGCGTACAGTATATACATATGAGATGACTAATGTAGGGTATGTAAACATTATATAAAGTGGCTAGTGATAAATTGATTACATCAATTTTTCCATTATTAAAGTGGCTGGAGTTGAGTCAGTATGTTGGCAGCAGCCACTCAATGTTAATGATGGCTGTTTAACAGTCTGATGGCCTTGAGATAGAAGCTGTTTTTCAGTCTCTCGGTCCCCGCTTTGATGCACCTGTACTGACCTCGCCTTCTGGATGATAGCGGGGTGAACAGGCAGTGGCTCGGGTGGTTGTTGTCCTTGATGATCTTTTTGGCTTTCCTGTGACATCGGGTGGTGTAGGTGTCCTGGAGGGCAGGTAGTTTGCACCCGGTGATGCGTTGTGCAGACCTCACTACCCTCTGGAGAGCCTTCAGGTTATGGGCGGAGCAGCTGCCGTACCAGGCGGTGATACAGCCCGACAGGATGCTCTTGATTGTGCATCTGTAAAAGTTTGTGAGTGCTTTTGGTGACAAGCCAAATTTCTTCAGCCTCCTGAGCTTGAAGAGGCGCTGCTGCGCCTTCTTCACCACGCTGTCTGTGTGGGTGGACCATTTCAGTTTGTCCGTGATGTGTACGCCGAGGAACTTAAAACTCTCCACCCTCTCCACTACTGTCCCGTCAATGTAGATAGGGGGCTGCTCCCTCTGCTGTTTCCTGAAGTCCACGATCATCTCCTTTGTTTTGTTGACGTTGAGTGAGAGGTTACTTTCCTGACACCACACTCCGAGGGCCCTCACCTCCTCCCTGTAGGCCGTCTCATCGTTGTTGGTAATCAAGCCTACCACTGTAGTGTCATCTGCAAACTTGATGATTGAGATGTTGTTACCTACCCTCACCACCTGGGGGCGGCCCGTCAGTTGACCCAGTTGCACAGAGCGGGGTCGAGACCCAGGGTCTGCTTACTGCCCCAATAGGAGGTGATATATGTCTGTAAACACACCAGCCAGCTGGTCTGCGCATGCTCTGAGGACGCGGCCCGGGATGCCATCTGGGCCTGCAGCCTTGCGAGGGTTAACATGTGTAAATGTTTTACTCACGTTGGCTACAGTGAAGGACAGCCCACAGGTTTTGGTAGTGGGCCGTGTCAGTGGCACTGTATTGTCCTCAAAGCGAGCAAAAAAGTTGTTTAGTCTGTCTGGGAGCAAGACATCCTGTCCACGAAGGGGCTGATTTTTTTTGTAGTCCATGATTGACTGTAGACCCTGCCACATACGTCTCGTGTCTGAGC
The DNA here is from genome assembly GCF_965601325.2 of Salmo salar. NCBI lineage: Eukaryota > Metazoa > Chordata > Actinopteri > Salmoniformes > Salmonidae > Salmo > Salmo salar. The sequence continues at coordinate 39,297,921 of NC_138297.1, read as the reverse complement.
CAGAATTGCGACTCCACTTTGTCTCTGTACTGACACTTAGCTTGTTTGATTGCGGAGGGAATAGCTACACTGTTTGTATTCGGTCATGTTTCCGGGTCACCTTGCCCTGATTTAAAAGCAGTGGTTCAAGTGTTCAGTTTTGCGCAAATGCTGCCATCAATCCACGGTTTCTGGTTGGGGAATGTTTTAATAGACACTGTGGGTACAACATCACCGATGCACTTGTTAATAAACTCGCACACCGAATCAGCGTATTCGTCAATGTTGTTGTTCGCGGCAATGCATATGAAGCGTGGAATCCGATTGGTCGGACCAGCATTGAACAGACCTGAGCACGGGTGCTTCCTGTTTTAGTTTCTGTCTATAGGCAGGGATCAACAAAATGGAGTCGTGGTCAGCATTTCCGAAGGGAGGGAGGGGGAGGGCCTTATATGCGTCGCGGAAGTTAGAATAACAGTGTTCTAGGGTTTTGCCAGCACTGGTAGCACAATCGATATGCTGATAGAATTTGGGGAGCCTTGTTTTCAGATTAGCCCTGTTAAAATCCCCGGCTTCAATAAATGCAGCCTCAGGATATATGGTTTCCAGTTTACATAGTCCAATGAAGTTCTTTCAGGCCGTCGATGTGTCTGCTTGGGGGGGAATATACACGACTGTGATGATGACCGAAGAGAATTCTCTTGGTAGATAATGCGGTCGGCATTTGATTGTGAGGAATTCTAAGTCAGGTGAACAAAAGGACTTGAGTTCCTGTATGTTGTTATGATCACACCATGTCTCGTTAATCATAAGGCATACACCCCCGCCCTTCTTCTTACCAGAGAGACGCTTGTTTCTGTCGGCGCGATGCGTGAAGAAACCAGGGAGCTGTACCGACTCAGATAGCGTGTCTCAAATGAGCCATATTTCTGTGAAACAAAGAACGATAGTCTCAGATGTCTCTCTGGAATGCTACCCTTGCTCGGATTTCGTCTACCTTGTTGTCAAGAGACTGGACATTGGCGAGTAGTATGCTCGGGAGCGGTGCGCGATGTGCCCGTCTACGGAGCCTGAGCAGAAGACCGCTCCGTCTGCCCCTTCTACGGCGCCGTTGTTTTGGGTCGCCGGCTGGGATCCGATCCATTGTCCTGGGTGGTAGGCCAAACAGAGGATCCGCTTCGGGAAAGTCGTATTCCTGGTCGTAATGTTGGTGAGTTGACGTTGCTCTTATATCCAATAGTTCCTCCCGACTGTATGTAATAAAACCTAAGATTACCTGGGGTAACAGTGTAAGAAATAACCCATAAAAATTTTTTAAAAAGCTGCATAGTTTCCTAGGAACGTGAAGCGAGGCGGCCATCTCTGTCGGCTCTGGAGATGTTGCTTCAATATATCCACATCATTTTAACCTCTTGGGGCTAGGTGGGACGCTAGCGTGCCACCTGTGGTGCACTCCATCAACAGCAGGTGCATTTCAAGAGCGGCAAATTTGAATCCAAATAAATGTCAAAATTCAAATTTTTCAAAAATACAACTATGTTACACCATTTGAAAGATAAACATCTCCTTAATCTAACCACGTTTTACGATTTCAAAAAGGTTTTACGGCGAAAGCATAAATTTAGAGTATGTTAGGACAGTACATTTACAAGAGTTGTGTGTAATGTTTTGTCAAGTCAAAGACAGGGTCACCAAAACCATAAAACCAGCTAAAATGATACACTAACCTTTTACAATCTCCATCAGATGACACTCCTAGGACATTATGTTAGACAATGCATGCATTTTTAGTTCTATCAAGTTCATATTTATATACAAAAACAGCGTTTTACTATGGCATTGATGTTGAGGAAATCGTTTCCCTCCAATAACCGGCAGTCAAGTCAGCGTCACAAATTAAATAATTAAAATTAGAAAACATTGGTAAAATATTATATTGTCATTTAAAGAATTATAGATTTACATCTTTTGAACGCAATCAACTTGCCAGATTTAAAAATAACCTTACTGGGAAATCACACTTTGCAATAATCTGAGCACTGTGCCCAGAAAAATACGCGTTGCGATACAGACTAGACGTCATGTTGGGGAGATCTAAAATCGAAAATACTATGTAAATAATCCATTACCTTTGATTCTCTTCATCAGATGTCACTTCCAGGTATCACAGGTCCATAACGAATGTAGTTTTGTTCAAAAAAGCTCATCATTTATGTCCAAAAATCTCCGTCTCGTTAGCACATGATGTAAGCCAGCCGGACTTCTCGTCATGAACGAGGGGAAAAAATATATTTCCGTTCGTTCAAACATGTCAAACGTTGTATAGCATAAATCATTAGGGCCTTTTTTAACCAGAACATGAATAATATTCAAGGTGGACGAATGCATAGCCTTTTATAACGTATTGGAACGAGGGTACCCAACATGAAGTAGCGCGCCAGGTGTCTAATGGGACATCACCGTTCCATGGCTCTTGTTCGGTCAGATCTCCCTCCAGAAGACTCAAAACACTTTGTAAAGGCTGGTGACATCTAGTGGAAGCAATAGGAAGTGCCAAAATATTCCTAAACCCCTGTGTTTTTCAATGGGATAGGTTTAAAATCAATACAACACATCAGGTATCCACTTCCTGTCAGAAAATGTCTCAGGGTTTTGCCTGCCAAATGAGTTCTGTTATACTCACAGACACCATTCAAACAGTTTTGGAAACTTTAGAGTGTTTTCTATCCATATATAATAAGTATATGCATATTCTAGTTACTGGGTAGGATTAGTAACCAGATTAAATCGGGTACATTTTTTTTATCCAGACGTGCAAATGCTGCCCCCTAGACCCAACAGGTTAATATGTCATGATGCCATCTATTTTGTGAAGTGCACCAGTCCCTCCTGCAGCACCCCACAACATGATGCTGCCACCCCTGTGCTTCACGGTTGGGATGATGTTCTTCGGCTTTCAAGCCTCTCCCTTTTTCCTCCAAACATAATGATGGTCATTATGGCCAAACAGTTCTATTTTTGTTTCTTCAGACCAGAGGACATTTCTCCAAAAAGTAGTAACTTTGTCCCCACGTTCAGTTGCAAACTGTAGTCTGGCTTTTTTTATGGGGGTTTTGGAGCAGTGGCTTCTTCCTTGCTGAGCGGCCTTTCAGGTTATGACAATATAGGACTCGTTTTACTGTGGACATAGATACTTTTGTACCTGTTTTCTCCAGCATCTTCACAACGTCCTTTGCTGCTGTTCTGGGATTGATTTGCACTTTTTGCACCAGTACGTTCATCTCTAGGAGACAGAATGCGTCTCCTTCCAGAGCGGTATGATGGCTGCGTGGTCCCATGGTGTTTATAGTTGCGTACTAATGTTTGTACAGATGAACATGGTACCTTCAGGTCTTGGCGGATTTCTTTTGATTTTCCCATGATGTCAAGCAAAGAGGCACTGAGTTTGAAGGTAGTCCTTGAAATGCATCCACAGGTACAGCTCCAATTGACTCAAATTATGTCAATTAGCCTATCAGAAGCTTCTAAAGCCATGACGTCATTTTCTGGACTTTTCCAAGCTGTTTAAAGGCACAGTCAACTTAGTGTATGTAAACTTCTGACCCACTGGAATTGTGATACAGTGAATTATAAGTGAAATAATCTGTGTGTAAACATTTGTTGGAAAAATTACTTGTCTCATGCACAAAGTAGATGTCCTAACCGACTAACAAGAAATTTGTGGAGTGGTTGAAAACTAGTTTTAACTTCTCTTGGGTAGGGGGCAGTATTTTCACGGCCGGATGAAAAACAAATTAAACGGCCTACTACTCGGGCCCAGAAGCTAGGATAGCATATTATTAACAGAACTCATATGGGAGGCAAAAACCTGAGAAAAATCCAACCAGGAAATGGGAAATCTGATGCTTGTAGTCTTTTCAAGACATTGCCTTTACAGTATACAGTGACTTAGGGTTCATTTTGCACTTCCTAAGGCTTCCACTAGATGTCAACAGTCTTTAGAACCTAGTTTCAGGCTTTTGCAGTGAACAGAGAGCGAACAAGAAGGCCGGGATGTTGGTGACTCAGAAAAGGACATGAGTTCAGTGGCGCGCCTTCACGTGATGAGGTAGCTGTGTTCCATAACGTTTTTCAAGACATTGGAATCGTCCGGTTGGAATATTATTGAAGTTTTATGTTAAGGCCCTAAAGGTTGATGCTATACAACGTTTGACATGTTTCAACGAACGTAAATATAACTTTTTTTGACTTTTTGTCGTGAAATTCTGGGCGCTCTTCCTATATTTGGAGTAGCTTACTGAACGCGCAAACAACAAGGAGGTATTTGGACATAAATTATGGACTTTATCGAACAAAACAACATTTATTGTGGACCTGGGATTCCTGGAAGTGCCTTCTGATGAAGATCATCAAAGGTAAGTGAATATTTATAATGCTATTTATGATTTTAGATGACTCCAAAATGGCGGGTATGTGTATTGCCTGGTGTATGTTTCTGAGCGCCGTACTCAGATTATTGCAAAGTGTGCTTTCCCCGTAAAGCTTTTTGAAATCTGTCACAGCGGTTGCATAAAGGAGATGGTTATCTATAATTCTTTGAATAACAGTTGAATATTTTATCAACGTTTATGATGAGTATTTTTGTAAATTGTTGTACTGATTCACCGACAGTATTGGAGGCAAAATATTTTCTGAACATCACGCGCCAATGTAAAATACTGTTTTTGGATATAAATATGGACTTTATGGAACAAAACATACATGTATTGTCTAACATTGAGTCCTAGGAGTGTCATCTGATGAAGATCGTCAAAGGTTAGTGAATATTTTAGCAGAATTTCTGTTTTTTGTGACCCCTCTCCTGCTTGGAAAATGGCTGTGTGGTTTTTCTTGTGTTGTCCTTGTCCTAACATAATCTAACTTTATGCTTTTGCCGTAAAGCCTTTTTGAAATAGAACAATGTGGTTACATTAAGGAGAAGTGTATCTTTAAAATGGTGTAAAATAGTCGTATGTTTGAGAACTTTGAATTATGACATTTTGTTGTTTTGAATTTGGCACTCTGATTTTTCACTGGCTGTTGAATAGTGTGAACCGTGGGTGGGATGGTAGCGTCCCACCTGCACAAGGTTTTAATGACTCCAACCTAAGTGTATGTAAGCTTCCGACTTTAACTGTATATGGGACGCTGGGCTGAGGGAGTTGTAGTTTGCATTAGCAACTATTCAACCTTGTTCAGTGAAGAAACGTGGTAATTAATGACAATGACCAAAATCCAATGCGCCTGTTCTTTTCCGGATCGGACAGAGATGGATACACTTTCACGCCTGCTACGTTAGGTTAGATACACACAGACCACATATGCCTCCGCATGAGAGAGGAATGCACACAACACAATGACAAAAGAGCGGGATAGAGACAGTTTGTGAAAGTATGCTTTATCTACTTTGAAAAACGAGTACAATTATTGTCAGCTCTGCAGCATACTTAGGCAGGCAAGTCTAGCTAAATAGGATAACTAAAGACAGTACAGTATGGGGGTGGCTATGAGGTAGGGGTAAGGAAGAAAGTGGAACATATAAATAAATATGGAACAGTGGAATGCACAATCCTTCTGGAAGATCTAATGAAGGAGAAGATGGCGGACAGGAAAAAAAGGAGGAACATGCTTTGAGTGAAGATGGCGTGGTAGAGCACACAACTTTTGGAAGAGCTACAGAAGGAAATTGAACGTGATGAGAGTGAGGATGAATTAACTGTGGTGGCAGGTGAGGTAAAGAATGCCGAGTTTGAACCTCGTCCTGATGATGACAAAGATTATTCTGGCCCAGAGGGAGTGCAATTTTTGCTTTCTGGCAGATCCATATGTGGTGTCAGGTTGGGTAATGTCGGGTTGGTGAAAGTAACTCGGAGTGGAATCGTATAGATTTTTTATCGTTTCTGCCATCCAGAGGGGGCGTGCACTCAACACCTCGTGGCTTGGGACAAGAACTGTGACTTGCTTTCCTATCCGGAGCAGGGCGCCATTGAAAGAAGTGATAACTGGAGTGGTGTAAAGTGTTGAGGATGATCAACTGAAGTTGAAGATTCCTGGTGTCTGGGACACCCACCGTTTGGTCCGACGCAGACCTGGTGGTGAGTGTGGTGAAACAGAGAAGACACTATTTGTACTACTGAGTTTTGATGCAGTCTTTACCAGATTAAGTCAAGTCAGGATGTGTCAGTTGCCCGTGAGAGCTTTTGAATGTTTACTATTTTTGGCATTCGAATTTATATTAACTTCTATGGGCTACGTGCGGGACACAGCCAGTGAAATATCAGGGCGGCAAATTCAAAAAAAGAAAATGTCATAATTCAACTTTCTCAAACATACAACTATTTTACACCATTTTAAAGATACACTTCTCCTTGTCAATAAAACCCAAAACACAGCTAAATGAAGCACTAACCTTTTGACGATCTTCATCAGATGACACTCCTAGGACATTATGTTACACAATACATGTATGTTTTGTTCGATAAAGTTCATATTTATATCCAAAAACAGCATTTTACATTGGCGCGTGATGATCAGAAAATGTATTCCCCCCAAAACATTCGGTGAATAAGCACATCAAGTTACAAAAATTCTCATCATAAACGTTGACAAAATATAAAACAATTATTTAAAGAATTATAGATAGACTACTCCTGGATGCAACCGCTATGTCAGATATTAAAATAGCTTTACGGAGAAAGCACATTTTTCAATATTCTGAGTACATAGCTCAGCCATCACAGCAAGCTATACAGACACCTGCCAAGTTCGGTGTCAACTAAACTCAGAATTAGTATTATAAATATTTTCTTACCTTTGCTGATCTTCATCAGAATGCACTCCCAGGACTGCTACTTCCACAAGAAATGATGTTTTTGTTCGAAATAATCCATATTTATGTCCAAATACCTCCGTTTTGTTTGTGTGTTCAGAGCACTATCCAAAGGCATAACGCGCGAGTGCGGTACCAGAGACGAAAAGTCTAAATGTTCCATTACCGTACTTAGAAGCATGTCAAACGCTGTTTAAAATCAAACTTTATGGTATTTTTAATGTAAAATTGTGATAATATTCCAACCGGACAATAGCATATTCATTCAAGAAGAAAAAGAAGGGGGATCGCGGGATCGCGCATATCCAATCCCTTTGTCTCCAGGCAGTCCACTCAGTGACTGAGCTCCTATTATCTGCCCAGTGACAGGAGAATGCTGAAAGAACCTTCTGAAGGCTGTTGACAGCCAATGGAAGCCTTAGGAAGTGCAACGTGACCCCACAGAAACTGTAGTTTCGATAGAGAATCAAAAGAACTACAATTCTCAGACTTTCCACTTCCTGGTTGGATTTTTCTCAGGTTTTTGCCTGCCATATGAGTTCTGTTATACTCACAGACACCATTCAAACAGTTTTAGAAACTTTAGAGTGTTTTCTATCCAAATCCTCTAATAATATGCATATTCTAGTTTCTGGGCCAGAGTAGTAACCAGTTTAATTTGGGTACGTTTTTCATCCGGCCGTGAAAATACTGCCCCCTACACCTCAACAGGTTAAATAGCTGAAATAATTGTAATCTCATTATTTCATAATGCATTTAAATAATTGAAACTGCAACCGACCTCAAAAAGCACTAATTGCTCAGCACTACCTATTCATCCGATTCTCTTTCCGTTTCTATTGTGATTAATCAAAAATGCCATGGTAAAGAGGGCATAAGAAGTGCTGTCGGGTTTTTGCAGTGTGCTTGGTGTCGTGACTTTACTTTCATTAATCTAATGACTGTTATTGATCGATTCAACTATGTTTAATTGTTACCCGATTAAATGAATCATGGAACAATTAACTCATTAGGAATTTGGGGCACCACGAGACCGGTTGTTTACCATATCCTGAATTAACCTCTTACATCTAGATGTGCCGCTAGCGGAACGCCTCGCCAATATCCAATGATAGAGCGTGGCGCGAATTACAAACACCTCAGAAATCCAAAAACTTCAATTTTTCAAATATATGACTATTTTCACCATTTTAAAGACAAGACTCTCCTTTATCTAACCACATTGTCCGATTTCAAAAAGGCTTTACAACGAAAGCAAAACATTAGATTATGTCAGGAGAGTACGCAGCCAGAAATAATCACACACCCATTTTTCAAGCTAGCATATAATTTCACAAAAACCAAAACCACAGCTAAATGCAGCACTAACCTTTGATGATCTTCATCAGATGACACTCCTAGGACATTATGTTATAAAATACATGCATGTTTTATTCAATCAAGTTCATATTTATATCAAAAACCAGCTTTTTACATTAGCATGTGATGTTCAGAACCAGCATACCCACCGAACACTTCCGGTGAATTTACTAAATTACTCACGATAAACGTTCACAAAAAAACATAACAATTATTTTAAGAATTATAGATACAGAACTCCTTTATGCAATCACGGTGTCCGATTTTAAAATAGCTTTTCGGTGAAAGCACATTTTGCAATATTCTGAGTAGATAGCCCGGCCATCATGGCTAACTATTTTGACACCCACCAAGTTTGGCACTCACCAAACTCAGATTTACTATAAGACAAATTGGATTACCTTTGCTGTTCTTCGTCAGAATGCACTCCATAGTTATATCCAAATAGCTGCGTTTTGTTCTTGCGTTCAAGACACTATCCGAAGGGTGACGCGCCAGCACGTATCGTGACAAAAAATTTCAAAATATTCCATTACCGTACTTCGAAGCATGTCAAACGCTGTTTAAAATCAATTTTTATGCGATTTTCTTGTAAAATAGCGATAATATTCCGACCCGGAGACCTTGTTTTCGTTCAAACACTGAAAATAGAAAATGGAGTCTTCACATGCACGCGTGCGCCCGTGTCATTGTTCTCAGAACGACCACTTTCCAAAAGCCCTACTGTTTTTCGCCCAGGGACTGCAGAGTCATCATTCCCCATTCTGGCGCCTTCTGAGAGCCTCTATTTTTGATAAAGAGGCTATAGAAGGCCAAGAAATGGTCAGAGAGGGCACTTCCTGTATGGAATCTTCTCAGGTTTTGGCCTGCCATGAGTTCTGTTATACTCACAGACACCATTCAAACAGTTTTAGAAACGTTTGGGTGTTTTCTATCCAAATCAAATAATTATATGCATATTCTTGTTTCTGGACAGGACTAATAACCAGATTAAATCGGGTACGTTTTTTTATCCGGCCGTGAAAATACTGCCCCCTATCCTAAACAGGTTAAACTCTAAAGGTCTTTACCTATCACATCCATAAAACAGTCAAGGTATTGATCATAACCTCTTATCATATCATCATTCTGAACAGTCATAACCTCCTGCATCTGCAAAAACCCCAGCCTTACTTATGATTCAGTACTACACAAATTGGTTTAATAATGTATTTACTAGTTAACTAAATGATAACACAGGATAACATACACACTTAATATATTAGGAAAAGGTCCCTAGCGGACTGACACAACATATGTGATCCGATTCAGGAAACTAAGCGTATGTCGCAAGTCACAACTTCACAGGAGAGCCGTTTGAACAAAAAAACATTTTTTATCAAAAATGCCTTCTCGAAACATGTGAACTTTCATGTGTCTCAACAACAAAAATGTTATAAGCCTTGTTGGTTAACTTCTTGCGGATCAGTGGGACGCTAGAGCGCGAAATTCAAATTACAGAAATAGTCATGTTTAACATTCATAAAAATACAAGTGTCATACATCAGAAAAAAACTTCTTCTTAATCCAGCTGCTGTGTCAGATTTCAGAAATCGAAAGCACACCATGCGATTATCTGAGGACACCGCTCAGCACCCAAAAGCATTAATAACATTTTTCAACCAGGCAGGTGCGCCAAGAAAGTCAGAAATAGCGATAAAATAAATGCCTTACCTTTGAAGATCTTCTTCTGTTGGCACTCCAAAAGGTCCCAGCTACATCACAAATGGTCCTTTTGTTCGATAAAGTCCTTCTTTATATCTCCAAAAACTCAGTTTAGCTGGCGCACTTCATTCAATAATCCACCGGTTTCCCTCCTTCAAAATGCATACAAAATGAATCCTAAACGTTACCAATAAACTTCTCCAAACAAGTCAAAAAACGTTTATAATCAAACCTCAGGTACCCTAATACGTAAATAAATGATCAAATTTAGGACGGAGAATCGTTATTGTCTTTACCGGAGATAAACAACAAAGTACGCGCTCTCATCCACACGCGTGAAAACACTACAGCAAAAACGTCAGCCACTTAGAAAAACTACAAATTCTAACTCATTTTTCCAAAAACAAGCCTGAAACTCTTTCTAAAGACTGTTGACATCTAGTGGAAGCCCTAGGAACTGCAATCTGGGAGGTTTTTCCTTCATATTAAAAATGAATGAGTGGTGGGCTGAATTTCTTTTTTTTTATGGTTTTGTCCTCGGTTTTTTGCCTGTCATATAAGTTCTGTTATACTCACAGACATTATGTTAACCTGTTAGGGCTAGGGGGCAGCATTTGCACGTCTGGATAAAAAAAATGTACCCGATTTAATCTGGTTACTAATCCTACCCAGTAACTAGAATATGCATATACTTATTATATATGGATAGAAAACACTCTAAAGTTTCTAAAACTGTTTGAATGGTGTCTGTGAGTATAACAGAACTCATTTGGCAGGCAAAACCCTGAGACATTTTCTGACAGGAAGTGGATACCTGATGTGTTGTATTGACTTTAAACCTATCCCATTGAAAAACACAGGGGCTGAGGAATATTTTGGCACTTCCTATTGCTTCCACTAGATGTCACCAGCCTTTACAAAGTGTTTTGAGTCTTCTGGAGGGAGATCTGACCGAACAAGAGCCATGGAACGATGATGTCCCATTAGACACCTGGCGCGCGAGTTCATGTTGGGTACCCTCGTTCCAATACGTTATAAAAGAGTATGCTTTCGTCCACCTTGAATATTATTCATGTTCTGGTTAAAAAAGGCCCTAATGATTTATGCTATACAACGTTTGACATGTTTGAACGAACGTAAATATATTTTTTCCCCTCGTTCATGACGAGAAGTCCGGCTGGCTTAGATCATGTGCTAACAAGACGGAGATTTTTGGACATAAATGATGAGCTTTTTTGAACAAAACTACATTCGTTATGGACCTGTGATACCTGGAAGTGACATCTGATGAAGAGAATCAAAGGTAATGGATTATTTACATAGTATTTTCGATTTTAGATCTCCCCAACATGACGTCTAGTCTGTATCGCAACGCGTATTTTTCTGGGCGCAGTGCTCAGATTATTGCAAAGTGTGATTTCCCAGTAAGGTTATTTTTAAATCTGGCAAGTTGATTGCGTTCAAGAGATGTAAATCTATAATTCTTTAAATGACAATATAATATTTTACCAATGTTTTCTAATTTTAATTATTTAATTTGTGACGCTGACTTGACTGCCGGTTATTGGAGGGAAACGATTTCCTCAACATCAATGCCATAGTAAAACGCTGCTTTTGGATATAAATATGAACTTGATAGAACTAAAAATGCATGCATTGTCTAACATAATGTCCTAGGAGTGTCATCTGATGGAGATTGTAAAAGGTTAGTGCATCATTTTAGCTGGTTTTATGGTTTTGGTGACCCTGTCTTTGAATTGACAAAACATTACACACAACTCTTGGACCTTTAAGAATTTCATACTTGAAGATGGAGGCCTTGAACACCATTGGCAGTTTGATTGAATTTAGAGTATTTATGGTAGTATATCATGAATATACAGTACCAGTCAAAAGTTTGGACGATCCCGCATGTGAAGTAGGGAAATTAATATTCAATGACTGATGGTGACCTGGTTAATTTGTAGCATCCGATTTCACCTCGGTCCACTCAGAGTCAGCCTGCTCAGCCTGGTACAAAACCTGGTACGACTCCACAGAGGTAACACCAAGGATGGTCCTAACATACTCTAAATTTATGCTTTCGCCGTAAAACCTTTTTGAAATCGTAAAACGTGGTTAGATTAAGGAGATGTTTATCTTTCAAAGGGTGTAAAATAGTTGTATGTTTGAAAAATTTGAATTTTGACATTTATTTGGATTCAAATTTGCCGCTCTTGAAATGCACCTGCTGTTGATGGAGTGCACCACGGGTGGCACGCTAGCGTCCCACCTAGCCCATAGAGGTTAACAGTTTTAGAAACTTTAGTGTTTTCTATCCAAATCTATCAATTATATGCATATCCTAGCTTCTGGGCCTGAGTAACAGGTAGTTTACTTTGGGCATGCTTGTCATCCAGTCGTCAAAATACTGCCCCCTAGCCCAAAGAGGTTAAGCCCCAGAAAAAGGCTGTAACCTTCCCACTAGTCCTGATTGGCTGAGATAATGAGTGGGCTGGACATGCTGAGAGATGAGTTTGGATTGGTCTGCCATATAGAAGGCCTCTGTCTATTTGAGCTCGTCAGTCTGTGTTAGTAATCCTGTTGAACCCGCTTTATTTGTGTAGTGGAGCTGCATAAGTGTTGCGCTCCACTTTCTGGATAATCAAGTTTTGAAATCAGTGGAATTAGAATATGATAACTAAAGAGATGGAGAAAATACCTGTTTCCGGATTACATATTCAAACTAAGGACAACTGTGGTATGGCATTCCTGACAGGGAGATACGTCCATCATTCATGATGATAGTCTAGCATTAACTAGCTACATTTTCAGATATTACACATTTCAAATTTTGACAGAAAGTGTTTTTATTTAAAGCTAAAGTGTACTGTTAGCTAGCTGGCTCCCTAGCTGACGTTATTATTCGTATCCCAGAGCCGTATTCATGCAGGGTAGTAACGACATGATTTGGCACTGTGTTCATTGTTGTTTAACTAGCTAACATTGAACCTGGTTGGTTAGCTGCCAGCACTGTGGCATTGTTGGCACTGTGTTCATTGTTGTTTAACTGGAAGATAGGCAAGCCAGCCGTGTCTATGGTTCCCATGATGATTTTAGAAGAGTAGTACAGTGGTCCCACTTAAATTAGCTTTTCTAGATACTTTTCTTAGGACAGCTAATCAGCTGTACCAGTGATTGTCTGAGAGATGAGCTTCTCGCCTCTTCCTCGTGTTGGTATTCAGTGTTCAAAACACTTTGGACGTGAGCTGCAGCTCGACGGCTTTTTGGTCTAAATGTTCATTTCTTTACCAATCCCTTTATGCACTATGGTCGTCAGGGACAGTTCTGTCAGGCTGACACGCTCTTTGACCTCACTCGGGGCATGGCTACTTACTGTGTAAAGTTTATAGGAGACACATTCTCTTTTGGCTCCTAAAATCACATTCCTATCTTTAGAAAAACCCTGATATGACCCATTTGGATCCTCACAGGACAGTCACGACATTGGAATCTATAAGGGTTAATAGTGTCTGTGTTCCACCTACTATTCCCTATATAGTGCACTATGGGCCCTGGTCAAAAGTCATGCACTATATTGGTTATTATTTATTTAACTAGGCAAGTCAGTTAAGAACAAATTGTTATTTACAATGAAGACAGATTTCTACTTTGTCAGCTCGGGATTCAATCTAGCAACCTTTCGGGTTACTGACACAACGTTCTAACCACTAGGCTACCTGCCAGCAGTGTATGTGTAATAGGGTACCATTTGAGATGCAGTTCCTGAATGCTACAAGTAGCTAAGGAGTAGTTCTATGTTTGGAATAGCAGCTGCCATACTTTTTTTGGCACACCGCCACTAGTTTTTTAGTCTTTAGTGATACAGGTAACTGCCAAAATAATGGAAACACTTGAGTAAATGAGGGTTCTGGCGGCTCTGTTATGGTGTGGGGTGCATTTTCCTGGTCCACTCAACCCATTAGAGGGCAAGGTAAATGGCAGTAAATACTAACCTTCTACCCCCGAGCAATAAGATTGTTAAATAGTTAGTCCGAGTAGCTATTGGTTAACTGTTTAACTATCTGAGTTGGCTCCTGAGTGGCACAGCTGTCTAAAGCACGGCACCTCAGTGCTAGAGGTGTCACTTCAGACACTCTGGTTGAAATCCAGGCTGTATCACAACTGGCTGTGATTGGGAGTACCATAGGGCGGTGCACAATTGGCCCAGCATTGGCTGGTGTAAACCATATGCCATTGCCGTCTCTGTCATCAGATCTCTACCCAATTGAACACTTATGGTAGATTCTGAGTCTGTAATGCCAACATGTTTCAAGGAGACCACAATAGTCCCTGTGCCCAAGAACACTAAGGTAACCTGCCTAAATGACTACCTACCCGTAGCACTCACGTCTGTAGCCATGAAATGTTTTGAAAGGCTGGTCATGGCTCACATCAACACCATTATCCCAGAAACCCTAGACCCACTCCTATTTGCATACCGCCCTAACAGACCCACAGATGATGCAATCTCTATTGCACTCCACAATGCTGTTTCCCACCTGGACAAAAGGAACACCTATGTGAGAATGCTATTCATTGACTACAGCTCAGCGTTCAACACCAGAGTGCCCTCAAAGCTCATCACTAAGCTAAGTAAGGGTAGGTAACAACACATGTGCCACGCTGATCCTCAACACGGGGGCCCTTCAGGGGTGCATGCTCAGTCCCATTCCCGTACTCCCTGTTCACTCATGACTGCACAGCCAGGCATGACTCCAACACCCTCAGGCCTAAGTGCCTGCCTACCTGCCTTTCTAGTGCCTACCTGCCTGCCTGTCTCTCTCTCTGCTTGCCTGCCTCTGTGACATGTACAGCCAATCTATCAGGTGCTGGTTGTGAACATGGACAGATAAGGCACTGGGACTTTTGACAAAGCTTACAGTACAGACTCCAACACCATCATTAAGTTTGCAGACGACACAACAGTGGTAGGCCTGATCACCGACAACGACGAGACAGCCTATAGGGAGGAGGTCAGAGACCTGGCCTTGTGGTTCCAGAATAACAACCTATCCCTCTTAACGTAACCAAGACTAAGGAGATGATTGTGGACTACAGAAAAAGGAGGACCGAGCACGCCCCCATTCTCATCGACGGGGCTGTAGTGGAGCAGGTTGAGCACTTCAAGTTCCTCGGTGTCCACATCAACAACAAACTAGAATGGTCCAAACACACCAAGACAGTCGTGAAGAGGGCACAACAAAGCCTATTCCCCCTCAGGAATCTGAAAAGATTTGGCATGGGTCCTCAGATCCTCAAAAGGTTCTACAGCTCCACCATCGAGAGCATCCTGACTGGTTGCATCACTTTCTGGTATGGCAACTGCTTGGCCTCCGACCGCAAGGCCCTTCAGAGGGTAGTGCGTACGGCCAGTACATCACTGGGACCAAGCTTCCTGCCATCCAGGACCTCTATACCAGGCGGTATCAAAGGAAGGCCCTAAAAATGTTCAAAGACTCCAGCCACCCTTGTAATGGACTAATAATGTTCTCTCTGCAACCGCATTGCAAGCGGTACAGGAATGCCAAGTCTAGATCCAAGAGGCTTCTAAACAGCTTCTACCCCCAAGCCATAAGACTCCTGAACATCTAATCAAATGGCTACCCAGACTATTTTCATTACCCCCCCCCCCCTTTACACTGCTGCTACTCTCTGTTATTATCTATGCATAGTCACTTTAATAACTCTACCTACATGTACATATTACCTCAAATTACCTTGACTTACCGGTGCCCCCGCACATCGACTCTGTACCGGTAACCCCTGTATATAGCCTCGCTATTGTTATTTTTACTGCTGCTCTTCAATTATTGTTAATTTTCTTATTTAAAAAGAAATGTAAACTGCATTGTTGGTTAGGGCTTGTAAATAAGCATTTCACTGTAAGGTCTACACCACCATCAACAAATCACCAAATTATGGAATTTCTCTTGGAAGAAAGGTGTCGCATCCCTCCAAAAGAATTCCAGACACTTGTAGAATCTATGCCAAGGCACATTGAAGCTGTTCTGGTGGCTCGTGGTGGCCCAACGCCTTATTAACCTCTTGGGGCTAGGTGGGACGCTAGCGTGCCACCTGTGGTGCACTCCATCAACAGCAGGTGCATTTCAAGAGCGGCAAATTTGAATCCAAATAAATGTCAAAATTCAAATTTTTCAAAAATACAACTATGTTACACCATTTGAAAGATAAACATCTCCTTAATCTAACCACGTTTTACGATTTCAAAAAGGTTTTACGGCGAAAGCATAAATTTAGAGTATGTTAGGACAGTACATTTACAAGAGTTGTGTGTAATGTTTTGTCAAGTCAAAGACAGGGTCACCAAAACCATAAAACCAGCTAAAATGATACACTAACCTTTTACAATCTCCATCAGATGACACTCCTAGGACATTATGTTAGACAATGCATGCATTTTTAGTTCTATCAAGTTCATATTTATATACAAAAACAGCGTTTTACTATGGCATTGATGTTGAGGAAATCGTTTCCCTCCAATAACCGGCAGTCAAGTCAGCGTCAGAAATTAAATAATTAAAATTAGAAAACATTGTTAAAATATTATATTGTCATTTAAAGAATTATAGATTTACATCTTTTGAACGCAATCAACTTGCCAGATTTAAAAATAACCTTACTGGGAAATCACACTTTGCAATAATCTGAGCACTGTGCCCAGAAAAATACGCGTTGCGATACAGACTAGACGTCATGTTGGGGAGATCTAAAATCGAAAATACTATGTAAATAATCCATTACCTTTGATTCTCTTCATCAGATGTCACTTCCAGGTATCACAGGTCCATAACGAATGTAGTTTTGTTCAAAAAAGCTCATCATTTATGTCCAAAAATCTCCGTCTCGTTAGCACATGATGTAAGCCAGCCGGACTTCTCGTCATGAACGAGGGGAAAAAATATATTTCCGTTCGTTCAAACATGTCAAACGTTGTATAGCATAAATCATTAGGGCCTTTTTTAACCAGAACATGAATAATATTCAAGGTGGACGAATGCATAGCCTTTTATAACGTATTGGAACGAGGGTACCCAACATGAAGTAGCGCGCCAGGTGTCTAATGGGACATCACCGTTCCATGGCTCTTGTTCGGTCAGATCTCCCTCCAGAAGACTCAAAACACTTTGTAAAGGCTGGTGACATCTAGTGGAAGCAATAGGAAGTGCCAAAATATTCCTAAACCCCTGTGTCTTTCAATGGGATAGCTTTAAAGTCAATACAACACATCAGGTATCCACTTCCTGTCAGAAAATGTCTCAGGGTTTTGCCTGCCAAATGAGTTCTGTTATACTCACAGACACCATTCAAACAGTTTTGGAAACTTTAGAGTGTTTTCTATCCATATATAATAAGTATATGCATATTCTAGTTACTGGGTAGGATTAGTAACCAGATTAAATCGGGTACATTTTTTTTATCCAGACGTGCAAATGCTGCCCCCTAGACCCAACAGGTTAACTCTTAGGGATCCCTTAAGCCCCACTACCTCACGAATCCCGTTAACGGGATTGATTTGACAACATCCAGTGAAATTGCAGCACGCCAAATTCAAAAACAGAAATACTCATAATAAAAATTCATATAACATACAAGTGTTATACACTGCTCAAAAAAATAAAGGGAACACTTAAACAACACAATGTAACTCCAAGTCAATCACACTTCTGTGAAATCAAACTATCCCCTTAGGAAGCAACACTGATTGACAATAAAATGTCACATGCTGTTGTGCAAATGGAATAGACAACAGGTGGAAATTATAGGCAATTAGCAAGACACCCCCAATAAAGGAGTGGTTCTACAGGTGGTGACCACAGACCACTTCTCAGTTCCTATGCTTCCTGGCTGATGTTTTGGTCACTTTTGAATGCTGGCGGTGCTTTCACTCTAGTGGTAGCATGAGACGGAGTCTACAACCCACACAAGTGGCTCAGGTAGTGCAGCTCATCCAGGATGGCACATCAATGCGAGCTGTGGCAAGAAGGTTTGCTGTGTCAGCGTAGTGTCCAGAGCATGGAGGCGCTACCAGGAGACAGGCCAGTACATCAGGAGACGTGGAGGAGGCCGTAGGAGGGCAACAACCCAGCAGCAGGACCGCTACCTCCGCCTTTGTGCAAGGAGGAGCAGGAGGAGCACTGCCAGAGCCCTGCAAAATGACCTCCAGCAGGCCACAAATGTGCATGTGTCTGCTCAAATGGTCAGAAACAGACTCCATGAGGGTGGTATGAGGGCCCGACGTCCACAGGTGGGGGTTGTGCTTACAGCGCAACACCGTGCAGGACGTTTGGCATTTGCCAGAGAACACCAAGATTGGCAAATTCGCCACTGGTGCCCTGTGCTCTTCACAGATGAAAGCAGGTTCACACTGAGCACATGTGACAGACGTGACAGAGTCTGGAGACGCCGTGGAGAACATTCTGCTGCCTGCAACATCCTCCAGCATGACCGGTTTGGCGGTGGGTCAGTCATGGTGTGGAGTGGCATTTCTTTGGGGGGCCGCACAACCCTCCATGTGCTCACCAGAGGTAGCCTGGCTGCCATTAGGTACCCAGATGAGATCCTCAGACCCTTTGTGAGACCATATGCTAGTGTGGTTGGCCCTGGGTTCCTCCTAATGCAAGACAATGCTAGACCTCATGTAGCCGGAGTGTGTCAACAGTTCCTGCAAGAGGAAGGCATTGATGCTATGGACTGGCCCGCCCGTTCCCCAGACCTGAATCCAATTGAGCACATCTGGGACATCATGTCTCGCTCCACCCACCAACGCCACGTTGCACCACAGACTGTCCAGGAGTTGGCGGATGCTTTAGTCCAGGTCTGGGAGGAGATCCCTCAGGAGATCATCCGCTACCTCATCAGGAGCATGCCCAGGCGTTGTAGGGAGGTCATACAGGCACGTGGAGGCCACACACACTACTGAGCCTCATTTTGACTTGTTTTAAGGACATTACATAAAAGTTGGATCAGCCTGTAGTGTGGTTTTCCACTTTAATTTTGAGTGTGACTCCAAATCCAGACCTCCATGGGTTGATAAATTGGATTTCCATTGATTATTTTTGTGTGATTTTGTTGTCAGCACATTCAGCTATGTAAAGAAAAAAGTATTTCATAAGATTATTTCATTCATTCAGATCTAGGATGTGTTATTTTAGTGTTCCCTTTATTTTTTTGAGCAGTGTACATCAAAATAAAGCTTAACTTCTTGTTAATCCAGCCGCTGTGTCAGATTTCAAAAAGGCTTTACGGCGAAAGCAGACCCTCCAATTATCTGAGGACAGCACCCCGCATACAAACACATAAAAATCAGATTTCAACCAGGCAGGTGCTTGACAAAAGACAGAAATAGTGATATAATTAATGCCTTACCTTTGAAGATCTTCTTCTGTTGGCACTCCAAAATGTCCCAGAAACATCACAAATGGTCCTTTTGTTCGATAATGTCTTTCTTTATGTCCCAAAAATGTCAATTTATTTGACGCGGTTGATTCAGAAATACACCGGTTTCAACTCGCCCAACATGCCTACAAAGTATCTAATAAGTTACCTGTAAACTTGGTCCAAACATTTCAAACAACATTCCTAATACAACCTTAGGTACCCTAAAATGTAAATAATCGATAAAATTTAAGATGGAATGAACTGTTTCTAATACCGGATAAAAACGTGAAGCGCGTTCCAGGTCATGCACACCAAAAGACTTGAGTCCATCTGAGTGACACATGGAAAGAATAGGGCTACTTCTTAATTTCTCAAAAGAAAAACATCAACCAATTTCTAAAGACTGTTGACGTCTAGTGGAAGCCATAGGAACTGCAACCAGATTCCTGTTAAAAAGGGCTTCCCATGTAAAACACATTGACCTCAGAATTCTTTTGCCCTGGATGGATTGTGCAGGTTTCGCCTGCCAAATCAGTTCTACTATACTCACAGACATTATTCAAACAGTTTTAGAAACTTCAGGGTGTTTTCTATCCCAATCTACTAATAATATGCATATCCTAGCTTCTGGGCCTGAGTAGCAGGCAGTTTACTTTGGGCACTCTTTTCATCCGGACGTGAAAATACTGCCCCCTAGCCCAAAGAGGTTTTAAGACACTTTATGTTTCCATTATTTTGGCAGTTACCTGTGTATTGCATATACAGTGCCTCTGTGCCTCTAACTGAATTTATTTTTTCACTTTCACTGTAATAATTACTCAGTGTTGGCAGTATCTAAGCACTGTGTGAGTCACCTGCCATTTAGGGAAATCTAAATGGATCCTGTCATATAGGTATTCCTGTGATTAGAGAATACTGTCTGTTATGCACCTCTCACAATGAAAGCTTGCATGAATAGTTATTCTCCCCTGATGTATGGTTTGACAAGTCATCCTGTTTTAATGATCATCATTGCTTAGGTAACTCTCCATCAAGCTAGCTACATGTTCGCTTACCAAATTGACACCCCTTCATTCCATCTACTTCAGATTTATAGTTCTAAGATACATATCCTTCCCAGTGGTAACTCTTCATCAAGCTAGCTATTGTAGGTACATCTGGCTTGCAAATTGACACTCCTTCATTCCTGTTACCCTTCATTCCTGCCACTTCAGGTTTCCAGTTCTAAGTCACTTCATCTATACTGTAGCTACAGTTGAACTTGGAAGTTTACATACACTTAGGTTGGAGTCATTAAAACTTGTTTTATCAACCACTCCACAAATTTCTTGTTAACAGACTATAGTTTCGGCAAGTCGGTTAGGACATCTACTTTGTGCATGACACAAGTAATTTTTCCAACAATTGTTTACTGACAGATTATTTCACTTATAATTCACTGTATCACAATTCCAGTGGGTCAGAAGTTTACATACACTAAGAAAATGATGTCATGGCTTTAGAAGCTTCTGATAGGCTAATTGACATAATGTGAGTCAATTGGAGTTGTACCTGTGGATGTATTTCAAGGCCTACCTTCAAACTCAGTGCCTCTTTGCTTGACATCATGGGAAAATCAATGTGGCAGCATCATGTTATGGGGGAGGGACGGGAGGGACTGGTGCACTTCACAAACTTGATGGCATCATGAGGAATGAAAATGATGTGGATATATTGAAACAACATCTCAAGACATCAGTCAGGAAGTTAAAGCTTGGTGGCAAATGTTTCTTCTAAATGGACAACGACCCCAAGCATACTTCCAATGTTGTGGCAAAATGGCTTAAGGACAACAAAGTCAAGGTATTGGAGTGGCCATCACAAAGCCCTGACCTCAGGGACCTGAAGCTTGTGGAAGGCTACCCGAAACATTTGACCCAAGTTAAACAATGTAAAGGCAATGCTACCAAATACTAATTGAGTTTATGTAAACCTCTGACCCACTGGGAATGTGATGAAAGAAATAAAAGCTGAAATAAATCATTCTCTACTATTATTCTGACATTTCACATTCTTAAAATAACCTAAGATAGGACATTTTTACTATGATTAAATGTCAGGAATTGTGAAAAAGTGAGTTTAAATGTATTTGGCTAAAGTGTATGTAAACTTCCGATTTCAACCATATATTATGAAAAAATGACGCTGTACCCTGTTACTTCTGCTGAAGGATTCTAATTCTTTAGTTACGTATACAATCTTAGAAAAAAGGGTTCCAAAGGGGTTCTTTGCAGAGGGACAGGTTTCGATTAGAAGAACCCTTTTTGGAAGACAAAGGTTCTTTGTAAGTCAAAAGGTCATGGAAAGAGCAGGTGTTGCTGTTTTGAACACTCAGTGTATGTAATGTACTGTCATAAATAATTACATGTTAAAGGCTAATAATGCTGTTGGGTTCTACACGTTCATCGAGCGTTCTAATAAGAACCCTCCAAATATAAAGGTTTTCTCAGTAGAACCCTTCAGAGGCTTCTAGGTAGAACCATATACAGGGGGTTCTTTGAAGAACCCTACTTAGAGGGTTCTAGACAGAACCCTCTGCAAAGGGTTCTACCCAGCACCAAAAAGGGTTCCTCTATGGGGACAAACTGAAAAACCTTGTATGGTTCTATTTAGCACCTTCTTTCTAAGAGTGTACCTTCCTCTTTCTCACCCCCATGCAGCCATGCAGACCACACTTTATCACCATGTGTAAACACCTGGCCCTTATCGCTCTTTAAGTGTTAACCATTTCTGAGCATCACTGTCAACACATATGCTCCAGAGATTCTTTCTCTCTCTCTCGCCATTTCTCTTTCTCTCTCGAGGGAATATTAACAGACCCTGCTGTGGCTGTGCCCTTCCCTCCAAGCTCTCTCCTCTCCCACTCCCTCTCTCTTTGTCCACTCCTTTCTCTCTCTCTCTGCCCTCTCTCACTCTCTCCTATCTTTCCTCCCTCCTTCTCCCTTCCTCCCTCTCACTCCCTCTCTGACACTTCTTCTTTTGATAATGAACCCCCAGTGGCACTCTGGGGTTGCGTTCTGCCACTGTGTGTCTCTCACTCTCTCTCCTTTGTCTCTGTGGCGTGCTGCAGTGCTCCTCAATGCTTTTTTTTGATAATCCTCCACGGTCTCGTCTAAAGGGTGTGTCTGTTTTGAAGGCCACGTGGCATGAACAATTAATAATTACTCCTTATGCCTCTTCTTTTTTTTTACCCCTAAAAGCTTCAGCTCCATTTTTCCATTTTATGGACAATCTTTCTTCTGGGTTTCTTTTCCTTTCCCTTTCACTCTCTTCCTTTCTCTCCATCTCCTCTATCTTCTTGTCCCCCCCCCCCCCATCTGTCATCAAGAGGAAATTGATTTTCTTTTCCAGTTCCATATTTACAGTCGTTTTTATGTCATTGCTTGCATACATGTGATGTGTATGTATAGTTTATTGTGCTATACAATTCTGTTTTCTTCTGTATGCACAGCTTAACTCATTCGTTTCTCAGTCATTTTCTAATGGGATATGATTGCTGGTCCTGTTTCCTGGAATATGTGGTTGATAACAGGAAATTGTTAGCGAAAAGCAGTGGGGTGCTGGTTGTGTTTCTACAGCAGGGCTAGTCAGCCATAATGGACTGGCAACATGGCATTAAGCACAGCTGAGTGTGAGGGATGTCTGCTGCTGAGGTTATGCAGAGAAAGTGAAGTGTGTGTGTGTGTGTGTGTGTGTGTGTGTGTGTGTGTGTGTGTGTGTGTGTGTGTGTGTGTGTGTGTGTGTGTGTTGTTTGTGCGTCCTAGGGCACCCTGGGATGTGTGCTTAAATGTAATGAGCAGAAATGGGCAAATCTTTCTGTTCTTCATGCATAAGAGGTCTGTCTCTGCAGGGGTAGTGATCAGATGTGGTAAAGAAGTGTAGGTGTTCGTTTGGCAAGCATCTATGTTATTTAAATCCCAACCTCCAGCTAATGTGAAGGTAGTTCTTTCATTATGCCTGGAATTATAATGTTGGCTGTGTGGATATAAAAACAAGACCAATGTGATAATTTTTTATTTCCCCTCATTAAAGCTGTAAAAGAAACAGCTGCATTTACAGGAGGCAAGAATAGCAGCGAGCTCTATTGTGACTGACATTATAAAACACATAATTAGGCAGTCAATGTGTTATTTCTCTTTTATATATTTGGTGTGTTAGGGAAATAATCCTCTATTAATGCTATGCAGTCATCTTTTCTTTATCTGTGTTTTGTATTGTGTCATTTACATTTATAGGCTTAGTTAGCAATTTCATGAACATGTCTTGTTTAATAATGAATGTGGTTTGTAGCGTTGTACAATTATTTCCCTCCACCTGTAATTGCAGGAGATGTTTGAGTGCAGCTGTGTTCAATGGGCTGGATATATCAGCGATATGAGCTAGGTGAGGGGGAGAGATAGAAAAGTGTGTGTGTGTGTGTGTGTGTGTGTGTGTGTGTGTGTGTGTGTGTGTGTGTGTGTGTGTGTGTGTGTGTGTGTGTGTGTGTGTGTGTGTGTGTGTGTGTGTGTGTGTGTGTGTGTGTGTGTGTGTGTGTGTGTGTGTGTGTGTGTGTGTGTGTGTGTGTGTGTGTGTGTGTGTGTGTGTTTGAGGGAGGGAGGGAGGGAGATGGGAAGAGAGGAAGGCAAGGTTTGTTTCTGTCTCCTCAATGAAACACATCGGAAAGGATATGTTGGATGGATCTGAAGAGGGCCTCTGATGCGTTTGTGTGGGTGGATGTGTGTGTGTGTGCATCTGTGTTGGTGCCAGTGTGTGTGTGTGGGTGTACAAGTGTGTACGTGCTTGTGTCTGTACCAGTGTGTGAGTGCGAGTCATGCAGTATCCGGAGGAACAACCCACTGTTGTATTCTCTTCTCATCGAATTGTTCTGTGAAGCACTGCAGAGAATTGGAAGTAATGTCCTTGGGATGGTACAGCTAGTTGCTAGCTGCTAGCTCCGTCAGTAATACAAACACTTGCTGAACCCTATTCAGTCCCTCAGTGCACCCGGACGGCATACATCATTATCTGTCCCTTCACACATCTGCTCTGCATCACAAATGGCACCCTATTTCCTATGCAGTGCACTTCTTTTGACCAGAGCCCCAGGCCCTGTTTCAAAGTAGAACACTACTTAATAGGAATAGGGTGCCATATGGGATGCAACTCTGGTCCTTGGTACCCTTTATGCCCGTAAAAAAAACTTGTAAGAGCTTGTTACAGGTCAGTGCATGGGGAAGGAAAAATAAATATACGGTGTGTATGTATGTATGTATATATAGCACAGTTAGCACAGTAGTGACAAGCCGCGTGAAAAAATATATAAATGTAGGATAAAAATAAGGCAAATGAATCCTTCACCGGTAGCGGAGGATAAATCACTTAATATGGTTCTGAGACAAGGGCTCCTTCTCTCTCATTAAATTACAGTATGCCGAGTACTGAGCCTATTTTAATAACTAACTGACTCAGTGCACAGCAGGACTGGGCTGAGGTGTCAGTGTGTTATTTTACATATGTTGCATCTTAAGGTGACCCCTATTGTTACAGGAGGAAAATATTCCTGTAGCACCAGGATCTGAATCGGCCATCACGTTCCTGCAGGAAAAGAATGGCCTCCATTTGAAAGCAAATTCTATCACTTGAATCTGAATGAATGACTCGACTGCCTCCGCATGAAGAGTAAGGATTTCCGCGGGTTTCAGTTGCATTTATGTAAATCATAAAGCCCATTTGTGGTAATTTGTATTTTCCTGTGGAGAAGGAAAACGTTCTGCAACATGCGACGATCAAATTAAAATGCCAGACTTGTAGGTGTCACAGGAAGTAACCTCACAGCATATGGCATGTAGAGGAAGGGACTTCCTATGGTATTTCTTTATTTAGGTTACTTTGCAGCATGGTGTGTGATTTCCCCTTGCCATCTGGAATAGCATGAAGTTGCTTGATCATGCGGCCAGGTGGTCAGGGTTGCGTTGTGTCCCTCAGTGGTTTAGGTTAGCATTTGGTTGGAGGGAAAGCTTTAGATTTGGTCAGTGCCTTCTGGAAAGTGTAGGCATAAGAACCACACTGTACCATTGATTCCTCATACAGAGTGTAGATTGAGAGATGGATGCAGGAGTTATAGGGTGTTAGATATAGGGTAAGGTAGACAGAGAGGTTGGGGTTTGGTATTTGGTATTTATTAGGATCGCCATTAGTGGTGATCTACTACAAGCCTGTATGGCATTGAACTCAGGGTTCTGCAGCTGTCTGAAGCTGAGGCTATAGGTTTAACGCTCAGAGACTTGCTCCCTGTATAGAGCACTTAACCTGGATATAACCTGGATATAGCCCACTCAAAACCCAGCCGTGAAAATGGGTCACATACCAAAATTGGAGCCGCCTACATCATTGTTAGTCACCCTAGATACAGCTACAGTCGTGTGTTTGACAAATAGTCAGAGTGAGTGATGTTGATGGCAATAATGATGAAGAGGCCTCGCTCTCTCTCTCTTTATCTCTATCCCTATCCCTCTCTCCCTCCTCTCCCTCCACATCTTCCTCTCTCTATCTCTTCTCTGCTGTGTCGCGTTCTTTCTCTCTCTCAATTTCCCTCTTTCCCTCTCCCTCCTTCCATTCTCTACTTTCCCCTCTTCAGAGGACAGCAGTCCTAAATGGTCTCTCAAAACAGAAAGTGTCTCACTCTGCCGTCAAACTGATACCACCGTCAGTGAATATTGTAACTCATGATGCTTTAGCGCTGTAGCTACAGCAATGACACATCCCGGCACACATCACATATTCACTGAACACCAACATCACTGCTACAATTAGCACCGGTTCAATTACTTTATCATCTCCTCTCATCCCCGAAATGCCTCCCACCTAAAAAGAACAGCTATCTTATCCTAAAATGCCACAGCAACGGACTGGGACGACAGCAACACTGTGAATACACACACGGTCAAACATTCTCATTTTGCATCTGTGTGTGTGCATAAGTGTGTGTGTGTGTGTGTGTGTGTGTGTATGTTGTGAGTGTGTGTGTGTGTGCGTGCTTGTGTACTTTCATGCGTGAGTGTGTGTGTTTGTTTCTCTGTGTGTGTGTGTGTGTGTGCATTTGTGTGCGAAGCCCAACTGTGAGGTAGCCGTGAAGGAATTACACCCATCATTAATATTAATGATCTCATTTGCATGGTGACTTGAATACCATTGATGAGCAACATGTTCACCGCCATACGTAGCCCCATTACAGAGATAATGACAGAGGAAGGTTATCCTACACACACAAGCATGTACACAGGCACACCCACAAACACAAACACACAGATTGTTGCTATTCAATCCTCCATGGCACTATCACATACAGTATATTGGAAAGATGTATTTAAAAAAAAAAAAAACATTATTTACTTAGTCAGTTAAGAATAAATTCTTATTTACAATGACGGCCTACCCCGGCCAAACCCGGACGACGTTGGGCCAATTGTGCGCTGCCCTATAGGACTTCCAATCACGGCCGGATATGTGTGCTGAACAGATTTGCAATTACAAAATGATACAAGTGAATCATATTCTTCAAGGCTTATAAATAAACCAACATCATCTCTGTACTGTGTACTGTGAATCTGATTTCCACCCTAGTCATCCAAGGCTTTGATTTAAGATCAGATCCCTTCTTACTTATAGATGGTATGATATTCTTGCATCTATTATATGCTTGGTGGAATGGGTGTTGCACTATAATGGAAATGCATTACGGATTCTAAGAGAGGCTTTGTCACAAATGGCACCCTTTCCCTATATAGTGCACTACTTTTGACCAGGGCTCATAGGGCTCTGGTTAAAAGTAGGGCACTATATAAGGAATACGGTGCCGTTTGGGACACAGCCTGAGACTGTGTTAGTTCTGAGGAGGACAGAGCAGAGAGACTATTTTAGCAGGAGAATACTACAGTACCTGTAGGAAACTAGTTACGTTGTGAGACAGAGCAAACTGAACATGAACATGAACACGGCGCCTAAGGGAGCCAGCCATCCACCAGAGACCTACACCTACTGTAAACTACATAGTTTCTGTCTTTTACAGAAATGCAGTTCTTTCTTTAATCTGTCACAATGAATGAGGTGGCTGAAATGAGGATTCTGTTTTGAAAATCTTGTTGACAGGAGAATGTAAACTGTCACAACCTTGCAGTCTAACCAAGCTGCTAGAATTAAAGAACAATCTGGTTGTTCAGGAGGCATTTGGCCAGTCTTGGAGGACAGTGGATATGGTCCTGTGAGGCTCAGTTGGTAGAGCATAGAGCTTGTATCACCAAGGGTAGTGAGTTTGATTCCTGCTGGGGCCACCTACAGTACCAGTCAAAAGTTTGGACACACATACTTATTCCAGGGTTTTTCTTTATTTTTACTATTTTCTACATTGTAGAATAATAGTGAAGACATTAAAACTATGAAATAACACATGGAATCATATAGTAACCAAAAAAGTGTTAAACAAATCAAAATATATCTTATAGCCACCCTTTGCCTTGATGACAGCTTTGCAAACACTTGGCATTCTCTCAACCAGCTTCCTGAGGTAGTCACCTGGAATGTATTTCAATTAACAGTTGTGCCTTGTTTAAAGTTAATTTGTGGAATTTATTTCCTTCTTAATGTGTTTCAGCCAATCAGTTGTGTTGTGACAAGGTATGTGTGGTACACAGAAGATAGCCTTATTTGGTAAAAGACCAAGTCCATAGTATGGCAAGAACAGCTCAAATAAGCAAAGAGAAATGACAGTCCATCATTAAGGTCAGGCAATCCGGTAAATTTCAAGAACTTTGAAAGCTTCTTCAAGTGCAGTCGCAAAAACCATCAAGCGCTACTGAAACTGGCTCTCATGAGGACCGCCACAGGAAAGGAAGACCCAGACTTACCTCTGATGCAGAGGATAAGTTCATTAGAGGTACCAGCCTCAGAAATTGCAGCCCAAATAAAAGTAACAGAGACATCTCAACATCAACTATTCAGAGGAAACTGTGTGAATCAGGCCTTCGTGGTCGAAATACTGCAAGGAAACTACTACTAAAGGACACCAATAAGAAGAAGAGATTTGCTTGGGCCAAGAAACATGAGCAATGGAAATTAGATCGGTGGAAATCTGTCCTTACATTTTTGGATCCAACAGCCGTGTCTTTGTGAGACACAGAGTAGGTGAACAGATGATCTCCGCATGGGTGGTTCCCACCATGAAGCACGGAGGAGGAGGTGTGGGGGGTGCTTTGCTGGTGGCACTGTCAGTGATTTATTTAAAATTTAAGGCACACAACCAGCATGGCTACCACAGCTTTCTGCAGTGATATGCCATCCTATCTGGTTTGCGCTTAGTGGGACTATCATTTGTTTTCAACAGAACAATGACCCAACACACCTCCAGGCTGTTTAAGGGCTATTTGACCAAGAAGGTGAGTAATGGAATGCTGCATCAGCATCAGATGACCTGGCCTCCACAATCACCCGACCTCAACCCAATTGAGATGGTTTGGGATGAGTTGGACCGCAGAGTGATGGAAAAGCAGCCAACAAGTGCTCAGCATATGTGGGATCTCCTTCAAGACGGTTGGAAAAGCATTCCAGGTGAAGCTGGTTGAGAGGATGCCAAGAGTGTGAAAAGCTGTCATCAAGGCAAACGGTGTTTACATTTTTTTTGGTTACTACATGATTCCATATGTGTTATTTCATAGTTTTGAAGTCTTCACTATTATTCTACAATGTAGAAATAGTCAAATTCAAGACAACCCTTGAATGAGTAGGTGTGTCCAAACTTTTGACTGATACTGCATATGTAAAAATATTATAAAATGTTTGCATGCATTACTGTAAGTTGCTTTGGATAAAAGTGTCTGCTAAATGGCATTTAGTATTATATTATAAAAACCAACAGGTTTGGGCATATTTGCTATAATGTGGCTTTTTCTCAGTGAGAGATGAGTTTCTGTCAGTGGCATGCACAGATGATTGTGGATGTGTTACCAGGGCAACTGGGAAGGGACACGAGAATCTCAGGAATGAGCATTCTAGAATGGATCTGTGGTCTGTTATGTTGGTGTTGGTTGATTTACTATGAAAGCCTAGGGTCTGATGAGCCGCACCAAGTTTGTGTACGTGTTTGTTTACCAAGCATTTCAACTACTTTCACTCCTTGATTTGACACTGAACTCCACGTGAACTTGCTTACCCAAAAAGGGTGCAAGCCTTGATTCGCCTGTATATACTAATAACAGCAATTCCACTCACTTAACATCTACACTGGATGCAGGAATACGCACGACTCTATAAATGTGTAGGCACTTATGGTTGAGTAGGACTTTATTCACCATTGCCGAATACCGCCCACTCTGGATTATTTTAGCTTGTTTTCGTAGTATTAAAAGCATTGTCATGGGAGTACATCTTCACAATTCATACGCCCAAACTTTCCAGTTTTGAGCAGATGACTGCAATGCTGTTATATATCCCAGAGAAGCGGTATTTGCTTGTGTTTTGTGAGAGATGGAGAAACACAAACACAGAGTCACTCCTGAGACAGGTACTTGGCTCAGTCTGGGAGTAGCAGGGAGGGAGTAGAGAGAGAGTGGCTCCTGCCGAGAGGTAGGGTAACATTGCCTTTGAATTTGTCCAGGGACAATGGGAGTGAGGGAGAATAATACACCTGCCAGTCCTGCTCAGCCTCAGGGAACTGACAGGAACATTCTGCCCTCCACATAAACACAAAGTGCCATCAGAGCAGAACACTGCCTGGCTATGTGGCTATGCTCCTTACTTTCTCTACCTCTACCTACTCTGTCGGTTTCTAAACCACAGAGATGGGGAAAGGTAAGGGGTAATGAGAAGAGGGGAAAAAAAGAGAATCAATCAATCAATCAATCAATCAAATGTATTTATAAAGCCATTTTTTACATCAGCAGATGTCACAAAGTGCTATACAGAAACCCAGCCTAAAACCTTAAACAGCAAGCAATACAGATGTAGAAGCACAGTGACTAGGAAAAACTCCCTAGAAAGGCAGGAACCTAGGAAGAAACCTAGAAAGTAAGCAGGCTCTGAGGGGTCGCCAGTACTTTTCTGGCTGTGCCGGGTGTAGATTATAACAGTACATGGCCTTTTAAGGTCAGATTGTTCTTCAAGATGTTCAAACGTTCATAGATGACCAGCAGGGTCAAATAATAATCAGTGGTTGTAGAGGGTGCAACAGATCAGTACCTCATGAGTAAATCTCAGTTGACTTTTCATAGCCGAGCATTCAGAGGTCGAAAACAGCAGGTAGCAGACAGGGTAGCACGTCTAGTGAACAGGTCAGGGTTACCTAGCCACAGGCAGAACAGTTGAAACTGGAGCAGCAGCACAACCAGGTGGACTGGGGACAGCCAGGTGTCATCAGGCCATGATCCTAGGGCTCAGGTCTTCCGAGAGGGGAGGAAGAGAGAGAAAATTAGAGGGAGCATGCTTAAATTCACACAGGACACCAGATATAACAGACTGACCTTAGCCCCCCGGCACATAGAGTATTGCAGCATAGATACTGGAGACTGAGACAGGGGTGGGTTGGGGGACACTGTGACCCCGTCCGACAATTCCCCCGGACGGGGCAAACCAGGCAGGATATAACCCCACCCACTTTGCCAAAGCACAGCCCTCATGCCACTAGAGGGATATCAACAGACCACCAACTTACTATCCTGAGACAAGGCTGAGTATAGCCCACGAAGATGTCCTCCACCGCACGAGCCCGAGGGGGGGCAAAACCGGACAGGAAGATCACGTCTGTGACTCAACTCACTCAAGTGACGCACCGCTCCTAGGGATGGCATGGAAGAGCACTAGTAAGCCAGTAACTCAGCCCCTGTAATAGGGTCAGAGGCAGAGAATCCCAGTGGAGAGAGGGGAGCTGGCCAGGCAGAGACAGCAAGGGCAGTTTGTCGCTTCAGTGCATTGCCGTTCACCTTCACACCCCTGGGCCAGACTACACTCAATCATAGGACCTACTGAAGAGATGAGTCTTCAATAAAGACTTAAAGGTCGAGACCAAGTCTGCGTCTCTCACATGGATAGGCAGACCAGTCCATAAAAATGGAGCTCTATAGGAGAAAGCCCTGCCTCCAGCTGTTTGCTTAGAAATTCTAGGGACAGTAAGGAGGCCTGCGTCTTGTGACCGTAGCGTATGTGTAGGTATGCACGGCAGGACCAAATCAGAAAGATAGGTAGTAGCAAGCCCATGTAATGCTTTGTAGGTTAGCAGTAAAACCTTGAAATCAGCCCTAGCCTTAACAGTAAGCCAGTGTAGAGAGGCTAGGACTGGAGTAATATGACCAAATTCTTTGGTTCTAGTCAAGATTCTAGCAGCCGTGTTTGCACTAACTGAAGTTTATTTAGTGCTTTATCCGGGTAGCCAGAGAGTAGAGCAATGTAGTAGTCTAATCTAGAAGTGACGGAAGCATGGATACATTTTTCTGCATCATTTTTCGACAGAAAGATTCAGATTTTTGCAATATTACGAAGATGGAAAAAAGCTGTCCTTGAAATATTCTTGAAAGTTCGTCAGAAGAGAGATCAGGGTTCAGAGTAACATCAAGGTCCTTCTAGGAATCTTTGGGTTGTTTGAGAATTCATAGCACAGCTTATGATGGTCCTTGGTTGGAGTCTGAGCAGATTATTTGTTACGATTGCAAACGTAATAAAATGGTTGTCCGATAGTCCAGGATTATGAGGAAAAACTCATTTATTCCATGGGACAAAACTAGATCCAGGGTATGACTGTAGCAATGAGTAGGTCCAGAGACATGTGGACAAAATCCACTGAGTCGATGATGGTTCCAAAAGCCTTTTGGAGTGGGTCTGTGGACTTTTCCATGTGAATATTAGTCACCAAAAATGTGAATATTTTCTGCCATGACTACAAGGTCCGATAGAATTTCAGGGAACTCAGTGAGGAATGCTGTATACGGCCCAGGAGGGCTGTAAACAGTAGCTATAAAAAGTGATTGAGTATGCTGCATTGATTTCATGACTGACTAGAAGTTCAAAAAACGAAAACAGTAAAAAAAAATTGATGGTAAATTGACATTTGCTGTCATAAATGTTAGCAACACCTCCGCCTTTACGGGATGCGCGGGGATATGGTCACTAGTGTAACCAGGAGGAGAGGCCTCATTTAACACAGTAAATTCATCAGGCTTGAGCCATGTTTCAGTCAGGCCAATTACATCAAGATTATGATCAGTGATTAGTTAATTGACTATGACTGCCTTGGAAGTGAGGGCTCTAACATTAAGTAACCCTAGTTTGAGATGTGAGATATCACAATCACTTTCAATAATGACAGGAATGGAAGAGGTCTTTATACAAGTGTGATTGCTAAGGCGAACACCGCCATGTTTTGTTTTGCTTAACCTAGATCAAGGCACAGACACGGTCTCAATGGGGATAGCTGAGCAGATTACACTAACTGTACTAATGGCAGACACCACTACACTGACTGTACTAATGGCAGACTCCACTAAACTGGCTAACAGCCTGCTGCCTGGCCTGCACCCTATCCTATCTCATTGTGGAACTAGAGGAGTTAGAGCCCTGTCTATGTTCATAGATAAGATGACAGCACCACTCTAGCTAGGATGGAGTCCGTCACTCATCAGCAGGCCAGGCTTGGTCCTGTTTGTGGGCGAGTCCCAGAATGAGGGCCACTTATCTACAAATTCTATCTTTTGTCGAGGGGCAGAAAACAGTTTTCAACCAGCGATTTGAGTTGAGACTCTGCTGTAGAGCTCATCACTCCCCCTAACAGCCGCAAGCTGCCCAGTGACACTAACCTAGCAGACAAGCTAAATTACTTCTATGCTCGCTTTGAGGCAAGTACCACTGAAACATGCATGAGAGCACCAGCTGTTCCGGACGACTGTGTGATAACGCTCTCCGTAGCAGATGTGAGTAAGACCTTTAACCTCACCTACTCAACAGCCAGTTGAATCCTGTGGCGCGTTATTCAAATCCTTAGATATGCTATTACTTACATTTTTCAAAAATATGACTATTTTACACCATTTTAAAGATAAGACTCTCGTTAATCTAACCACACTGTCCGATTTCAAAAAGGCTTTACAACGAAAGCAAAACATTAGATTATGTCAGCAGAGTACCGAGCCAGAAATAATCAGACACCCATTTTTCAAGCTAGCATATAATGTCACATAAACCCAAACCACAGCTAAATGTAGCACTAACCTTTGATGATCTTCATCAGATGACAACCCTAGGACATTATGTTATACAATACATGCATGTTTTGTTCAATCAAGTTCATATTTATATCAAAAACCAGCTTTTTACATTAGCATGTGACTAGCATGTGACTAGCATTCCCACCGAACACTGCCGGTGAATTTACTAAATTACTCACGATACACGTTCACAAAAAGCATAACAATTATTTTAAGAATTATAGATACAGAACTCCTCTATGCACTCGATATGTCCGATTTTAAAATAGCTTTTCGGTGAAAGCACATTTTGCAATATTCTCAGTAGATAGCCCGGCATCACAGGGCTAGCTATTTAGACACCCAGCAGGTTTAGCACTCATCAAAGTCAGATTTACTATAAGAAAAATGTTCTTACCTTTGTTGTCTCTGTCAGAATGCACTCCCAGGACTTCTACTTCAATAACAAATGTTGGTTTGGTCCAAAATAATCCATCGTTATATCCAAACAGCGGCGTTTTGTTCGTGCGTTCTAGACACTATCCTAAAGGCTAAATAAGGGTGACGAGCATGGCGCAATTCGTGACAAAAGAATTATAAATATTCCATTACCGTACTTCGAAGCATGTCAACCGCTGTTTAAAATCAATTTTTATGCCATTTTTCTCATAAAAAAGCGATAATATTCCGACCGGGAATCTGCGTTTAGATAAACAGACAAAGGAAAACAAAGCATTCGATCGAAGCGGGCACGCGCCTAAGCCCATAGTACTCTGAGTGGCCACTTGCCAAAAGCGATAAAGTGTTTCAGCCAGAGCCTGCCTCGATATCGTTCAACGTTTTCCCGGGCTCTGAGACCCTATGGAAGACGTAGGAAGTGTCACGTTATTGCACAGATCCTGAGTCTTCAATAAAAAGATCCAAGATGAAACACTACTTCTCAGACAGGCCACTTCCTGCTTGAAATCTTCTCAGGTTTTGGCCTGCCATAGGAGTTCTGTTATACTCACAGACACCATTCAAACAGTTTTAGAAACTTTAGGGTGTTTTCTATCCAAAGCCAATAATTATATGCATATTCTAGTTACTGGGCAGGAGTAGTAACCAGATTAAATCAGGTACGTTTTTTATCCAGCCGTGTCAATACTGCCCCCTATCCCCAACAGGTTAAACAGGTCAACATTCACAAGGCCGCAGGGCCAAACGGATTACCAAGACATGTACTCCAAGCGTGCGCTGACCAACTGGCAGGTGTCTTCACTGACATTTTCAACCAGTCCCTGACTGAGCCTGTAATACCAACATGTTTCAAGGAGACCACCATAGTCTCTGTGCCCAAGAACACTAAGGTAACCTGCCTAAGTGACTAACGACCCGTAGCACTCATGTCTGTAGCCATGAAGTGCATTGAAAGGCTGGTCATGGCTCACAGCAACACCATTATCCCAGAAACCCTAGACCCACTCCAATTTGCATACCGCCCCAACAGATCCACAGATGATGCAATCTCTTTTGCACTCAACACTGCCCTTTCCCACCTGGACAAAAGGAACACCTATGTGAGAATGCTATTCATTGAGTACAGCTCAGCATTCAGCATCATAGTGCCCTCAAAGCTCATCACTAAGCTAAGGACCCTGGGACTAAACACCTCCCTCTGCAACTGGATCCTGGACTTCCTGACAGGCCGACCACAGATGGTGAAGGTAGGCAACAACTCCTCCACCATGCTTATCATCAACACGGGGGCCCCACAAGAGTGCGTACTCAGCCCCTTGCTGCACTCCCTATTCACCCATGACTGTGGTCATGCACTTTTCCAACTCAATCATCAAGGTTTGCTGACGAAACAACAGTGAAAGACCAGATTACCAACAACGCTAGGAAAATAACCTCTCGCCAAAACGTCTACAAAACGAAGGAGCTGATCGTGGACTTCAGGAGAGAGAACACACCCCCATCCACATCAACGGGGCCACAGTGGAGAGTGTGAAAAGCTTCAAGTTCCTCGGCGTGCACATCACTGACAACCTGAAATGGTCCATCCACACAGACAGTATGGTGAAGAAGGCGCAAAAGCGCCTCTTTAACCTCAGGAGGCTAAATAAATGTGGCTTGGTCCCTAAGACCCTCATTAACCTCTACAGATGCACCATTGAGAGCATCCTGTTGGGCTGTAATTGCACCGTCTGCAACCACAGGGCTTTCCAGAGGATGGTGCAGTCAGCCCAACGCATCACCAGGGGCACAATGCCTGCCCTCTAGGACATCTCGGAAGGCCAAGAAGATCATAAAGGACATCAGCCACCCGAGCCACGGCCTGTTCACTCTGCGACCATCTAGAAGGTGGAGACAGTGCAATTGCATCAAAGCTTGGACTGAGAGACTGATAGAAGCAATTTATCTCCAGGCCATCAGACTATTAAATAGTCACCAGTACCCTGCTATGAACTTAGTCACTGTTACTAGCTGGCTACCACCCGGTACACTACCCTGCACTTTAGAGACTGCTGCCCTATGTACATAGTCAATCAATCAATCAAATGAATTTATAAAGCCCTTCTTACATCAGCTGATGTCACAAAGTGCTGTACAGAAACCCAGCCTAAAACCCCAAACAGCAAGCAATGCAGGTGTATAGTCATTGAACACTGGTACTTTAATAATGTTTACATACTGTTTTACCCATTTCATATGTATATACTGTATTCTAGTCAAGGCTCAACCTACAGTATATAACTACTGCTGTAAACACATTTTCTATTCATATATTGTCCATACAGAATATACACACCATACTATACATATATATGTTTATATTCCAGACTCTGAAATTGCTCGTTCTAATATTTCTTAATTTCTTTCTTTTTATTTTTGGCATTTGTGTGTATTGTTTTGTATTGTTCAGTAGCACTGCACTGTTGGAGCTAGAAACACAAGCATTTCACTGCACCTGCGACAACATCGGCAAAATATGTGTAAGTGACCAAGAAAATTTGATTTGATTTATACCCCACAGTTAATATTTGCCGTCTTTTTATTCCTCTAACAGACAGCCTGGGCTTAATCACCTGCATCACAATCACAATTACCATCAAAACACCCTCAATCCCTTCCTGACCTGAGCGGTGTTGTTCTCAATCGATGTGGAAAGAAATCGGTCAGAAATCGCAGATCGGGAAAGTCATAACCAGACTGTTTTCCTCTTCCTCTTTTTAGCATCAACGAACATGGGGGCCGTTGTTTCCCTAACCTTTCCTATTGATCGAAACTGATCTTTCTAAATGTCACGTTAAAACTGGTTGGCTTACTCAGAGCTACAGGCATTATCTGGTCTGCCACACACACACACACACACACACACACACACACACACACACACACACACACACACACACACACACACACACACACACACACACACACACACACACACACTCATGCATTGCATGCAAAAACACGCCGGCACGTACGCAGACACACACACGCACACGTACCCTCTCAGTGCTTCTAGGCGTCCATTGGGATAATTACAAGAGGTCATCTTCGTGTGGTGGGCATATCCAATTATCCTAATTAGCCATTGATGGTGTGTCTGTGGGTCTCTGCCACATTAGCCAAGTTTAATCAGTCTGTTCTTCTTTTTCTGTGTCCGTCTACTGCTCCTGTTCATTAACCTCAATGGGCCTTTCAGAGATTCAGACAGAGACATTGACAGAGGGCTTCAGAGGTAAGGAATATTGAAGTTGTTGGACTTGAGTGGAAAGTTTTGAGATGTGTCTTTAGCTCCCGAGTTCTTTTGAAGATAACTTTGACAGTCAAGATAAAAATAGGATAATAAGGAAGCATGTTATAGCTTTTTCTTTGTGCTTTGTGACTCACTACGGCTGTGTGTGCGTGCGTGTTTTCTTGCATGCGTGTGTGTGTGTTTGTATGTGTTTGTGTCCACGAATCAGATCAGATTTTGATCTTTAACTGAGCACTTTCCAAGCAAGGGGGAATGATGCATTCTGATCCATTCTGACTTACGCAGCAAAAACATCAGGGCGAAGTTAAAGATCAGAAATAGACATTGACATCAGTGCTGGCTGGGGATGCACAACACAACAGCAATCATGACAGCTACATACAGACCCTAATGCTCTCCCTCCATGTGGTGCTGCACACCTAACACACACATGAAATGAAATGTTATTTGTCACATGCGCCGAATACAACAAGTGTAGACTTTACCGTGAAATGCTTACTTACAAGCCCTTAACAACAGTGCAGTTCAAGAAGAAAATATTTACCAACTATACTAAAATAAAAAGCAATAATAAAAGTAACACAATAAGAATAACAATAACGAGGCTATATACAGGGGGCACCGGTACCGAGTCAGTGTGCGGGGAAACAGGCTAGTTGAGGTAATCTGTGCATGTAGGTGGGGGCGAAGTGATTATGCATAGGTAACAAACAAACAGCAAGTGTACAAAAGGGAGGGGGGGGTCAATGTAAATTGTCCGGTGGCGATTTTTTGAATTGTTCAGCAGTCTTAAGGCTTGGGGGTAGAAGCTGTTGAGGAGCCTTTTGGTCCTAGACTTGGCGCTCCGGTACCACATCCCCTCACACACACACACACACACACACACACACACACACACACACACACACACACACACACACACACACACACACACACACACACACACACACACACTGCTTCCCTCCTCATTCATTGTCTCAATCGAGGCTGTGCTGATCTCTGCGTCGGCCATCAGTCACAGAACCCGTCTTAACTGGGTCAAGACCGCTGGGGGCCCGGGAATCCAGTACCTCCTCTTCGTTTCTATCATCCTCTCTGACTCTGACAGGACCGTCAGTGGCTCTGGGATACAACTGAAGCCGGGGCATCACTCACAGTTAAGAGACCCTAGGAATTCAGAGCAGAGGAGGAACATGGAACGTTTAACAGTTTATCCGTTGATACTTTTGAAATACGCAGTGCTGCCTGGAATTACTGCCAACTGTACATGAGCAGGTTTACCTCATTTCTATCAGCATGTTAAATGTGCAACCAGAGGGAAAAAAACTCTAGACCACCTTTACTCCACACACAGAGACACGTACCCTCCCTCACCCTCCATTTGGCAAATCTGACCATAATTCTATCCTCCTGATTCCTGCTAACAAGCAAAAACCAAAGCAAGCACCAGTGACTCAGTCAATAAGAAAGTGGTCAGATGAAGCAGATGCTAAGCTACAAGACTGTTTTGCTAGCACAGACTGGAATATGATGGAATTTAATTAAGAACAGAAAATGTTCAGTAACAGATTGGAGAGATTTTAGAAATTGAAATGAGGGTAATTTGTTGTTTTAATTTTGGATATCAAACTTCATCAGGAATAGCGTATCTTCTGATCTAGAGATGTAACCGTCTTGCTAAAATCAAATGATGAAGCCACTTGAAATATCAATCATTATAACATTGTTTCATTTTGTTTTCACTCTAGTAGCAACTCAAGATTTCCGAAGGTAATAGTCACTGAAAAAAGGCACCCCACACTCTAAAAAAAAAGGTTATTGAGGAGTTCTTTGTCAGGGGTGAAGGTGATATGTGTAACACATTTTTTTTGCATATTAGGAAGGGTTCTTTACTTCTGTGATGGTTGTGAAGAACCATCCTGATTTTGCCCTCTCCACAATGTCTTCCTTTATGCCATGAAATGCTACACTGTTAAACATTTCCTGTAATTTTACCATACACTACAAGCTACTGGTTCCAGTGAAAGTATGGTAAATAACAACAAGTTATAGAATTTTGTGTATTTCTGCCAACCTTCAGTGGAAGTGTTGTACCAGTTTAAGTGTTTGATGGTTATCTTGTCAAAGGTTGAGCACCTCTTCTAACTCTGTCAGTGCTGCAATCTTTGTAAGAGCATTTGTGACAATAAAGAGCTGCACTGTTAACCTGTTATGGCTAGGGGGCAGTATTTTCACGGCTGGATAAAAAACGTACCCGATTTAACCTCTATGGGCTAGGTGGGACGCTAGCGTGCCACCCGTGGTGCACTCCATCAACAGCAGGTGCATTTCAAGAGCGGCAAATTTGAATCCAAATAAATGTCAAAATTCAAATTTTTAAAACATACAACTATTTTAAACCCTTTGAAAGATAAACATCTCCTTAATCTAACCACGTTTTACGATTTCAAAAAGGTTTTACGGCGAAAGCATAAATTTAGAGTATATTAGGACAGTACATTTACAAGAGTTGTGTGTAATGTTTTGTCAATTCAAAGACAGGGTCACCAAAACCATAAAACCAGCTAAAATGATGCACTAACCTTTTACAATCTCCATCAGATGACACTCCTAGGACATTATGTTAGACAATGCATGCATTTTTAGTTCTATCAAGTTCATATTTATATCCAAAAACAGCGTTTTACTATGGCATTGATGTTGAGGAAATCGTTTCCCTCCAATAACCGGCAGTCAAGTCAGCGTCACAAATTAAATAATTAAAATTAGAAAACATTGGTAAAATATTATATTGTCATTTAAAGAATTATAGATTTACATCTCTTGAACGCAATCAACTTGCCAGATTTAAAAATAACCTTACTGGGAAATCACACTTTGCAATAATCTGAGCACTGCGCCCAGAAAAATACGCGTTGCGATACAGACTAGACGTCATGTTGGGGAGATCTAAAATCGAAAATACTATGTAAATAATCCATTACCTTTGATTCTCTTCATCAGATGTCACTTCCAGGTATCACAGGTCCATAACGAATGTAGTTTTGTTCAAAAAAGCTCATCATTTATGTCCAAAAATCTCCGTCTTGTTAGCACATGATCTAAGCCAGCCGGACTTCTCGTCATGAACGAGGGGAAAAAATATATTTACGTTCGTTCAAACATGTCAAACGTTGTATAGCATAAATCATTAGGGCCTTTTTTAACCAGAACATGAATAATATTCAAGGTGGACGAATGCATACTCTTTTATAACGTATTGGAACGAGGGTACCCAACATGAACTCGCGCGCCAGGTGTCTAATGGGCCATCATCGTTCCATGGCTCTTGTTTGGTCAGATCTCCCTCCAGAAGACTCAAAACACTTTGTAAAGGCTGGTGACATCTAGTGGAAGCAATAGGAAGTGCCAAAATATTCCTCAGCCCCTGTGTTTTTCAATGGGATAGGTTTAAAGGTAATACAACACATCAGGTATCCACTTCCTGTCAGAAAATGTCTCAGGGTTTTGCCTGCCAAATGAGTTCTGTTATACTCACAGACACCATTCAAACAGTTTTAGAAAATTTAGGGTGTTTTCTATCCATATGTAATAAGTATATGCATATTCTAGTTACTGGGTAGGAGTGGTAACCAGATTAAATCGGGTATGTTTTTTTATCCAGCCGTGTCAATACTGCCCCCTAGCCCTAACAGGTTAATCTGGTTACTACTCCTGCCCAGTAACTAGAATGTGCATATAATTATTGGCTTTGGATAGAAAACACCCTAAAGTTTCTAAAACTGTTTGAATAGTGTCT
Organism: Salmo salar; assembly: GCF_965601325.2. Taxonomy (NCBI): domain Eukaryota; kingdom Metazoa; phylum Chordata; class Actinopteri; order Salmoniformes; family Salmonidae; genus Salmo; species Salmo salar. The sequence continues at coordinate 39,256,783 of NC_138297.1, read as the reverse complement.
GTGAGTATAACAGAACTCCTATGGCAGGCCAAAACCTGAGAAGATTTCAAGCAGGAAGTGGCCTGTCCTTTGATTATCTTCATCCTTAGGCACTTCCAGGAATCCCAGGTCCACAACAAATGTATTTTCGTTCGAAAAAGTTAATCCTTTATGTTCCAATAGCTTGTTCTTGTTAGCGCGTTCTGAAGGCTGCACCAAAAGTTCCGACGTGCGCGGGGCTACTCTTTCAACAAAATGCATTTTTTTCTTATTTAGGTTTGTTCAAACATGTCAGACGTTGTATAACATAAATCTTTAGGGCCTTTTTCAACCAGAGCTCCAATAAGATTCAAGGGGGACGATTGCATTGTCTTTATAAACGTTTCGAAAGGGGAGGGTAGCCAGGGGCGCTGGCGTCATAATGGTGATGGCCCTCCTCATGTGACCACGTTCCACAGCGTGTCATTCAGTCAGTTTTCACAGTAGGAGACTCAAATCACTTTGTAAAGACTGGGGACATCTAGTGGAAGCAATAGGAAGTGCTCAATGAACCATTGCTCACGGTGTGATTTATAGGCAACGAGATGAATTTGAGTCCGCAATTCAGAATCCACTTCCTGTTTCGATCTGTCTCGGGGTTTTGACTGCCATATGAGTTGTGTTATACTCACAGACACCATTCAAACAGTTTTAGAAACTGTAGGGTGTTTTCTATCCACAAGTATTAATTATATGCATATCCTAGCTTCTGAGTTTGAGTAGTAGGCCGTTTAAAATGGGCACAATTTTTTTTCAAAAAGCGCTGTAGCGCCCCCTATCCTAGGCGACTGTCAAGAGGTTAACCCTTACCTTAACCATTCAGAGTTAATACCTAACCTTAAGATTTAGGAGTTAACTTCTTATGGATCAAATCCCGTTAACGGGATCTATTTGACAACATCCGATGAACTGCAGAGTGCGAAATTCCGCCTTTTTTTTGTTAGAAATATTTAACTTTCATACGTTCATAAGTGCAATACACCAAATTAAAACTTAATTTCTTGTTAATCTAGCCACCATGTCAGATTTCAAAAAGGCTTTACGGTGAAAGCAAACCATGCAATTATCGGAGGACAGCACCCCATCCGTCCCGTATGAGCCCGACCAGGGGTTAATGCCTAAATTTAACCCTGACCTTGAACTTAACCTTAACCCCCTAGTGTTGACCCCCAGTTTAAGTAACATAATAAAATAATCCCCATCAAAATCTGTTAGTTTAAGCCACAATCAACAGCCTGATCAACTCTATGCGAAGGAGATGTGTCACGCTGGATAAGGCAAATGGTGGTCACACCAGATACTGGCTAGTTTTCTGATCCACACCACTACTTTTTTTTAAGGTTTCTGTGACCAACATATGCATATCTGTATTCCCAGTCATGTGAAATAAATAGACTAGGGATTAATGTATTTATTTCAATTGACTCATTTCCTTATACGAACTGTAACTCAGTAAAATCTTTGAAATTGTTGCATGTTACATTTAGATTTTTGTTCAGAGTATATATTACTCTATATAATATCTTCCACAAATAATATTGCGATATGTAGCTGTAGTAATTTTTTCCCCCATCACTAGTGCTTTGAGACACTAGTCAAGGATCATATCACCTCCACCCTACCTGTCACCCTAGACCCACTTCAATTTGCTTACCGCCCCAATAGGTCCACAGACGATGCAATCGCCATCACACTGCACACTGCCCTATCCCATCTTGACAAGAGGAATACTTATGTAAGAATGCTGTTCATTGACTACAGCTCAGCATTCAACACCATAGTACCCTCCAAACTCATCATTAAGCTTGAAACCCTGGGTCTCGACCCTGCCCTCTGCAACTGTGTCCTGGACTTCCTGACAGGGTGCCCCCAGGTGGTAAAGGTAGGAAACAACATCTCCACTCTGCTGATCCTCAACACTGGGACCCCACAAGGGTGCGTTCTCAGCCCCCTCCTGTACTCCCTGTTCACCCACGACTGCGTGGCCATGCATGCCTCCAACTCAATCATCAAGTTTGCAGACAACCCAACAGTGGTAGGCTTGATTACCAACAACGACAAGACAGCCTACAGGGAGGACGTGAGGGCCCTTGGAGTGTAGTGTCAGGAAAATAACCTCACACTCAATGTCAGCAAAACAAAAGAGATGATCGTGGACTTGAGGAAACAACAGCAAAGGGAACACCCCCCTATCCACATTGACAGGACAGCAGTGGAGAAGGTCGAATGTTTTAAGTTCCTCTGTGTTCATATCACCGACAAACTGAAATGGTCCACAGACAGGGTAGTGAAGAAGGCGTAACAGTGCCTCTTCAACCTCAGGAGGCTGAATAAATGTGGCTTGTCACTGAAAACACTCACTAACCTTTACAGGTGCCCAATTGAGTGTATCCTGTCGGGCTGTATCACCTCCTGGTACGGCCCACAACGCATCACCGGGTGTAAACTACCTGCCTTCCAGGTCAACTACCACACCCGATGTCACAGGAAGGCCAAAAAGATCATCAAGGACAATAACCACCCGAGCCACTGCCTGTTCACCCCGCTTCCATCCAGAAGGCGAGGTCATTACAGGTGCATCAAAGCTAGGACAGAGCGATTGAAAGACAGGTTCTATCTCAAGGCCATCAGATTGTTAAACACCCACCACTAGCACAGAGAGGTGGCTGCCTACCTACAGACTTGATATCATTGTTCACTTTAATAAATGGAACACTAGTCACTTTTAATAATGCCACTTTAAGAATGTTTACATATCTCACATTACTCATCTCATATGTATATAATGTAGACCAGGGGTCACCAACACGTGTGGTCCCTGGGGGCACCAGGTCACCCCCAGGGACCACATGAGTCGCCCGCAGGCCTGGTCTAAAAATAGCACAACTCACTAGTGAGCTGCATCTGAAATGTAATTGTATTCTGTTGCTATTCTTTTTAATCACACTTGCATTTATATATATTTAAAAATGACAATATCTTAAAAATATTTTCATTATACATGAGTTTAGATAAGTTTAAGTGAACTCTGACCTACTCTAGTACAAAGGTCAGTATTGTGCGCTTGAAAAAAACAGTGAGTGATCGGCTTTGAGCACGTGATGACTCCCGTTGTAAAAATCATAAACAAAATCCACTCCAAAGCAAAACAGCACAGGATTTTCAAGGTGCTATTGGAGGAGATGTCAGCTGAATATGGTGAGTTTTACTTCGTTTTTTGTCACTTTTGGGTGAAATCAAAGAGTTCAAGCAGTCCAAAGGCGAAGACGTCTCACTGCTAGAGGACACAGAGTGGACACTTGACCTTGCATTTTTGGACGGACATTACTGGGAAACTAAACGACTTGAACTGCAAGCTGCAAGGCAAAGGTAAGACTGTTGTTGATCTGATCAGTGTTTAAAATGCATTTAAAGCCAAGATGAACATTTTCTCTGTGGATTTACAGAAAAAAAAGGTGCTGCACTTTCCCTCTGTGCAGTCAGTGCTGAAAGACAATGCTTCTGCATCTGAGACATTTGACAAAGTTGCAGAAAAGTACTGTGAAGTCGTAAACAGACTTGGGCAAGAGTTTGAGAATAGGTTTTGTGACCTTCATCAGCTTGAGCCATGTGTGTCATTCATTTCCAATCCTTTCATGAATGTGGACACAACATTCTTTGCTGAGCAACTAAGTGCAAAGTTCAACTTGGATGCTGGACAGGTGGAGATTGAAATCATAACATTGCAAAATGACCTCCACCTCAAAGCCTACCAGGCTGCACCAAACTTTTGGTGCCTTGTTGACACAGAGAAGTACAGTGGAGTATGCACAGCAGCTATGAAGTTTGCTAGCCTGTTTGGGTCAACCTATCTCTGTGAATCAGTGTTTTCTGACATGAACTTCATCAAGAACAAACACAGAACACGCCTCACTGATGCACATCTGAAAGACTCACTCACAATTGCAGTGTCAAGTTACACACCAGATTACAATACACTGGTGAACAGCATGCAACGCCAGTCTTCCCACTAACAAAGAAACAGATACCAGATGTTGTCAGTGGCAACATGGCAGTGCCATGGCGAAGTTGAATTAAAATATTGAAGAATTGTGTTCAATTTAAAAGTGTGTTAAAAAATGCAGCAGATTTGGTCATTAGTTCAAAATGTGACAAGATTTATTTAAAAATAAGTTGATTTTTCTAACATTACATAATTGATAACTTTTTGAAACATAGTGCAACATAGTTCATGATTTGTTAAAAGGGTTTGTCAGTGGCTAGTGAAAATGGGACATTTTTCCTATGAAATGTAGTGATGTAAGTGATCATCTGAAAATTTAACAATTACTGAGATTAAAGTGCTGAATATTGATATCTGTTTCCCACCTTATTGTCATTGTTGATAATTATTGTGAGAAATTATTAACGTGATCAGTGTCTTCACATAGATGAGTATCATTAATCATTATTAATAATGTATAACTAAAGGCAAACTGAGCAAATTTGTTATTTCAGAAGAGCGTATCAAACTGGTAGCCCTTCGTATGACTCAGTACCCATGAAGTAGCTCTCAGTTTCAAAAAGGTTGGTGACCCCTGATGTAGACTGTATCCTTCACTATCTATTCTTTACTAACTATTGCGTCTTAGCGCTGCTCATCCATATATTTTATACTTATATATTCTTATCCCATTCCTTTACTAGATTGCGTGTATTAGGTTTTGTTGTGGAATTGTTAGATATTACCTGTTAGATACTGCTGCACTGTCAGATCTAGAAGCATAAGCATTTCACTACACTCTCAATAACATCTGCTAAGCATGTGTATGTGACTAATAAAGTTGTATTTTATATCATGTCATACCGTACAAAGCAAACATCACTGTCCCTTTCATGGTACACGGTTGAATATTGAGAGAGAGGATGTGAAGGTTAGGAAACTCATATCTTTGAAGAAATAAAATGTTTAGTGTTCAGCAGTCTTTGTGTATTATGTGGGGAGAATAGGGAATAAACACTGGTTATGTGGGAAATCTGCCAAGCAAAAGGTTATGCATAATTTATAGTGGATTTGTTTGGTATGGAGAGGTCAATAGAGGCTAAATTGCCTGATTCACACAAGAGAGAGGAGAGCGAGACAGAGAGAGAGAGGGAGGAGAGAGAGAGGGGGTAGGGAAGGAGGGAGCGACAGAAAGACAGAGAGAAGCACCCACAGAGAAATAGAAGAGGGAGAGAGAGAGCAAGAGAGAGAGATGGGGGATTAAGTGTTATGTGTTGTGTCCTGAGGGGGCATTGGTTTAGCCCAGCTTTATAGGTTCTTCATTAACAAGTTAACCATCGAGCTAACACATCTGGGACTCTGAGTGTGAACAGGAACATCATGTAGCACTATGTGTTCTGTGTGCTTTTCATTATTGCTACGTGTACTGGTATGCTATCTTGTTGTTTCTGCCTGTGTGTCCTCTCATAGGAATTATAATTCAAGGATAGCTAAGGACTAGGTCCAGTAGTTTTCCCGGACCTTTACCAGGGCCATATTATACAGCAATCTCTCAACAGTATAGGGCTACATATGAACCTGACCAGGGGAAACTCAGGGGACTACCAATAACTTACATTCTATATATTTATAGTACCAGTCAAAAGTTTGGACACATACTCAGTCCAGGGTTTTTCTTTATTTTTACTATTTTCTACATTGTAGAATAATAGGGAAGACATCAAAACTATGAAATAACACATATGGAATCATGTAGTAACCAAATTGTGTTAAACAAATCAAAAACCCTTGAGTGTCCAAACTTTTGACTGGTACTGTATATATTATTCTATTTCCTTCTGATCATGTACAGTATGTACAACGCATTACACATAATGGCTTGATATAGAAAATAAAAAAGCAGAATAGCAAAATGTTTCAATGTTTGGGAAGGAGCAGCCGACGGGGTCTTGGTGTCTGTCTGGTGCAGATGTACTGACGGAGGTCCCAGCAGACTTGAGTTATTATTAAATGATATCCATCGGCGAAGACTCCTGTTCAGGTTGACATTTCCTCCTCTGGCTTACTGCATCTTCAGGCTATGTTTGTGCGTGTGTGTTTGGAGGGAGGAAATGTCAGAGCACATCTGCAAGTGTACGATATCACTGAAGACCTCCCATGCCGCTCCACATACTTCCCCCAGTGTGCCTGATGGCTCACAGACAACACACACACACACACACACACACACACACACACACACACACACACACACACACACACACACACACACACACACACACACACACACACACAGGCATATGCCATGGGCACTGGCAGACACCATGAACATTTGCATGTAAAAAAAAAGCCAATTATGCACAAATACGGCACCTACAAAAACACAGTGGTATGCTACATTGTAAAAAATATTCCAAAGGCTTGAAATGAAACCTTTGGATATTGAACCACTAACATCTATAGTACATTTACATCATTGTAACGTAGATGCTTGGAGTCGAGAAGCAGGTGCAGGTGGTAAGCTCCAGCCGCAGGACGACGCCGACCGGAGGGTGACGGCCCCGAGGAAGAGGAGCAGGGGCGAAGATGGAAATCACGGATGATGTTGAGATCCAGATCCACCGGAACCCAACACCGCTCCTCTGGGCCGTACCCCTCCCAGTCCACCAGGTACTGGAGCTGACCCCACGACGTCGGGAGTCCAGTAGGGATCTGACGGCATAGGCGGGAGCTCCCTCGACATCCAAGGGGGGCTGAGGTGTGTCGTGGGGGACACCATCAGCCAGGGGACCAGGAACCACCGGCCTGAGAAGAGAGACATGAAAAAAAGGGGAGATACAGTAGTCACTGGGAAGCTGTAACCTATATGTCACCTCGTTGACCCTATGGAGAACATTGAACGGCCCCAAAAACCGGGGTCTCAGCTTCTTGCAGGGCAGGCGGAGTGGGAGGTTCCTGGTAGAGAGCCAGACACGATCCCCAGGATAGAACACGGGAGTCTCACTGCAGTGGCGGTCTGCCTACTCCTTCTGATGGTGGAGGCTGCACTGGAGTCTTACGTGAGCCTTGCGCCACACTCGGAGACAATGTCCTCCGGAAGGCCACTATGCTGGAAGCCCTGCTGGAATAGAGCATTAGGAGAGCAGTAAGGAGACCAGAGAGAGGAGTGAAATGACAGGATTTAGAAAATCTATTCACAACCACCAAAATGGTGGTAAAGCCATCAGAGGGGAGATCAGTGACAAAGTCAATGGATAGATAAGACCAGGGATGCTGAGGTAGGAGAGGTGGAAAGGGTTTCCATGCTGGAGCGTGCCGGGGGGGGGAATTGGTCTGAGCACATATGGAACAGGTGTCACGCTCTGATCTAGGAAAGCTGTGTTTTCTCTGTTTAGTTAGGTCAGGGTGTGATAGGTGGGTGGGCATTCTATGTTTTGTGTTCTATGTTTTGGCCGGGTATGGTTTCCAATCAGAGGCAGCTGTCATTCGTTGTCTCTGATTGGAAGCCATACTTAGGCAGCCTGTTTTTCCCTGTGTTTTCGTGGGATCTTGTTTTTGTGCAGCTGTGTTTGAGCAGCCCCAGAACGTCATGTTTGTTTCAGTTTCACCTGTTTCTTGTTTTGTTCGGGTTCACCAATAAGATATGTGGAACTACCGGCACGCTGCGCCTTGGCTGATTTATGACAGGGAATTCAAAGATAGCACTCGTGACAGAAGATCCCACCAAAGAAAGCCAAGCAGCGTGCGCTCACCAGGAAGACGAGCGGGACCAAGCAGTGTGGATCAGAGGACTGGACCTGGGAAGAGATCCTGGATGGGGCAGGACCTTGGACAAGGCCGGGAGAGTATCGCCGCCCGCCGGAGGAGATAGAGGCAGCGAAGGCGGAATGGCGATACTGGGAAGAACGGCTAAGAAAGCAACAGGAGGCCAAGAGACCGCTCCCCAAATTCGAAGATAGCACTCGTGACAACAGGAGTTGACGTTGCGACAAACGTCCTGTGCCAAGGTTGGTCACCAATACTTCTCGGAGATAGATTGGGTAGTGTGAGAAATACCTGGATGTCCAGTGACGACAGCTGTGTGCATCCAGGTCAGCAGCCAATCCCTACTCCCCATGGGAACGTTGATGTGCTCAGGAGGACAGGTAGTGCGTGTGGGCTCCCTCTCTAGAGCCTGGTAGATGTCTACATCCCAGACCACAGGGGCTACGACTCGAGAGGAAGAGATTATGGGTGCATCCTGGACAGGACCCTCTACCGAATCGTAAAGACGGAACAAGACATCGGCTTTGGTGTTCTTTGAAACTGGGCGATAGGTCAGCGTGAAGTCAAATCTTGTAAAGAACAGGGCCCACCTTGCTTGGCGCAGATTCAGCCTCCTTACTGTCCTTATGTACTCCAGGTTCCGATGGTGGATGAAAATGGCGAATGGTTCCTTGGTGCCCTCCAGCCAGTGTCTCCACTCCTCTAATGCCAACTTCACCGCCAGGAGCTCTCGATCACCGACATCGTAATTCCTCTCTGCAGGGGACAGTTTCTTAGAGTAATACGCACACAGATACAATTTCTGTGGATTACCTTGTTGTTGAGACAGAACAGCCCCCACGCCCAGCTCTGAAGCATCCATCTCCACCACAAAGGTTATCGTGGGATCCTTGTGTTTAAGCAAAGGGGCGGAAGCGTAACGTCCCTTCAGTCGCGGAAGACCTCGTCAGCTGCTGGACTCCACTCCAACCTACTGGGACCATGCTTGAGGTGAGAGCAGCGGCGATGGAGCTGAAGTTCATGATGAAACGGCGGTAGAAGTTGACAAAACCCAAAAAACGTTGTAACCCCTTTATGTTGGTTGGGACTGGCCATGACCTGACCGCATCTACCTTCTTGACATCCATCTTCACTCCTTGCGGGCTGATTTGGTAGCCAAGGAAGGAAACGGCCTCCTGATGAAACTGGCACTTCTCAGCCTTGACAAACAGGTGGTTAGCCAGGACTACTCGGACATGAGCAATGTGATCCTCCAAGGTAGCCGAATAGACCAGGATGTCGTCGATATACATGACCACTTGGTGTCAGAGCATGTCCCGGAACACCTCGTTGACGAAGCATTTGCTAAGCCACATAGAATCACCAAGTATTCGTAGTAACCAGACATCGTGCTAAAAGCTATCTTCCATTCATCCTCCTCCCGGAAGCGGATGAGATTGTATGCACTCCGCAGGTCCAATTTGGTAAAGAACCAGGCCCCGTGGAGCTATTCGATGGCTGCCGGCACCAACGGGAGAGGGTAACGGTACTTGGTGGTGATTTTATTGAGTCCTCTGCAATCAATACATGGGCGTCACCCTCCATCCTTCTTTGCCACGAAGAAGACACCTGCTGACGCAAGAAAAGTGGACATGCGAATGAAACCTTGTTGGAGCGCCTCTTGGATGTACTCCTCCATGGCCTGGGTTTCAGCCACCGACAGAGGTTAGATGCGTCTACGTGGTGGCGCAGAGCCTGCAAGCAGGTCGATGGTGCAATCCCAGGGGTGATGAGGAGGGAGACAGATGGCGCAGGTTTTGGAAAATACCTCCTCCAGGCCCTGGTATACCTCCGGGATGTTGGGCTGAAGGGAAACCACAGGACTCTCAACCGATGTGGAACCACAAGGGACAGGGAAGCAGGTCCTCCGGCTTTTGGGTACGCAGTCTGTGATTTTCATCCTCGGCCTCCCTTGGCTTCAACGCCACAACCCCACCATCTCATGGTCGAGGATGAAAATCATGATCTTGTGAGTAGGAGTAGACGTGACAATCAAACTATATGCAATAGCCTGCATTGTACAGTATTCCCTTATTTGCACACATGGTATCGCCATATAGTATTTCATATCCTTGATATCAATAATAATACAATATTCATTAAGATCATAAGTTGTCACACACACCTCTCCAGAGACGCGTGGGCCACCATTAAATGCATAGGAAAACAAGGATTATCGCTATCTGTGTCGGCATGCTATCGTGAGAGCGCGAGAGCCTGCCTGCCTGCCTGCCTGCCTGCCTGCCTGCCTGCCTGCCTGCCTGCCTGCCTGCCTGCCTGCCTGCCTGCCTGCCTGCCTGCCTGCCTGCGTTGTGGCTAATTACAAAGCTAGGATTTGTTTATTTCTGATGCACAGTCAGTCTAGGTACACACATGCATACACAGACAAAAGAAAGCCCACACACGAGAGCACATAGACCACTGAACACACACACGTGAAGATGTACGCACCCACATGGATGGACACAACATACACACATACAAACTGAACACACACATACTGGATGAGGCAGGAACCTGCCAGAGAGCGTGTGTCTTGCTTATAGCATAGGAGCGTGGTAGATAATGAGTGAGAGACCCTATTCGTCCCAAATGGCACTCTATTCCTTGACCAGGGCCTGTGAAATCTAGTGCACTGTATAGGTAATAGGGTACCATTTGGGTCACACCCACTACAGTTTAAAGAAACATGAAAGGGATTTCGATGATGAAAGCAAATTACCAAGTGTTAATGTGTGTGTGTGTGTGTGTCAGTGTGTGTTTTGCTGTGGGGTGGAAGTTTAGGCGTTTAGCCCATAGGAAAGGAGTGGGGACTGACAATAGGGCCCAACGTGTTTGTAAATGACTGTGTGAAATTTAGACACACTACGTTTACTTAAAATGGTCTTTGAGCTGTCATTGCTGAGCAGGGGCCTGCTGACAATGCTAATGTGGGAGAGCAGCTGGTAGGCAGAAGGCCAGGACTGGGGACTGAGGGTGACTGAGGGTGAGGATGATGGTGAGGAGTGGTTGGAGGCTTGGGCATGGATTCGGAAAAGGGGACAACTAAGAGATGTGTGTATTTAAGTGTACGATGTAGAAAGACACAGATAACAGAAAGAGTACGATGTAGAAAGACACAGATAACAGAAAGAGAGAGCCATGACATCTTGAAACATTACTTTTGGTGGTACACCATCAGCAGCACTCCAGATGTAGACTTTAACTGCTGATTCTGGCCCTATCAGCTATAATAGATGGTTCCGAGCTATAATCATGTGAGCAGATCTAGCATCAGTACAAAGATTCCTGCTGTATCCATCCCCATCCTATCCCAGGCTTTGGTAGATGAGCATTTCCACTTCCTACCTCTCTCCTTCCTGCCAGCCAGAGCATCACCTCTTCTCTCTATGTTAGCCAGGATTTATCACCTCAGACCTCTTAGGCTGGTTGACATGAGTGTGATGTACCATTTCACTGAGATAGTGTCCCACCGTGGGTGTAATGATGTTATTCCTCCGTTTATCACCGCCACATGAACTCACCCACAGATACCTTCCCTCAACCAAATTACATCTATTGGACTGGGCTGGGAAGGGAGGAGTGTTTTTATTTCATAACACAGCTTGCCCTGGTTACATGGTATACTGTATCGGCCAATACTGCTGGTAGTCCACATCGAAGGGACAGCAGTGGAGTAGGTGGTAAGTTTTAAGTTCCTGGGCATACACATCACAGACAAACTGAAATGGTCCACCCACACAGACAGTGTGGTCAAGAAGGCTCAACAGCACCTCTTCAACCTCAGGAGGCTGAAGAAATTTGGCTTGTCACCCAAAACCCTGACAAACTTTTACAGATGCACAATTGAGAGCATCCTGTCAGGCTGTATAAGCCTACTACGGCAAACTACCTGCCCTCCACGACACCTACAGCACCCGATGTCACAGGAAGGTCAAAAAGATTATCAAGGACAATAGTCACCTGAGCCACTGCCTATTCACACCGCTGTCATCCAGAAGGCGAGGTCAATATACAGGTGCATCAAAGCTGGGACCGAGAGATAGAAAAACAGCTTCAATCTCAAGGTCATCCGACTGCTAAACAGCAATCACTAACTCAGAGAGGCTGCTGCCTACATTGAGACCCAATCACTGGACATTTTAATAAATTGATCACTAGTCACTTTAAACAATGCCACTTTAAATAATGCCACTTTAATAATGTTTACCTATCTTACATTACTCATATCACATGTATATACTGTATTTTTTACCATCTATTGCACCTTGCCTATGCCGCTCGGCCATCGCTCATCCATATACGATATGTACATATTCTCATTCACCACTTTAGATTTGTGTGTATTAGGTAGTTGTTGGGGAATTGTTAGATTACTTGTTAGATATTACTGCACTGTCGGAACTAGAAGCACAAGCATTTTGCTACACTCGCATTAACATCTGCAAACGATGTGTATGTGACCAATAAAATTAGATTTGATTTTATAGACAGAAAGAAGGAAAGATAGTGTAACATGAATGCCAGGAGATAGTGAATAGAATGCAATGGCATCATGACATGTGGAGGGTGTTACTGATGGAGGGTGAATCTGATTCAAATGTTGTCGGATGGCTCAATGAGCTGCTAGTGGTGTGTGTTGTGCCTGTGTGCGTGCTTGCGGTGTGTTAGTGGTGTACTACAGGAGATAAACCGTGTGTAGAGTTGTGCCTTGTAATTTAATCCCATGGTCGAATGTTAGCGGAGCAGGGCCTCTTCATCTCGTTGTATCCTAGATTGGATTATTCATTGGGGCTTACAGGCTATCACAATCATTGTGAGCCTTGCAAACAACCCAGAAGGACCTACAATATTACCATGACCGTGTCACAAATGGCACCCTTTTCCATAGTGCTCTGATCAAAGGTAGTGCAATGTATAGGGAATAGGTTGACATTTGGGACGCAAACCATATTAACCAGACTCCACAATATGTCTTTATCAATTGAGGGTTGTCTGTCTTGGCGAGTCCTTCAGAAAGACTCCCAACATGTTTCCTGTTTCACCTGCAGTGAATGGACACTTTCTCTTTTTTTCCTTTCTTCCAAGGGCTGAGCTCGATTACTTTTTCTCCTGAAACGTATCCATCAAGAACTGCACCTCAGCATTTTGTATGGGATTGATTGATCTGTCTATGACTGCTAGCGGCTGGCGGGGGCCCTAAATGTAGAGGGTAGTGCGTACGACCCAGTACATCACTGGGGCCAAGCATCCAGGACCTCTATACCAGGCGGTGTCAGAGGAAGGCCCTAAAAATTGTCAGAGACTCCAGCCACCCTAGTCATAGACTGTTCTCTCTGCTACTGCACGGCAAGCGATACCAAAGCGCGAAGTCTAGGTCCAAAATTCTTTAAGAAAAAATAAGTGATAAGTAAAACATAGATAAGTAAAAAATAACAGTAACAAATAATTAAAGAGCAGCAGTAAAATAGCAATAGCGAGGCTATATACAGGGGGTACTGGTACAGAGTCAATGTGAGGGGCACCGGTTAGTCGAAGTAATATGTACATGTAGGTAGAGTTAAGGGATAGGCGTTCCGTCAACGGGACAGTTGTATATCATGCAGCGCCTTGTGTCATGATTGCAGATTTTAGAGAAACAACAAATGTCGGCACATATAAGTGTCTTATATCGGCTGAAAGCTTAAATTATTGTTAATATAACTGCACTGTCCAATGTACAGTAGCTAATACTGCGAAAAAACAACAAACAACAAAACAATTTTTTCACCGCGATAGTGTCACGGCTGTCGTAGGAATGAGCGGACCAAAGTGCAGCGTGTGTCGTTCCACATTTTATTTACACTGTGAAACTATGCAATACATAAATAAACTGAATAACAAAAACAACAAACCGTGACGCAGAGTTGAAAACATACACTGACTCAAAAATAATCTCCCACAAACCCAGGTGGGTTTGATCTCCAATTAAGTATGATCTCCAATTAGAGACAACGAGGACCAGCTGCCTCTAATTGGAGATCATCCCAAACAAAACCAACATAAATACAAAACTAGAACATGAACATAGAAATAGAAAATATAGAAAAACACCCCCTGTCACGCCCTGGCCTACTCTACCATAGAAAATAACATCTTACTATGGTCAGGACGTGACAATACCCCCCCCCCCCAAAGGTGCGGGCTCCGACCGCACCTAAACAAAACAACAACAAACCCCCCCCCCCAAAAAAAAACAAAAGGGAGGGTAACTACTGTCTATGGCGGCTCTGGTGCAGTACACATAACCTTCTTATCCCGCGGATCCTCCAACAGAGGAGGCGGCTCTGGTTCCGGGCGTAACCCCTGCTCCACCCGCTGATCCCTCTGCTTCTGTGCCACCGGACCGTGGATCATCGCCGGAGGCTCTGTACTGCAGACCGCCGCTGGAGGTTCCGGGCTGAAGGTTCCGGACTGGGGAACATCGCTGGAGGTTCCAGACTGGGGAACGTCGCTGAAGGTTCCGGACTGGGGAACGTCGCTGGAGGTTCCGGACTGTGGGCCGTCTCTGGAGGTTCCGGACTGTGGGCCGTCTCTGGAGGTTCCGGACTGTGGGCCGTCTCTGGAGGTTCCGGACTGTGGGCCGTCTCTGGAGGTTCCGGACTGTGGGCCGTCTCAGGAGGTTCCGGACTGTGGGCCGTCTCAGGAGGTTCCGGACTGTGGGCCGTCTCAGGAGGTTCCACGCCGTGGGCCGTCTCAGGAGGTTCCGCGCCGTGGATCATCACTGCAGGCTCCGCGCCATGGATCGTCAGTGCAGGCTCCGCTCCATGGATCGTCACTGCAGGCTCCGCGCCATGGATCGTCACTGCAGGCTCCGCGCCATGGATCGTCACTGCAGGCTCCGCGCCATGGATCGTCACTGCAGGCTCCGCGCCATGGATCGTCACTGCAGGCTCCGCGCCATGGATCGTCACTGCAGGCTCCGCGCCATGGATCGTCACTGCAGGCTCCGCGCCATGGATCATCACTGCAGGCTCCGCGCCATGGAACATCCCTACAGGCTCCGGGCCATGGGTCATCCCTACAGGCTTCTTGCCATGGATTATCCCTACAGGCTCCGGGCCATGGATCATCACTGGAGGCTTCGGACCATGAATCATCACTGGAGGCTTCTTATGTGGTACCGGAACAGGTCTCACCGGACTGGGGAACGTCGCCGGAAGCTTCGGACTGGGAACTGTCGCCGGAAGCTCTAGACTGGAAAGACACACTGGAGGCCTGATGCGTGGGGCTGGCACAGGTGGCGCCAGACTGGTGACACGCACCTCACGGTAAGCACGAGGAGTTGGCTCAGGTCTCCAACCTGACTCTGCCAATCTCCCCGTGTGCCCCCCCCCAAAAATAGTTTTTGGGGGCTGCCTCTCATGGTTCCCTTGTTGCCGTGCTCTCGCTGCCTCCACCTGTTCCCATGGGAGGTGCTTTTCTCCTGCCCCTAAATCCTCCAAAGCCCTGGATATACTCCTCCTTATCTCCTTAATAGTCCACTGGTCCATACCATGCTGCTTGGTCCTTTGGTGGTGGGAGATTCTGTCACGGCAGTCGTAGGAATGAGCAGACCAAAGTGCAACGTGTGTGTCGTTCCACATTTTATTTACACTGTGAAACTATGCAATACATAAATAAACTGAATAACAACAAACTGTGATGCAGAGGTGAAAACATACACTGACTCAAAAATAATCTCCCACAAACCCAGGTGGAAAAGAACCCTACTTAAGTATGATCTCCAATTAGAGACAACGAGGACCAGCTGCCTCTAATTGGAGATCATACCAAACAAAACCAACATAGAAATACAAAACTAGAACATGAACATAGAAATAGAAAACATAGAAAAACACCCCCTGTCACGCCCTGACCTACTCTACCATAGAAAATATCATCTTACTATGGTCAGGACGTGACAGATAGGTTTGATAAATTCACCTCTGAAAGTGAAATGTGTACTTACATTCTGAAATCGTGCTCTGTTATATCATCCAAAGGGTCCAAGAGATAACATGAAGTGTTGTTTTGTTAGATAAAATCCTTTTTCATATCTTAAAATGGTCCATAAATCATGCATGATCGATTTTGTGTTTCCACTCACTCAATTTGCAAAGAAAGGAATCTGTGAAAATATAACCCTAAATGTTGTTTCAACCAGTCAAATCATGTTTGTATGTATTCCTCAGAGATCCTAGAACGTAATCAGACTTCACTGTATCATTAGGGGTGTAGTATATCCTATAGGACACCAAATTTGGTCACGGCACGCTGATGACGTGGGCGGTCTTCACTTGAACGACTGACTTTGTCAAATAAGCACCAATCGGGGTCAAACAAAGCTAGCTAGATAGCCAATGAGCTTGGCTTTGCGGGAGTGTCCGGAAAGCCTGTATCTGTCATAAAATGTAGCTGCCTTTTCCTTTTGGACAATATTCAGAGTTATGAAGTTATGAAAACTGGTTGTTTTGCAAATGTTGAACTTATATAATGGCTGCTAATACTGGAAAAGCTAAATCAAAGTCCAAGTATACAGATTTGATGATATTCTTTCAGAAAAATGTAATATGAATGCAAATGTCTCCTTCACAATTTGCCCAAATGTACCTGGGTGACATCACACTAAATGTCATGTAGTTCGCTCATACTTCCAAGATGGCATAGCAGTCAGACGTCCTTTGTCCTCATCTTGTCGTGTCCCGTATATATATATATATATATATATATATATATTTACATATTTTCTTCACATATCTTTTTATATATTTAAAAAAAAATCTACTTCAAAACATTCTCCTGCAAACCGCCTCACCAATTGTTTAAAAAAAAAAAGTATTATTCACCTCAAATCTGAAATCCACAACAGAAGCTAGACAGAAGTTAGCCAGAAGTTAGCCAGTTCACTGGCTAACATTAGTATTCAGCTAACCACGGTTGGCGGTCATCAGCTATCCTTTAGCTCGAAAAGCAATCGCCAGTTTTTGTACAACTCGACTCAGACCAGAGCATACAGGACCTATTTTATCTCCATATCCCCGGATTTCTACCGCAAGCTCTGGACATTTACACCTGGATCTTGCAGCTAGCTAGCTGCTATCCGAGTGACTATTAGCTAACGTCGGTCCGGAGCAAACATCAATTATTCTGGAGCTAGCCAGCTGAAGAGTTCCATCAGCCACTCCTGGGCTACAATCACCTATCCGGACCGGTTTTACTGCCGATGCGGAGCCCCACCGGGCCTTCACGACTGGACTACTGACGTTATCTGCCCGAGGGAGTTATCCAACTGGCCCCTCCGTCGCGATGTAACCTGAACGCCCATCTGCGGCCCGCTAATCGTTAGCTGTCTTATCGGCTACTATCTGAATAGGTCTATCGGACAATTTTGTTGGGCCACTATAACTATAACGCCAATTGGATTGGTCCCCTCTACCACACGGAACCCCACTAATCTACCGACGGAAACGCACGAGGTGGCTAAAAACAGACCATCTTTTACATTTACATTTAAGTCATTTAGCAGACGCTCTTATCCAGAGCGACTTACAAAATGGTGCATTCACCTTATGATATCCAGTGGAACAACCACTTTACAATAGTGCATCTAAATATTTTAAGGGGGGGGGGGGGGTTAGAAGGATTACTTTATCCTATCCTAGGTATTCCTTAAAGAGGTGGGGTTTCAGGTGTCTCCGGAAGGTGGTGATTGACTCCGCTGTCCTGGTGTCGTGAGGGAGCTTGTTCCACCATTGGGGTGCCAGAGCAGCGAACAGTTTTGACTGGGCTGAGCGGGAACTGTGCTTCCTCAGAGGTAGGGGGGCCAGCAGGCCAGTGGTGGATGAACGCAGTGCCCTTGTTTGGGTGTAGGGCCTGATCAGAGCCTGAAGGTATGGAGGTGCCGTTCCCTTCACAGCTCCGTAGGCAATCACCATGGTCTTGTAGCGGATGCGAGCTTCAACTGGAAGCCAGTGGAGAGAGCGGAGGAGCGGGGTGACGTGAGAGAACTTGGGAAGGTTGAACACCAGACGGGCTGCGGCGTTCTGGATGAGTTGTAGGGGTTTAATGGCACAGGCAGGGAGCCCAGCCAACAGCGAGTTGCAGTAATCCAGACGGGAGATGACAAGTGCCTGGATTAGGACCTGCGCCGCTTCCTGTGTGAGGCAGGGTCGTACTCTGCGAATGTTGTAGAGCATGAACCTACAGGATCGGGTCACCGCCTTGATGTTAGTGGAGAACGACAGGGTGTTGTCCAGGATCACGCCAAGGTTCTTAGCACTCTGGGAGGAGGACACAAGGGAGTTGTCAACCGTGATGGCGAGATCATGGAACGGGCAGTCCTTCCCCGGGAGGAAGAGCAGCTCCGTCTTGCCGAGGTTCAGCTTGAGCTGGTGATCCGTCATCCACACTGATATGTCTGACAGACATGCAGAGATGCGATTCACCGCCTGGTTATCAGAAGGGGGAAAGGAGAAGATTAATTGTGTGTCGTCTGCATAGCAATGATAGGAGAGACCATGTGAGGATATGACAGAGCCAAGTGACTTGGTGTATAGCGAGAATAGGAGAGGGCCTAGAACAGAGCCCTGGGGGACACCAGTGGTGAGAGTGCATGGTGCGGAGACAGATTCTCGCCACGCCACCTGGTAGGAGCGACCTGTCAGGTAGGACGCAATCCAAGCGTGGGCCGCGCCGGAGATGCCCAACTCGGAGAGGGTGGAGAGGAGGATCTGATGGTTCACAGTATCAAAGGCAGCAGATAGGATCTTCTGCCAGCTTGTTACCCATGGCCCGTCTAGCTGTCTGAATCGCCATGACCCCAACCAACCTTACTACTCACTGGACCCTTATGATCACTTGACTAAGCATGCCTCTCCTTAATGTCAATATGCCTTGTCCATTGCTGTTCTGGTTAGTGTTTATTGGCTTATTTCACTGTAGAGCCTCTAGCTCTGCTCATTATACCTTATCCAACCTGTCAGTTCCACCACCCACATGCGATGACATCACCTGTTTTCAATGATGTTTCTAGAGACAATATCTCTCTCATCATCACTCAATGCCTAGGTTTACCTCCACTGTATTCACATCCTACCATACCTTTGTCTGTACATTATACCTTGAAGCCATTTTATCGCCCCCAGAAACCTGCTCCTTTTACTCTCTATTTCGGACGTCCTAGACGACCAATTCTCATAGCTTTTAGCCGTACCCTTTCCTACTCCTCCTCTGTTCCTCTGGCAATGTAGAGGTGAATCCAGGCTCTGCAGTGCCTAGCTCCACTCCTATTCCCCAGGCGCTCTCTTTTGATGACTTCTGTAACCATAATAGCCTTGGTTTCATGCATGTTAACATTAGAAGCCTCTTCCCTAAGTTTGTTTTATTCACTGCTTTAGCACACTCTGCCAACCCGGATGTCCTAGCCGTGTCTGAATCCTGGCATAGGAAGACCATCAAAAACTCTGAAATCTTCATCCCTAACTACAACATTTTCAGACAAGATAGAACGGCCAAAGGGGGCGGTGTTGCAATCTACTGCAGAGAGAGCCTGCAGAGTTCTGGTCTTCTTTCCAGGTCTGTACCCAAACAATTTGAACTTCTACTTTTAAAAATCCACCTCTCTAAAAACAAGTCTCTCACCGTTGCCGCCTGCTATAGACCACCCTCTGCCCCCAGCTGTAAACGACCAAACGAACTGATTGCTCCCCAACTATCTTCAGAGCTCGTGCTGCTAGGTGACCTAAACTGGGACATGCTTAACACCCCAGCCATCCTACAATCTAAGCTTGATGCCCTCAATCTCACACAAATGATCAATGAACCAACCAGGTACCACCCCAAAGCTGTAAACACGGGCACCCTCATAGATATCATCCTAACCAACTTGCCCTCTAAATACACCTCTGCTGTTTTCAAACAAGATCTCAGCGATCACTGCCTCATTGCCTGCATCCGTAATGGGTCAGCGGTCAAATGACCTCCACTCATCACTGTCAAACGCTCCCTGAAACACTTCCGCGAGCAGGCCTTTCTAATCGACCTGGCCCGGGTATCCTGGAAGGATATTGACCTCATCCCGTCAGTAGAGAATGTCTGGTTATTTTTTTTAAATGCCTTCCTCTCCATCTTAAATAAGCATGCCCCATTCAATAAATTTAGAACCAGGAACAGATATAGCCCTTGGTTCTCTCCAGACCTGACTGCCCTTAACCAACACAAAAACATCCTGTGGCGTTCTGCATTAGCATCGAACAGCCCCCGTGATATGCAGCTTTTCAGGGATGTTAGAAACCAATATACACAGGCAGTTAGAAAAGCCAAGGCTAGCTTTTTCAAGCAGAAATAAGAGCACCTCTTCTCAGCTGCCCACTGCACTGAGGATAGGAAACTTTGTCACCACCGACAAATCCACTATAATTGAGAATTTAAATAAGAATTTTTCTATGGCTGGCCATGCTTTCTATCTGGTTACCCCTACCCCGGTCAACAGCACTGCACCCCCCACAGCAACTCGCCCAAGCCTTCCACATTTCTCCTTCTCCCAAATCCAGTCAGCTGATGTTCTGAAAGAGCTGCAAAATCTGGACCCCTACAAATCAGACGGGCTAGACAATCTGGACCCTTTCTTTCTAAAATTATTGCCGAAATTGTTGCAACCCCTATTACTAGCCTGTTCAACCTCTCTTTCGTGTCGTGTGAGATTCCCAAAGATTGGAAAGCAGCTGCGGTCATCCCCCTCTTCAAAGGGGGGACACTCTTGGCCCAAACTGCTACAGACCAATATCTATCCTACCCTGCCGTTCTAAGGTCTTCGAAAGCCAAGTCAACAAACAGATTACCGACCATTTCGAATCCCACCGCACCTTCTCCGCTATGCAATCTGCTTTCAGAGCTGGTCATGGCTGCACCTCAGCCACGCTCAAGGTCCTAAATAATATCTTAACCGCCATCGTTAAGAATGTATGTGGACAATATGTGGACAACTACATATACCTAGGTGTCTGGTTAGACTGTAAACTCTCCTTCCAGACTCACATCAAACATCTCCAATCCAAAGTTAAATCTAGAACTGGCTTCCTATTTCGCAACAAAGCATCCTTCACTCATGCTGCCAAACATACCCTCGTAAAACTGACCATCCTACCGATCCTCGATTTCGGCGATGTCATTTACGAAATAGCCTCCAATACCCTACTCAATAAATTGGATGCAGTCTATCACAGTGCCATCCGTTTTGTCACCAAAGCCCCATATACTACCCACCACTGCGACCTGTACGCTCTCATTGGCTGGCCCTCGCTTCATACTCGTCGCCAAACCCACTGGCTCCAGGTCATCTACAAGACCCTGCTAGGTAAAGTCCCCCCTTATCTCAGCTCGCTGGTCACCATAGCAGCACCAACCTGTAGCACGCGCTCCAGCAGGTATATCTCACTGGTCACCCCCAAAGCCAATTCCTCCTTCGGCCGCCTCTCCTTCCAGTTCTCTGCTGCCAATGACTGGAACGATCTACAAAAATCTCTGAAACTGGAAACACTTATCTCCCTCACTAGCTTTAAGCACCAGCTGTCAGAGCAGCTCACAGATTACTGCACCTGTACATAGCCCATCTATAATTTAGCCCAAACAACTACCTCTTCCCCTACTGTATTTATTTATTTATTTATTTTGCTCCTATGCACCCCATTATTTCTATTTCTACTTTGCACTTTCTTCCACTGCAAATCTACCATTCCAGTGTTTTACTTGCTATATTGTATGTACTTCACCATCATGGCCTTTTTTTGCCTTTACTTCCCTTATCTCACCTCATTTGCTCACATTGTACATAGACTTATTTTTCTACTGTATTATTGACTGTATGTTTGTTTTACTTCATGTGTAAGTCTGTGTTGTTGTATGTGTCAAACTGCTTTGCTTTATCTTCGCCAGGTCGCAATTGTAAATGACAACTTGTTCTCAACTTGCCTACCTGGTTAAATAAAGGTGAAATTAATAAATAAATAATACTTCAAGTTTTCCGTCTGAAACTTTGCAAGCACACTGCTTCCATCTTGTGGACACCCTCGGAATTACAACCAGAGTGATGGCTTGAACTGGGACCTTTCGGTAGCATAATTGATTGCTCTTGTGTGGTCATTGTGTGAACAACCACAGCACAGGGAGCGAAAGTGACACAATGCAATGTGAAAACAGGCCTAAAGCAGATCCCATTGAGCCTTGATTACTGTTGCTCTACATTTCTCTATTAGATCCAACATTAGGACTGATTAGGCCTCTTGTCTGAAGGCGTGTTGTGTTACGACACTCTTGAGTTGATTGTTGAGTTGTGTTCAAGTGTTGTTTGTGTTGATACAATTAGCTTATTACAAAGGAACATTTCAGAAGTAAAACATTTATTAAATCGATTGCAGAATGTGGCAATGAGAATCATGAGCGTTTTTGAAATGTTTAATCATTGTAAAGCTTCACAGAACATATTTTTTTAGAGTACATTTATTTAATCAAGTCTCATGAATAGGAGGGAACTGCTTCTATGATCTATGCTAGATTCTAATATATATTCAAGGTGACCTCTGTAAGTTATAGGCACGCAGCAAATTCTCCAGTGTTAAAGCAACACTGACAGTGATAAAGGTCATGAACATTCATTCTGAAAAGTACTTTTTCTCTCATGACTAACTACCAGGATGTTTCAAAATACATGCTGAGTGGGCACGGAGCTTATATTTATGAGCTCGCCTTGACTGACAGCTTTTTGAAAAGCCTATGTCAAGCAACTTGGATGCAGTGTTGCAGTAAAATCATCTCAAGCAAATTTTGTGATAAGCAACATTGAAATTGCAATTCTCTCTCATATATATATATCCCCTGTTTGGCATGTCTCTTGTGATGCTCTTCACAGCAGCACTGACGGATATGTTCACTTGACAACTGCGTCAGAGTTTTGAACCACCCTCCCCCCCTTTTGTTCCATGCTGGCTGATGACCTAGCTAGCAAGCAACTAGCTAACACCAGACACAGATGAAAGGGGAGACATATCTTTGCCATAGAGGAATAGGGTAATATTTTAATTATATACTGAACAAAAATATAAATGCAACATGCAACAATTTCATTTTCTTTACTGAGTTACAGTTCATATAAGGAAATTACATGACTTGGCAGAGGTGCTGCCATGGGTGGGCACCATGGGTGGGCCCCAAAAAAGGGCTTTACAGAAAAAGTACTCCTAAGCCCCCCCCCCCCCCTTTTTGTCCCCAGCACAAGGTGCGCCTGTGTATTGATCATGCTATTTAATCAGCTTCTTGGATGGATTATCTTGGCAAAGGAGAAATGCTCACTAACAGGGATATAATCAAATTTGTGCACAACATTTGAGAGAAATAAGCTTTTTGAGCATACAGTGGTTTGTCCTTTAAAAGTTGCAGCATACAGCAGCACAGCTTGCTGGTGCCGCAGAATTGTATAGCACATTATTTAAGTGCCAACCACTGGTACCATTAATGCTAGTTAGTGCTAGTTTGACAACCAGAGGGCATCTTTGAGAAGCATTTGATAGCCTTCAATAGTGGCTGTACTAGTGAATTGAACAAAAATATTGTAAGAACATAGTATATGGGAATGATTTTAAGAAATGTTGCTTAGTTAATTTGGTTAATATTATGGTTTTCTATTACAAGAAAAAGGAAAAACCCTCTTGGTTTCCATTAGGATGGAACGGAAAATATGGCGCTGTACAACGTGATGGTTGGGAGTAGGCTACACAGTACTGGGCTATTTAGCTAAATAATCCCAATGTCGTGCGGGAACACAGGAGACCAGGCTTCAATTCCCTGACGGGGAGGAAGAATTAGGCTGTCTTTGTAAATAAGAATTTGTTCTTAACTGATTCTATATGTGTTATTTCATAGTTGCGATGTATTCTACAATGTAGAAAATAGCAAAGAATTAAGAAAAACCCTGGAATGAGTAGGTGTGTCCAAACTTTTGAGGCCATCAAGACGTTTTGGCTAGAGAAATTGACAATACTACAACGCAACAAATACATTGATCATCTCAGCAAGGTTTTTTTTACCCATGGTCGTGGAGCTGGGTGGAAGTGCAACTAAAATGTAGTTTAAATAACCATCTGCATTTTGAATGTCTTTTTTTCTAGTTATTTTATTAACGAAAGCATAAAGTTGTTGATGAAGAAATACTGTACTCCTGTTTTGAGTTAGAAATGTAACACTTCAGAGTACTTAAACATCGAATACATTGCAGGTAGGGGGATGTTCACATAGGATGTTCACACCTACAGTAGCCGGGCTATAAAGAGTCTATTGTCCTGCTAATCGGGCTACAAGTGTTTCAAAACCTGTTTTCAAAATGTCACCAGCTGTCCATCACTACTGTAAATAAAAACACAACATCTTGTTTACATTCTTTATTGTAACCACAATGTCACAAATAATTTGTATCTACCTTTCCAATTACTTTTAGAGTTTGGGATTAATTTGATTAATATTATGGTGTTTATATTCCAAGAAAAACAAAAAACCCTCTGGGTTTCCATTAGGATGGAACGGAAATTATGGCACTGTACAACATGACGGTCGGGAGTAGGCTACACAGTACTGGGCTATTTAGCTAAAGAATCCCCGTGTTGTGCGCAGGTACCGGGGTTCAATTCCCCAACGGGGGAGGAAGGAGTAGGTTGTCCTTGTAAATAAGAATTTGTTCTTAACTGACTTGCCTAGTTAAATAAAGGTTACACTAAGAGCATAACATTTCTACACTATAATTTTAGTCGGAGACTAAAATCTCATTGATTTATCACCCTCCATTGACCCCAATATATACATTCATTATACATGTAAAGTAATCAATAAGTTCTAGTATGGTAACATGAATAAGTGTATTTCAAGCTAGAATCCAACAATGGGAATGTTTTACTCTCCACAGAGTAAAACTGACACAATCACACTCTCACACTCAACACTGGTTATTAACAGGTTATTAACGCCAATACTGAGGTTATTTTATACCACTGAGTGTTCATTTAACATTTGAATCAACACTAGAAATGTTCAACTGAAAAATCAACACTAGATAACACTGTCCCATTTGCTGTGTATGGATCAAAACATATGTATCTTTATTGCGTATGGTGTATTACTAGATCTGAATATCATAGGTGTCATGACAGAATATGGCAATATATTTCATTGTAACAATTCACCCTCTGCGTTTCGCTCGTCTCCCATTGCTTCACGATCTCATTTACAGATGGAAAATAAATCTCTCTCTCTATAGATGTCTATCTCCCTCTTTCACTCTCCCTAACTCTTTCTCTCTCTGAAGGCCAGTTGAGGGTGCCATTTGTCTGAAGGTGTGCAGGTGTGGGAATAGTGTGTCCTTCTGTATATGATAAGTCCCTACGCCAAAGAGCCTACCTCAAATACAACGCTCTGTGATTAGAAAGATAATTTGGTTGGTTTCAGAAGAAGTGTTTATTATTAGTCCATACTCTATCCGTTGATTAGTCCACAGTCAAGCTGGATAAGGATTCTGCCCATGAACACGTTTCAGAAGTGCGTCATCACAAACTCTGACAACCCTAGACAAGGCTGATGTAGAAAAGCGCCACTTTCTGTGGCTAATCAATGATACTATTTTGGATGTACAGATTCAACAGATCTTAATTTGAGCCAGTTTCCTAAAGTAGGAAAATATTCCTGCAGCAACAGGAAATGTTAATCATTATGTGGATTATAATTTATGGAAATGTTTATAGGGGTTGATAAATTTGTCGTAAGTGAAAATCAGGTCTGATATTTTAACGTTGTAATTACAAACTTCAGAAACCTTTTTTAACCTCAAATACACTGCAGGAAAGTTATCCTGTAACAGGGTGATAAAATTAAGATCCTACATCTGTAGGGTGAGCGAGTCAGGCGGATTTCAGTAACGCAGAATATTTGATAGTACTCTGGCTCTGTGTGCTAACTACACTGCTCAAAAAAATAAAGGGAACACTTAAACAACACATCCTAGATCTGAATGAAAGAAATAATCTTATTAAATACTTTTTTCTTTACATAGTTGAATGTGCTGACAACAAAATCACACAAAAAGAATCAATGGAAATCCAATTTATCAACCCATGGAGGTCTGGATTTGGAGTCACACTCAAAATTAAAGTGGAAAACCACACTACAGGCTGATCCAACTTTGATGTAATGTCCTTAAAACAAGTCAAAATGAGACTCAGCAGTGTGTGTGGCCTCCATGTGCCTGTATGACATCCCTACAATGCCTGGGCATGCTCCTGATGAGGTGGCGGATGGTCTCCTGAGGGATCTCCTCCCAGACCTGGACTTAAGCATCCGCCAACTCCTGGACAGTCTATGGTGCAACGTGGCGTTGGTGGATGGAGCGAGACATGATGTCCCAGATGTGCTCAATTGGATTCAGGTCTGGGGAACGGGCGGGCCAGTCCATAGCATCAATGCCTTCCTCTTGCAGGAACTGCTGACACACTCCAGCCACATGAGGTCTAGCATTGCCTTGCATTGTCTAGACTCCGTCTCATGCTACTACTAGAGTGAAAGCACCGCCAGCATTCAAAAGTGACCAAAACATCAGCCAGGAAGCATAGGAACTGAGAAGTGGTCTGTGGTCACCATCTGCAGAACCACTCCTTTTTTGGGGGTGTCTTGCTAATTGCCTATAATTTCCACCTGTTGTCTATTCCATTTGCACAACAGCATGTGAAATTTGTCAATCAGTGTTGCTTCCTAAGTGGACAGTTTGATTTCACAGAAGTGTGATTGACTTGGAGTTACATTGTGTTGTTTAAGTGTTGCCTTTATTTTTTTGAGCAGTATATTTAGTAGTTAATATGATCTTGCCATATATCCAGAAGGATACTATTTTTATTGCCTCAATCAATTGAGTTTAAAGAACCAAAATAGCATCTGAAAATAATATAAATACCTGCTTATTGTTTTAAACACTGAGACTGTGTTTTGACCCTTCCGAATGTGGTTAACCATGTCTCTCTATTTCTCCCTTTCTATCCTCCTCTCTCTATCTCTCTCCATCTCTCCATCTCTCCTCCCTCCCTCACGTCACAGCGAGTATCGTCCGGACGAAACAGTGGTGTGAGATGGTCCCATGTTTGGAAGATGAGGGCTGTGACCTGTTAATCAATAAATCTGGATGGACTTGTACACAACCAGGAGGCAGAGTCAAAACCACTACGGTGAGTTTTATTCACAGAATGTATATTCTTTCTCACTATGTTTGAAAGCACATTGTGGGGGTAACTCCTTGGAATTAGAATGACCAGAATGTTAACTTGAATAGGTATGTAAATTGTAGTCATTCTAATTCCATCAACCACCAATGTGTAGCCTCAACCCAGTGTGAACCCTTTCTCATTCACTCACTCTCACTCACTCACTCACTCACTCACTCACTCACTCACTCACTCACTCACTCACTCACTCACTCACTCACTCACTCACTCACTCACTACTCACTCACTCACTCACTCACTCACTCACTCACTCACTCACTCACTCACTCACTACACCACACTACACTACACTACACCACACTCACTACACCACAAGCCATGACTTAGCTCCCAAGTCAGTTTAGATCCCGACAGTTCCACAGTTCCTTCCAAGAATTAGCTACACTAGCTGGCAGCAAACAGCAGAACGCTCATATTAATGAATCCAACCCCATCCACGTACACCTAAGCAAACGTACTTAAAATGCTTCTACTCTCCCTCCTACTTCTCCCCAACAACACAGTGGTTTGTTTACCTGTTCATCGCTTGCAATTAGTTTGAATTAAGGTTCCCTCTTAAAGCTAATGACTGGAGCAGATGGAGTCTTCACGGCAGGTATTTTGGGGAGAAAAAGCAGCCTCCCTCCCTCGCTTCAATCACGCACACACTGTAAGACTTTTTTTATGTAATTTCAACAGTAAAACACTGTAAAATTACAGTAAAATACCTTAAATGTGTTTTATAGAATTAATGCTCTAGATTGCACTGCATTATGGGTAAAATGCTGAAAAATACGGTTAACGGTTTTTGGAAGCCTCTTGTAAAAATTACTCATACTGTATATATTTACAGTAATAGCTCTGCCAACTGTAGACTAAAATGTTCAGTTTCACGCTCCAACCTCATGCTGACTATTTTAGTAAAAAAAACAATAATTATTATATATACAGTGTGTGTGCATATATACACACACATATATATATATATATATATATATATAAAATAATTATTGTAATGATTAGGCTTTGCTGTACCACAGCCTCTCAGTGCCATAGTGAATAAACAAGCATATTCATAACCATTATGTTTGCACCATTACTACAGAGAAAACAGCTTGTTTCTAGCCCAAACTGTTCAAAAGATATGACCCATATTACAGGCGCAATGTTTTTTTTCTTTCTAATGCAGCAATGTTAAAAAAATATTGTTGTTTTTACAGAATTATACAACTAACAGCAATGTACTGTATTAATTATTTCCAGTAAATTGCCGTAAATCGCAATGCTCTCTGGGTGATTTTAGGCGTAACTGGTCAATTACACAGTCAATTCCAATGAAACTTTGGTTTAACAGTAAATTACCTTAATTGAGGACCCCTTCGAGATAAAATCCCGTTAAATGGATTGGTTGGCCAACAACCAGTGAGATAGCACGGCGCGAAATTAAAAAAAAATGTATCTCAAAATTAAAATTCAAGTATTATACGGCATTTTAAAGATACTCTACTCGTTAATCCAATCACATTGTCCGATTTCAAAAAGGCTTTACGGTGAAAGCAAAACATTCGATTATTTTAAGATAGCACATTAGCAAAAACAAAAGCAATTTTCCAAGCACTGATAGCCGTCACAAAACCAGATATACAGCTAAAATTAAGCACTAACCTTTGACAATCTTCATCAGATGACACTCCTAGGACATCATGTTAGACAATACATGCATTTTTTGTTCGATCAAGTTCATATTTATATCCAAACACCCAATTTTTACATTGGCGCGTGACGTTCAGAAAATGTTTTCTCCCCCTAACCCCCGGTGAATAGGCACATTCATTTACAGAAGAACTCATAAACGTTGACAAAATTTATAACAATTATTTAAAGAATTAGAGATAATCTACTCCTTTATGCAACCACTTTGTCAGATTTCAAAATAACTTTACGGAAAAAGCACATTGTTCAATATTCTGAGTACAGAACTTAGCCTTCAATGCTAAGCTATACAGTTAGCCTACAACCACGGCGTCGACAAATCTCTAAAAATATGTTCGAAATATTTTCTTACCTTTGCTGATCTTCGGCAGAATGCACTCGGAAGGGCACCCAATTCCACAAGAAATGTTCATTTGTTCTGCAAAGTCCATCATTTATGTCCAAATACGTCCGTTTTGTTGACCCATCCAGAACACTTTACAATGCCATGTGGCGTGGACGCAAATCCATAGATGAAATGTTCAAAAGTTCCATTACCGTTTGTTGAAACATGTCGAACGATTTTTACAATCAATCCTTTAGGGTATTTTTTTACGTAAAATTGCGATAATTTTACAACCGGGCAATAGGTATTCATCCCAGAAGAAAAATAACGAACAGCGAAGTCACGTGCATGCGCGTCACAGAATTTGTTCATTTTCATTCCTGTGGCCTTTGCCAAGTGAGTTATTTGGCAAATATAATCAATTACATATATCATAAGGCCTTATACAGTCGCCTGAAAAAGTCATAGTTTACAGGTCACATCAGGCCTGCAAGTAGGGTTGCAAAATTCAATAAACAGTAATCTTCCAACCAGGATTTCTGGAAAATTTACCAGAATTTTGCAACACTAACTGTAAATCACATTATGTTGGCTTGCAAATAGATTTGTCATTTCTATTGGAATCTACACAGTGTTAAGGCTATCCGACAGCTAAAATTTGTATTCATAATGACTGCCAGGGTTAAAAACAGTTGGAGGAAGCTACCTAAGCCATTTAAACTGGAACAACCATTTCAGTAAAGGGTGCAAAAGTTCAATGACTGGATTCGTTTAGAAAACAATTATTTATCTTTGTGTAGCACTACATTTAATCACTCAATCAATCAATCACTCAGTGTGCATGATAAAACACAAATATTAAAAACAATTCCAACAAAATCTACCTACATTAAAGCACGCTGGTAAAAAAGTTCATTTGTTATCATATCTTTAAAAAATGTAGTTGTGTGAATTTTCATTTAGTTTTGAGTCAGTTCCACATAAACCACTTAAGTAGTAATTTCATTGACTTGGAGTACTACTTACTAGAAGTATTTGAGTTAAAAATGCCTTGGGGTTTACAGTGGACCTTATTTTTGGATCACGAAAAACCTTTTGACCATTAGTGGATGAATGGTATTGTTGTTTCTGCGTCATTAACATATTTTGAGGTATGCCTTGTAAGAGGCTACATTTGTTACACCCATGAGTGAGAGTGCTGTACAATTTAACTAATATGTGGTAGTAGTGCACTAACAACTAAATGTGTGTAGGAGACAGATTGGAAGTAGCAGCAAGCCGCAAACCTTCAATGGTTGAGTACTTGTTGTGTCCTTGGTCTGTTTTGCTCTGTAGTCACCAAGTTTGGAAGCCATTTTTAAGGCCTCTTGAAGTGCAAGTTATTCATACATATTTAATATACTGTGTGTATATATTTGATATGCTGTAATATGAAAACACATTACCTAGCAGCCAACATGCTTGCACCAATCCCATGCAGTTACAGTAAAATACTGTCAAATACAAACCCTGTCTTCCCTCAATGAATTTCATGTATTTATTAATTCATTTAGTTGGCATATCTGCTGCAAGTATAATGCTGTACATTTACAGGGGAAAGTTTTACAGTGCACACACCCACCGTGGCTTCCCTCTCCCCCCGTGTTGCAAACTCTCCTGCCTCCACCCTGCCTTCCACTCATTAGTAATGAAATACTGTTCATTTTGGCACATTCGTTACGCCGCTCTCTCTCCCCAATTTGACCCCCACCCGCCCTTAGTGAACTCTGACCAGCATAGGCCACATCATTAATGTATCTGTCATATTTAAGTCATCAGCTAACTCGAACTTGTTTACTCCATCTCCTGAAGAGATGCGCTGAGTCACGCTGACGCAGTGTCTCAGATCCATGTAGCATTATCAAAGAGTTAAATCCAATTGATGCAGTTCATTATCGAGTCTCTCTTGATCTATATCGCAAGTTGAGCCCCACAAATCTCTTATATCATTGCATACTGTAGACAGTAAAATGTAAGTCATTTACCAGACGCTCTTATCCCGAGCGACTTAAAACCAATGTATGTGGTTGGAGGCTCCATATAGAGGGTGTAACACAATTGACATGATTGGTTGACGGTATGTGTAGGCGGGAGGTCCTATATAAACACAAACTCACTTCTTTGACAATTTCCTTCACAACACCTCTGCGCTCGCCAGCAAAGCGCAAGAAGTATGAATGCCCAGACTTCTGCAGAGGCAGTATCAGCAGAAATGCTGCACGGCCAATGCAGAAGTCGGATTGACCATGGAGCACCTTTTACAGTCAGAAGCACTTTTTTTGTTTTATTTTTTACTTTTATCTAACCTTTTAAATGTAAAGTCCCCATATTTGGAGACCCTATTAGATTGTTTTATTCAATTCAGTCGGGTATTAGAATCAGTAGAAGCGTGTCTGCGTAAAGCTGAGTATCTTGGCTATTGATATGTGCCTTAAAATCTTTGGTGTGATTTACTACCATATATGGGCATACGAATGTATAAGGGCAGGTCGAGCCGATGACCTAATTTCAAGATGGCTGCTACCTACATTCCGGTTAGCGTCTTGAAGCATAAGCGAAATAAACACGGAATAAAACGATACACACCGAAAGCCGGGACCCCACAGACCATGAAGATGTCATATTTGTCTGCCTGTGACCACCAGCCCCGAGAGAAAAAATGTTTATTTTACACAACGTTTTCACCGAACACCAAACATCTTACAAGGTAAGCTTCGATTTGGCTGTGTTTGAGCTATAGCTACATGCGGACCGATGCGGTGTATGAAATTAATCTTTACGTTGGTACGAAGAAATCTAGCCTATTGCCCATGTTATCTGATGATGTATGACTTAATGGCAACATCGAATGTCCACGGAGTGACTTTTATTTATATATATTTTTTTTATTAACATCAAATCAATACAGGAAGTACATGTGGGAACACAAGTGTATATATAAATAATATACAAAGGACAATTGGGCTAGGGGGTACAATATCACATTACACAAGGACCTTAAGGGACATGCATACACTTATAATATAACGTTTTTTGGTTAGTAGAGTATTTATTTGTCTTAATTTAGTTCAATTTATTTTTGTATGGTAAGAAAATGTGGTGTTTTGTTTGTAAATTTACATTTGTGAATATGAAATTTGGCCAAAAGACTATCGTAGGTAAAGAATCCAAGCAGTACATCTCTCCACAATAGTGTAAAATCTTCATAAATTATAAATCTACTGTTGTCTTGCCACGGTTCCCTTACATGAATACAATGCCAAAAAAGATGCAACACCGTTTTTGGGTGGTCATTACAAAAGGTACAATGTGAGTTTGTTTTCTTTAAACTTCTTCATATAGTGGTTGGCAGGATAATATTTCTGAACAATTTTAAAGGAGTGACTATATCTTTGCGCATCAAAAGTATGCCGTCGCCTGCTTACGTGCCGTAGTCATCCATTACACAGGGGATTGGCTACTATGGCAGCTTGACAGTATTGTTGCCAATAAGATACGTTTTCCAGGGATATGCAGTTGTGTAATGGCAACTATTTCTACCTGGCTCAGAGATGAGACTCACCTAGCACGCTACATTACATTGTTAAAAGATTTCATGGCTGTAATGTCATTGTTTTAGCATTAAATATGGCTTCTCAAGGGGGTGAAAACTAAGAATATCAAACAGGAAGCTAAAAAGAAGGCCGCTATGAATAAGTATACCGACATAGAAACTTTGAATAAAATACTGGTCGGACTCAAATCAGGGGAGCGATTTCGACAAGGAGTATTGACTCAGCAGACAAAGATTGCTTTCTAGAAGGATTGGATCCACTTTTAGATCTGTAAGTAAATTATTTTCAAGACATTATTTTTATTCACCACAGGGTGGAGGATGCAGATGATGATGATGTTTGAGAGCCACCCCTCCCCAGCAAGCGTCCCCGCCAGTCATGATCCTCACCCCCACTGCTATTTTTTATTTTATCTTGATTTACCTTTATGTCAATCACCCTGTCTGATTTTCATAGACCTCTTGAAAAAGAAAATATGGGCTTGTGGCACCATTCGTCCTAACAGAATTGGTTTCCCCAAGACCAAGGTAAACGACATGACAAAGACAGCAGAGAGGGCGACCATATGTTGGATCAGGACTAACAAGCTGCATTTTGTGAAATGGAAGGACACTAGGGAGTTAATCATGCTCACCACACAGCATAAGGCATTCAATAACAACCATATCTCAAGGAGGGTGAAAAAGGAAGAATGTTTCTGTGAAGGACTACAATGTCAGCATGGGGGGTGTCGACCTATCTGATGCTCTGATAGGCTACTGCCGGGTCCTCCACAAGACCAGGAAGAGGTATAAGACTTTTATTTACCACTGTGGGCATTGCTACAGTAAATGCTTTCATTCTCCACAAGCAGATGGCCAAAGCAAAAGGTCAAAACCCTCTCTCCCAGTTGGCCTTCAGAGAGTAGCTGGTGTTGGAGATGGCTGAATTGGAGGCCCAAAGCAACCTCACAACCATCCTAAGACCCCCCCACTCAAGGTGAGCGCCACTATCCAACACACATACCAAAAGACAAAAGAACTGCAAGCATTGCACAAAATATGAGGGGGGGGGTGAAATGACAGATCTTCTGTCCGAAATACCGGTTCGCTTTTTGTTTCCTGGCAGAGAGGGACTGCTTCAAAGACTATCACGACATGCACAAGCTACGGTCAAAGTGAAATCTAATCATCCTACAACCTGGGATGTAAAACGAACATGAATACCATTTGTAAATAGTTCAGCTTATTTCTATTGTTGCACCTTTTTTAGTGAAGGACACATGTGTAACCAAGTTTGTGTTTGTTAAGACATTTTTGTATTTATTTTATGTGTATCTGTTGCTTTTTATATTGTTTTTGTAAACAGTTCATTTGTACGTGGGACCAATAGATTGGATATGCCTAGGCTAAATGTTCAGGCACTTTGGAGAGGTTGAAAAAACACTTGGATATCCCCTGTATGTCCCACGACACCACCACAATGTTTGTGAGAAGTCGGTGTTGTAGAAATGTTGTTTTTATAGTGAACAATAACTTTTAGGCACATCCAGTGTATAAAAACAGTGCAATTACCACATTCAGACACTTTGGAGATGTTGAAAGGACACTTAAATGTACCCTGGATACCCCATAACACCACTACAATGTTTGAGTGAGGTTGATATGGTAGAAATTGTGTTTTACACTGAAGAAATAGCATTTAGGGATTGCAAATATGTAATAGTACTGGAATAATCAAATGTACAGACATATGCCACTTTGGATAGGTTTAGGGACATTTGGAAACGTCCCATGACCACATCTGACACCACTTAGTAAAACATCTGCCCATTTCTAGGTGTTAGGTTTATCAATCCCTTTTTTTCCGGACATTGTTCACATGTTGTGGAAGCCATCTGATGTGTTTCCAGCTCTGGGCATCAATAATTCACTTATAGCTTGTCAATGAAAGATGACTTTCTAAAAAAAAAAAAAAAAAGTTTATTTTGTGTGTGCTTGATCTTGGTTATTCGGAACTGTGTAACTCCTATCTTCTGATCATTTCCTCAATCTCCCAGATGTCTTCTTTCCAAATATACCAAGTTTTGGCATGTCAGAATAATGTAATTACACATGAATAGCAGTTAATTTCAGGGTATGTCTATTTAGGCGGAAATCTACATTTTAAGAGGTTAAACAAGGAAATTCCATTGAGACCAAGGCCTCTTTTACAAGGGAGCCCTATACCCCCTTCTACTGTTACCTGCATATGAAATCCTTATCCTTGATGATTGACCTCAACCATTTATTATCTGAGAAAAAACAGGTATATCTATCACACAAAGATTTCCCAGAGCTATACGTCTGTTGTGTATGACAGCTGTGAGGTATAGAGAGAAGGTTGGGTGGGTCTATTTCGACCCGAGTTAGAAGGCGGTTTGTCATCCTGTGTCGACGGTTGGCACCGAGAGGCTGAGAGATGACAGGTATTCAATGCTGCTCCATATTGTACATCAAACGGACGGTCGGAGGCACTAGTTGGCTAGGGACGAGCTGTCTGTGTGAAGTGACGCACTGGCTAGGTGTTTGTGTGGGTGCGTGTTTGCCTGCCTACGTGCCTGCCTACCCGCCTTTCTAGTGCCTACCTGCCTGTCTCTCTCTCTCTATCTGCTTGCCTGCCTGGCTCTGTGACATGTACAGACAATCTATCAGGTGCTGGTTGTGAACATGGACAGACAAGGCACTGGGACTTTTGACAAAGCTTACAGTACATTGTGACTCAATTCCATTGAGGCCTGCCAATTTAAGGCTTTTCTTTGTGGTAAAAACAGACTTTTCTTCAAATCCAACCTTCTCATTTATGCATAATTGTTGTTGGGCTTGACACTTGTGACGTATTATGATCCTTTCTGAGGCCCGGAGGCTTTTTGTGGTTCACAGTGCGTGTGGATGTTGATGTTTATGAATCGGATATAAAGAAATGGCAGTTCAGTGTGTCATCTGCAGAGCATAGAAAAAAAACTAAGAAAGGCTATACCAATCACACTCTCCCTCACTCTGCCCCTCTTCAAGTTTGGGGTTACTTAGAAATGTCCTTGTTTTAGACAGAGAAGCATATTTTTGACCATTAAAATATCATCAAATTGATCAGAAATACAGGGTAGATATTGTTAATGTTGTAAATGGCTATTGTAGCTGGAAACGGCAGATTTTTTATGGAATATCTACATAGGTGTACTGTGGTCCATTATCAGCAACCATCACTCCTGTGTTCCAATGGCACATTGTGTTAGCAAATCCAAGTTTATCATTTTAAAAGGCTAATTGATCATTAGAAAACCATTTTGCAATTATATTAGCACAGCTGAAAACTGTTGTGCTGATTAAGGAAGCAATAAAACTGGCCTTCTTTAGACTAGTTGAATATCTGGATAATTAGAATTTCTGGGTTCGATTACAGGCTTAAAATGTCCAGAAACGAATAACTTTCTTCTGAAACCCGTCAGTCTATTGTTGTTCTGAGAAATAAGGCTATTCCATGCGAGAAATGGCAAGAAACTGAAGATCTGGTACAACGCTGTGTACTCCTCCCTTCACAGAACAGCACAAACTGTCTCTAACCAGAATAGAAAGAGGAGTGGGATGCCCCGGTGCACAACTGAGCAAGAGGACAATTACATAAGAGTGTCTAGTTTGAGAAACAGACTCCTCACAAGTCTTCAACTGGCAGCTTCGTTAAATAGTACCCGCAGAACACCAGTTTCAACGTCAACAGTGAAGAGGCGACTCCAGGATGCTGGCCTTCTAGGCAGAGTTGCAAGGAAAAAGCCATATCTCAAACTGGCCAATAAAAATCATGGGCAAAATAACACAGACACTGGACAGAGGAAGATTGTAAAAAAGTGTTATGGACAAACGAATCGAAGTTTGAGGTTTTCGGATCACAAAGAAGAACATTTGTAAGACTAGGAAAAAATGAAAAGATGCTGGTGGAGTGCTTGACGCCATCTGTCAAATGGAGGCAATGTGATGGTCTGGGGGTTCTTTGGTGGTGGTAAAGTGGGAGATTTGTACAGGGTAAAAGGGATCTTGAAGAAGGATGGCTGGCTATCACTCCATTTTGCAATGCCATGCCATACCCTGTGGACGGCGCTTAATTGGAGCCAATTTCAACAAGACAATGACCCAAAGCACAGCGCCAAACTATGCAAGAACTATTTAGGG
Source organism: Salmo salar (assembly GCF_965601325.2). NCBI lineage: Eukaryota > Metazoa > Chordata > Actinopteri > Salmoniformes > Salmonidae > Salmo > Salmo salar. The sequence continues at coordinate 39,219,857 of NC_138297.1, read as the reverse complement.
AATGCTATTTAGAGCTGGTATCCTGTCTATAATGGAGTGGCCAGCACAGTCACCGGATCTCAACCCTATTGAGCTGTTGTGGGAGCAGCTTGACCGTATGGTTACTGCAAATGGAGGATTATTTGACGAAAGCAAAGTTTGGAGGACACAATTATTATTTCAATTAAAATTCATTATTTATAACCTTGTCAACGTCTTGACTATATTTCCTATTCATTTTGCAACTCATTTCATGTACAGTTGAAGTCGGAAGTTTACATACACTTAGGTTGGAGTCATTAAAACTCGTTTTTCAACCACTCCACAAATTTCTTGTTGACAAACTATAGTTTTGGCAAGTCGGTGAAGACATCTACTTTGTGCATGACACAAGTAATTTTTCCAACAATTGTTTTCAGACAGATTATTTCACTTATAATTCACTGTATCACAATTCCAGTGGGTCAGAAGTTTACATGCACTAAGTTGACCGTGCCTTTAAACAGCTTGGAAAATTCCAGAAAATGATGCCATGGGTTTAGAAGCTTCTGATAGGCTAATTGACATCATTTGAGTCAATTGGAAGTGTACCTGTGGATCTATTTCAAGGTCTACCTTAAATATCAGTGCCTCTTTACTTGACACCATGGGAAAATCAAAAGAAATCCGCCAAGACCTCCGAAAAAAAATTGTAGACCTCCAAGTCTGGTTCATCCTTGGGAGCAATTTACAAACGCCTGAAAATACCACATTCATCTGTACAAACAATAGTACGCAAGTATAAACACCATGGAACCACACAGCCGTCATACTGCTCATGAAGGAGAAGCGTTCTCTCTCCTAGAGATGAACGTACTTTGGTGCGAATAGTGCAAATCAGTCCCAGATCAACAGCAAAGGAACTTGTGAAGATGCTGGAGGAAACAGGTACAAAAGTATCTGTATCCACAGTAAAATGTGTCCTACATCGACATAACCTGAAAGGCTGCTCAGCAAGGAAGAAGCCACTGCTCCAAAACCGCCATTAAAGAAACGCCAGCCTACGGTTTGCAACTGCACATGGGGACAAAGATCATATTTTTTTGAGAAATGTCCTCTGGTCTGATAAAACAAATATAGAACTGTTTGGCCATAATGACCATCGTTATGTTTGGAGGAAAAAGGAGGAGGCTTGCAAGCCGAAGAACACCTGTCCCAACCGTGAAGCACGAGGGTGGCAGCATCATGTTGTGAGGGTGCTTTGCTGCAGGAGGGACTGGTGGACTTCACAAAATAGATGGCATCATGATGGAGGAAGATTATGTGGATATATTGAAGCAACATCTCAAGACATCAGTCAGGAAGTTAAAGCTTGATCGCAAATGGGTCTTCCAAATGGACAATGACCCCAAGCATACTTCCAAAGTTGTGACAAAATGGCTTAAGGACAACAAAGTCAAGGTATAGTAGTGGCCATCACAAAGTCCTGACCTCAATCCCATAGAAAATGTGTGGTCAGAACTGAAAAAGTGTGTGCGAGCAAGGAGGCCTACAAACCTGTCTCAGTTACACCAGCTCTGTCAGGAGGAATGGGCCATAATTCACCCAACTTATTGTGGTAAGCTTGTAGTTGGCTACCCACAACGTTTGACCCAAGTTAAACAATTTAAAGGCAATGCCACCAAATACTAATTGAGTGTATGTAAACTTCTGACCCACTGGGAATGTGATGAAAGAAATGAAAGCTAAAATCAATCATTCTCTCTACTATTGTTCTGACATTTCAAATTCTTAAAATGGTGATCCTAACTGACCTAAGACAGGGAATGTTTACTAGGATTAAATTTCAGGAATTGTGGAAGAACTGAGTTTAAGTGTATTTGGCTAAGGTGTATGTAAACTTCCAATATCAGCTGTATGTTTTCATGGAAAACGAGGCCATTTCTAAGTGACCCCAAACTTTTGAACGGTAGTGTACATTCAAGTCATTTTTCAAATTGGAGCACATCACGTAGTGGCCATTGTCTTTCATGGTTCTGGACCCTGTTACGTTTGTGAGAAGGCTGAGGTTTAAGAGATTTTTGTTCTATGGAGGGGTGATGCAAAACAGCTCCAGGCGTTCCATGCTTTTCTTAACTCCTGTTCTGAGCATCTGAGATTTACTATGCAATCTGATATACGTCAAATCAGTTTTCTTGATCTTGTGTGAAGATCATTTTCTATACACTGATCGTAACAGTTTGTTGGGGGCTGATAGTTGTCATCCAATTCCCTTGAAAAACAGTTTGCCCTACAGCCAATTCTGTCGAATGAAAAGAATTTGTAAAAAACAATCAGATTTCGACAGAAATATGGCTGAGACGCAAAAAAATTCAAGGAGTGGGGGTACAAAAATGATCAGATTAATACTGCCATTGAGAAAATTCAAAGCAAAACGAGACATGACCTTTTTCAAGATCAGTCTCGCAAAAAGAAGCATTCTTGCGTTCTAACTACCCGCTATTCAAAGTGCTCTGAACAAATTAAGGGAATCGTTCACAAACATTGGCACATTCTAAGATCCGATGATAGTATCGGTAATGTGTTTTCGGACCTTCCCTTGGTCATATTCTCGCGGGGAAGAAACCTCAGAGATCAATTTGTAAACTCTGATTTACCACCCCGAAATATCCCTGCACAACGTGTATTTGCGCCCCTCCTGGATGGAAACTACAAGTGTAATGGCTGTGCTCAATGCAATGGCACTTATAAATGTAGATCCTTCAAACACCCCCAAGCAGGGAAACAGATCCCAATCAAAGGTGTTATCACGTGCTCCACTAATGCAGTTATTTATCTTATAACTTGTCCTTGTAGTAAAAAATGTGGGTAAAATAAACCAGTCGTAGCACCATTAGGTGCAAAAACCAGTTGCGGCCCACTTTTTGTAAGCAAACCACTCGATTTCATCTCAACGTTATATTGGCATCGAACATGTCACCCTCCCTAGGAGAGGGGGTGACCTCGACAATTTATTGTTAAAATGAGAGGCTGCCTGGATCTTTAATTTAAAGACCCTTGCTCCTTTCGGTCTCAACAGACTTTGATCTGACGCCATTCTTGTGATTATTGTGATTTTGCTATTGTAAATGTTTGTAGGCTTATGTAGCCAAATTGTATCTATGATCGTACGCTATCCATTTATGTTTTTTGCATGCTATTTTAATATATGAGAATTAACCAGTGATATCAGGCCACACCCGGCCATGACACCTGTGTGTCTTTTGACACTATATAAATCACTCACCCCGCAGTGTTTGTCATTATACCCTGATGAAGACAGCTTGTATGTCAAAACGTTGGACAAAACATTTTTGCATATGAGCTCCTATAGTGTGTCCGGCGCTCCTTTTTATTTTTTTAAGTGTTCCACACCGCTAGCCAGCACCTCGCCTAAATAGGTGTGCGTTTCTTTCACCTCTAGATGAGGTTTTCAAGAGAACATTTCATCTTGGCAGGAAGCGATATATGCATGAACTTGCATTCTCCTGGCGGAAAACCGCCTTCTCAAGAGAATTCTCGTTTTCAGAAAACACCATGCAGTGGTTCTTGAGGTGAATATAACAGCGCAGTACAGTATATCAGTATATACAGTATATCCAAGCCCTGCACATTAATGTTTACACTTCCTCAGCTAAAAGATATGCCTCGAAGCTCTACCAAAACACTCACTAATTTCTCAAAGATTGGTTCAGACTTTAAGTTTCATTTAGAACTAAACATTGACTCAAAATAATTGAGAGTGAGGCTTGTCTCAATTGAACCATCTGACTCAGTGAAAACGATTTTACACAACAAACACACACACACACTTTCCTTTGTCGGCCTAAACGGCCCTTGCTACTTCTCGTCTTCACACTGTGTGGAGGGCTAGCCGCACACACACACTGTCATGTATTTGTGCGTTTTATGTGGACCTCAGGAAGAGTAGCTGCTGCAGTAGCTAAAGCAGATCCTAATAAACTAAAACACACACACACAAACAAACTGATTATACCAAACATAGAGGGATAGCCTCTTAAGTGGCAGATTATGAATTTAATCAGTGAATCCATTAGCTCACTCCTGATTGGGGTATTTAACTACAGAATAGAGAGTGGTGTCGGAGGCATCCACTGAGAGAGAGCCTGTGATTATGCACCACACTGTAATCAAGGCTGTTTCATAGCAGCAGACATGGTGTGGAGGAGTTTCTAATCAAGGAAGTGAAGGAGTCCGTGTGTTAGGGCTGAAGAGATTGTGGGATCACCCTTTCCTCACAGTCTTTTTTTTCTCCCAGTTGCGACACAGCCGGGGATTGAATCCGGGTCTGTAGTGATGCCTCTCGGGAGGCCTGATCCCACGGTCTTAATGGAGTTTGGGAGTGTTACCTTTTGGTGTTATTCTTGTGTGTGTGGTCCTCACAAGGAAAGTAAAACGAGGAAAAAATTTGACATTTCGCCGGACCTCACAAGGGAAAATCATTTTTTAGGGTTACAATGAGGGTTAGAGTTAGGGTTAAGGATCAGATTTAGGATTTAGGTTTAGTTTTATGGTTAGCGTTTTGGGTTTAGAGTTAGGGTTAGGTTAGGGAAAATATGATTTTGAATGGGAATACATTTTTTTTGGTTTATATTTGCACACACTACCTTCTTAGAAAAGTGCTCTCTTTTTTTCTAGGAGTGTATTTGTACTGTATGACTGTGTTGAACAGAGTGTGTAACAAATCCCTTGGATTTGGATTATCCATAGTCCCAGTCCTAGCTAACTCATTAGAGAGGCTGTATAGTACTGTAGGCTGTGGGTACTGGAGAGATTCCCGGTGTTGTGGTGCAGGATTTGATACGATACAGCCTGCCTTGCCTTGCTGTGTAATTGATCCCTTTGGGCCCAGCTGGTACGACAGAACACACACACATGGCTGGCATGCCGTGCAGAACACATCCAGTTGAGGCTTTAACAGAATCACCGCGGAGAGGACAGATGCTCCGACTGCCATGCAAACAGACTCAGCCGCTGCAAACCATTAGCCACCACTGCCAAGCCTTCCTCCCTAGTCTGAGACTGCCATGCACACTTCAAACCATTAGCTAGAAAGAGACACATAAACTCTCTCTCACACACACATCACCACCTCCATTTTGAAAAGTATTTTATGGTTTGGAAAACTTGTAGAGAGATCTCACATTGATTTTTGTGTTACTGTATTATTATTTATGGTAGTTGCACAGTAGGCGTTTGACCTGTAGTGCATATTGCTCTAATTCTATTGGTCAACTGTGGTAACCTCTGATTTCCCTCCAGGCTCTATGACGTGACTGGAGTCCCCACCATCCACCACCACCGGTCCATGAACATGAACAACCAATTCTAAACCATGCTGGGCATTATCCACAAAGCAAGGTACAGAAGGAATCCATCAACACAGGAATCGGCATCAAAACATAATGGGAAAACAAACATCTAACCTAACTGATGTTGTTTTTATGATTCTGTCAGAGTAATATTATTGCAGCATGATGTTGACAAGTGTGCACTAAGATACACTGGTAATAATATGATATTGTATATTAGTGTTGCAATTCTATTTCTATGGAAGTGTAGAAACTCCACGCCTTGAGCTCAAAGGCCCCCAGAGTCAGTTTTGCAACAACACAAAATCCATGTGTATAGCATTAGGCAGAGCCATTGAGTTCTATACCAATATATTGACATGCCTTATATGTTGTTTTTAAAGTATTACACCCATTACAGAGCCTTGTATCCACACAGAGGATTGAACGATACACCACACGCGCGCACACACAGCAGCTTCATTACATAGTAACCGCAAAACACCTGTCTAAACGTCAACAGTGAAGAGGCGACTCCGGGATGCTGTCCTTCTAGGCAGAGTTGCATAGAAAAAGCCATATCGCAGACTGGCCAATAAAAATAAAATATTAAGATGGGCAAAAAAACACACACTGGACAGAGGACCTCTGCCTAGAAGGCCAGCATCCCAGAGTCGCCTCTTCACTGTTGACGTTGAGACTGGTGTTTTGCAGCTACTATGTAATGAAGCTGCCAGTTGAGGACTTGTGAGGGGTCTGTTTCTCAAACTAGACACTCTGATGTACTTGTCCTCTTGCTCAGTTGTGCACCGGGGCATCCCACTCCTCATTCTATTCTGGTTAGAGCCAGTTTGTGCTGTTCTGTGAAGGGAGGAGTACACAGCGTTGTATGAGATCTTCAGTTCCTTGGCAATTTCTCGCATGGAATAGCCATAATTTCTCAGAACAAGAATAGACTGAGTTTCAGAAGAAAGTTCTTTGTTTCTGGCCATTTTGAGCTTGTAATCAAACCCACAAATTCTGATCCTCCAGATACTCAACTAGTCTAAAGAAGGCCAGTTGTGCTGCTTCTTCAATCAGCACAACAGTTTTCAGCTGTGCTAACATAATTGCAAAATGGTTTTCTAATGATCAATTAGCCTTTTAAAATGATAAACTTGGATTATCTTACACAACGTGCCATTGGAACATTGGAGTGATCGTTGCTGATAATGGGCCTCTGTACACCTATGTAGATATTCCATTAAAAAAAATAGCCGTTTCCAGCTACAGTAGTTATTTACAACATTAACAATGCCTTCACTGTATTTATGATCAATTTGATGTTATTTTAATGGACAAAAAATGTCATTTTCTTTCAAAAACAAGGACATTTCTAAGTGACCCCAAACTTTTGAATGGTAGTGTATTGCATAAGGCCTTATTTTGAGGCCTAGCCTTACCCTAACACGGTGGCCTGAAACTCATATCTTTACAGTCCACAATCAGACCTGGCAAGTAAGTTTGGTTGAAGGATTTCATGGTTGAAGGATTTCCTTTTATTCCCTCCCATTTCCAGGAATGTTCCAACCCGGGATTTCTGGAAAGCTGAGGAAATTTACGAGAATTTTGCAATCCTACCTTCAAGTCACATTATGCTGGCTTGCAAAGTGATTTGTTATTGGAATCCAGCCAACGTTAGGATATCCAACAGATGGAATTGTTATTCATCTGTAACCTGCATTCATAATGACTGTCAGGGTTAGAAACAGTGTGAGGAGACTAACTACAGTGTCTTCAGAAAGTATTCATACCCCTTGACTTATTCCACATTTTGTTGTTTTACAGCGTGAATTCAACATTTCCCAGAAGTTCTGTCACGTCCTAACAAATTATTCATTTTATTGGATTTTTTTAATGTTTTTTTATTTATTTAACATTTTTTTCCCCCTTTTTCTCCCCAATTGGTAGTTAGTCTTGTCCCATCGCTGCAACTCCCATACGGACTCAGGAGAGGCAAAGACCAGCCGCACCAATGTGTAGGAGAAAACGCTGTACATCTGGAGACCGTGTCAGCGTGCAAGCGCCTGGCCCGCCACAGGAGTCGCTAGATCACGATGGGACAAGGACATCCTGGCCGGCCAAACCCTCCCCTAACTCGGATGACGCTGGGCCAATTGTGCATTGCCTCACGGATCTCCCGGTCGCGGCTGGCTGCGACACAGCCCAGTATCAAACCAGGATCTGTAGTAACGCCGCTAGCACTGCAATGCAGTGCCTTCGACCGCTGCGCCACTTGGGAGGCCCCTAACAACATTTGGGCCGTGAAAATGCAACACCTCGTCACTTTATTGACAATAGCACATCTCCATTGATGCTCTTGTTTTGGGTCACCCTGAAAGTTGGGCAGCTAAAGCAGAATATATTTTTTTAGCCAACAGGATTGTTTTTAGTATTCTCCTAAGCATCAGAAATCTGTTCCTGAAGATTAAAGATAAGATTAAAAAGTAACATTTTCTGTGTAAACCTATTAAATAATCATGCTGTGCCTATACATATTATTTACAGGTCAGAATTGCCCATATTACATTGCCACATTAATAGCCAGTTTCCATTTTTATAGAGATCAGATTTGTGTGCAAGATTTACAGTATTATATTTTACTACAGCCAGTGTGTGAGATATTGTAGTGGAAGAGAAAGGGGAGCTAACACACACAGACTCACTGCCTGCGGTCTATTTAAAGTCATTTGCTTTCAAATTCTCCTGAGATATCACAGAGATACCTTGCCACTACTGTATTAGGCTGCCATTAGAGGTCGACCGATTGTGATTTTTCAACACCAGTACCGGTTATTGGAGGACCAAAAAAAAAGCCGATACCGATTAATTGGCCGAATGTATGTATTTATTCTTTTTTTTATTATTTTTTATTTTTTGTAATGATAACAATTACAACAATACTGATTGAACAATGAACACTTATTTTAACTTAATATAATCCATAAATAAAATCAATTTAGTCTCAAATAAATAACAAAACCTTCAATTTGGTTTAAATAATGCAAAAACAGTGTTGGAGAAGAAAGTAAAAGTGCAATATGTGCCATGTAGAAAAGCTAACGTTTAAATTCCTTGATCAGAACATGAGAACATATGAAAGCTGGTGGTTCCTTTTAACATGAGTCTTCAATATTCCCAGTTAAGAAGCTTTAGGTTGTAGTTATTATAGGAATTATGACACGTCGACTATTTCTCTCTTTCCCATTTTTGTATTTCATATACCTTTGACTATTGTATGTTCTATTAGGCACTTTAGTATTGCCAGCCTAATCTCGGGAGTTGATTGGCCCTAAGTCACAAACAGCACTGTGCTGCTGGCAAACTCAGTAAAGTGCTGTTTGAATGAATGCTTACGAGTCTGCTGCTGCCTACCACCGCTCAGTCAGACTCCTCTATCAAATATCAAATCATAGACTTAATTATAATAAACACACAAAAAAATTAGCAATTGGCCATTAATATGGTCAAATCCGGAAACTATCATTTCGAAAACAAAACGTTTATTCTTTCAGTGAAATACGGAACTGTTCCATATTTTATCGAATGGGTGGCAACCCTAAGTCTAAATGTTATGTCATAATTATGTAAAATTCTGGCAAATTAATTGTTAGGAAGAAATGGTCTTCACACAGTTTGCAATGAGCCAGATGGCCCAAACTGCTGCATATACCCTGACACTGCTTGCACTGAACGCAAGAGAAGTGACACAATTTCCCTCGTTAATATTGTCTGCTAACATGCATTTCTTTTAACTAAATATGTAGATTTAAAAAATATATACTTCTGTGTATTGATTTTATGAAAGGCATTGATGTTTATGATTAGGTACATTTGTGCAACGATTGTGCTTTTTTCACGAATGTGCTTTTGTTAAATCATCACCCGTTTGGCGAAGTTGAAGCAGGCTGTGATTCAATGATAAATTAACAGGCACCGCTTTGATTATATGCAACGCAGGACAAGCTAGTTAACCTAGTAATATCATAAACCATGTGTAGTTAACTAGTGATTGTGAAGATTGATTGTTTTTTTATAAGATAAGTTAAATGCTAGCTAGCAACTTACCTTGGCTCCTTGCAGCCACAAGGTCCTTTTGATGCTGCACTCGCAGTCTCCTTGTGAATTGCAATGTAATCGGCCATAGTCGGCATCCAAAATGCAGATTACTGATTGTTATGAAAACTTGAAATCGGCCCTAATTAAGCAGATTAATCGGTCGACCTCTAGCTGCCATGTTTTTTCCATTAGCCTGTATTGAATGAGTGGATGGATTGATTAATTAATTAACGAGCGATCAATCGAACTAACAAACAAATGAACAAAAAAACAAATGAATGCTTAATTTCCATGTCATACCACCACTTTTGCTGCCTATTCCATCCACTGTGTTACTGTAATGCAGTCAGTGTAATCTCTACCACTAGAGGGCAGCATGACTGTCACTGCCATAATGACGCTGCAGCAGTTCAAAATCTCTAATGGTGCTAATTGCCAGGTTGGCTGGTGCTGCACTGGTCGTATTAGTGGGAGACATGCCCCTCTTCTTAGCCCGGATACTCTTGGGTCATTCCCTCCATACCGTCTCCCCTGCAGCCACTGACTACACTACACTGTGACATTATCCTGTTAAATGATGCAGGTTCATTTAGTTGCTGATTGCTCTGTTCCTGGTGTTTTTATCCCCAGATTTCCCCAGTTTTAATCTAACACCTGCCCCCTTTCTTGGCAATTTGCACTCTGTGTAATTGTCAAGAGTTCATTATTATAAATTAAGCTGCCCCAGCAATCTTGGAAGGCATCAATGCCTTTATCAAGTTGGCTGGAGACCACACATAGGCCAGATGGTGTGACGACGAACTACACTTTTTTTTCTTTACAGATTTCTTCTGTGAGGCTGATTAGTTGTTTTACAGTTCTGCACTGCAATACTTGTTTTGTTATTGGGTTTAATGCTCCAGCAGAATTCACAATATTTGGATGCCAAAGCAAACTGCTGTTGACAGTGATTAGTATGGGACTGTCTAATTTCTCCATAACTTCCTATCAGAGTTGTAGACATTTGAAGAAGTTCCACATACAGTATCTATTAGGTGAATAATGGGAGTGAAAGTACAACGTTCATCTAGGGACAATCATTGTGGAGTAGGTAGATGTTGACCCTAACAACTAGTCCAAGGTATTCTTCACCCCCTTCAATGTCAACATGAGATTTGGCATTTGGAAATCTAATCCTAGATCTGTCTGTGGTTATGGCCTTGGCAACTTCTACTACAAGCATTGATTTCTTTAGCATGTTTTGAAGTGTTAGCAACTTAGCATTTTTTAAGGATTTTTTGTCATTAGCTAGCATTGATTATCCTGTACTCTGACAGAACTTGTGTTCTCATTGATCCGCAGGTCTCTTAAACACAGTCAACCACGGCCAATACTGGAGGGTTTGAGGGAACTTTGGGGAAGTCGAGAGCGAAGTCTCATCTTTGACTCTGGAGAAGTTTCCTGTGCCCTGACTCCTTGCTCTACCCGTCTGCGGCTCCGACCAACCAATGACCATCCGCTGTAGATAACCCACTGTCTGTCATTGGATCAACATGTCCTGTCTGCTTGCTCCTATTACTGTCCATCTGCTTTGTAAATGAGCAGAATCCTCTAGTGCCACAGAGGTCAGGTGTCCGGCAGCGCCTTGTCCAGAGAGGGAGAGAGTGGTAACTATGGAGCCATTTTGGATCAACTACTGTACAGTTCAGCTAATGTCTGCTAATTTTCAGTGGACAGAGGACTCCCACTACTTCAACCTCACCTGCTTCTGTTAGACTGTAATGGGACAGAGTTACGTGTCCCAAAGAACAGGATTATTGTGAACCAGGCCCGAGGCTCTCTGATGTGTCTGACCTAACGCCAGACTATGGACTGGACCAAACGTTGGACTGGATCTATCCAGACTATGGACCAGACTGGACCAGATCCTACTGCTCGCCTTGTGCTCTGCTGTGAATAGAACTTCTGCTGGAGTAGTACAACTTTGGCACTCTCCATATTTTTATAGACCAAAGAGGAAAAAATAATAGTTTATTGTAAGACTAGATGGACCAGATTGGGAAAGAGAAATGGATACTTGTTTTTCTCGCTACACCACGATGACTGCCCTCATAGCTGTAGATGTTGGGCTTTATGTAATTTCGAACATAGACTATAGTCTAGTGGGACACGTATACAATCAAAGGAGTTACCTGTAAAAACATTTTTTTCTCTGACTAAACCCACCACTGTATTTTGAAACTGGAGATATAGGTAAACATATCTGTGTATAAAAAAAGTCTGATTTGCATTTTTCATTAGCTACAAATTGGGACACATTGCAATAAGCATGGTTGGTAAAACGGTAAAAGAGTAAAACTACTGATCATCATTGAGGCAAAAAAGAGAATATTGAAACTGTCATTTCTCATTGCGGCTGGTGGGCGGGGAAATGGAAAATGTCATTAAATGTATTTTGAAAGGCCTAAAACGTATATATTTAACAGTTTTATATGTTGTACCTTTGTAGAGAACCTTATTCGACATGAATAATCTGGTCACAAAATGGCAGCCATAGAACGTGAAAAACAAGCTCTCTGATGCTGGTTTGTCCTGCTCTTTTTCTGTTCTCATGCTTCTCTAGCTTCTCTCCTCATACCTCTAATCTCCCAATCTATCAATCACAGATAAAGGAAAGAAATGCACTTGAGTTCACTCAGAATATGTTTTAAATATTTAATGGTAATATTTTACAGATGTCTGTGAGAGTCTTGCTGTGTATGGTTTTAATATGGTTAACAACTGACACAGCATATACAATCTGACTGAACCCTCAATGCTGTTTCCCTTTATCTGCAATTGATTGAATTCCGGCATGAGTCACTATCTATCAAAAACATGAAAAATGACATTACAACATGAATTGAGCTAATCACAGACAGAGATTTTGTGACTTTAGTCAATGAGCAGCCTTAGGAACCTGCTGATTACGGCAGTATTGCATTGTAAAAGGTGTGGAATACTGACTCATTTCTCTATAATGTCTAACTTTATTTTTCTGCTTGTGTTTGTCGCACAATGCTGAGCTCCAGTCCTGAGTGACGAAAATGATGATGACACGTGAAGAAGGGAGGCAAAAGTTTTAGAATAATTTAGCTACTTTTTTTTATCCTTAAATATTTTAAGAATATATACATGAAATAACCATCACTAGCTAATATAGACGCTTTGATATTCAAAGTCATCCAATTTATTCAAGTAAGATTTATCATATCTTATTTTGTATTACGTTTATTTAATTGTTCTTTCCTATATGCCAAAAACTTACAGCCTGAAATTGTTTTTATTTTCTTCTAGACCATCTACTTTACAGTGTCTAATTGTCCACATGTAAGTTCCTCATACATATCTAATAGGTAAACACCTGATATACATAAGTAAACCAAATCAAATTATTTATAGACAGTCTCACTGGGATTTGATTACAATAACATATGAATATGAATGTATTGATGCAGATTTGATAAAGGCATTTGCTCAGTGACAGTTAGGACCGAAATAGTAGAAGTTGACTGACTGTGTGTATGCTGCTGGCTGTATGTATTATGGTGGAAGGGATTCCATAGTTATACAAGAATATACAGTACATATGCAGAATAGTACACCTGGTCAATATTTAATGACCTACAAGATTATGATGTTGAAGATCTTACAAAGGGTTACCCTGCAAAGGGCTATGGATCTAATGCAAGTGAAAACACATCAAAAGAGATATCAGTACCCTGGTCAGCACCACATAACCAAACACCCACTACATTAGATGGTGCTGTCCAAGGTGCTCTGATTCCATGAAAGACACAAATCCAAGCCTTCACAGAGGCTTCAAAGGTCTTGTGTTGGGCTCTGAGTGAAGGCCTACACCTTCCAGATTAACCCCCAACTTGTCCGGATTCACATCTGTTCAGATCCAGATGCTGAACTTCTCTTATCCACACTTGGTTCTCTGCTGTTCAGTCCAACTGACTGACTTTCATTAACTGACTGACTGGGACCAGTCTGACTAGCTGGCTGGCTGACTGATGTTCCTTCCTAATCCTGACTGCCTGGATCAGCCTGTTCCACCAACTCCAGCTGGAGATTAATACAGCTGTTGTTGACAAAGAAGTTTTCTAAAGAAACTAATGAGAAGTGACTTTCCTGAAAGGATCTGTGTGTTTTTAATTTGTGTGTGATGTGTGATGTCCCCGTGTATCCTGCAATTGTCAAGACGGTTATAAATATTTAATTACATCTGATTGAATTTCAATAATCTTTCCCGTATCCTTGAGGTTCGGTGTGATGTTCGGAGGAGTTGTGCCTCATAACAGTATTAATTTGATTAGAGCAAAGTACAATGAGGAGTTTCTACTCGAGCTATATGGTACATGTAGGTACAAAAGAGAGCTTGCGATAATGACTTTGCCATGGAGAAAGAGGCAAAGTGGGTGACATACAACTTGGAGAATTGTAGTGTGTGTGTGTGTGTGTGTGTGTGTGTGTGTGTGTGTGTGTGTGTGTGTGTGTGTGTGTGTGTGTAAAACTCTTTCTCTATTTCCTATACAGTAGCATGTGAAAATATTCACACCCCCTTGGAATTTTTCCTATTTTGTTGCCTTACAACCTGGAATTAAAATGGATTTTTGGAGGGGTTTGTATCATTTGATTTACACAACATGCTTACCACTTTGAAGATGCAAAATGTTTTTTATTGTGAAACAAACGAGAAATAAGACAAAAAACAGAACTTGAGCTTGCATAACTATTCACCCTCCCAAAGTCAACACTTTGTAGAGCCACCTTTGGCAGCAATTACAGCTGCACGTATCTTGGGGTATGTTTCTATAAGCTTGGCACATCTAGCCACTAGGATTTTGCCCATTCTTCAAGGCAAAACTGCTCCAGCTCCTTCAAGTTGGATGGGTTCTGCTGTAAGTCATACCACAGATTCTCAATTGGATTGAGGTCTGGGCTTTGACCAGGCCGTTCCAAGACATTTAAATGTTTCCCCTTAAACCACTCAAGTGTTGCTTTAGCAGTATGCTTAGGGTCATTGTCCTGCTGGAAGGTGAACCTCCGTCCCAGTCTCAAATCTCTGGAAGACTGAAACAGGTTTCCCTCAAGCATTTCCCTGTATTTAGCTCCATCCATCATTCCTTCAATTCTGACCAGTTTCCCAGTCCCTGCCGATGGAAAAACATCCCCATGGTGTTCTCGGAGTGATGAGAGGTGTTGGGTTTGCGCCAGACATAGCGTTTTCCTTGATGGCCAAAAAGCAACGTTTTATGTTCTTATCTGACCAGAGTACCTTCTTCCATTATATTTGGTGAGTCTCCCAGATGCCTTTTGGCAAACACCAAATGTTTGCTTATTTTTTTCTTTAAGCAATGGCTTTTTTTCTGGCCACTCTTCCGTAAAGCCCAGCAGTGTGGAGTGTACGGCTTAAACTGGTCCTATGGACAGATATGCCAATCTCCGCTGTGAAGCTTTGCAGCTCCTTCAGGGTTATTTTTGCTCTCTTTGTTGCCTCTCTGATTAATGCCCTCCTTGCCTGGTCTGTGAGTTTTGGTGGGCAGCCCTCTCTTGGCAGGTTTGTTGTGGTGCCATATTCTTAAAAAAAATGTATAATAGATTTAATGGTGCTCCGTGGGATGTTCAAAATTTTGGATTATTTTTTTATAACCCAACCCTGATCTGTTCTTCTCCACAACTTTGTCCCTGACCAGTTTGGAGAGCTCCTTGGTCTTCATGGTGCCGCTTGCTTGGTGGTGCCCCTTGCTTAGTGGTGTTGCAGACTCTGGGGCCTTTCAGAACAGGTGTATATATACTGAGATCATGTGACACTTAGATTGCACACAGGTGGACTTTATTTTAAATAAAGGTGAAATAAAAATATATATTGTTGAAGTCGGAAGTTTACATACACTTATGTTGGAGTCATTAAAACTCGTTTTTCAACCACCACAAATTTCTTGTTAACAAACTATAGTTTTGGCAAGTTTTGGCAAACTTTTCCAACAATTATTTACAGACAGATTATTTCACTTATAACTCACTGTATCACAATTCCAGTGGGTCAGAAGTTTGCATACACTAAGTTGACTGTGCCTTTAAACAGCTTGGAAAACTCCAGAAAATTATGTCATGGCTTTAGAAGATTATGATCGGCTAATTGACATCATTTGAGTCAATTGGAGGTGTACCTGTGGATGCATTTCAAGGCTTACCTTCAAACTCCGTGCCTCTTTACTTGACATCATGGGAATATCAAAAGAAATCCGCCAAGACCTGAGAAAAAAAATTGTAGACCTCCACAAGTCTGGTTCATCCTTGGAAGCAATTTCCAAACGCCTGAAGGTACCACATTCATCTGTAGAAACAATAGTACGCAAGTATAAACACCATGGGACCACGCAGCCGTCATACCGCTCAGGAAGGATAAGCGTACTGTCTCCTAGAGATGAACATACTTTGGTGCGAAAGTTGCAAATCAATCCCAGAACAACAGCAAAGGACCTTGTGAAGATGCTGGAGGAAACGGGTACAAAAGTATCTATATCCACAGTAAAACGAGTCCTATATCGACATAACCTGAATGGCTGCTCAGCAAGGAAGAAGCCATTGCTCAAAAACCGCCTACGGTTTGCAACTGCACATGGCGACAAAGATCGTTCTTTTTGGAGAAATGTCCTCTGGTCTGATGAAACAAATATAGAACTGTTTGGCCATAATGACCATCGTTATGTTTGGAGGAGAAAGGGGGAGTCTTGCAAGCCGAAGAACACCATCTCAACCGTGAAGCACGGGGGTGGCAGCAGCATGTTGTGGGGGTGGTTTGCTGCAGGAGGGACTGGTGCACTTCACAAAATAGATGGCATCATGAGGGAGGAAAATTATGTGGATTGATTGAAGCAACATCTCAAGACATCAGTCAGGAAGTTCAAGTTTGATCGCAAATGGGTCTTACAAATGGACAATGACCCCTAGCATACTTTCAAAGTTGTGGCAAAATTACTTAAGGACAACAACGTCAAGGTATTGGAGTGGCCATCACAAAGCCCTGACCTCAAACCTATAGAACATTTGTGGGCAGAACTGAAAAAGCATGTGTGAACAAAGACGCCAACAAACCTGTCTCAGTTACACCAGCTCTGTCAGGAAGAATGGGACAAAATTAACCCAACTTATTGTGGGAAGCTTGTGGAAGGCTACCCGAAACGTGTGACCCAAGATAAACAATTTAATGGCAATGCTACCAAATATTAATTGAGTGTATGTAAACTTCTGACCCACTGGGAATGTGATGAAAGAAATAAAAGCTGAAATCAATCATTCTCTCTACTATTATTCTGACATTTCACATTCTTAAAATAAAGTGGTGATCCTAACTGACCTAAGACAGGGATGTTTAGTAGGATTAAATGTCAGGAATTGTGAAAAACTGAGTTTAACCTCTCTGGTATCATTGGGACGCTAGCGTCCCACCTCGACAGCAGCCAGTGAAATTGCAGGGCGCCAAATTCAAACAACAGAAATCCCATAATTAAAATTCCTCAAACATACAAGTATTATACACCATTTTAAAGATTAAACTTCTTGTTAATCCAACCACAGTGTCCGATTTCAAAAAGGCTTTACGGCGAAAGCACACCATGCGATTATGTTAGGACAACGCCTAGCCACAAGAAACCATACAGACATTTTTCAGCCAAGGACTCACAAAAGTCAGAAATAGCATTAAATGAATCACTAACCTTTGATCTTCATCTGGTGGCACTCCCAGGACTCCATGTTACACAATAAATGTTTGTTTTGTTCAACAAAGACCCTCTTTATGTCCAAAAACCTCAGTTTAAAGTGGCGCGTTATGTTCAGTAATGCATTGTCTCAAATAACATCCAGTGAAATTGCAGAGCCAAATCAAATTACAGAAATACTCATCATAAACATTGATGAAAGATACAAGTGTTATACATAGGATTAAAGATAAACGTCTTGTTAATCCAGCCGCTGTGTCAGAATTCAAAAAGGCTTTACGGCGAAAGCACACCATGCGATTATGTTAGGACAGCGCCTAGCCACTAAACACCATACAGACATTTTCCAGCCAAGGAGAGGACTCACAAAAGTCAGAAATAGCGATTAAATTAATCACTTACCTTTGATCTTCATCTGATGGCACTCACTCTTCAATAATGTCCCTCTTTATGTCCAAAAATCTCAGTTTTGTTCGCACGTTTAGTTCAGTAATCCAAAGGCACAAAGCATGCTCTCAACATCCAGACGAAAAGTCAAAGTACAATAACAGTTCGTAGAAACATGTCAAACGATGTTTAAAATCAATCCTCAGGTTGTTTTTGTCATAAATAATCAATAATATTTCAACCGGACAAAAGCTTCGTCAATAGAAAAGGAGAAACAAGAAAGGTGCGCTCCCAATCACGAGCTGGACTCATGTCTGGAAATTTCCACTGTCCACTCATTGAAAGTGCTGTATCTCCCTCATTTTTCATAGTAAAAGCCTGAAACAATGCCTAAAGACTGGCCACATGTAGAAGAAGCCATAGAGACCATCAACTGGGTCGTAAGTCTTTGTATGGTGGACAGGCTTTCAATGGAAAAACAGCCTTTCAAAATAATAGTACTTCCTGGATGGATTTTCCTCATGTTTTCACCTGCCATATCAGTTCTGTTATACTCACAGACATTATTGTAACATTTTTCGAAACTTTAGAGTGTTCTCTATCCGAATCTGCCAATAATATTCATTTCCTAGCTTCTGGGCCTGAGTAGCAGGCAGTTTAATTTGGGCATGCTTTTCATCCAAAATTACAAATGCTGCCCCCTACCTTAGTGAAGTTAAATGTATTTACCTAAGGTGTATGTAAACCTCAACTGTATATATTTTTGTAACTAATTATGTGACTTCTGAAAGTAATTGGTTTCACAGCAAAGGGGGTGAATACATATGCAGGCACCACTTAACCAATTTGGACTATTTTGTGTATGTCCATTACATGAAATCCAAATATATTTAATTACAGGTTGTAATGCAACAAAATATGAAAAACTCCAAGAGGGATTAATACTTTTGCAAGGCACTATAGCTCTATAGTGATATGTGTATCATATCTGCATTTCCCAATCCTGTGTGGTTGATCCGTTCGTATTTGTACAGTGCCTTCAGAAAGTATACAGACCCCTTGACTTTTTCCACATTTTGTTACATTACAGCCTTATTCTAAAATTGATTAAATAAATACAAATCCTCAGCAATCTACACACAATACCCCATAATGACAAAGCGGAAACTTATTAAAAAAAACGTATTTACGTAAGTATTCAGCCCCTTTGCTATGAGATTCAAAATTGTGCTCAGTTCCATCGATCATCCTTGAGATGTTTCTACAACTTGATTGGAGTCCACTTGTGGTAAATTCAATTGATTGGACATGATTTGGAAAGGCACACACCTGTCTATATAAGGTCCCACAGTTGACGGTGAATGTCAGAGCAAAAACCAAGCCATGAGGTCGAAGGAATTGTCTGTAGAGCTCCGAGACAGGATTGTGTCGAGGCACAGATCTGGGAAAGGGTACCAAAACATTTCTGCAGCATTGAAGGTCCCCAAGAACATGATGGCCTCCATCATTCTTACATGGAAGATGTTTGGAATCACCAAGACTCTTTCTAGAGCTGGCTGCCCGGCCAAACTGAGCAATCGGGGGAGAAGGGCCTTAGTCAAGGAGGTGACCAAGAACCTGATGGTCACTCTGACAGAGCTCTAGAGTTCCTCTGTGGAGATGGGAGAACCTTCCAGAAGGACAACCATCTCTGCAGCACTCCACCAATCAGGCCTTTATGGTAGAGTGGCCAGATAGAAGCCACTACTCAGTAAAAGGCACATGACAGCCCACTTGGAGTTTGCCAAAAGGCACCCAAAGACTCTCAGACCATGAAAAACAAGAATCTCTGGTTTGAAGAAACCAAGATTGAACTCGTCACGGCTGGGGGAAACCTGTCACCATCCCTACGGTGAAGCATGGTTGTGGCAGCATCATGCTGTGGAGTTGTTTTTCTGCCACAGGGACTGGGAGACTAGTCAGGATCGAGGCAAAGATGAACGGAGCAAAGTACAGACAGATCCTTGATAAAAACCGTCTCCAGAGCGCTCAGGACCTCAGACTGGGGCGAAGGTTCACCTTTCAACAGGACAACGACCCTAAGCACACAGCCAAGACAATGCAGGAGTGGCTTCGCGACAAGTCTCTGAATGTCCTTGAGTGGCCCAGCCAGAGCCCGGACTTGAACCCGATCAAACATCTCTGGAGAGACCTGAAAATAGTTGTGCAGCAACACTCTCCATCCAACCTGAAAGAGCTTGAGAGGATCTACAGAGAATGGAAGAAACTCCCCAAATACACATTTGCCAAGCTTGTAGCGTCATACCCAAGAAGACTCGATGCTGTAATCGCTGCCAACGGTGCTTCAACAAAGTGCTGAGTAAATGGTCTGATAACTTATGAAAATGTGATATTTGTTAAAAATAATTGGGCCCCAAAAAATTACAACTGTTTTTGCAATGTCATTATGGGGTATTGTGTGTAGATTGATGAGGGAAAAAAACGATTTAATACAGTTTAGAATAACAAAATGTGGAAAGAGCCAAGGGGTCTGAATACTTTCCGATTGCACTGTACATGTGTATGTGTTTCCTTGCATGTGTGAGTGTTGACGGTGTGAGTGTTGACGGTGATGGTATGCCTTCGACTTACCAGTTACCGTCCTGAGGCACAGTGTTGTGTTTCTGTCATTAAGCTGCATCTACAGAGGAGAGAGACAGAGCAGACAGCCTGCCTCTGCTTTAATAATCAACACTAAACTCACAGAAGACTCCTTCTCCCTTCACATAAATCTCTGCAGTCCGCTGCAACACCAATACTGCACCAATTGCACAAAATATGAATTGCTGTGATGGATAACATTTAAGTGCTAATTCTCATATGATATTATAAGTCTTTGTTTACAATATAAATCGAATGAAGTGCAACCAGTGCTTTTCGAAAGGGGATCAATAAGCAATATGGCTTGCACAATATTTTCTATCCATAAAAATGTTGGGTGTTTTCTGAGCACTGGGTCCAATGATCTGTCAAGGTTAGGACAGTGAGAGACTAAACATAACCTCAGCTCCTGACTGATACCCCAGGGATGTACTGTAGGAGGAGAGCTGTGCTAAACAGTTGTGGAATCATTTGTGTTGTATGATGAAATTCTATTGACTACCTTGTACATTTCGATCTTTGCAAAGATAGCTGAGAGTTGGACTGTGAATCGGAATGTCTGTTTTCCTTAACCAGATTGGAATTTGTAACAAATCTAAACATTTTGCAATAGAGCTGTTCAACTAAACTGTTAATTTCGGTTTAAAACCTAGTCTCTGTCTAAACAAACACCTCTTATCATTGTACCCTTTGCCTGGTCTTGTACAGTATCCCTCCACATCTGTGCTAGTTGCTCCAGGCCAGTGCTATCCTCTTGACTCTTGATCAAGGCTCTCTGGCTCTCCTCTCCAACCCAAGGAAGAAGAAGACATGCCGGTGTCAGCTGGGCTTTCAGGCTCCATTAAACACCACTAAAAGTCTGCATTAATGACTAATCTCTCTATTTCTCTCATTATACATGCAGCTCACAGGAACCCAGGAAACATCTGGTGCACGTGGACATGGAGCTGACTTTGAATCTTTGTTACTGCACTTCGGTATTGTAAATGTGTGTGTTCTCAGAAATGCTCATTACTCGAAGGAGTAAAAGGTCATCTTGATTGAAGGTAAATAACATTGGCTAGGAGACTTTATTGGAAGGTCAAATGTAGTTGTGAACCAGAACAAATGGAGTATATGGAGCCATGAGCTGTATGAAATAATTGTACATGTTCATGATAACTAAGGCCATCTCTTCAACCCAGCAAAAACAGGGACAGATTGGACAACAATAAATCACAAGCTTGCAGTTACCAAAGCAATTATAAAGAAACACAAACAAACACCTGGCATCACTTGGTAAAATTAATATCAACCCCAAAGCCTATTGTACATCCTTTTGTTATGTATAATCCTTATCAAGCCCTTAATCAGGTATTTTGTATAAACACATGCAATATGGATAAGGCCGGTCGATTAAGGCTGGTTTGGCTGTTCCAATAGGCTCTGTTTATTGAGGAGGGAGAGAGCTTCTGACACACAGCCAGCCGAGCTGGAGCCTGGCGAGAGACAGGCAAGAGAGAGGAAAAAGAGAGGGAGAGAGAGCCAGGTTAGAGAGACAGGCAGAGCACATCGAAGCAGAGCTCATCGCTACGGTAGCTACACGCTGTTGCTGCTTTTATTTGTTGCTAAACAGACCTGCAACACAATACTTTTAAGCCTTGACAAAATCCTCCCTCCCTAGGTTTTCTTCTCACTTGCTCTCTCTTTCTCTCTGCTTCACTCTCTGCATCCTCAAATAGGGAGGGAAACAGAGACAAAGAGAGGGAGGGAGAGAAAAAATAAGAGACACAGCGAGGTAAGGAAATAGAGAGAGGAGCATCCTCGTCAAGATGGTAATCAAGGCCTGATGTGTTGAATTGAGCCTCTCGTCCTGTTAATACACAGGAAGGAAGACAGACAGCTGGGGGCTCGGTCAGCTCATTTTACCACTAAATGAGAAAAATGACCATCCGCCAGGCAACTCTTTTAAAAACGAATTTACACCCTGTCAGCTTCCATTAGGCCAGGACTGCTGGGGTGGAATATTTTTGTGAGGTGGGAAGGAGGGAGGACAGAATTGAGCATGAGCGGTGTGTGTTACCGTATCCCCCTGCACCGGTCAAGCGATAATTCTGTCCCGGCTCACTGAGCGAGTTGACAGCTGAATCTTGCATGTCAAGGCTTTGGCGTTTCTTTTTTTACCCTTTTTTTTATCCATTCACTCCATCCCTCCAATACTGCCAATATCCATCCCTCCCTTCTCAGGCATTAACTAACAGTCGGTGATTATCTGCGTGCCTGAAATCCCACTTTTACAGTTTTGTACAATTATGGCGCATCTAAGAGCATCAGCCCAGGATTAAGACTGCTAAATGCTGAGCCTTGAATAAATTATCCGCAGGGTTTTTTCATAAGCGAGATGAGAGAGAGAAATGAGCAAGAGAAAAAGACAGAGAGGTCATGAGCAGATACGCTCCCACATTTTTCAGCATGTTTAAAAAAAATAGATTTAGAGTTAGACGAACTTGGATTTTTTTGGCAGGTACATATACAGGATGCTACCCTCCACAACATAACCTTCACTCCAAATCAAAACTTCCAACCTACAACCTGATTTTGGACAGATATTATCTGGAAGACTTACTACTACCAAGGATCATTATTCCCAAGCTTCAATTTGCACTGACGTTTGAAGTGAAAAGTTTCAAAGCCCTTGAGCCCAACAATGGCAGGAGAATCACATGCAGAGGTCTTTGAAGCCGCATCCCACTATTCAGAGGTAATTAAATACAGTACCCTCTGTATGTAAAAAAATGATAAAACAAGGAAAGAGTACAAATTGAAGCTCCTTATGGAAAATATTTGTTATAAAAATAGGAACCTAAACAACTTAATCTTCCACACAGACCATCCCCTGGCATGGCACAGTGCTATATTAACACACTACCCCTCTGTTAAGAGGAGGGGTGTTCCCGATGGGTGAAAACTCAGGATATTAGACAATGAGGAAGAGTCAGCAAATGTGAACATGTACAAATCTGGAACAGTAATGGTACAGGGGAAACCACAAACTGTTTCAGCTGGACTTTCACATTATCAAAGATATAGCTCAGCAGGATAAGCTCTCTAGAGAAAGATACCCCCGCCCGAGCGTCAGACCAGACCTCTTCATTAAACAACCCCACAGATGAGCAAACCCAAGCGGAAAGTCAACCTCCCAGTACAGAGTACTATTCCCTCATTGAAATTAAGGATAAATTCACCCAGCTGGAGGTAAGGCAGTTGGTGGAGCTGGAACAGGAGGTGAACATACTCCAGTCAGCACAAAAAAATCATCCAGCTCAACAACACCCCCTCAACCAGACCGTAGAGCTGGAGGTGGAGAGAGACATATCTGCACTCTGGACTGTGGTGAGACAACATCAACAGGAGAAAGAGCAGGAGCAGGAGAACAACAGAGGATCAAATTGCTGGAGGAGAGGGTGAGGTGGATGGCGTGTGACAGAGAACAACTCATTAGAGAGGTGGCCACCCCCGCAGAGAAGCCAGCAAGACAGCCAAGCTCATCTCCCGACAAAAGTCTTAACACCACTGCAGAACAGTCCATCCCAGACCCTGACCATAGCGTCAACATCACAGCAGAACAGACAAATGAAGAACCCCAAGCTCAGGGGATCCCACCCTCTCTGAGCACCCTCCCTGTCAGCCACCCTAACAGCCCCACACCCACTGAGGACATACACAAGACACAGATTGTTCTCCTTAAGGACTCAAACGGGAAATATACACAAGAAAATAAACTCAAGGGAGTGATTGAAAAAGCTTCTTCTACTTTCCCCAACGCACAAGTGGTTATCTCCACCTAGATACTGTAAGAATATTTTGAAGATAAATAAACAATGCAGAGGACGAGAGGTCAATAGAGTACTAACTATCAATGGAAATAGTGTTTTTTCTGTAATATCAATGGGTCAGAGACATGGGAGGAATTTCAGTCTGGTGCACTCATAGCTACATGGCAAGTTCTCATTGGTCCAAATTGTTTATTCATTGAATCTGAAATAGGATTTATTGCAAGGAATTGTAATTGGTCAACCACAGGCTAGGGCTGGGTTATAAAACTTAATCCTGTTCCTTTGTTCTGTGGAGAGAATCACAGGAGAGAATCACTGAGGAAAGGGGAGGGGGGGAAGACAGATATGAAACAAACCAAACCATTATCAATTTGTATTGGTCCAATGAAAAGTGATACAGGGGTGTGGATAGGCTCATTTGAACAACCTGCTTTAGGCTGTTATCATGCAACTTGACTCTACATTGAACATTTATGAAGGGAAGGTGACATGTCAAATTAGACAACTGCAGGGATCTACAGTTCAGAACAATCCTATTTGGACTACAATGAAAAATGAGTGTGAAACTTTGAATATGGTACCAGTGTGCTTGACAGGTGTTGCCCCACCTTGCACAAAACAATATCCTATACGAAATAAATCTATGGCTGCTACTAAAGTAGTGGAGGCTCCTAACATCATCATACAACATGGCACACCATGTAATCCAGATGCTCTGATGCTTCCTCCAGATACCACATTACTTGAACATGACTGTTGTAAGTTGGTTTTGGATCAGCTCTCTGATGGGTTTATTAAGAGTCATCTGTTGGAAAACCCTGAGTTTATCTTATACACAGACAAGCATTGTGGAGGGGGGGGGGTGTGAGGAAGGCAGGCTGGGCAGTTACTACAATGGACAATGTGATAGTGACAGCCACGTTACCTGCAGGAACATCAGCGCAGGTGGCGGAATTGGTGGCTTTGACCGAAGCGTGTAAACAGGCTGAAGAAAAAACAGCTAATATCGACACAGACTCAAGGTATGCTTTCGGCTTTACCCATGATTTTGGAAAAATATGGAAAAACAGAGGATTCATGACATCACTGGGAGTTCCTGTGAAGAATGGACCAGAGGTGAATACTGAATGCTCTCCAGTTACCTGGACAAGTTGCAATTTTGAAAATGAATGCACATGGAGAAATCATAGACAGACACGTAAAAGAGGTATGGAGAATAACCCCCAAGGGGGGACATGACATAGTACCAGGACAGTGGGTAATGGTAAAGAAGCATAGTAAGATGATCAGAATCTGATGTTGTACACCGCAGTCATAATATTAGGGATATCTAGGTGAAATGTCAATTTCTCTTGAAACCAGGACATGTTATTTTTACTTTTTTGTTTCCTTCGTTACAGGTTATAGGAATCTACCGTCTGAAGCTGAAGCAATATCCCCCCAAGGCCTGTACTTGAAATGATACAAGATCACCGGGGAAGTGTTCATTAGAAAAGTCCTTATCAACCAGTGGAACAGAAGAAGAATTCCTCACTACCGGCAGACTGTCAGAACATAATTTCTAATAGTTATCTATGTGGGACTGATACCAGTGTAGAAGAGCTGGGCACTTTTAAAGGACTTGGTGAATGATTACCTTGCCAGTAGGACGATTGAATATTATTGTCTTGTATTTTTTGTGGTAGGGACATCATCATTACACCTGTTAATACTTATTTTCTATAACTTTGTTTGAAATCTATTTCTTATTGTAACAGCAAGTAAAATATGCCCTTTGTGTTTTATAGAAATGCAATGTGTTTAGTGTGAATGATTTTATGCTTACTGCTGTTTTTTATACTGTCTATTTGTTCATGTTTTTTTCATGTTTTCTAAAAAGACATAAGTATATTTATTTTTTAAATGATCTAGGGGGGAGTGTAAGATAAATACACAATGCAGAGGACGAGAGGTCAATAGAGTACTAACGATCAATGGAAATAGTCGTTTTTCTGTATTATCAATGGGTCAGAGACATGGGATGAATTTCAGTCCAGACTCATAGCTACATGGCAAGTTCTCATTGGTCCAAATTGTTTATACATTGAATCTAAAAGAGGATACTTTGGCCATTGGCCCAGTTTTATTGCAAGGTATTGTAATTGGTCAACCACAGGCTAGGCTGGGTTATAAAACTTCATCCTGTCCCTTTTTTCTGTGGAGAGAATCACAGGAGAGAATCACGAACATCTACCTCCCCGCATAATTTGTTCTCTTTGAATAAATGTATTTTACTCCCGTTGATTTGCTTTGGGGTCTGTGTTATTGAAGAATAAATTCAACCTCTAACACTACCATGAAAAGACTTCCACCCTGCTACCATACAGCAGGTACATGCAAGTATTTCCTGTGACTGTGCCTCAAAACCAAATGTTTACCTGGCCCACCACTCCACCCTGGACTTGAACAGCCTTTACGACCAGGTCCATCTATAAAAGGCAGCAGTGCCTACCTTCGTCCGGACCCTAAACGACACTTCACCAAGGAGCAACAGATAAATAGACAACCCACCCAGACCAGCAAGAACTCTCCCTGACATACATATAGAGGACCCACGCCGAGAGGACCAACATCGAGACCACAGCACCACCAGCCACTTCCCCACCCCAACCAATCAATTCCCCCTCAAGTCAACCATGCCCACACCCCATTTAGGCCATCTGATTCAGCACTCTATCACTCTCCTTCTTGGTCAAATAGCCCTTACACAGCCTGGAGGCTACACAATTTTCCTATTCCCATGAAGAATGTTAAAGGATTATTACCACTACCTCATTGCTAGATGAGATGACAGCCACAGAGAATACTGGAACAGACTTGAACAAGGCTTACAGAGACTTGCAACACCTTATGGAGAAAGACACCAACTTGACCTCAATTCTATCACCTTGTCTGACTATTGGAGGAAATGCCTGATCCCCAGAGGATTCTGTATTATGAAGTTTCCAGTTAATCTAGCACAAGGTAAAACTGAATTTAGTGATACATGGGAGGCTATTCTCAACAAGTGTTATTTTGACCTAATGCTGCTTCTAATATAAGAAGCTAAAAAGGAGAGACAAGAAGTCCAAACCGAAATTGAAGAAGTAAAAAAGGAAAATCACAGAACACAGTGACAATTCTAACAAAGCACAATTTGATGAGATTTTGAAAGAGAAAATAGACACATTCACTCTGACATTGAAGCAAGACAAGCTAAGAAAATTAGGAAGAGATGAAGTAGACTACAGAGATGGCACGTTTTTGCCTGGAGAAAACCAACCTGCAAGAATTCTGAATCACATCCACAGAGGAAGGAGCATAGATCTGTTTCTTTCAACTTGATGAGCAGTGACGATGAGGGTCACCCCAGACAGTCAGAGGCAGGCTCCTCCCAAGATTTTTTAGAATAGGAAGAGGAGCCACGCAGGTTCCCTAACAAAAGAGGGAGAGGATGCGGAAGAGGCCAACACTTAGAAGTAGGAAGAAATCAAGACTATCCAACCACATGGACCAGGACCAGAACAAGGCTGGGATCAACATTTCTGGAGAACCCCTTTCTGATGATTGTGTAAGGGTCTTGTCTAAAGGATTGTCCTTTGCCCCCACATACTCAACTAATGAATTCAATGCAAAGATGGACCTATTTCGTTTCTACAGGAATCTACATCTAAAGGCTTGGTACAAGAAAAACATCTCTCCAACTACAGACACTAGTGTTTCAGATCAGGCAGTTTCTGTGCCCTCAAAAACACCTTTCAAGCCCAAGTCCACCTTTTGTCCCATTGTCCAGAATGCCACACTAAATACACTGCTCAAAAAAATAAAGGGAACACTTAAACAACACAATGTAGCTCCAAGTCAATCACACTTCTGTGAAATCAAACTGTCCACTTAGGAAGCAACACTGTTTGACAATAAATTTCACATGCTGTTGTGCAAATGGAATAGACAACAGGTGGAAATTATAGGCAATTAGCAAGACACCCCCAATAAAGGAGTGGTTCTGCAGGTGGGGACCACAGACCACTTCTCAGTTCCTATGCTTCCTGGCTGATGTTTTGGTCACTTTTGAATGCTGGCGGTGCTTTCACTCTAGTGGTAGCATGAGACGGAGTCTACAACCCACACAAGTGGCTCAGGTAGTGCAGCTCATCCAGGATGGCACATCAATGCGAGCTGTGGCAAGAAGGTTTGCTGTGTCTGTCAGCGTAGTGTCCAGAGCATGGAGGCGCTACCAGGAGACAGGCCAGTACATCAGGAGACGTGGAGGAGGCCGTAGGAGGGCAACAACCCAGCAGCAGGACCGCTACCTCCGCCTTTGTGCAAGGAGGAGCAGGAGAAGCACTGCCAGAGCCCTGCAAAATGACTCCAGCAGGCCACAAATGTGCATGTGTCTGCTCAAACGGTCAAAAACAGACTCCATGAGGGTGGTATGAGGGCCCGATGTCCACAGGTGGGGGTTGTGCTTACAGCCCAACACCGTGCAGGATGTTTGGCATTTGCCAGAGAACACCAAGATTGGCATATTCGCCACTGGCGCCCTGTGCTCTTCACAGATGAAAGCAGGTTCACACTGAGCACATGTGACAGACGTGACAGAGTCTGGAGACGTCGTGGAGAACGTTCTGCTGACTGCAACATCCTCCAGCATGACCGGTTTGGCGGTGGGTCAGTCATGGTGTGGGGTGGCATTTCTTTGGGGGGCCGCACAGCCCTCCATGTGCTCGCCAGAGGTAGCCTGACTGCCATTAGGTACCGAGATGAGATCCTCAGACCCCTTGTGAGACCATATGCTGGTGCGGTTGGCCCTGGGTTCCTCCTAATGCAAGACAATGCTAGACCTCATGTGGCTGGAGTGTGTCAGCAGTGCCTGCAAGAGAAAGGCATTGATGCTATGGACTGGCCCGCCCATTCCCCAGACCTGAATCCAATTGAGCACATCTGGGACATCATGTCTCGCTCCATCCACCAATGCCACGTTGCACCACAGACTCTCTAGGAGTTGGCGGATGCTTTAGTCCAGGTCTGGGAGGAGATCCCTCAGGAGACCATCCGGCACCTCATCAGGAGCATGCCCAGGCGTTGTAGGGAGGTCATACAGGCACGTGGAGGCCACACACACTACTGAGCCTCATTTCGACTTGTTTTAAGGACATTACATCAAAGTTGGATCAGCCTCACACCATCACACCTCCTCCTCCATGCTTCACGGTGGGAACCACACATGCGAAGATCCTCCGTTCACCTACTCTGCGTCTCACAAAGACACGGTTGTTGGAACCAAAAATCTCAAATTTGGACTCATCAGACCAAAGGACAGATTTCCACCGGTCTAATGTCCATTGCTCGTGTTTCTTGGCCCAATCAAGTATCTTCCTCTTATTGGTGTCCTTTCGTAGTGGTTTCTTTGCAGCAATTCAACCATGAAGGCCTGATTCACGCAGTCTCCTGTGAACAGTGGATGTTACGATGTGTCTGTTACTTGAACTCTGTGAAGCATTTATTTGGGCTGCAATTTCTGAGGCTGGTAACTTTAAGGAACTTATGCTCTGCAGCAGAGGTAACTCTGGGTCTTCCTTTCCTGTGGTGGTCCTCATGAGAGCCAGTTTCATCATAGCGCTTGATGGTTTTTGCGACTGCACTTGAAGAAACTTCAGAAATTTTCCGCATTGAATGACATTCCTGTCTTAAAGTAATGATGCACTGTCGTTTCTTTTTGCTTATTTGAGCTGTTCTTGCCATACTATGGACTTGGTCTTTTACCAAATAGGGCTATCTTCTGTATACCACTCCTACCTTGTCACAACACAACTGATTGGCTCAAACACATTAAGGAGGAAAGAAATTCCATAAATGAACTTTTAACAAGACACTGAATACTGCCCCCCAGCTGATTTGATGTGCATTGAAGTCCACAAGCAAAGGGAAGAGAATGAATACAATGTGGCTGTTATGAAAGTGAACTCTGTTTTCGCGTGATCAGGGGTATATTTATTCTTCCGATTCTGTTGAAAAACATTTCTTAAACGTAAGCAAACGGAACAAAACAGGGATAAACATACCTGAATACCCTATATCAGCTAGATGCAGGCAAAAGTGTGCATGGCGGTATTGAATGTCACTGTCTGTCACCTCAAATTTGTCTCTCGATCTATGTGCACCTACGTTGTAAACTTTCATTCATAGGCTAGGTTGTAGCAACCTCATGATGGGTATAGGGTAAATGTGAGTATCATTTAGTAGCCTGTTGCATTTAACTGGGTGAATTGAATAAGAATGAGAGTCCTCCAATATGCTGTAATAGAAATAAGGCCATGCTCATGAAAAAAACCCATCCTCCATCCTCTTCAACGGCAATGACCACCACTGATAACAACTACTGAGTAGTGCGTAGGAAAGACATATGTCTGAATCAGGCACAATTGAGAGCATCCAGTCAGGCTGTATCACCACCTGCTACAGCAACTGCACTGCCCGCAACCTCAGGGCTCTACAGAGGGTAGTATAGTCTGCACAACACATCACCGGGGGCACACTGCCTGCCCTCCAGGACACCTATTGCACCCAATGTCACAGGAAGGCCAAAAAGATCACCC
The DNA here is from genome assembly GCF_965601325.2 of Salmo salar. Classification (NCBI taxonomy): domain Eukaryota; kingdom Metazoa; phylum Chordata; class Actinopteri; order Salmoniformes; family Salmonidae; genus Salmo; species Salmo salar. The sequence goes on along the minus strand of NC_138297.1, from coordinate 39,189,240 downwards.
GAGCCACGGCCTGTTCACCCCGATACCATCCAGAAGGTGAGGTCAGTACAAGTGCATCAAAGCTGGGACCGAGAGACTGAAAAACATCTTCTATCTCGACGCCATCAGACTGTTAACCTCTCTGGGACATGTGGGACGCTAGCGTCCCACCCGCGGACACACTGCCAACAGCCAGTGAAATAGCAGGGCAGCAAATTCAAAACAACAAAAATCTCATAATTCAAATTTCTCCAACATACAACTATTATATCCCATTTTAAAGATACACTTCTCGTTAATCCAACCACATTGTCCGATTTCAAAAAGGCTTTACGGCGAAAGCATAACATTAGAATATGTTAGGACAGCGCCTAAACAAGAAAAACCACACAGCCATTTTCCAAGAAAGGAGAGGTGTCACAAACACCAGAAATACAGCTAAAATGAATCACTAACCTTTGATGATCTTCATCAGATGACACTCCCAGGACTCAATGTTACACAATTCATGTATGTTTTGTTCGATAAAGTTCATATTTATGTTCAAAAATCCCATTTTACATTGGCGCCATCAAAGCAAGCTATACAGTTACCCGCCAAGTTCTGGAGTCAACAAAACTCAGAAATAGTCTTATAAATCTTCACTTACCTTTGCTGATCTTCGTCGGAATGCCCTCCCAGGACTCCCACTGCCACAAGAAATGTTTGTTTTGTTCGATAAACTCCATATTTATGTCCAAATACCGTTTTGTTCGCACGTTCAGATCACTAATCCAAAGGCATAATGCGCGAGCGTAAAACCCGAGACGAAAAGTCAAGAAGTTCCATTACCGTTCGTAGAAACATGTCAAACAATGTTTACAATCAATCCTTAGGGTCTTTTTAACATAAATCTTTGATAATATTCCAACCGGACAATAGCGTATTTATTACAGAGGAAAAAGAAGGAACGACGCGCCTGCGTGCAGTAAACAACTCATAGGTCTCAGGCTTGAGTCAGCTCTTATTCTCTCCCCAGTAACGGTAGAAGCATGAAACACGGTTCTAAAGACTGTTGACATCTAGTGGAAGCCTTAGGAAGTGCAAAATGACCCCACAGACACTGTAGTTTGGATAGGCAATCACTTGAAAAACTACAACCACTTCCTGGTTGGATTTTTTTCAGGTTTTTGCCTGCCATATGAGTTCTGTTATACTCACAGACATCATTCAAACAGTTTTAGAAACTTCAGAGTGTCCATCCAAATATACTAATAATATGCATATCCTACCTTTTGGGCCCGAGTAGCAGGCAGTTTAATTTGGGCACATCATTCATCTGAATTTCCAAATACTGCCCCCTGCCACTAAAAAGTTAAGTAGCCATCAGTAGCTGGCTACCACCCGGTTACTCAACGCTGCACCTTAGAGGCTGCTGCCTTATATACATACAATGGCAAGAGAAAGTATGTGAACCCTTTGGAATTTTCTGGATTTCTGCATAAATTGGTCATAAAATTTGATATTCATCTAAGTCACAACAACCGACAAACATAGTCTGCTTAAACTAATAAGACACAAATTATTGTACTTTTCTTGTCTATATTGAATACATAATTTAAACATTCACAGTGTAGGTTGGAAAAAAGTATTTGAACCCCTAGGCTAATGACGTCTCCAAAAGCTAATTGGAGTCAATCAGTACAATCATTGAGACGAGATTGGAAATTCGGTTAGAGCTGCCCTGTCCTATAAAAAACACTCACAAAATGTTAGTTTACTATTCACAAGAAGCATTGCCTGATGTGAACCATGCCTTGAGCAAAAGAGATCTCAGAAGACCCAAGATTAAGAATTGTTGACTTGCATAAAGCTGGAAAGAGTTACAAAGGTTTCTCTAAATGGCTTGATGTTCATCAGTCCACTGTAAGACAAATTGTCTATAAATGGAGAAAGTTCAGCACTGTTGCTACTCTCCCTAGAAGTGGCCGTCCGCAAAGATGATTGCAAGATCACAGCGCAAAATGCTTAATGAGGTTAAGAAGAATCTTAGTGTCAGCTAAAATCTCTGGAACATGTTAACATCTCTGTTGAGTCTACGATACGTAAAGCACTAAACAAGAATGGTGTTCATGGGAGAAGCCACTGATGTCCAAAAAAACCATTACTGCACGTCTGAAGTTAGCAAAAGAGCACCTGGATGTTACACAGCGCTACTAGCAAAATATTCTGTGGAGAAATTAAAGTAAAGTTGAGTTGTTTGGAAGAAAAAACACACAACACTATGTGTGGAGATAAAAAGACACAGCACACCAACTTCCAAACCTCATCCCAACTGTAAAGTATGGTGAAGGGAGCATCATGGTTTGGAGCTGCTTTGCTGCCTCAGGGCCTGGACAGCTTGCTATCATCGACGGAAAAATGAATTCCCAAGTTTACCACGACATATTGCAGGAGAACGTAGGGCTATCTGTCCGCCAATTGAAGCTCAACAGAAGTTGGGTGATGCAACAAGACAACGACCCAAAACACAGAAGTAAATCAACAACAGAATAGCTTCAACAGAAGACAATACGCCTTCTGGAGTGGCCCAGGCAGTGTCCTGACCTCAACAGATACTGTGGTATGACCTCAAGAGAGCGGTTCACACCAGACATCCCAAGAATATTGCTGAACTGAAACAGTTTTGTAAAGAGGATTCATACGAAATTCCTCCTGACCATTGTGCAGGTCTGATCCACAACTACAGAAATCATCTGGTTTTGATTATTGCTGCCAATGTCGGGTCAACCAGTTATTAAAACCAAGGGTTCACATACTTTTTCCACCCTGCACTGTGACTGTTTACACGCTGTGCTCAATAAAGACGTGAAAACATATAATTGTTTGTGTGTTATTAGTTTAAGCTGACTGTGTTTGTCTATTGTAACTTCAATGAAGTGCAGATAAAATGTAATGACAAATATATGCAGAAGTCCAGGTAATTCAAAAGGGTTCACATACTTTTTCTTGCCACTATACACATGGAATCCCTGGTCACTTTAAAAGTTCTTCGGGATCTGTGTCCCTTCCACAGGACGGTTGAGCTAACGTAGGCTAATGCGATTAGCATGAGGTTGTAAGTAACAAGAACATTTCCCAGGACATAGATATATCTGATATTGGCAGAAAGCTTAAATTATTGTTATTACAGTGAAAGAATACCATGCTATTGTTTGAGAAGAGTGCACAATTTTGAACATGAAAAGTTCTTAATATACAAATTAGGCATATTTGGGCAGTCTTGATACAAAATGATTTTGAACAAAAATGCAATTGTTAATTGGATCAGTCTAAACCTTTGCACATACACTGCTGCCATCTAGTGGCCAAAATCTAAATTGCACCTGGGCTGGAATAATACAATATTGCCTTCTCTTGCATTTCAAAGATGACGGTACAAAAAAAATACAAAAGAACGGTTGGTTTTTTCTTTGTATTATCGTTTACCAGATCTATTGTGTTAAATTCTCCTACATTCCTTTCACATTTCCATAAATGTCAAAGTGTTTCCTTTGAAATGGTACCACAAATATGCATATCCTTGCTTCAGGGCCTGAGCTATAGGTAGTTAGATTTGGGTGTGTCATTTTAGGCAAAAATTGAAATAAAGGGGTGGATCCTTTTAATAATGGAACACTAGTCACTTTAATAATGTTTACATCATGCTTTACTAATTTCATAGATATATACTGTATTCTATTCTACTGTATTTTAGTCAATGACACTCCGACATTGCTTGTCGTAATATTTATATATTTCTTAATTCCATTATTTGACTTTTAGATTTGTGTGTATTGTTGTGAATTGTTAGATACTACTGCACTGTTGGAGTTAGGGACACAAGCATTTCGCTACACCCTCAATAACATCTGCTAATTATGTGTATGTGACCCTTAAAATTTGATTTGATTTGCAAAGTGATGTGTAATTCCGTCGGAATCCAGCCAGAGTTAGGATACCCAACAATTGGAATTGTTTTATCCACCCACAACCTGTATTGAGAATGACTGCCAGGATTTGGAAAATTGTGAGGAGACTGCCTAAACCATTTAAATTAAATTGGGTGCAAAAAAATGTACTAACTGATTGGATTAGTCTAGGATAAGATTAATCAATTAATGTACACAGCTATTAAAAACAATTAATACAAATCTACCTGCAGTAGAGCATGCTGGGAAATATGATAATGATTATGGTACAAATGTGCCTTTTTAGGGTACCACCCCAGTGACAAAGCCGTTAGTTCATTTTAGGTGGCAAAAATGAATCATTTTTAGCTTCAATACATTACTTGTCTGCTAAGCAAAGTTACATGTCATTATTCATCAAGAGTTGAGGGTACACAAAATAAGTTTGTACCCTGGGAAACAGAAATGCACCTTCACCGTATTTTGAAAGTGAGAGTGCGATGATTTGACCTTAATATTGAAATTATTAGGTACATAAATGTACCATCATACTCTTTATCCGCACATGTACCTTAAAAGGTACCAAACAGTACCATGTGAGATCATTCGTGTAACCCCTGAAGGTGCATTATGTGTATTTTGATATTTTTGTACTCCAGGGAACAATTCCATACCTTAATTTCTAAGAGTGTAGATAGTTAGTTGAAATGTTACTGATAGTCTGTAGAGCATCGACAGATGGACTGTCCAAATATAGTGTTACAGTTTGAGCCAGCCTCAAATGTGTCTTTTACAAATTATTATTTCCCTAGAAGCTCCAATTGACTGTAGATTACTTAAGTGATAATGCACACAGAAGACATGGTACTGTACATGAACAATGCTTTATTGCATTATAATCTTCATGAAACAGATCTTACATTTCACTGTAATAATACAATATATACCTTACTTAATTTACATAACTTTCTTCCTTTGCTCACATTCACTTCCTGTGGAGCATAAGGCAGTGTCTGATATTGTTTGGGTACTTGAGCAAACAGGACTGGAACTAGCCATTTTCTACAACATTTTATATCTCCTTAACCCCATTTTGTAGCAATGCCACAGAGAGTCGCCCTGCTACACACCCTGCTACACACACTGATCTCTACATTCCCCCCAGGCCAAGGTAAACTTTACCCCCACTACACAGCCAGCTATCAAGGGTGACATCCGCAAGGTACTGACACACAAACACCGTCAAATGAATTTTTAACGACTGGTGTCATTGCGAGCGTGGAGAGAGGAATGGGGAGGGAAGCGCCCTGGTGAATGCATTACTATGTCTATGTCCCAAATGGCACCCTATTCCCTATATAGTACACTCCTTTTGAACAGGGCTGACTAGATCTGGTCAAGTAGTGCACTATGTAAGGAATAGGGTGCCATTTGGGACTCAGACCTTTGTGAACGGGGATAGCACCGGGACGCCCCCTCCATTCAGCCTAGCAACCCGCGGGTGTTAAGTGCGCTCAATGGGGGACCCTCTTTGTGCCGCATCAGGGTCCAAATGTTTGAATCAAATCCTTTCCTTCATTAGTCTACCAATGTGGAGTCATGGAGCGCCACGCTCAGCGGTCGGCCCGGGCATCTTATGATGGCCCCTGAGGGAACTCTCTGATGAATTCGCTATGAAACCTCATGTGGAGAGAGATGGAGGCGCTGCGCTCTATACATTTAAATGGGCTGATATCAGAGGTTGTAAGTCAGAGGAGTTTCAAATGGTAGTGGTTTGCATATTCTGACATTCGATGAAAGGCATTTGCGTTTATCTATGGATGTAGTATGTCTTGACGTGCCAAATGTGTGGCATTGACATGACCATGAACATGGAAATGAGTGACTCCTACATACTTCAGATCATCTATGTGATTTTGTGTCACATCTATGCCTTAGAATATGGCTGCAGACTGCAGCCATGTCTTAAACCTACACTGTATGTCACCTCATGTCAGAAACATGACAGAGGAAAATAACTTAACCAAAACAAACAAACACATTGTTTAGAAATACAATGTCCTCGTTACTTTATTATTCAATCAAACAGCTAACTTAGGTAAATATATGTACATGCTGTACAAATACAATGAATGTGAGTCATTGATAAACATGAAGACATTCAATAAGAAACAACATATGTTTCTTCTCTCCACTGAAGATTCCATTTTCTCTGGCATCTGAGCCTCCCTGCCTTATGTATTTACCTAATTTGTTTGATATTAATAGTTAACAATTAAATAGTAAGACATTTCTGTTCTACTATGCCATGTTTTTATGGTCTCCACTCTAGCTCCCTGCAGCTAATCTGAGCGTACGGTCACTAGCGATAGCTTGAGCTGACAATTGATTTACAGCCTGCATAGACAAGATGTGGTGGGTGTGACCCGAGATAGAGATAGCCTGGAGGAGTAGAACAAAATCCCTCATTATTTCTAATCATCCTTGTATTTGGGAAACTAAGCCGGGTTGGGGGTTAAAATAACACCCGGTGCAGATAACCACAAGATGAACTCGAGGTGGCTTATGATGCCCCGCGATCTGCATGGGAGGGGTAGAACCAGCCATGACTAAGCATTTTTAGTGTCAGCTATATAAGAACCAGGATTCTTCTGTAAGGTTAAGCTCTCGGCAACATACACTTCAGAGTGTGCGGTCGACCAGCATTATTATTGCAATAATTAATAACCTCTTACATCTAGATGTTCCGCTAGCAGAACACCTGCTCCAATATCCAATAATAGGCGTGGCGCGAAATACAAACTCCTTGAAAATCCGAAAATGTCAATTTTTCAAACATATGACTATTTTACAGCATTTTAAAGACAAGACTCTCCTTTATCTAAACACTGTCCGATTTCAAAAAGGCTTTATAGCGAAAGCAAACATTAGATTATGTCAGCAGAGTACCCAGCCAGAAATAATCAGACACCCATTTTTCAAGCTGGCATATAATGTCACAAAAAACAAAACCACAGCTAAATGCAGCACTAACCTTTGATGATCTTCATCAGATGACACTCCTAGGACATTATGTTATACAATACATGCATGTTTTGTTCAATCAAGTTCATATTTATATCAAAAACCAGCTTTTTACATTAGCATGTGACATTCAGAACTAGCATTCCCACCGAACACTTCCGGTGAATTTACTAAATTACTCACGATAAACGTTCACAAAAAACATAACAATTATTTTAAGAATTATAGATACAGAACTCCTTTATGCAATCGCGGTGTCCGATTTTAAAATAGCTTTTCGGTGAAAGCACATTATGCAAGATTCTGAGTAGATAGCCCGGCCATCATGGCTAGCTATTTTGACACTCACCAAGTTTGGTACTCACCAAACTCAGGTTTACTATAAGAAAAATTTGATTACCTTTGCTGTGCTTCGTCAGAATGCACTCCCAGGACTTCTACTTCAATAACAAATGTTGTTTTGGTTCCAAATAATCCATAGTTATATCCAAATAGCGCCGTTTTGTTGTGCGTTCAAGACACTATCCGAAGGGTAACGAAGGGTGACGCGCCCGGCGCGTTTCGTGACAAAAAAATTCAAAATATTCCATTACCGTACTTCGAAGCATGTCAAACGCTGTTTAAAATCAATTTTTATACGATTTTTAAGGTAAAAAAGCGATAATATTCCGACCGGGAGTCGTTGTTGTGCACGCGTGCGCCAGTCTCATTGTTCTCAGATCGACCACTTACCAAATACGCTACTGTTTTTCAGCCATGGCCTGCAAAGTCATCATTCAACGTTCTGGCGCCTTCTGAGAGCCTATGGGAGCGTTAGAAAATGTCACGTTACAGCAGAGATCCCCTGTTTTGGATAGAGATGATCAAGAAGGCCAAGAAATGGTCAGAGGGCGCTTCCTGTTTGGAATCTTCTCAGGTTTTGGCCTGCCAAATGAGTTCTGTTATACTCACAGACACCATTCAAACAGTTTTAGAAACTTTGGAGTGTTTTCTATCCAAAGCTAATAATTATATGCATATTCTAGTTTCTGGGCAGGAGTAATAATCAGATTAAATCGGGTACGTTTTTTATCCGGCTGTGAAAATACTGCCCCCTATCCATAACAAGTTAATTGATGTCAAATAAAGATTGATTGTTTGAATAATTGTCCAAGTCTCTCTTAGTATACATGAATTTCCACGACACCTCTTGAGCCTTTTATAGCCCCATCCTAAGGATTGTAAATATACTTCATAGTGTTATTTCTACCTGTCCAAATGTATTGATCAGTGGATTAAGACAAACATAATTTTTTTATTAAAGATTCATGACTAAGAGCTTCATATCTATCTGTCTAGCAAAACGCAATTCCAATCTCCAATAGAAAAAGAAATACCTGCTGGCCTAGAATTTACTATGACCCATAGACTGATGACACCGGCCCAGCTGGCCAGGCAATGATGTAGGCCTATGAATCATATGTGAGCCGCATCCTTCAACATAAGTCAAAATAACAGCAACTGGTTTTTGAATTAATTATAAGGGTAATTTAAAACGTTTTTCTTTTTTTCTTTTTTACCTCAAATGTCTCTTTTACTCCCTAGTAAATAAAGTGTCTGGGTCAGCTAAATTCTGTAAAAAATGTGGACAGAATATATTAAAGACAAAAACTGAAGCTGCGTGGCACGCTAGACCCCATCGATTAGCTAGAAAGGGAGTCCATGGCAGAAACGACATGCAGATTTTCTCAAACCAATGAACATTTCTAGTATACCTGAAGTTATTTTCCTTAAGAGAGTATAAGTAGCTGCAATGGTGTCAAGGTCAAAACGTGAGATCATTAGAACGGGTACCTGGAAATAAAATGACTTTAACCAGCTCTTCATGTTCCTACTCTGTTGCCGTAAATTCAGAATGCTGTAAATTCAGGTCCATGGTACCTCATACTGAAGGCCGGAAAGGAAAATCACACATGATCCATAAAAGGGACCAACTCAGAAAACGTTTATTTATTATTTTCCCCAACCCTGACGTACATCTGGGTGCACAAGTTAGTATATTAATATCAGTCCAATTATTATTTTTATCAAATCTCTAGTAATCGATTACACACATAAAACTCATCATGTTTTCATATATTCACAGAATCCATATAGAACGTTAGAACATTGGCTCAGCAAACATTCTCCCAGCGGAAAAAAAACTGATGTTACCCTGACACTGCCCCGCCCGGTCATAGGATCCTAGATGGTTCTCTATCCTCCCAGAAACCACGTCAAAGTCTAGCCTCCCAGAAACTATAGACTTGCTGCTACTGTCTAAAATAACATCCCGCTCTCAATACCACTCCGTGATATTATATGATGGGCAGTGATGTACGGAACCCCAAGACAACGTTATATCAAAACGTAGCAAATTTCTATATCTTATTATCTTAATTGAAGATGAACACTTATTTCTACCCTCATACACTCTCGTATCACATTCACAGAAAACACAAACAAAAGACACAGAGTGGAATGAGACAGACGAGGAAAACCGGTTCGCGCTGTTTTTAGATTTCAAACCCTTTCTATATGAACAACGAAACCCTACCATTATCAAACTATTGCCTAATTAGTCGTCCCAAAACAAAAACACTCACCATTGAATAACCCAGGGCATACCTGGCTAGCACATTTAAAATAATTGAAGGTCACTTAGATACTTTTCAGAACAAGGTTTTTCTTCCAATAGGGCTTCACCAGGTACCGTGCTTCACTAAGAACCCACAGTCTCCCTAGCCCCTACAGACCGCACCAATCCCCACTGTGACAATTCAGTGTCAGGAACGCTCGAAGTCGGCCACAACCTACCAATGATATAGGTGTCTTTGAGTCAACTAACTCTCAGATCATCCTCCACTGTCTCGGCCCTGTTAACGTCTCTATGGTGTCCCCTCACACAGGACCACTCTCAGAGCCTACGTAACAGAGGCTTTTGTTAAAAACTCGACTTCGTGTGGTTCGCTCACCTCTCTTTAAATGTTTTTTTTTAAACTATGTTCAGGATGTGGTATCCACTCGGCTCGCTTCCTCTCAGATCTTAGGTGGGTCCAGCTGCTCAATAATGAGAGTGGTTTTCCCTGGGATACCAATTTCTGATCTCCTGTGCACAGTTTACCCAGGTCTTCAGGAGCGGACACCATGAGAAGATTCACATCCCATCCCCGTCGCCAAATGTCGTGGTTAATTTCTGTATTATCAAATGAGGAGAGACAAACTTATCACACAAGTCAGAGTTATACTTAAACTAAATCTTTATTCATTTATTAATAAGGGAGCAGGTCAATACAACACACACATACAAAGTGAATCAATTGAGTGCTCTGTGATAACGATGGCTGGGCAATGAACCCCTCCTAGATGATCCGTTGAGAGCCCCGACACAAAAGGATACAAACACCTTTTATAGCAAAGATCCAGCCCCTTAGTCTACGTGACAAACAACAGATGTGTGGAATGGGTCACAAGGTTAGACTTGATATATGAGAAAGGAGTATCCCCCAGCCAGATTGCATTTGCCATGAAGACTGTTTTTATTGTATAGAATTTGGCCACTAAGGCAAGGCTCTGAAATCCCTTGTCAACTCCAGATACCCCTATCTCAAGAAAAACCCATGTCCTTGACCACACGCCTAGACGAGCTCACTGAGGGGAGTGAGCCTCTAGGTCATACACTATCCCAGGATAGGTGCAACATCAGAGATGATATACAATGGTTCCAGACACTACCCCACACATCCTGTCTTAGACCTTATCTCCCCCAAACCCATTGGCGGGAGTTACCGGGCACAGACATTGTGGAGACAAGATATTGGTTCCCAATTAATCATGCTATCCCTTCACATGGTTTGTAATAGGTAAAGATACATATCCATATATGAAGACAATGTTCCCTCCTGTCCTCTTCTCTTTGTGATATTCTGCATAGCAACAGGGACATGTGATAGACAAGCCTGACTTCTCCCCTCTCCGGGTCCCCAGATGACTGAGGCCCATATGACGGAGGAAGTGCAACTGCTAATGATATATTCTAATAACAGAGTTCAACAGTTTTAATCATATAAGCATATTATGCAGATAATACATCTTAATTATCTATGTTACCGAGCTAATTCGAATTCTTCCGCCACACTACCCCATCTCTATACTCCACACATACAATTATCTGTAAGGTGCCTCAGTCGAGCAATGAATTTCATGCGCAGATTCAACCACAAAGAGCAGGGAGGTTTTCCAATGTATAGCAAAGACAGGCACCTATTGGTAGATGGGTAAAAATAAAAAAGCAGACATTGAATATCCCTTTGCGCATGGTGCAGTTATTAATTACACTTTTGATGGTGTATCAATACACCCAGTCACTACAAAGAAACAGGTGCTTTCCTAACTCAGTTGCAAGAGAGGAAGGAAACTGTTCAGGGATTTCACCATGACGCCAACGGTGACTTTAAAAAAGTGACATAGTTTAATGGCTGTGATAGGAAAAAACTGAGCATGGATCAACAACACTGTAGTTACTCCACAACACTAACATAAATGACAGTGTGAAAAGAAGGAAGCCTGTGCAGAATACAAATATTTAAAAACATGCCTCCTGTTTGCAATAAGTCACTAAAATAATACTGCAAAGAAATTAACGTTTTGGCCTGAATACAAAGGGTTATGTTTGGGGCAAATCCAACACAATACATCACTGAGTACCACTCTTCATATTTTCAAGCATAGTGGTAGCTGCATCATGTTATGCTTGTCATCGGCAAGGACTACAGGAGTTTATTGCTCCTGTAAGTGGCTCTGGATAAGAGTGTCTGCTAAATGACAAAAATGTAAATGTTTTAGGATAAAAAAATAAACGTAATAGAGCTAAGCACAGGCAATTCCTAAAGGAAAACTTGGTTTAGTCTGCTTTCCAACAGACACTGGGAGACAAATTCACCTTTCAGCAGGACAATTACCTAAAACACAAGGCCAAATATAAACTGGAGTTCCTTACCAAGATTACATTAAATGTTCCTAAATGGCCTAGTTACAGTTTTGATTTAAATTGTCTTGGAAATCTATGGCAGCATGGCTGGCAGCACGGATAGCCAGCACTGATCATATGCATGTCAATATCTCCTGGCTCAGGGTGGAGGAGAGATTGACTGCATCACTGCTTGTCTGTGTGAGAGGTATTGACATGTTGAAATCACCGAGCTGTCTGTTTAAGCGACTAGCGCACAGCTCAGACATCCATAAATACCCCACAAAGGATGCCACCAGAAGTTTCTTCACAGTCCCCAAGTCCAGAACAAACTACCGGAAACGCAAAGTACTACATAGAGCCATGACTACATGGAACTCTATTCCACATCATGTAACTCAGTCAAGCAGTAAAATCAGATTTAACCTGTTGGGTCTAGGGGGCAGCATTTGCACGTCTGGATAAAAAAAATGTACCCGATTTAATCTGGTTACTAATCCTACCCAGTAACTAGAATATGCATATACTTATTATATATGGATAGAAAACACTCTAAAGTTTCCAAAACTGTTTGAATGGTGTCTGTGAGTATAACAGAACTCATTTGGCAGGCAAAACCCTGAGACATTTTCTGACAGGAAGTGGATACCTGATGTGTTGTATTGACTTTAAACCTATCCCATTGAAAAACACAGGGGTTTAGGAATATTTTGGCACTTCCTATTGCTTCCACTAGATGTCACCAGCCTTTACAAAGTGTTTTGAGTCTTCTGGAGGGAGATCTGACCGAACAAGAGCCATGGAACGATGATGGCCCATTAGACACCTTGCGCGCGAGTTCATCTTGGGTACCCTCGTTCCAATACGTTATAAAAGAGTATGCATTCGTCCACCTTGAATATTATTCATGTTCTGGTTAAAAAAGGCCCTAATGATTTATGCTATACAACGTTTGACATGTTTGAACGAACGTAAATATATTTTTTCCCCTCGTTCATGACGAGAAGTCCGGCTGGCTTACATCATGTGCTAACGAGACGGAGATTTTTGGACATAAATGATGAGCTTTTTTGAACAAAACTACATTCGTTATGGACCTGTGATACCTGGAAGTGACATCTGATGAAGAGAATCAAAGGTAATGGATTATTTACATAGTATTTTCGATTTTAGATCTCCCCAACATGACGTCTAGTCTGTATCGCAACGCATATTTTTCTGGGCGCAGTGCTCAGATTATTGCAAAGTGTGATTTCCCAGTAAGGTTATTTTTAAATCTGGCAAGTTGATTGCGTTCAAGAGATGTAAATCTATAATTCTTTAAATGACAATATAATATTTTACCAATGTTTTCTAATTTTAATTATTTAATTTGTGACGCTGACTTGACTGCCGGTTATTGGAGGGAAACGATTTCCTCAACATCAATGCCATAGTAAAACGCTGTTTTTGGATATAAATATGAACTTGATAGAACTAAAAATGCATGCATTGTCTCTCTCTCTCTCTCTCTCTCTCTCTCTCTCTCTCTCTCTCTCTCTCTCTCTCTCTCTCTCTCTCTCTCTCTCTCTCTCCTCTCTCTCTCTCTCTCCTCTCTCTCTCTCTCTCTCTCTCTCTCTCTCCTCTCTCTCTCTCTCTCTCTCTCTCTCTCTCTCTCTCTCCTCTCCCTCTCCCTCCCGGTCCATGGATAATTAATAATCCAATAAAATCTTGGCTTTACAAAGATGAACACTCCATATCCATCACATAATGATTAGTAGAAGGGGTCACAGGGCTCAAGCCCCTCTGTCTCTAGCACCGTGTGGCATCCGCCCCGTAATACCCCTAATCCCCAAAACAATGGGCTCCTTGACGGACGCATGGCAGTGTGACAGATTTTATCATCCGCTCACAGGGGATCAGGGAGAGAAAGGGAGAGCCTGCCAGAAGCACAGTGATGATAGCAGTTTGGAGTGGCTGCCCAATGCTGATACACACGTACATAGCGGTAGACATAATGACATACACATAGGCATGCACGCACACACATGCAGTACCTTAGCACACAGATGCTGTACTGGCATCACCAGTACAGCTCAACTAATGAGGATAAGAAAGTAGGCAGGGGCATTTTGTATTGTGTATTAGTATTGGGTGCAGGCCAGGGACAAGCCTTCTATATTGGGTATGAGGATTGGGAGTTGGTATTACTGCATTTTTCCTAGAACTCACAACCCACTATGTCTTTCCAGGTCAGTGCTTTCACCTGTTCAGTATGAGTCCCTGGGTGTGTTTGTTATTGAAGGATCAAGAGTGACAGACTGTCCTGACTGAGATGGAATTGTCTGGGTTTAGATTAGGAGTAGAGAGCGTACGCGTATATGGGTTAAAAATAGCAGATTTGGGCACTGATAAGTAAAGTGCTATGCATGACATCAGAGCTCAAAGTCTCCTCTTCACAGTGCAGTATTGGTTTTGACTGACAGCGGTTCTGAACTTGAACACTGAGCGCAACAAGAAGTTGTCCATGTCCCTCCAGGTGATTGGGCAACTTTTGCACATTTTTTGTTGTCCGAGTGAGAGAGATGCTGTAAGTAAAGAGGACTTAATGTATTTTGAAAGATAAGACGATGAGAATTATAATAAATACCGCTTTGATGCCATACAAGCAAGCAAAACAACCGTTAAGTCCAAATATGCACTGCACATTTCCATATCATAAAACTCATGTAATATACAGTGTTAACATTTATGATCACTGTACTTGATGTACAGTTACAAGATAACATGGCGTCATACCCTGGGTTGTTCTGAACAGAATGAGACGATGTTTGTCGTATTGTGAAGACATTTGGCAGGGAACACGCATCTGAATGCTCTCTGCAGGTTGAACATGGTCAGATTGTAGATGCCTACATAGATAGTGCAGTTTGTTTATGCAGTTTTACAGCTAAGTAGCTACTTTACATGCTGATATTGTCTTTGGTATTATTGTGTGTAGCTACGTTTTCTTGCTAGCTAGATAGTTAACTAGCTAGCCAGCCCATAGAGAGAGCATTGTGTTGTGGATTTTGTAGTCCACTTGAGCTGCAACAGATTTCCACAACAATTTTCATGTTGCTACCAACCTTATTATAACACCAAAATAAAACATTTGTTCTCAAAAAAGATTGTTCTCACATATGAGTGTTATTTAACACTGTAAATTAAAGGAATAAGTGGTTTTGGGTGGACTTTTACTTTGACTATCAATGTTGTCAATAGAACACGCTTTTAAATTTTGCCCACCTGACCAGATTGCGATTTATGATGGGCCATTTTTGGAATCCGTAAACAACAACAGTAAGTCTGCTTGCTCTAGTTCCTCAATGGCACCGCTAGGAGAGCTCACAATAGCACCTTATAGTTGAAAGCTCTTTAAGTCATAAATGTGCATTGGAATTATGAAGGACCTTTGCACACTTTGGAGAGGTGTGTGGTCACTTGGAGACACCAGTTAGACCTTTCCCCAAATTTTCTAGAATCTTTTTATCATGTTACTGAATGTATCCAGAGTATTTTCAGATTTCATAATCAACAAATGCGGCGAAAAGTACAGTAAATGTAAATGCACAGAAAATCAACAGTGTAATTCAGCCTTCTGTCCAATTAGCTGTTTTGGCCACACCTTTAGTCTAATGATTTCCCCAAAATGTCCAAACTGTTCCCTTTTGTTTGCTACAGTGGTTTTGCATATGCTTTCCATATTCCCATGAGTATACGGGGTTAAAGGGCAATTCCACCACTATTCAACCTCAATTTCATTATCTCCAGCACAATACCAGTGTCTACATATGTGAAAACGATGCATTTCTATTGTTTGTCTGAAAATATATAAAGTAAAAAAGTTCTATCCAATGACATCATCAAAATGTAAAACATTTTAAAAACAGTGATTTTCAAACATGAGATTCGAGGTGTTGTGGGTGTAACCGATGTGAAATGGCTAGTTAGTTAGCAGTGGTGCGCGCTAATAGCGTTTCAATCAGTGACGTCACTCGCTCTGAGACTTGAAGTAGGGTTTCCCCTTGCGTTGCAAGGGCCGCGGCTTTTGTGGCGCGATGGGTAACGATGCTTCGTTGGGTGTCAGTTGTTGATGTGTGCAAGGGTCCCTGGTTCGAGCCCAGGTTGGGGCGAAGAGAGGGACGGAACCTACACTGTTACATTGATGCTGTTGACCCGGATCATTGGTTGCTGCGGAAAAGGAGGAGGTCAAAAGGGGGGTGAGTGTAACCGATGTGAAGTGGCTAGTTAGTTAGCGGTGGTGTGCGCTAATAGTGTTTCAATCAGTGACGTCACTCGCTCTGAGACTTGAAGTAGGGTTTCCCCTTGCGTTGCAAGGGCCGCGGCTTTTGTGGCGCGATGGGTAACGATGCTTCGTTGGGTGTCAGTTGTTGATGTGTGCAAGTGTCCCTGGTTCGAGCCCAGGTTGGGGCGAAGAGAGGGACGGAACCTACACTGTTACATGGGAAACAATAAAAAAAATCCTCCCTTTTGTTAGAAACTTGTTGCAGGTTTTGGAAATCCTACCCTGTGATGTGAAAGAAGCATTTTTTAGGACCTTTCTTCTTATCTTTTTAATCACAGATCATAGAAACGTGCTGTTGTCAGGTAGACACTGGTTTATGTGTTGGAGACAATGAACATGAGGTTGAAAAGTGGTGGAATTGCCTTTTAAGAAAACATTTTAAGCTGAGTTTTTGTGATGTGAGACAGCAAAAAACATTTAATGCAAGAGCTTCCTCTCAATGTCATACCATATTGAAAGCCACACCTCATCTCTGCTTTTCTGTTTTAGTACTTCCTTGCGTTGTCAAGCTATGGTGAAAACTGTCCCACTGGGCACTGACTTCATTTCAACGTCTAGATTTGATTTACATTTGGTTGAGTTGTCAACTAACGTGAATACAATGTGAAATCAACAAAAAATGCTCAATGTCATTGGACTTAGATTAAAAGTTTTGGAGAAATAAAAACAAAATTCCCTTACGTTGATGACTTTTTACAAATCCAATCAGTTGTCAACGTTGATTCAACCAGTTTTTGCCCAGTGGAGTGTTTGAAATCCAAAGATAAAATATTAAGCCACCTTTTTCCTCAAGCATAATGATGATCACTCCACCACCTCCAGATCAACGAGAAAGAGGAAAAACACATGTAAACAAACACATCAATGATCTCTGAATGAAAAAGTTCAACAACAACAACAACAAATGGGAATCATAACTTTCTATACTTTTGGCATTTGGCTGGGTGAGGTACTGCCCTGCGAGGACTGTGATAGTGTTTATTTCCTACAGCTACAGACCAGTAGCTGATTTAATGGAGCGAACCCTGATAATGTGCCTGTAGAGACAAGTTCACAACCAATACGTTGTTTAGGCAGCTAATTGGTCAAAATAAAACATATCCCTCTGGAATTTTATCAAATGCTATTGCTGAGAGGCAGTAGTATATTAAAGGGCATGCTACATGCAGTTAGATGTTCCCAATAGCCCCTAAGTGCAATATATATATTTCTGTATGATACTATTCATTTGGGGTTCATTTGGCCATAATGTTTGTGATGATGATAGCTAAATATTCACTGGATATGTAGAGGGCCTTTAGTGGGGAGCTCATGCTCTATGTCATTTTCTGTCATTCCCCACATGGGCTGAGTCATGACCATCTGCCCACCTGTTAGCAGCTCCACACACCCCACTGGTCTCCAAACATGTCACAATGCAAGGCAGTATATCACACAGTATATCCCCCATACAATATGTATGGTTTGACTGTTGAATGCAACTGAACTGTGTGTGGTCCCTGTCCATTGAGCAGGCAGGTATAATACAGCAGGCACAGTGTAGCTCTGACACTTACCTCTGCTGTTTTCTTGTTTGTGTCTAACCTCCCAGAGCCCTTCGATCTCTCCTTCCTTCCTTCCTTCCTTCCTTCCTTCCTTCCTTCCTTCCTTCCTTCCTTCCTTCCTTCCTTCCTTCCTTCCTTCCTTCCTTCCTTCCTTCCTTCCTTCCTTCCTTCCTTCCTTCCTTCCTTCCTTTCTTTCTTTCTTTCTGTCTCTCTCTCATTCTCTTTATCCTCTCCCCCTCTCTCTCCCCCCACTCCCATCTCCTCTCCTCTCGCTAAGCTCACCGTGATGTGACAGGTGACTGGCGACACTAACAATAGCAAGGATCTCTCTTCTCAAGCCGGGCCCCAACACAACACCACCTACCCAGCCAACAGACATCTCCACCACACCACACACACACACGCACGCACGCACACACGGCAACCTCCATCGCTTTTCCTTTATAAAAAGGGTTGGAAGAGGTGAGGTAAAAATGTGGTTTTACCATTTCAGTCGAGAGCAGAGCATTGAACTTTTCTGAAGTCACTGCATTTTATTTGGGTATGAAATACATGGGTCTTCTCCCCCATTCCACTTGTGTGTGTGTGTGAGTGTGTGTGTTCAGTGTGTATATGTCCAGCGTGTATGTGTTTAGCCTGTGCACGTGTGCGTGCCTACATGTATACATAGTGTTACTATATGTCATGTTCTGGGTGTGTGGTGTGTGTTTCTCATTGTAGAATGAACAGGGAAATAAGGGTTCAACAGGGTGCTACCACGGCAGTGCATAGCCATGCATAATGCATCATACTGCATTGAGCCATAATCTCTGGGTCTATTAACTTTTAAAGTAGTGTGAAGTGTGTGTGTGTGACGTGTGTGTGTGTGTGTGTATGTGTGTGTATGTGTATGTGTGTGTCTGTCTGTGTGTGTGTGGATTTATGAACTAATGAAAGCCAGGTTGCTTTCTCCAGCATATAAATTAATCTAAGTGGATGATGCAGAAGGAACTGAAATAACAGCATACTGAGCAGGGTTATTTTCTCCTGGCATGGTATCCATTTCCCTCCTCTCAGGTACTGCAGAGAAAAAGTGAGAGACAGCTATAGTGTAGGAGGTCATCAAATATACACTGAACAAACATAAATGCAACATCAAATCAAATCCAATTTTTATTTGTCAAATGAGTCGAATACACCTTACAGTGAAATGCTTACTAACAAGCCCTAAACCAACAATGCAGTTTAAGAAAAATAAGTATTACGTTTATTTTAGTAAATACTTTCTTAACTTGTTATGGATAGGGGGCAGTATTTTCACGGCCGGATAAAAAACGTACCCGATTTAATCTGGTTATTACTCCTGCCCAGAAACTAGAATATGCATATAATTAGGAGCTTTGGATAGAAACCACTCCAAAGTTTCTAAAACTGTTTGATGTCTGTGAGTATAACAGAACTCAAATGGCAGGCCAAAACCTGAGAAGGTTCTGTACAGGAAGTACCCTGTCTGACCATTTCTTGGCCTTCTTTGTCATCTCTATCCAAAACAAAGGATCTCTGCTGTAATGTGACACTTTCTAACGCTCCCATAGGCTCTCAGAAGGCGCCAGAACGTTGAATGATGACTTTACAGCACATGGCTGAAAAACAGTAGCGCATTTGGATAGTGGTTGATCTGAGAACAATGAGACGGGTGTGCGCGTGCACGTGAAGAGTCCATTTTAGATTATCAGTCTTTGAACGAAAACAACGACTCCCGGGCGGAATATTATCGCTATTTTACGAGAAAAATCGCATAAAAATTTATTTTAAACAGCATTTGACATGCTTCGAAGTACGGTAATGGAATATTTTGAATTTTTTTGTCACGATACGCGTCCGCGCGTCACCCTTCGTCACCCTTCGGATAGTGTCTTGAACGCAAGAACAAACGCAGCTATTTGGATATAACTATGGATTATTTGGAACCAAAAAAACATTGGTTGTTGACGTAGAAGTCCTGGGAGTGCATTCTGACGAAGAACAGCAAAGGTAATCCAATTTTTCTTATAGTAAATCTGAGTTTGGTGAGTGCCAAACTTGGTGGGTGTCAAAATAGCTAGCCATAATGGCCGGGCTATCTACTCAGAATATTGCAAAATGTGCTTTCACCGAAAAGCTATTTCAAAATCTGACATAGCGATTGCATAAAGGAGTTCTGTATCTATAATTCTTAAAATAATTGTTGTTTTTTGTGAACGTTTATCGTGAGTAATTTAATAAATTCACCGGAAGTTTCGGTGGGTATGCTAGTTCTGAACGTCACATGCTAATGTAAAAAGCTGGTTTTTGATATAAATATGAACTTGATTGAACAAAACATGCATATATTGTATAACATAATGTCCTAGGAGTGTCATCTGTATATGCTAGCTTGAAAAATGGTATGTGTGATTATTTCTGGCTGAGTACTCTCCTGACATAATCAAATGTTTTGCTTTCGTTGTAAAGCCTTTTTGAAATCGGACAATGTGGTTAGATAAAGGAGAGTCTTTAAAATGGTGTAAAATGGTCATTTGTTTGAAAAATTGAAGTTTTGGGATTTTTGAGGAGTTTGTAATTTGCGCCACGCCCTATCATTGGATATTGGAGCGGTGTTCCGCTAGCGGAACGTCTAGATGTAAGAGGTTTTAAGTAGTCGAGGTAATATGTACATGTAGGTAGAGGTAAAGTGACTATGTAGCAGCAGCAGCGTAAAAATGGGGGGGGGGGGGTCAATGCAATTAGGTATTTGATTAGCTGTTCAGGAGTCTTATGGCTTGGAGGTAGAAGCTGCAAATAAGCCTTTTGGACCTAGACTTTGCACTCCGGTACCGCTTGCTGTGCAGTAGCAGAGAGAACAGTCTATAAATAGGGTGGCTGGAGTACTTGTCCATTTTAGGACCTTTCTCTGACACTGCCTGGTATAGAGGTCCTGGATGGCAGGAAGCTTGGTCCCAGTGATGTACTGGGCCGTACGCACTACCCTCTGTAGTGCCTTGCGGTCAAAGACAGAGCAGTTGCCAAACCAGACAGTGATGCAACCAGTCAGGATGCTCTCGATGTTGCAGCTGTAGAACTTTTTGAGGATCTGAGGACCCACGACAAATCTTTTCAGTCTCCTGAAGGGGGAATAGGTGTTGTCGTGCTCTCTTCATGACTGTCTTGATGTGTTTGGACCATAATAGTTCCTTGGACACAAAGGAACTTGAAGCTCTCAACCTGCTCCACTACAGCCCCATCAATGGGAATGGGGGCGTGCTCGTCCCTCCTTTTCCTGTAGTCCATGATCATCTCCTTTGTTTTGATCATGTTGAGGGATAGGTTGTTATCCTGGCACCACACTACCTCCTCCCTATATGTTGTCTCATCAGTGTCGGTGATCAGGCCTACCACTGTTGTGTCATCTGCAAATTGATGATGGTATTGCAGTCGTGCTTGGCCACGCAATCATGAGTGAACAGGGAGAACAGGAGGGGACTGATCACGCAACCCTGTGGGGCCCCGTGTTGAGGATCAGCGTGACGGATGTTGTTACCTACCCTTACCACCTGGGGGGGGGGGGCTCGTCAGGAAGTCCAGGATCCAGTTGCAGAGGGAGGTGTTTAGTCCCAGGGTCCTTAGCTTAGTAATGAGCTTTGAGGGCACTATGGTGTTGAATGCTGAGCTGTAGTCAATGAATAGCATTCTCACATAGGTGTTCCTTTTGTCCAGGTGGGAAAGGGCAGTGTTGAGTGCAATAGAGATTGCATCATTTGTGGATCTGTTGGGTTGTTATGCAAATTGGAGTGGGTCTAGGGTTTCTGGGATAATGGTGTTGATGTGAGCCATGACCAGCCTTTCAACGCACTTCATGGCTACAGTCATGAGTGCTACGGGTCGGTAGTCATTTAGGCAGGTTACCTTAGTGTTCTTGGGCACAGGGACTATGGTAGTCTGTTTGAAACATGTTGGTATTACAGACTCAGTCAAGGAGAGGTTGAAAATGTCAGTGAAGACACTTGCCAGTTGGGCAGCGCATGCTCGGAGTACACGTCCTGGTAATCCATCTGGCCCTGCGGCTGTTAATGGATTTTTATATCTTAATGATAATAATCAACGATCAATAAGCTTTGACTAATCCCCAAGGTTTGTAAGACAATGGGTTAAATAATTAGGCAAGGACTCAGCTTTCTGCAAAAGGTTCATTCGGCTTTATTCATGAGAACGTTCTGCCCAACATACACAAAACATCTATTATATACCAGGCTCCTCATTTACACACACACCTTACACACTAAGGAGAGTTCATTGTTCTTCCTCAGAACTCTCAACACCGTAAATTCTTACCCAGCTGACAGTTTTTAGTACTCTGAGATTAGGGAAACCTGGAGGGTTCAAGCTAGGTCAGGTCAACCACAGTTTAACAGTTCCTTATGTTAACTTAAACACACAGACTGTCACGAATCCCACCGAAGGTGGCTCCCCTGCCTGCTTGGGCGGCGCTCGGCGGTCGTCGTCGCCGGCCTACTAGCCGCCGCTGATCCCTTTTTCCTTTTCTGTTTGTAATGTCTTATTGGTTGCACCTGTTCCTTATTGAGTGTCTTGATTTGTGTTTATTTAAACCTGCTTCACCCGCCCAGGTTTGTGCGGGATTATTTTCTGTCAGTGTGCTTTTTTGGATGTGCTGGCTATTCACCGTGATTTATCTTTCCGGACTGTGTGCCTGTTGTTACTGGGTTGGTCATTTTGTTCATGCGCCTGTTGTGTTGGAATTGACCGTTTTTTGTACCGGGAAAAATAAATTCATTATTTCCTTACCTTTGTTCTCTGCGCCTGACTCCTACCACCACTCCTAGCAATTCATGACACAGACCTCAATTTCTCCCTTATCTTCATCAATCTCATGAGACTTATACTTAACACTTTAGTTACTCTTGCTACAGGCTATATACACTGCTAAAAAAATAAAGGGAACACTTAAACAACACAATGTAACTCCAAGTCAATCACACTTCTGTGAAATCAAACTGTCCACTTAGGAAGCAACACTGATTGACAATAAATTTCACATGCTGTTGTGTAAATAGAATAGACAACAGGTGGAAATTATAGGCAATTAGCAAGACACCCCCAATAAAGGAGTGGTTCTGAAGGTGGGGACCACAGACCACTTCTCAGTTCCTATGCTTCCTGGCTGATGTTTTGGTCACTTTTGAATGCTGGCGGTGCTTTCACTCTAGTGGTAGCATGAGACGGAGTCTACAACCCACACAAGTGGCTCAGGCAGTGCAGCTCATCCAGGATGGCACATAAATGCGAGCTGTGGCAAGAAGGTTTGCTGTGTCTGTCAGCGTAGTGTCCAGAGCATGGAGGCGCTACCAGGAGACAGGCCCGTACATCAGGAGATGTGGAGGAGGCCGTAGGAGGGCAACAACCCAGCAGCAGGACCACTACCTCCGCCTTTGTACAAGGAGGAGCAGGAGAAGCACTGCCAGAGCCCTGCAAATGACCTCCAGCAGGCCACAAATGTGCATGTGTCTGCTCAAACGGTCAGAAACAGACACCATGAGGGTGGTATGAGGGCCCGACGTCCACAGGTGGGGGTTGTTCTTACAGCCCAACACCGTGCAGGACGTTTGGCATTTGCCAGAGAACACCAAGATTGGCAAATTCGCCACTGGCACACTGAGCACATGTGACAGACGTGACAGAGTCTGGAGACGCTGTGGAGAACGTTCTGCTGCCTGCAACATCCTCCAGCATGACCGGTTTGGCGGTGGGTCAGTTATGGTGTGGAGTGGCATTTCTTTGGGGGGCCGCACAGCCCTCCATGTGCTCGCCAGAGGTAGCCTGACTGCCATTAGGTACTGAGATGAGATCCTCAGACCCCTTGTGAGACCATATGCTGGTGCTGTTGGCTCTGGGTTCCTCCTAATGCAAGACAATGCTAGACATCATGTGGCTGGAGTGTGTCAGCAGTTCCTGCAAGAGGAAGGCATTGATGCTATGGACTGGCCCGCCCATTCCCCAGACCTGAATCCAATTGAGCACATCTGGGACATCATGTCTCGCCTCCATCCACCAACGCCACATTGCACCACAGACTGTCCAGGAGTTGGCGGATGCTTTAGTCCAGGTCTGGGAGGAGATCCCTCAGGAGACCATCCGCCACCTCATCAGGAGCATTCCCAGGCATTGTAGAGAGGTCATACAGGCACGTGGAGGCCACACACACTACTGAGCCTCATTTCGACTTGTTTTAAGGACATTACATCAAAGTTTCCACTTTAATTTTGAGTGTGACTCCAAATCCAGACCTCCATGGGTTGATAAATTGGATTTCCATTGATTATTTTTGTGTGATTTTGTTGTCAGCACATTCAACTATGTAAAGAAAAAAGTATTTAATAAGATTATTTCTTTCATTCAGATCTAGGATGTGTTGTTTAAGTGTTCCCTTTATTTTCTTGAGCAGTATATATATATCCATGCTTCATAACTTCTAATTAACAAGGGATTATTAATTAATTTACCTTTATTAGATAATTCTCTTATCAGCGGCCTTGTGAATGTTGACCTGTTTAAAAGGTCTTACTCAAATCAGCTACGGAGAGCGTGATTACACAGTCGTCTGGAACAGCTGATACTCTCATGTATGCTTCAGTGTTACTTGCCTCGAAGTGAGCATAGAAGTAATTTAGCTCGTCTGGTAGGCTCGTGTCACTAGGCGGCTCGCGGCTGTGCTTCCCTTTGTAGTTTGTAATAGTTTGCAAGCCCTGCCACATCCGATGAGCGTCGGAGCCGGTGTAGCACAATTCAATCTTAGTTCTGTATTGATGTTTTACCTGTTTGATGGTTCGTCGGAGGTCATAGCAGGATTTCTTATAAACTTCCGAGTTAGAGTCCCGCACCTTGAAAGCGGCAGCTCTGCCCTTTAGCTCAGTGCGGATGTTGCCTGTAATCCATGGCTTCTGGTTAGGGTATTTACGTCCAGTAAGTGGAAAAAATACCCCCCAAAAATGCAGGAAATAGAAAAGGAAATTAGTTACAGTTACAGTCACTGTTGAGTCACCAACCACCAAACAGATATCCTATTGGAAATTTAGCGGATTGGAAGATTCTAAATGAATATATAAGGGGAATTTTTCATTAAGGCAAATCTGATCTGTGAGAATTTCTGAGCCAGTTTGTTATTTAGAATGATTTATTTCTGTTTTTAGAGAGAGAGAAACCAAAAGCCTACCGTTGCCTCATGGGTCTCCAGGTCGCAGCCGGCACAGGTAATGAACAAGCATCTGTAGCAACACAGTTTGCACTGCAATGCAGGTTCTTATACTGCTGCTCCACTCAGGCGCTGTACAACATGACCGGTCAGGAGGAAGCTACAGTACTACTGTAAGAGCATAATAATAATTGTTCCCTGCCTGACCACTCACAAAAACTCCTGCTGTTTTTCGCCTAGAGACTGCAGAGACGTCATTCCACTTTCTGGCGCCTTCTGAGAGCCAATGGAAGCCTTAGAAAATTTCACATTACGCTGTATTTTTGATAGAGAGGCCACAGAAGGAGAACAAATTGTCAGACAGGGCACTTCCTGTATGGAATCTTCTCAGGTTTTGGCCTGCCATATGAGTTCTGTTATACTCACAGACACCATTCAAACAGTTTTAGAAACTTTAGAGTGTTTTCTATCCAAATCTACTAATTATATGCATATTCACGTTTCTGGGCAAGAGTAGTAACCAGTTTAAATCGGGTACGTTTTTTATCCGGCCGTGCCAATACTGCCCCCTAGCCCCAACAGGTTAATTAACTAAAGGACTTGTAGGTCCAGGTATTATAGTTACAGTAAGTACGTAGCTCTATTGAGACAAAGTTGACCTGATCACAAAGCCCTTCTCTATTGTGGCTCTGTGAATAACACAACACTAGGGCCTTTGTCATTTGTGCAAATGTCCATCCTCCACCCTCTCTTGCTACGCGGAGTGGAACAGGGGAACCCAAGAGCAGACTCTGGGATGAAGTAACCAAGGTATTTATTGAAAGACAGGGGGGAGATGGAGTGCACGTCAGGGGAAGCTCAGGCAGGTTGCTGGAAACCAGGCGCGGAGGCTGAGGCTGGAGCATTAGGGGTTGAGACAGGGTGAGCAGGTCTGGAGGGGAATGCAAGGGGGTAGTAGAGTGGGGAATCCAGGACAGAGTAACAGGATGACGAGACGTGGGACTGGAGACAGGGACCGGAGTCAGAGCACGCAGAACTGTAGCGGAGAGGAAAACAGGCACAACAGGATTTGAATAGTAACAAATGGCTAGAAACGTGGACTGACTGAGCAGAGATTATGATCTGGCAGCGTGGAAGTGACAGTGCTGATTATTTGTAGCGGTCTTAATTATGGAACAGGTTGAGAACAGGAACAGGTGGAGATCTGCTCTGACTCCAGCACACCTGTCTCCACACACACACACACACACACACATACACATACACACACACACACACACACACACACACACACACACACACACACACACACACACACACACACACACAGAGAGAGAGGGAGAGAGTACTGTGGGGAGTGGCGGCAGGTCAAGGAGACAAAGGATGAGCAGTAGAGGGCATTGCAGGGGCAGATGTGACAGTACCTCCCACCCCCTTCTACGGGTGCCACCTGGTGCCCAACCAGGCTTATCTGGGTGTGAGGTATAGAAATCCCGCAAGAAGGAGGGGTCCAGAACGTGACGGCAGGGCACCCAGCAGCACTCCTCAGGCCCGTATCCCTTCCAGTCCACCAGGTACTGGATATCATAAGGTGAATGCACCAATTTGTAAGTCGCTCTGGATAAGACAGAGTAAGCGTTAGATGAGGGAAGGCCACTGACGAAGTCCAGAGCTATGTGTGACCAGGGGCGACTGGGTATGGTAAGAGGGCGGAGCAGACCGGAAGTGGGTTTAGTGGACGTTTTGTTCCGGGCACAAACCGAACAGGGTGAGACAAACTCGCAGACATCTCTCTCCATGGTGGGCCATCAAAAGCGCTAACACAGGAAGGCGAGGGTCTGGTTCATACCAGGGTGACAGGTGAGGTGGGTAGAATGGCCTCACTGAAGAACAGAGTGAACACAATCTGGAACAAACAGAGCATTACTAGGACCAATACCTTGGTCAGGCCCATTCTGCTGAGCCTGGCGGATATGGGACTCGATCTCCCAGGTGATGACGGCAACGATGCAGGTGGATGTCACAATGGCTTCTGGCTCGGTACCCGTGTTGTCGGTGGTGAACTGGCAAGAGAGAGCATCAGGCTTGGTATTCTTCGATACAACCAATTCAATCTTCTGTTATTTATTATCCATCTGTAAGGTACAATTAAATGAAAATAGCAGTTAAACGCCAAGAAGCCAACCTTTCAGTTTAAGTATAAGCAATTTCAGTTTAATTCACCAGAAAAGACTGAATTTAAAAAAAGGTATAATCTTTGTAAACGATATCATAAATAAGACAAAAAGACATGGAAAGTCTGCTCTACCCAAAAGGTGACTCGGTCTTATGTTGCAAAATTTGAAATT
Source organism: Salmo salar (assembly GCF_965601325.2). Taxonomy (NCBI): domain Eukaryota; kingdom Metazoa; phylum Chordata; class Actinopteri; order Salmoniformes; family Salmonidae; genus Salmo; species Salmo salar. The sequence goes on along the minus strand of NC_138297.1, from coordinate 39,161,898 downwards.
GTGTTTTTTACATTGGATGAAAGTAGAAACTTTGAGTTACAAAATGATATATAATACACCACATTTGAGGAACAACGGGAAAGTAATTCTGCTTTGAAAGTTGGTAAACTCACTTTTGAGAAAATGGCCTTTGAATGGTTTGGTATCTAGTGAAGAGCCCTTCTTTGTCTATACCCATTCAGCATCGTTCACACCCTCTAAAGCTTTAGGCCCACCCATCTCGTTTTGCTCTCAGAGCCTTCAGAGCGCACACATGACAATTTCATTTCAGTTTCTTGCAGATGTTTACTGACACCGGCCATATTCAACGGGTGTTGTACACACGTCATGTAACGTTAGCTAATGAGCCAGCCAGCTAACGTTAGTTAGTTAAACAACAATGAACAGTGCCAACAATGCCACTGCTGGGAGCTATCTTAGCTAGCTAACATTAGGCTCTAACTAGAAAATCAAACGGCCCTGGTTTACGAATAATAACGTCAGCTAAGGAGCCAGCCAGCTAATGTTAGCTAGCTAGCTAACAGTACACTTTAGCTTAAGACATATAGCTAGATAGCTAGGTAAACAATGAACCTAGCTAGGTAAAGTGTAAGATCACACACGTGATGTAACATTAGCTAACGAGCCAGCCAGCTAATGTTAGCTAGTTAAAATGAACACAGTGCCAAATCATGTCGTTACTACCCTGCATGAATATAATGGGACTAACCAGGTTCAATGTTAGCTAGCTAACATTAGGTTCTAACAGCTCTGGGATACGAATAATAACGCCAGCTAGGGAGCCAGCCAGCTAACGTTATATCAATATTTGTGCATAAAAGCATTATGACTGCCATTCCTCGAATAATACCTTTTCAAGACACAAAAAGATCACACCAGGTTGAACAAACAAATGATCTGTCAGCATTTATGAAATTGTATTGAAACTTCCTGTTTCCATCACAGCTGTCGTGATTTTTTAAATTTTTATACGGTAGGCTATGTCTTTACTCCCATAAAAACTCTGGATGGAAATGTGGTTAGTGTAATGAAGATCCCTCTGGCTCTATCAACGTAATGAAGAACCATACAAATGGTTATACAAAGTGTTATTCAAAGAACAGATCTAAAAGGTTTTCCACAGCCCAAAAAATGGTTTGCCTTAAGGGACAAAATAAAAAATACTTTTTGGGTACAAAACAGCACCTTTTTTATGTAGGGTTAAAACAGTTAAGGTTAGGTATTAGTTCAAAATTGTTAAGGTAAGCGTTAGGGATAGGGTTAAAACAGAAAAACAAAAATGACAGATGAAGTGCCTAGCACTGTGATAGAAAACACCCTAAAGTTTCTAAAACTGTTTGAATGGTGTCTGTGAGTATAACAGAACTCATATGGCAGGCCAAAACCTGAGAAGATTCTATATGGGAAGTGCCCTGTCTGACCATTTCTTGGCCTTCTGTAGCCTCTTTATCGAAAATACAGGATCTCTGCTGTAACGTAACATTTTCTAAGGCTTTCATTGGCTCTCAGAAGACGCCAGAACGTTGAATGATAACTCTGCAGTTTCTGGGCGAAAAACAGTAGGGGTTTTGGAGAGTGGTACTTCTGAGAACAATGGCACTGGGGCGCGCGTGCATGTGATGACACCATTTTCTTCTTTCAGTGTTTGAACGGATACAACGACTCCCGGTCGGAATATTATCGCTATTGAACATCTGGGCGGGCTACATCCAGCGAAGAATCCTATCGCCATTAGCATAACAAAATTTAATATTTTGGTTTTTTCAAATATAGGACTATGTTATATCGTTTTATAGATACACCTCTCCTGAATCGAACCACGTTGTCCGATTTCAAAAAGGCTTTACAGCAAAAGCAAAACATTAGATTATGTTAGAGGAGTATATCGTAAAAGTAGCCACATAGCCATTTTCCGACCAACCACATGCGTCACAAATAACCAAAAAACAGCTAAATGCAGCACTAACCTTTGACAATCTTCATCAGATGACACTCATGTTACACAATACATGCATTCTTTTGTTCGATAAAGTTCATATTTATATATAAAAACAGCATTTTACATCGGCGCGTGACGTTGACTAACTATTTTCCCTCAAATGCATCCGGTGAAACAGTGCTACAATTTACTAAATTACTATTCGAAAACATTTTTAAAATGTAATATTGTCATTCTAAGATTTATAGATGAATATCTCTTGAAAGCACCTGTAATGCCAGATTTAAAAATAACTTTACTGGGTAATCACACTTTGCGATAAAAGGGGATGCGATACTCAGAAAAATAGGCTACCGTTACAGGTCAGCGCCATCTTGGAACAATCGCATATCAAATCTACTCTTGTATACTATTGTCAATAATCCCTTACCTTTGATTATCTTCATCAGAAAGCACTTCCAGGATTCCCAGGTCCACAACAAATGTATTTTCGTTCGAAAAAGTTAATCCTTTATGTTCCAATAGCTTGTTCTTGTTAGCACGTTCTGAAGGCTGCTCCAAAACTTCCGTCGGCCGCGGGACTCCTCTTTCAACAAAATGCATTTTTTTTTTTTTTAGGTTCATTCAAACATGTCAAACGTTGTATAACATAAATCTTTAGGGCCTTTTACAACCAGAGCTCCAATAAGATTCAAGGGGGACGATTGCATTGTCTTTCAAAACGTTTCAAAAGGGGAGGGTAGCCAGGGGCGCCGGCGTCATAATGGTGATGGCCCTCCTCATGTGACCACGTTCCACAGACTATCATTCTGTCAGTTTTCACAGTAGAAGGCTCAAACCACTTTGTAAAGACTGGGGACATCTAGTGGAAGCAATAGGAAGTGCTCAATGAACCATTGCTCACGGTGTGATTTATAGGCAAAGTGATGAAGTTGAGTCCGCAATTCAGAATTCCACTTCCTGTTACGATCTGTCTCGGGGTTTTGACTGCCATATGAGTTCTGTTATACTCACAGACACCATTCAAACAGTTTTAGAAACTTTAGTGTGTTTTCTATCCACAAGTATTAATTATATGCATATCCTAGCTTCTGAGTTTGAGTAGGAGGCAGTTTAAAATGGGCACGAATTATTTTCAAAAATCGCTGTAGCGCCCCCTATCCTAGGTGACCATCAAGAGGTTAACGAGAAAAATCACGTAAAAATTTATTTCAAACAGCGTTTGACATGCTTCGAAGTGCGGTAATGGAATATTTTGAAATTTTTTGCCACGAAATGCGCCGGCGCCTCACCCTTCGGATAGTGATTTGAATGCACGAACAAAACGGAGCTATTTGGATATAACTATGGATTATTTGGAACCAAAACAACATTGGGTGTTGAAGTAGAAGTCCTGGGAGTGCATTCTGACGAAGAACAGCAAAGGTAATCCAATTTTTCTTATAGTAAATCTGAGTTTGGTGAGTGCCAAACTTGGTGGGTGTCAAAATATCTATGATGGCCGGGCTATCTACTCAGAATATTGCAAAATGTGCTTTCACCGAAAAGGTATTTTCAAATCGGACACCGCGATTGCATAAAGGAGTTCTGTATCTATAATTCTTAAAATAATTGTTGTTTTTTGTGAACGTTTATCGTGAGTAATTTAGTAAATTCACCAGAAGTTTTCGGTGGGTATGATAGTTCTGAACAAAACATGCTAATGTAAAAAGCTGGTTTTTGATATAAATATGAATTTGATTGAACAAAATATGCATGTATTGTATAACATAATGTCCTAGGAGTGTCATCTGATGAAGATCATCAAATGTTAGTGCTGCATTTAGCTGTGGTTTTGGTTTTTGTGACATATATGCTAGCTTGAAATATGGGTGTGTGATTATTTCTGGCTGGATACTCTCCTGACATAATCTAATGTTTTGCTTTCGTTGTAAAGCCTTTTTCAAATCGGACAATGTGGTTAGATAAAGGAGAGTCTTGTCTTTAAAATGGTGTAAAATAGTCATATGTTTGAAAAATTGAAGTTTTAGCATTTTTGTGGTGTTTGTAATTCGCGCCACGCTCTACCATTGGATATTGGTGAGGCGTTCCGCTAGCGGAACATCTGTCCCTAACGGGTTTAAGGCCATCTTTAACCACATCCACAACACCCTAGATCATTGCAAGCCTTCTAGATGGTAATAGGTGATTGCATTGGCCTAGTGAATGGTAGGAAATTGCTATGGAAATAAAATGACACCCAAGGCCATAATTTCAACGTTTAAAAAATGCAGAATTAGGCCGTAATCCACTAGAGTCTGGCCTACACTAACAATATGCTAATATACTAACAATATGCTAATATACCAACAATATGCCAACATTCTGTGTCTAAGCTAAGGCAACATCTCACAAGTTGTTCTCATCTAAAGTGGGTTCTTACTGAGTTCTTCAACTCTAACATTCTAAAGCTATATTATAGTATAATAAAATATCATATAATAAATTACCATAGGTATCTCTATTCTGAGACAAAGCTGACCTGATCTCGTGACACTGTGACTTCCACCACCTCCTCCTCTAGCAAGCCTGTACGTCCTCTCTGCCTGGTATCTCTCAATCCACAGGATGCTGTTGGCTGGTCCCAGCAGCAGCTGTGCTCCAATTATAAACCCCTGACTTCTGTGGCCTGTATTAGCATTCCATTAAGCCTACCACCCCACCTGGCCAACTGCAGCAAAGTGGACTTTTCTTTCCAGCACTTTGTAAGAGTAACAGACAGACAAAAGAGAAAAGGGGGAGGAGGAGATGGATGAGAAGAAGAAGAAATATAAGAGATATGGAATTGATGTGAGGTACTTAGGTCTTAAAAACTATTATCCATAGCCGTAGCGGTGATAAAATCGCAGCACCCGTATCCGCTAATAGTAAAGGCCCAGTGCACTACTCTTGTGAATTCTTTTTCATTCTGATTTTTCAGAGGGTGCTGCAGCTGCCTCAGAACCCCTACTTACTTCGGCTATGCTATTATCCACCAAAACTTAGGTTGGTCACACTTTCAAAGGCAAGTTAATGACTGACAACTTCAAATTAGCTTCCTTACTATCCCCCACCCTGTGTGAACTTCACTGACAGGAAGTATATAGGTCTGCTGAAGGTGACTGTGGGAGTCCGCACACAGAACGGTAAACTCAACACTCTGATCACCCCTAGCCGACAGCGAGTGGACGTGAGTGCCCTGGGAAAAGCATTATCTCTGAGAAACATGCCACAGAGAGTATCTTAGTCAAATCAAATCAAACTTTATTTGTCATATGCGCCGAATACAAGTGTAGACTTTAAAGTGAAATGCTTACTTACAAGCCTTTAACCAACAGTGCAGTTCAAGAAGAGTTGTGAAAATATTCACCAAGTAGACTCAAATAAAAAGTAATAATAAAAAGTACCACAATAAGAATAACAATAAAGTGGCTATATACAGGGGGCACCAGTACCGAGTCAGTATGCGGGGGTACAGGTTAGTTGAGGTCATTTGTACATGTAGCTGGGGGTGAAGTGACTATGCATAGATAATAAACAGCGAGTAGCAGCAGTGTACAAAAGGGAGGGGGATCAATGTAAATTGTCCGGTGGCGATTATATGATTGTTCAGCAGTCCTATGGCATGGGGGTAGAAGCTGTTGAGGAGCCTTTTGGTTCTAGACGTGGCACTCCGGTACCGCTTGCTGTGCGGTAGCAGAGAAAACAAGTCTATAACTTGGGTGACTGGAGTCTCTGACAATTTTATGGGTTTTCCTCTGACACCGTCTATTGTATAGGTCCTGGATGGCAGGAAGCTTGGTCCCAGTGATGTACTGGGCTGTTCACACTACCCTCTGTAGCGCCTTACGGTCAGATGTTGAGCAGTTGCCATACCAGGCAGTGATGCAACCGGTCAGGTTGCTCTCGATGGTGCAGCTGTAGAACCTTTTGAGGATCTGGGGACCCATGCCAAATCTTTTCAGTCTCCCGAGGGGGAAAAGGTTTTGTCGTGCCCTCTTCACGACTGTCTTGGTATGTTTGGACCATGATAGTTCGTTGGTGATGTGGACACCAAGGAACTTGAAACTCTCGACCCGCTCCCGCTGATGCAACCAGTCAGGATGGTCTCGATGTTGCAGCTGTAGAACTTTTTGAGGATCTGAGGACCCACGACAAATCTTTTCAGTCTCCTGAAGGGGGAATAGGTGTTGTCGTGCTCTCTTCATGACTGTCTTGATGTGTATGGACCATAATAGTTCCTTGGACACAAAGGAACTTGAAGCTCTCAACCTGCTCCACTACAGCCCGGTCGATGTTAATGGGGGCGTGCTCGGTTCTCCTTTTCCTGTAGTCCACAATCATCTCCTTTGTCTTGATCACATTGAGGGAAAGGTTGTTATCCTGGCACCACACTGCCTGTTCTCTGACCTCCTCCCTATAGGCCATCTCATCGTTGAGGGTGATCAGGCCTACTGTCGTCAGCAAATGATGGTGTTGGAGTCGTGTTTGGCCACGCAGTCGTGGGTGAACAGGGAATACAGGAGGGGACTAAGTACACCCCCCCGAGGGGCCACCGTGTTAAGGATCAGCGTGGCAGACATGTTGTTGCCTACTCTTACCACCTGGGGGCGGCCCGTCAGGAAGTCTAGGATCCAGTCGTGTTTGGGTTTCCCTTTGTAGTCTGTAATAGTTTTCAAGCCCTGCCACATCCGACGAGCTCATTGTGGATGTTGCCTGTAATCCATGGCTTCTGGTACAGTCACTGTGGGGATGATGTCATCAATGCACTTATTGATGAAGCCAGTGACTGATGGGGTGTACACCTCAATGCCATCGGAAGAATCCCGGAACATATTTCAGTCTGTGCTAGCAAAACAGTCCTCTAGTTTAACATCTACTTCATCTGACCACTGGTTTATAGACCGAGTCACTGGTGCTTCCTGCTTTAATTTTGCTTGTATACAGGAAATAGGAGGATAGAATTATGGTCAGATTTGAAAAATGGAGGGCGAGGGAGAGTTTATATGTGTCTCTGTGTGTGGAGTAAAGGTGGTCTACATTTTTTCCCTCTGCTTGCACATTTAATATGCTGATAGAAAAGAGGTAAAAATGATTCAATTTTCCCTGCATTAAGTCCCCGGCCACTAGGAGCGTTGCGTTTTGATGAGCATTTTCCTGTTTGCTTATGGCAGTATACAGCTCATTGAGAGCGATTTTAGTGCCAGCATCGGCCTGTGGTGGAATGTTGACAGCTACGAAAAAAACTCTCTAGGTATCTGGCGTGTTATTAATGTCGTTGTTCAGCCACGACTCAGTGAAACATAAGAAATTACCGTTTTTAATGCCCCGTTGGTAGATATACGTGCTTTCAGTTCGACCCTTTTATTTTCCAGCAATTGAATGTTAGCTAACAGTACGGATGGCAAAGGCAGATTAGCCACTCGTTGTCTGATCCTCACAAGACACCCAAATCTCTTTCTGCAAAATCTCTATTTCTTTCTCCAGCGAATGACAGGGATGAGGACATGTTCGGGTGTTTGGAATATATCCTTCCCGTCCGACTCATTAAAGAAAAATTATTCGTCCAATTCAAGGTGAGTAATCGCTGTTCTGATGTCTAGAAGCTCTTTTCGGTCATAAGAGACGGTAACAGCAACATTATGTATAAAATAAATTACAATGCGAAAAAAACGAAATAGAATGGTTGGTTAAGAGCCAATAAAACATCAGCCATCCTCTCCGCGCCATCGTGGTATCCTGTTAAATTACTCTAACATACTGTATTTCTTTACACTAAAAGCTTATGCCTACTATACAGTCATGGCCAAAGGTTTTGAGAATGACACAAATATTCATTTTCACAAAGTTTGCTGCTTCAGTGTCTTTAGATATTTTTGTCAGATGTTACTATGGAATACTGAAGTATAATTACAAGCATTTCATAAGTGTTAAAGGCTTTTATTGACAATTACATGAAGATGATGCAAAGAGTCAATATTTGCAGTGTTGACCCTTCTTTTTCAAGACCTCTGCAATCCGCCCTGGCATGCTGTCAATTAACTTCTGGGCCACATCCTGATTGATGGCAGCCCATTCTTGGATAATCAATGCTTGGAGTTTGTCAGAATTTGTGGGTTTTTGTTTGTCTACCTGCCTCTTAAGGATTTACCACAATTTCTCAATGGGATTAAGGTCTGGGGAGTTTCCTGGCCATGGACCCAAAATATCAATGTTTTGTTCCCCGAGTCACTTAGTTATCACTTTTGCCTTATGGCAAGGTGCTCCATCATGCTGGAAAAGGCATTGTTCATCACCAAACTGTTCCTGGATGGTTGGGAGAAGTTGCTCTCGGGGAATGTGTTGGTACCATTCTATATTCATGGCTGTGTTCTTAGGCAAAATTTTTGAGTGAGCCCACTCCCTTGGCTGAGAAGCAACCCCACACATGGTCTCAGGATGCTTTACTGTTGGCATGACACAGGACTGATGGTAGTGCTCACCTTGTCTTCCCCGGACAAGCTTTTTTCCACATGCCCCATGATGGTTTGTATGATGCCAAATTGCAGATTGCCATCATACAAACTGAGGCAGCAGACTTTGTGAAAATTAATATTTGTGTCATTCTCAAAACTTTTGGCCACGACTGTACTATTATTCTGACATTTCACATTCTTAAAATAAAGTGGTGATCCTAACTGACCTAAGACAGGGAATTTTTACTAGGATTAAATGTCAGGAATTGTGAAAAACTGAGTTTAAATGTATTTGGCTAAGGTGTATGTAAACTTCCAACTTCATTCTGTAGATATTCCATTAAAAATCAGCAGTTTCCAGCTACAATAGTCATGTACAACATGAACAATGTCTACACTGTATTTCTGATCAATTTGGTGTTATTTTAATGGGAAAAAATGTGCTTTTGTTTCAAAAACAAGGACATTTCTAAGTGACCCCAAACTTTTGAACGGTGGTGAATATAGACAGCCGAGAGTCGTCTGTTCTTTCAACCAAATCTTTAAACATGTATTTTTTACATATATGGAAAAATACACGTTTAAAAATGTGGACCAGATGATTGGTTGAAAGATCAGACAACTCTCGGTCGACCAAGTTTTTTTTTTTGTCAGCACTATAGCAAAGACACTCTAGCTATCTCTATGGTGGTAGTGGACGATAGTTATGTTCAAGTCCCAGTCCAGCAGTCCAGATATGCAGACTGTTGACATGATGGTGTGTTTTGTGTGTAGATGATAATAAAAAAATGACACAAAAAATGTAGATGATAATGCTAGCTAGCTAGGTGGTCGACAGCATTTTCGGCCCAGGATTACACCAAAAAATGCATCTAGCTATAAAATGTGGGTACATTAACATCACACAAACTTGTATTTCTAAGCAAGTTACAGGTGTAGAATGTCTGATTTCGAGGGAAACTGAGGCTGTACAAGTTATGGTTTTGCAAACCCCAACACTGAAAGTGGTATGAAATGCTGTATTCATTTTCTGTTATGCTTTGTGATTCAATTATTTTGTTGGTAATCAACCAACATAGTTAGCTACTGTATATATAATATGTCTTACAGAGCCTTTCCATGAGTCCACTTAAGTTTCTTCAACTGTCTTCTGACTGCGATTAGAGCGATGTTGATGTTGTCCCGTGATGCCAGCAGATTTCAGATTGCCTTTGCCGATCGCTCATCATATTCAACCATCAGTGAGTCGATGGCTTGAATAGTCTCGCTGGAAATTGAATACAATGTAAAAAATGATCACCAGCAGGTTCAAATAATATAAACAGTGGTTATAGAGGGTGTGTATTATAGTTTTTTCTGAATGCTTAAACACTAACAGTGTTTCTTGAAGCACTCTCTCTGAAACCATGAACACTTGTAGCCAATGCATTTACCAAGTGTGCCAAACTGAATGCACGTTCTCTGCTTTACACTCAGTTTGCAATTTAACCTTTTCACATGTGAGTTCCAAATATCTCTAATGGTCTTGAGTTGTTTTATGCACGTGATGTCAGAATTCACTCACTGTTCCAAAATGTGATTATTACCAACAGGACAGTTAAAATGCGTTGCCGGCTAATTATCTATAGGCTATGTTTCAACTTGTCAAATTCAAATGATTTTCTAAGAAGTTGTATTTTCTAACAATAGTTTGAATTGAGATGTGTTCCGCCTCCTCATTTATTCACATTCAGCGTTGCGGACAATTTACTCCCACTGCACTTCAGTCATGTTTGCGCAGATCAAGTATGCATATATTTGCGCAGTCTTGCAAGAAATGGAACATTTTCTTGCTGGCGCGCGCTTTGCCTTCCTTGTTGTTTTATTTACAAATAATAACTTTGGACATGTGTGCGTTCCTATCAAAGTAAGTTCCTTATTTTCTGTATATCGTGTTGTCGTTTCTACTGTAGGTGCATGCTGTATGTATGTATGTATGTATGTATGTATGTATGTATGTATGTATGTATGTATGTATGATAATGTATTTACAGTTTTATTCACAAGTACTGGTGACAAATAATGCATTCCGATTATTGCATTTATTGTAATGGACACCTATGATGTGTGTAAAATACTTTTTTGATGGTTGTACTGATTATAATGAGCTATGCTATTTGCCAGCTACGTGTGGCGCCATGTTTGTTGACATCATACAATGCATTCTGGGTGTCACGTAATCTGTCAGACCAAAGATGTTATAATGAGGTGAAGGAATGGTTCACTCATCTTTCGGATAAACTTCCGGAAGTGAATGAAGGGAAGTGGATGATCGTAGACAACACACCCCCTCCAACATGCATAAACAGACCAAACTCATCTTGTCTCCTCTTATTATCCTTGGTTGATGCAAAAAAACAAACATTCAGGTACGCACAAACTACCTTTCGTCGGATTACTTTTGATTTCTAGAAAGCGATTTACTCAATTATTTCGACCAATGGTGAGCTCACCCGTGATGTGATTAATTACAAATAGTAATTGCTATTAGCTAATTCAAATTGTAGTTTCTGTCAGCTGAGATTTATAAACAAATGAGCTCTTGTATTATGTCAATCTTTTCTCAGTTAGCGCTAGGACAAATGTAGCCTACATTTTCCGGTTTGGATGATTGTGTTATGCTGTAGCTACTTCTGTGAATGTCTGAACATTGCATCCAAAAATAAACTGGTCACATTCTGGACATAACTTTGTAAGGACCGTGTTTGTGCAAAATGTTTCTGTGGGGAAAAAAAGTGTTCCCAGCTCAAATGCTGATTGTTGCGTCAATCGAAAATGGACGTTCTAAATAAGCGTTCTGATCAAGCTTTCTAATCACACCGGTTTGATCATACGCAGCAGGGACCACTATATAATGACCACACCGGTTTGTTGGTACGTGTGAAAAGGTTAATAACACACTTCTAGCAAAACTTAACATTGGTCTCGATATTGCTATACAATTTTGCCAATTGCCTTTCCACATTGAAAACACTTTTACGATAATGAGTAAACATTTGGTTTGGACAAGAACGGCCAATATTGGACAGAAGGTAAGAGGGGTGAGAAGTAGAGGAGGCTGAGGAGGAGGAAGAGGAGGATGAGGAGGTGAAGAAATAAGAGGAGGAGGAGAAGGAAGAGGTGAGGTAGGACGGGGAGAAGGAGAAAACTGGGAAGAGGAAGAGGAGTCAGGAACACAAATGATGAAATCAGAGTGACTGTGGTTGACCATGTTGTCAACCATGGGATGAGCATGAGGGAGGCTGGGCAATAGGTTCAACCAAATCTGAGCCGCTATACTGTTGCAGGTATCATCTGGATATTTTGAAATGAGAACTGGTAAGTAACTGTAAGTGCTGTAGTCTTACTGGTACAGTAATACGTACTGTACTATCATCATGAGAAGGATCTATCACTAAAACCATTCAAATGTTTTTACAGAACTGCAAGAAAACTATAATCTGATGGAAGAGGTTGACTGTTCACCCCAGAGCAGGAGAACCACATTGTAAAGATGGTCATTGCAAATAACTGCATCAGACTCAGAGAACTGCAGGACCACATAATGGCAGATAACACCATATTCCAAAACGCCAACAGAGTGAGTCTCTCTGCACTGTCTCGTCTACTGAAATGCAATAGAATTAGGATGAAGCAGCTGTACAGAGTCCCTTTCGAAATAAACTCAGACTAGGTGACACTTTCCATGCTGCCTAGCTCAAGACAGCATTGCATGATGTGGATGAAGTCTTATGGCCAGACCCACAAAGAAGGCGAGATGTAGCATAATTATTTTCTGTTCTTTTTTCTAGGACAAATGTTTTTCTTTTCTTCTACTGCGCTTTTGTTGTTTGAGGAGTGTTAGAACATTTTGACAAAAAAAACTTTTGCTCCTAATTTGTATTGATAGTGTGTTATGTTCAGAATACACACCCATACTTTACACATTTGGATACCTGTGTGTATGTGTGTTCACACAAACTTTTTTGCAAACTGCTAAGCCCTGCACACAGAAAAAGCAAAAGCCACAAGTGTTTTTCATTTATCCTAGAGTGTAGAGTTTTGTGTAGAGTTTTGCAAAAAATAGCCTATAGTTACAAAGATAGTGCCTAAACAGTCAGAAAAAACTGTAATGTATTAATCGTATGCGTTTTAATATTTTCTTACTTTCGTTGACACAGATTTCACTGCTCCCGACTCCTTTACTGCACATTGTCGGAAATCCATTTCACCATGAGAGTGAAATCACGCTGGCCTATGATGGGGAGAATATCCTTGCTCTAGAGGATGTCCCCATGGGACTTGGGGCTCTGTAGGGCTGTATTTTTTGTTTTCAGTTAAATTTCCCCAATATGTCAGAAAAACACTTATGTTCTTCAGTTACTGTGTTCTGGGGATAAGAGAAGTTTGGGTGAAGTTACCAGGGCCTGTCATAAAGATGGCAAACTTTCTAACATAACTAAGTGGTTGTTGGACACACACTAAAGCAAAAAAAAATGTATTTAGCATCAAGTATACAATATTGTTAGTTTAACTATGATACATTTTTAATGTATGTTGTTTTTATTATATATCGTTTTAACTGTAAAAAATTGTAATGAAAAGGACTATACAAAGTAAGTGTATTATTTATTATTGTCTGACACGTCTGCAGAAATGTTCCAATTTTGTCATGTGTAGCAGTTGTGATGTGTATGTAGCTTGTGTGTGTGTGAGAATGTATCTATGGGTTTCATATAGGAGGCTGTTTAACCCAGAAAAGATGCCTGGCCACACGAGGATGGCCCATTCCTCAAGCAGGGCATCCTTCTTGAAGGCCAATCGAGAGAAATTAGAGAATGGGATATAGGCTGTCCCCAGGGAAAGAGAGAAGAGAGGGGGGGAAGAGGAGTGAGAGGGGAGTCAGTGTGAGTATTTCCTGCTTGCGCGTGATAACAATATGAATGTCCTTAATGAATCGTGAGCCTGAATCGTGAGCATCCTGGTTTTGCGGTTTACTTGCTCATTCTCTTAACAGTGTGTTTTGTTCAGCTAAGCCATGTTCTGACTTCTAGACATGATTTCAACGCCCATTTGGAAATGGGCTAAAAACCAGAGGGATATTCCGGGTTTTTTGGGGCTAAAATATAGAACCAAAATTGGTGTTGGTAGATTATAGTTCAACATGAAGAATTCTGTTTTCAGGTCATTTTTGATTGGCCAGACTTAGTAACTGCTTTTCTGTTTTCACAAATCCCCCCTAGGTCTGTGTGTTAGACAAAACAGTGGTTTCCCAAAATGCAATTGGTACATATTTATCCAGATTGTGTAGAGAGGCCTTCTGTGGCATAACCCCATTTGAAGACAGGAGACTGGGGAACTTCACAAACAACCTCTGTTCATATTCATACCAACATAACATTTTTTATATTTCAAAAACAGTTTAAATAATGCTTCTATAAAGGCAATCAGTCTGTCAAACATCACACGTATTCCAAAAGCCAGAGCCATTCTCAATATTCATTATGGGTTGAGTTTAATTTGATTTTGAATGACTTAGAGATCACATTTTCATTATTGATGCTGTGACTCAAACTGTAATATGTCCAGTACATGTGAGTTGCATGTCATGTGGATGACTTGGATGATGTGACACAGACTCAGAGCAGGAAGCAGGAAACCAATCCTGCTGTCATGAGATAAGTCACTGAACAGGTGACATCTCCACAACGACAGAGAACTACCACTACCTAGCCACTAATAAGACATTTGAATTCCTCACACATTCATTTCGCACTTGGCTTCCCTTGACCATCCCCTTGATTCTCTCTGATCTGCTACGCCAGGCCAAGCCAGTCATTCGTGGAATGGATTACTAATCTACTGTACCACGGGGCTGTTACCCCACCAAGCTCGCTCTCACTGCAGAATCAGACATCCAAACCCTTGTCCATAAATGTTAAAATTTCATTAGGCATTAATTCCGAAGGGTTAAGGTTTGGAATAGGGTTAAAACAAAAAAAACACTCCACTCCAAAACCACTCCACTGTTTTATGTGCATAGTCATTGAACAATGGTCACTTAAATAATGTTTACATACTGTTTTACCCTATTCTGTGTACGTACTGTATTCTAGTCAAGGATCATCCTATACAACTACTGGTGTACACACCTTTCATATTAATATACTGTCCATACAGTATTCATGAAGTGTAATTTTTTTTGTCAGCGATCAAGACAAGATAATCTAATGTAAAAGTGGAAGAGAAATTAAAACTATTATAAAAAAAGATAAGTATTCACTCCCCTGAGACAATACATGTTAGAATTACCTTTGGCAGTGATTACAGCTGTGTCTTTTTGGGTAAGTCTCCAAGAGCTTTGCACACCTGGATTGTACAATATTTACAATATTATTCCAAATAAATTCTTCAAGCTCTGTCAAGTTGGTTGTTGATCATTGCTAGAAAGCCATCTTCAAGATTTGCCATAGTAGATTTAAATCATAACTGTAACTAGGCCACTCAGGAACATTCCAATGTCGTCTTGGTAAGCAACTCCAGTGTAGATTTGGCCTTATGTTTTAGGTTATTTTCCTGCTGAAAGGTGAATTAGTCTCCCAGTGTCTGTTGGAAAGAAGACTAAACCAGGATTTCCTCTAGGATTTTGCCTGTGCTTAGCTGTATTCTGTTTATTTTTATCTTGAAAAAAATCGCTAGTCCTTTATCAATGACAAGTATACCCATAATATGATGCAGCCACCACCGTGCTTGAAAATATGAAGAGTGGTAGTGATGTGTTGTGTTAGATTTGCCCCAAACATAACACTTTGTATTCAGGACAAAGTGTACATTTCTTTGCCAATTTTTGCGCCTTGTTGCAAACAGGATCCATGTTTTAGAATAATTGTATTCTGTACAGGCTTCCTTCTTTTCACTCTGTCAATTAGGTTAGTCATGTGGAGTAAGTACAATGTTGTTGATCCATCCTCAGTTTTATCATATCACAATCATTAAACTCTGTAACTGTTTTAAAATCACCATTGGCCTCATGGTGATATCCCTGAGCAGTTTACTTCTTCCTCGTAATCTGAATTCGGAAGGGCACCTGTATCTTTGTAGTGATTTGGTGTATTGAAAAACCATTAGAAGCCTAATTTATAACTTAACAATGCTAAAATGGATATTCAGCATTTTCTTTTTAGGCCACCAATCTACCAATTGGTGGTCTTCTTTGCGAGGCATTGAAAAACCTCCCTGATCTTTTGTGGTTGAATCTGTGCTTGAAATTCACTGCTCGATTAAGGGGCCTTACAGATAATTGTATGTGTGGGGTACAGAGATAGGGTAGTCATTAAAAAAATCATGTTAACCACTATTATTGAACACAGAATGAGTCCCTGCAACTTATTATGTGAATTGTTGAGGAGATTTTTACTCCTGAACTTATTTAGGCTTACCCTAACAAAGGGGTTGACTACCTATTGACTCAAGACATTTCAGCTTTTCATGTTTTATTCAATTCGAAAATGTTCTACAAACCACTTTGACATTATGGGGTATTGTGTGTAGATCAGTGATACAACATCACAATTTCATTAATTTAAATTCAGGCTATAACACAACAAAATGTGTAAAAGTAAAGTGAAGGCACTGTGCATGTCACGCTTGTCGCAGTTCTTGTCCCAAGCCACGAGGTGTTGAGTGCACGCCCCCTCTGGATGGCAGAAACGATAAAAAATCTATACGATTCCACTTCGAGTTACTTTCACCAACCCGACATTACCCAACCTGACACCACATATGGATCTGCCAGAAAGCAAAAATTGCACTCCCTCTGGACCAGAATAATCTTTGTCATCATCAGGACGAGGTTCAAACTCGGCATTCTTTACCTCACCTGCCACCACAGTTAATTCATCCTCACTCTCGTCACGTTCAATTTCCTTCTGTAGCTCTTCCAAAAGTTGTGTGCTCTACCACGCCATCTTCACTCAAAGCATGTTCCTCCTTTTTTTCCTGTCCGCCATCTTCTCCTTCATTAGATCTTCCAGAAGGATTGTGCATTCCACTGTTCCATATTTATTTATATGTTCCACTTTCTTCCTTACCCCTACCTCATAGCCACCCCCATACTGTACTGTCTTTAGTTATCCTATTTAGCTAGACTTGCCTGCCTAAGTATGCTGCAGAGCTGACAATAATTGTACTCGTTTTTCAAAGTAGATAAAGCATGTGTTGTGTGCATTCCTCTCTCATGCGGAGTGTGTATCTAACCTAACGTAGCAGGCGTGAAAGTGTATCCATCTCTGTCCGATCCGGAAAAGAACAGGCGCATTGGATTTTGGTCATTGTCATTAATTACCACGTTTCTTCACTGAACAAGGTTGAATAGTTGCTAATGCAAACTACAACTCCCTTCAGCCCAGCGTCCCATATACAGTTAAAGTCGGAAGTTTACATACACTTAGGTTGGAGTCATTAAAACCTCTCTTGGGCAGGTGGGACGCTACCATCCCACCCACGGTTCACACTATTCAACAGCCAGTGAAAAATCAGAGTGCCAAATTCAAAACAACACAATGTCATAATTCAAAGTTCTCCAACATACGACTATTTTACACCATTTTAAAGATACACTTCTCCTTAAAGAGGACCAAAACGCAGCAGGTATGTGAATGCTCATCTCGACGTTTTAATGAATACAAAACGAACACCAAAATAACAAACAGAAATAACGATCGACTGACAGTCTGCAAGGCACAAGGCAGCTCAGGGCAGTCTGGCCACTCCGGCAGCTCAGGGCAGTCTGGCCACTCCGGCAGCTCCGACGACTGTTGACTGGTGGGCAGCTCCGGCGACTGTTGACTGGCGGGCAGCTCCGGCGACTGTTGACTGGCGGGCAGCTCCGGCGACTGTTGACTGGCGGGCAGCTCCGGCGACTGTTGACTGGCGGGCAGCTCCGGTGACTGTTGACTGGCGGGCAGCTCCGGCGACTGTTGACTGGCGGGCAGCTCCGGCGACTGTTGACTGGCGGGCAGCTCCGGCGACTGTTGACTGGCGGGCAGCTCCAGCGACTGTTGACTGGTGGGCAGCTCAGGTGACTGTTGACTGGCGTGGCTGGGTTTACGCACTTGAAGGCTAGTGCGGGGAGCGGGAACAGGACGAGTCGGACTGGGTTGACGCACTTCCGGGTCCGCACGAGAGACAGGAGCTGGAAACCCAGGGCTATGGAGGCGCACAGTCGGTCTTGATCTTACCTCCTGCACAACCCGTCTTGGCTGGATGGAACTAGTAGCCCTGTACGAGCGGGGTGCTGGTACAGGGCAGACTGGGCTGTGCAGGGGCCTGATGGTAGCCGTGCGTAGAGCGTGAGTTGGGTAGCCTGGTCCTCGGAGGCGTACCGGCGACCAGATGCGCTGCGCAGGCATCCTCCTACCAGGCTGGATGCCCGCTCTAGCACGGCACCTGCGATGGGCTGGAACAACGCGCACCGGACTGTGCGTGTGTATGGGTGAGATGGTGCGCTCCTCAGCGAAACATGGCGCTCTCCACCCCATACGCTCCTCCATATAACCACGGGTAGCTGGCTTCCGGCTCTTCCTCGGCCTAGCCAAACTACCCGTGTGCCCCCCCCCAAAAAAATTATTGGGGGTGCCTCTCGTGTTTCTCCCTCAGCGCGTCCATGGCCTCATACCTCCGCCTCTCTGCCTTGGCTGCCTCAATTTCCCA
This sequence comes from Salmo salar, assembly GCF_965601325.2. NCBI lineage: Eukaryota > Metazoa > Chordata > Actinopteri > Salmoniformes > Salmonidae > Salmo > Salmo salar. The sequence goes on along the minus strand of NC_138297.1, from coordinate 39,143,757 downwards.
CTGCGGGCGGCGATAATCCCCAGCCCGGTGCCAAGGTCCGGCCCCGTCCAGAACTTCCTCCCAGGTCCACTTCTCCCGCCAGTCCAACTCGAAGTCCCTCTGCTCCATCCTCTGCTGCTTGGTCCATAGTTGGTGGGTGATTCTGTCACGCTTGTCGTCGGTTAAAGAGGACCAAAACGCAGCAGGTATGTGAATGCTCATCTCGACGTTTTAATGAATACAAAATGAACACCAAAATAACAAACAGAAATAACGATCGACTGACAGTCTGCAAGGCACAAGGCTAACACAGAACAATCACCCACAAATAACAAACACAAACACACCCTAATATATGGGATTCTCAATCAAAGGCAGATAGACAACACCTGCCTTCAACTGAGAGTCCCAACCCCAATTAACCAAACATAGAAACAGACATACTAGACTAAACATAGAATACCTGAAAACCAAACAGTGCCCAAAAACCCCGGAATACTTAAACCAAATGCCCCTTCAACAAAACACACCACCCCGAACCACATAAAACGAATACCCTCTGCCACGTCCTGACCAAACTACAATACCAATTAACCTTATACTGGCCAGGATGTGACAGTGCATATATATATATATATATATATATATATATATATATATATATATATATATATATATATATATATATTCACAATTCTGACATTGCTCGTTGATATTTCTGGTTTATAAAAATGAAAATAAAATAAAAGGTGTTTATTGTGTTGGAGCTAGAAACATAAGCATTTTGCTGCACCTGCGATAACATCTGGAAAATATGTGTACACGTCCAATACGATTTCATTTTGTTAAATTTAGGGATTAAGTTAAGTGTTAACTTTTGGCTCGTGGCTTACGCCCATCTGTCAAATTTTGCTGTGGATCATGAGTGACCTGGCTCGTTGCCTACCCAAACACTTGGAAACAAAGAGTAAATACCATTTTAAATGGTAGAAAGGCTAGTTATTAGTGGGAGAATGTGTATGTGTGTGTGTGTGTGTGTGTGTGTTAGCCCTTTCAAGCACTGAAATAGGTTGACTTGACCATGGGGTATGTTTAATTAACTATAATTCATTATATCACAGAGGGAACACAATTTTTCTAGTAAACCCACTTCATAATGTATAGGCTGCTGTGTACTATCTGTGTCCTCTCTCTCACTTGCTTGTTCGTTACTACTGGCAGATTTCAAAGAAATGGCTGTGCACCGTGCACCACACAGAAGACATGACATACATCTTAGTTTGTAGCCTTTTGCCACCTAATTATTCCTTTGGAGAGGCAATTAGCCAACCACGCAGCGGTGCAGCCTGGGCAGTGTGACTATAAAACAACCATACACACACACATACACAGATAGGCAGGCAGACACACACAGATGCATACGCGCGCGCGCGCGCACACACACACACACACACACACACACACACACACACACACACACACACACACACACACACACACACACACACACACACACACACACACACACACACACACACACACACACACACACACACACACACACACAGACACGCACAAATACCTACGCTCTGGCATGCACGCATACAAATACACACACTTGCATGTGTGTGCGCACACACTATAATCACTCAGGAGCCTAGGTCCATGGAGAACAATGCAGATAAAATAATGACCAAATACTCCATATTTAGATGCTTTAATTTAATCAGATAAATGTTCTTATTTTAAGGAGAAGAAAATTACATAAATCTAAATGTGTGTACTCTTATCAAATAATGACTTCAAATGAAGGACTTAAACAACCCAATGTCCATTTGAGGTTTGATGTTTTAAAATACCACTATTAGGCTAAGCAAAATAAGCAAACGTGCTACAAAATAAAACTAAGAAGAAGCAGAGTTGTATTGTTTATAAGCCTTGCACTTAATCAGAATGTTTTTGTGCTACTATAATTGTTTCCGAAACAACAGATTTAAATGAATGGCACATTTAATCCTGCCCTAGATACTGTATATCATGCAGCTTTGGTTTGAATACAGACTGGCGGATGGCCTGTCCTTCCACAAACACACATGATCAAATCTCACTGTTACAAGTCTGGGTGTTTCTCACACACACACACACACACACACACACACACACACACACACACACACACACACACCACACACAATCAACTGTCGGCAAACAACCTTGAGTTTCAGTACTGTGACAGCATTCTTCATTAAAAATGAAATATTGAGCAACCCGGGTCACCTATTCCCCAGGCAAACTTGTTTTCCAAAATCCCAATAAGAAAGTTCAGGGCCATTACAATATAGTTTTATGACAATGCTCTGCTATATGCTATGGTAAAACAAAAACTGCCACTTTTTTTTACTTAATGTACATCCAATGTGTTTAATGGTTAATATACCCCACTCTGGATCTGTGTTAACAAAGTTATGTAAATGGTCCTAAGGTTGCTTATACCAGAACAGAAAGTCCCCCCCCCCCCCCCCACACACATACAACACACACACAGACCTGGTTGATTAGGGGCTAGTGTTTTATGGATGCAGGGAAGACCACAGATAGTCCTGCCAGGAATTCAAATTCTCTATCTATAAAGGTTATTAAGCAGTTGGTGATGCATCCATTTGCCGTCCACATATCCATGGTCTGACATTTATCAAGAATGTCCGGTTAAATGTCAAAGGAAGAGGTAGCATATGGCCCTCTTCCTAATTAAGACCTGAAAGTCACCCACAACTCCTTATTTTCTCTCTCTCGCTCTGTCTTTTGTCTCTGTGTGCGTGTGTCTCCTCTGTTCCCTTTGGCCCAGCTAGAGCTACAGTCAGGGAGTACATGTTAAGAAAACTTTGGTTTAAGAATTGATACAGCGAAAAAGATAAAGCACAGACAAATGGGGAAGGATGTAGCTCATCCATCTTTGGACACAAGACTCATTGTTTGCAGATTTTAACCTATAGGAGTTCTCCCAGCCTTCTCAGTGAGACCCACAAATCAGGCTGGGGAATACAGTAGTCCTCAAATTCAGCTGTAAACCTGGAGCACAGTAGGCTATGGTCTCTCTTGGTCTTACTATTTCCCTGATCAGATAAGGTGCGATTCTCGCTTGATAAAACTGATCTTACCATTTTCAGAAATTGTTTGTTGAAAATAACAAGATAACTAATGTAAAACATACTGTGTCCGTAAAATGTATATAGGTTCAGAACTTTTGTGAAACAGCACAGTTAAAAATATATGGCAAATAGAGCTTGAGAGGATCTGCAGAAGCTAACCAGCTAACTAGCTAGTAGTCAGTTAGCCACTGCTAGCAGTCTTCACCGTTAACTCGGACACCAACCAGCATCAGCTCGGTCATAACCTGCCAGTCTGCACAGCGGCGATATCAACCCAGAGCATATCGGACTGCTTTTTCTCTAACACACCTCCGGATTCCTACCGCAAGCTCTGAACCTTTACACCGGATCATTGAGACTAGCTAGCTGCAATCCGAGTGGCTACTCCTGGCTAACGTCTCTGTTCAGAAGCAAGCACCAGTTAGCCTGAGCTAGCCTCGAGCTAGGCCCACATCCCGGCAAGCTGAAGAGGTCCACCAGGCAATTCTTGGGCTATAATAACTCTGTTGCCAATTGGCCTGGACCCTTTAATGCCGACACGGAGCCCCGCCAATCCATCACGACTGGTCTGCCGACATAATCGTCCGAGGCTCTTCAGTTGTGACGTCGCAGAAGGCACATCTGCTAGCCCCGGCCCACTAGCTGTCTGAATCGCCGTGTCTCCAGCTCGCCTAGCATAGTAGCGACTACTGAACGGCTCCCTGACTCACCCATTGCTACTCATTGGACCCTATGATCACTCAGCTACACATTCCTCTCCCTAATGTCAATATGCTTTGTCTATTGGCGTTTTAGTTAGTTATTATTGTCTTATTTCACTGTAGAGCCCTGCCCAATATGCCTTAGATAGCCCTTTTGTCCCACCCCCCACATATGCGGTGACCTCACCTGGCTTAACTGGTGCCTCTAGAGACAAAACCTCTCTCATCGTCCCTCAATGCCTAGGTTTACCTCCACTGTACGCATATCCTACCATACCCTTGTCTGTATATTATGCCTTGAATCTATTCTTCCACAACCAGAAATCTGCTCCTTTTACTCTCTGTTCCGAACGCACTAGAGGACCAGTTCTTATAGCCTTTAGCCGTACCCTTATCCTACTCCTCCTCTGTTCCTCTGGTGATGTAGAGATTAACCCAGGCCCTGCAGCCCCCAGCACCACTCCTATTTCCCAGGTGGTCTCATTTGTTGACTTCTGTAACCATAAAAGCCTTGGTTTCATGCATGTTAATATGAGAAGCCTCTTCCCTAAGTTTGTTTTATTCACTGCATTAGCACACTCTGCCAACCCTGATGTCCTAGCCGTGTCTGAATCCTGGCTTAGGGAGGCCACCAAAAATCCAAAATTTCCATCCCCAACATTTTCCGACAAGATAGAACTGCCAAAGGGGGCAGAGTTGCAATCTACTGCAGAGATAGCCTGCAGAGTTCGGTCATACTTTCCAGGTCTGTGCCCAAACAATTCAAGCTTCTATTTTTAAAAATCCACCTTTCCAGAAAAAAGTCTCTCACCGTTGCTGCTTGTTATAGACTCGCCCCAGCCCCCAGCTGTGCCCTGGACACCATATGTGAATTGATTGCACCGCATCTATGTTCAGAGTTTGTACTGTTAGGTGACCTAAACTGGGACATGCGTAACGCCCCGGCCGTCCTACAATCTAAGCTAGATGCCCTAAATCTCACACAAATGATCAAGGAACCTACCAGGTACAACCCTAAATCCGTAACCATGGGCACCCTCTAGATATCACCCTGACCAACTTACCCTCTAAATACACCTCTGCTGTCTTCAACCAGGATCTCAGCGATCACTGCCTCATTGCCTGCTTTCGTAATGGGTCCGCAGTCAAACGACCACACCACATCGCTGTCAAACACTCCCTAAAACACTTCAGCGAGCAGGCCTTTCTAATCAACCTGGCCCGGGTATCCTGGAAGGATATTGACCTCATCCCATCAGTAGAGGATGCCTGGTTGCTCATTAAAAGTGCTTTCCTCACTATCTTAAATAATCATGCCCCATTCAAAAAATTTAGAACGGACATAGCCCTTGGTTCACCCCAGACTTGACTACCCTTGACCAGCACAAAAAGTTTTGGGACACTGTAAAGTCCATGGAGAATAAGAGTACCTCCTCCCAGCTGCCCACTGCACTGAGGCTAGGAAACACTGTCACCACTGATAAATCTATGATAATTTCAATAAGCATTTTTCTACGGCTGGCCATGCTTTCCACCTGGTTACCCCTACCCCGGCCAACATCTCTGCAACCCCTGCAGCAACTTGACCAAGCCCCCTCCGCTTCTCCTTCACCCAAATCCAGACAGCTAATGTTCAGAAAGTGCTGCGACATCTGGATCCCTACAAATAAGCTGGGCTAGACAATCTGGACCCTCTCTAATATTATAAGCTGAAATTGTTGCAACCCCTATTACCAGCCTGTTCAACCTCTCTTTTGTATTTTCTGAGATCCCCAAAGATTGGAAAGCTGCCGCGGTCATCCCCCTCTTCAAAGGGCGAGACACTCTAGACCCAAACCTTTATAGACCTATATCCATCCTGCCCTTCTAAAATCTTCGAAAGCCAAGTTATCAAACAGATCACGGACCATTTTGAATCCCATCGTACCTTATCCACTATGCAATCTGGTTTCCGAGCTGGTCATGTCTGCACATCAGCCACGCTCAAGGTCCTAAACGATATAACTGCAAACGATAAAAGACAGTACTGTGCAGCCGTCTTCATCGACCTGGCCAAGGCTTTTGACTCTGTCAATCACCGCATTCTTATCGGCAGACTCAATAGCCTTGGTTTCTCAAATGACTGCCTCGCCTGGTTCACCAACTACTTCTCTGAGAGTTCAGTGTGTCAAATCGGAGGGCCTGCTGTCCGGCAATCAATTCACATATGGTGTCCAGGGCACAGCTGGGGGCAGAGGGTGGTCTATAGCAAGCGGTAATGGTGAGAGACTTGTCAGAATATTTTATAGTTAGGGATGGAAATGTCAGGGTTTTTGGTGGTCTTCCTAAGCCAGGATTCAGACACGGCTAGGACATCCGGGTTGGCAGAGTGTGATAAGGCAGTGAATAAAACAAACTTGGGGAGGAGGCTTCTGATGTTAACCTATGTGATGATGAGAGAGATATTGTCTCTAGAAACATAATTTAAACCAGGTGATGTCACCGCATATGTGGGAGGTGGAACTGAAGGGTTAGCTAAGGCATATTGAGCAGGGCTAGAGGCTCTACAGTGAAATAAGACAATAATCACTAACCAGAACAGCAATGGACAAAGCATATTGACATTAGGGAGAGGCATGCGTAGCCGACTGATCATAGGGGTCCAGTGAGTAGTTAAGCTGGCTGGAGACACGGCGATTCAGACAGCTAGCAGGCTGGGGCTAGCAAGCTAGCAGAAGGGCCTTAGAGGGACGTCGCAATGGAAGAAGTCTACATTGTAGCCTCTTGCGGTTCCGTTGGCAGACCAGCCGTAATGGATTAGTAGGGTTCCGTGTAGTTAAGGTGCCCAGTCCAATTGGCAAAATAGGTATAGTGGCCCAAGAAATTGGCCGATGGACCTATTCAGCTAACAGTCTGATATGCTCTAGACAGCTAGCGGGCCGCGTCTAGCAGGCGGGCATTCAGGGGACGTAGCAAGGGAGGGGCCTGTTGGACAAAAACCTTTGGGCAGATTACGTTGGTAGTCCAGTTGTGATGGATTATCAGGGCTTCGTGTCGTAAAAGGTGTCCAGGCCAATTGGCAAAATAGGTATTGTAGCCAAAGGAGTGGCTGATGGACCTCTTCAGCTACCCCGGAGATGGGCCGAGCATGGGCTAGCTCCAGGCTAATTGGTGCTTGCTTCGGGACAGACATTAGCCAGGAGTAGCCACTCGGACTGCATCTAGCTAGCTGCGATGATCCAGGTGAAAAGGTTCAGAGCTTGCGATAGGAATCCGGGGATATATAGAGAAAATAAGTTTGGTATGCTCTGGTTTGAATCGCGAGAGATTACCGAGCTAGAAGTTAGCTGATGACCGCTAGCAGTGGTTAGCTGACTACTAGCTAGTAGCTAGTTAGCTGGCTAGCTTCTGTTGGGGGATTCCAGTTCGAAAGGAAAGAAGAATACTTTAGAAAATAGCAGATCCATACCACATTGGGTGAGGCGGGTTGCAGGAGAGTATATTGAAGTTGAGGTTTAGGAAAAATATAAAAAGATATGCGAAGATAAAAGATATATACACGGGACAAGATGAGGACAAAGACGTCTGACTGCTATGCCATCTTGGATCAAGATACTTGCACATCATCATCTGCACATCTGTCACTCCAGTGTTAATACTAAATTGTAATTATTTCACCTCTATGGCCTATTTATTGCCTTACCTCCCTAATCTTCTACATTTGCACACACTGTACATAGATTTTTCTATTGTGTTTTTGACTGTACGTTTGTTTATGTGTAACTCTGTGTTGTTGTTTTTGGCGCACTGCTTTGCTTTATCTTGGCCAGGTCGCAGTTGTAAATGACAACTAGCTCTCAACTGGCCTACCTGGTTAAATAAAGGTGAAATAAAATATATAAATAAAAAAGTGGGAAAGAAAGAACTAGGAGGTTAACAACCCATGCCTGTAAATCAAGGGGGAAGATTCTGGTGTGCGCTCTCAAGATTCATCAAAGGAATGTACTTTGTTTCAACAGACTTTTTCCCGCTGAAACTCAAACAATTTCTAAAGTGAATACTGGAACAATATGTATTTATTTAACCTTTATTTAACTAGGCAAGTCAGTTAAGAACAAATACTTATTTACAATGAAGGCCTACCGGGGAACAGTGGGTTAACTGCCTTGTTCAGGGGCAGAACAACAGATTTTTACCTTGTCAGCTCGGGGATTCGATCCACCAACCTTTCATTTATTGGACCAATGCTCTAACCACTCGTTTACCTGTCGCCCCAACTAACATAGAATGTGGGGAATGGTAAGAAGAGATCTATAGAACACTGTCATTTTCTGACTCCATTAAAAAATGTTATAAAGGAAATACTGTAACTTGGAAAGTATACCCACTACATTCCCATACTATGCGTTGTGCATGTAATATGAACAATTCTGAGTGTTTTTGTTAAGAGAAGGATGTGATTAGGGAAGCTATAAGAGATAATTGTAGTCACCGCCCCTGAGAATGGTCAGAGAACGGGTCAGCCTGCCAGAACAGTCCCTTTCCTGCAAACTGTATAAATGATGAGTGAAGAAATTAACATATCAGACCAGAAAGACGTGAAGCTCCAGCTGCACATTTAAAGTGGTTTGAACTTTGAATCTCAACACGAGGTAGAGACGATAAACTCATCTCCCGGACAATCACTGGTACAGCTGATTAGCTGTCCTAAGTACAGTATCTTCGAAAGCGAATTTAAGTAGGACCATCATGTTACCCTGCTCAAACCATCTATACGGCTGGCTAGCCTATCTTCAAAGAAGCAACTTCAAGAGCGAATGGAAGGAAAATAAACACTGTACTTCTATTCTGGACTACACAAGTCCAGCAAATTGTGTCGAAATTAGGTTCATTCATCGAGGCATCGATCAACGCAGTGTACACTAGTCGCACCGGCTGGTCAAAAGAAATTGGATGTGCCAAATTATTATAGAAGACGTCACACACGCCATAACAAGTGCGTAGTGTAGCCTTTTGATCTTCTATAGAAACCAATATCAAACCATTTTAAGGTTTAAGACTAGCTGCCACTCCAATATGTCCCCTATAGAAACTGGCAGGGCACAATAACAACATATGGGCTAAATTGGTACAGCCTTCTTGCAAGCCACGCATTCTTACAAGGCACGCCTCAAAATATGTTAATGAGCCACAAACAACAATACCATGCACCCAGTGGTGGTCAAAAGGTTTTTGCCAGTCCAACGTTACAGTATTGAATTCTGTGGTGTGAATTACAATACCATTCGAAATACAGAAATTCTCCCACTGCTGCAGTAAACCATTTTAGAGTATTTAACTGTTGATAATACCCCAAATTACTGTATAATTTACAGTTTTCCATTACAATGCAATACCAAAGGGTTTTGGTGCACCACTGCACTGCAGACATGGTGTAGGGGTACTGCTACGCCATGTATTATTTTGGGGAATATGTTGCATTAATTTGCAGTGGGCAGGTCCAGTGGTCTATGTCTGGTACCCCCAGCAAGAGAGATCCAAAAGAGATCCCAAAACAGAGCCTGGGAGTGTGTGTGTGTGTGTGTGTGTGTGTGTGTGTGTGTGTGTGTGTGTGTGTGTGTGTGTGTGTGTGTGTGTGTGTGTGTGTGTGTGTGTGTGTGTGTGTGTGTGTTTATTGCCTTCCTCTGTGTGTGTGAGTGAGTGTGATCCATTCTCTTACGTCTCCTGCTACTCTGTGTGTTTGTGTGTGCACGTGCTCCCCCAACATCTCTTCCGTTACAGCCTCAGAGCCATCTAGGGGCCATCTAGGGCTGGCCTGGTGTAAGATAAATAATTGATTCAATTTTTTATGCTCTCACAGAAAGGTGATAATGTCTTTCTGTGCCTGTCTCTCCCCGAGGAGCTAACAGAGCCAACACAGGCACAAGATCAATTCCTCAAAGCTATAACGACACAAGCAGAGGCCCAGATGCAGACACGGGAGGCAGATGGTTTAAGCTCTGATATTTATTATAGTCTAAGGAGTAGGCAAAAGGCAGGTCGGGGAACGGCAAGAGTTCATAACCAGGACAGAGCCCAAAACGGTACAGGGCGGCAGGCAGGCTCGAGGTCAGGGGCAGGCAGAATGGTCAGGCAGGCGGGCTCAGAGTCAGGACAGGCAAAGGGTCGGATCCAGGAGGACGAGAAAAGTGAGAAGAGAAACTTTTCATAACCATCACTACTGTACACAAACAATGTGGGTGGATTCCCTCTCCTTGTATGACTGATAAAAATCCCCTTTCAACACCAGACAATGGTTTAATGGGGGTTTCAGGGCTAAGATTGCTAGTTAAATGTAGCATTGTATTTCTGCTTTAAATTACTCCTTAGAACTAGGCTCATCACAGTATGCAGTTATGCGTTTTCCATTCTCTTTGATATGCTTTTTCATACATATATCCAGCCCCTGTGAGATGTATACTACTTCCCTTTATCCCAGCGCTTACACCAAAATATATCTCACTAACATTTGATAAATCAAGCTTGTTGCTATACTAAACTCTGACATCCAGCTGATTGCCATACTCAACATAATTGACTTCAACAGCTCACATTCAAAAGCCCAACTCGAATCCCCTCAACAAGGTACGCTTGAGTTCAGTTGACGACAAATGTTATTGCACTTGACTTACAACCTTATACCACGTCAGCCATCAAATTACAAGTCAATGAGGTATCGAGTCAAAGCTCTTGAAAATGTTGTGGTTAGAGTCAAGACCATACAGCATTTAAAATACCACAATATTTCCACGTACAGTACTGTAAATACTTTATGACCAGTTTGTCTGGCCCTCCTCACCTGAGCTTATTATGTGCTAATGCTATTTATTTCAGTAGCTATTGTATTGCACATTGATTTGGTGATCCCCTACTAAAAATCCCTGTTGCAGAAGACACTTAGTAAATGTATTCCTCCGTGCTTCCTGACATGCACTCAATCTGATGATGTCAGAGTTCTATTCATGGCCTCATCTACATTGCATTCCTCATGGCTCCGTATCCGTTAGTGACTGGAGCTGTGGATCCAATAGCACAGCCAGGTCAGGATGACATTCAGCACTGGAGAAGACGAGCACCGCCAACAACGATGCAATACATCACCAGGGGGCATTACTGGACACACACAAACACTAACACATGCAGAAACACATGTGCCAACCAAAGTTAAAAGTTTTGCGTTTTTCTATTAGTTTGTATTTCTATTCGTTTTTCAATCATTATTAAACTAAATAATGAGGATTTATATTATCCTAATTGAGGTTTAGGCTACTCACATTCCAGTGTTAGAACTCGTAAACAAGGCTGGGATTTCTGTTAATGCACTCCGTGCAGCCAATGGCAATGTCCGCTTTAGGTATAATGCCAGGAGCAACTTGCACAGCACCAAATACCCTAGCTTCAGACTCCAAATAATCCATACACCTCTGAAGACTCTAGCCCAGGGCTTTCCAACCCTATTCCTGGACAGCTACCATCTTGTAGGTTTTCAATCCAACCCCAGTTGTAACTTAGCTGATTCAGCTTATCAACCAGCTAATTATTAGAATCAGGTGTGCTAGAGCTCTGACCTTGCCTCCATAAAGAAAATGAGAATTAAAAACAGCCCCTGGTTCGACCATGTTCTGGCAGAGTTACTCCAACTCAAAACACCATTTGGCGAAATGCTTGGCATAGAAATACGCAGGCTGACTGGCCATCGTTCAGGCAAATGAGAAATAAGTGCACCCAGGTTATCCGGAAGGCTTAAGCTAGTTACTTTAAGTAGCAGTTCTCTCTCTGTGGGTCTAACCCCAAGAAGTTCTGGAAAATGGTGAAAGACCTGGAGAATAAACCCTCCTCCTCACAGCTGCCCATGTCCCTTAATATTTATGATGTGGTTGTTACTGACAAGGAGCATTTGGCTGAGCCCTTTAACCTCTAGGGGCTAGGGGGCAGTATTTTCACGGCCGGATGAAAAACGTACCCAATTTAAACAGGTTACTACTCCGGCCCAGAAAATAGAATATGCATATTATTAGTAGATTTGGATAGAAAACACTCTGACGTTTCTAAAACTGTTTGAATGGTGTCTCTAAGTATAACAGAACTCATATGGCAGGCAAAAACCTGAGTAAAAATACAAGCAGGAAATGAAAATTTTGTGGCTGTACTATTTTCATGTCATTGCCAATAAAACACACAGTGACAAAGGAATCATTTTGCACTTCCTATGGCTTCCACTAGATGTCAACGATCTTTATAAAGTTGTTTGAAGCGTCTATGATGAACAGAGACCGAATGAGAAGGAAGGGAAGTTGACGTCCCTGGGATGTCGTCACTTCATTATTGCGTGCACATGCGCGTTCATGTGAGGCGAGACCTTTTTCAAAACGTGTTTCAAGACACAGGAGAGGTCGGGTTGAAATATTACTGATGTTTCACGTTGAAAATGGACCAAAAGATTGATGCTAAACAACGTTTGACATGTTTGAACGAACGTAAATAGATTTTTTTTTAACTTTTCGTCGTGACTTTTCCCTCCCGCGCCCTACATTTTGAGTAGCCCCGAATGTGCTAACAACACGGAACAGCATGGAGTTATTTGGACATAAATTATGAACTTCATTGAAAAAAACAACATTTGTTGTGGACCTGAGATCCCTGGAAGTGCCTTCTGATGAAGATTATTAAAAGGTAAGGGAATATTGCTAATGTTATTTATGGTTTTAGATGATTCCAACATGGCGGCTATCTGTATAGCCTAGTGTATTTTTCTGACCAGAGTACTCAGATTATTGCAAAGTATGCTTTCCCATAGTAAAGTTATTTTGAAATCTGTCAATGCGGTTGCATTCAGGAGAATGCAACCGTTATTCTTTGAATAACAGTTTAATACTTTAACCATGTTTTATAATGAGTATTTGTTGTAAATTCACTGAGAGTTTTGGGGGAGACACATTTTCTCAACGACACGCGCCGATGTAAAATGCTGTTTTTGGATATAAATATGAACTTGATAGAACAAAAATGCATATATTGTCTAACATAATGTCCTAGGAGTGTCATCTGATGAAGATTGTCAAAGGTTAGTGCATAATTCTAGCTGGTTTTCTGCTTTTGGTGACGCCTGTCCTTGAATTGAAAATGGATGTGTGTACTTTTTTGGCTATGTACTCTCCTAACTTAATCTAACTTTATGCTTTCGCCGTAAAGCCTCTTTGAAAATCGGACAATGTGGTTCGATTAACCTCTATGGGCTAGGTGGGACGCTTGCGTACCGGATTTAATCTGGTTACTACTCCTGCCCAGTAACTAGAATATGCATATAATTATTGGCTTTGGATAGAAAACACTCCAAAGTTTCTAAAACTGTTTGAATGGTGTCTGTGAGTATAACAGAACTCAAATGGCAGGTCAAAACCTGAGAGATTCCTTTACAGGAAGTGGCCTGTCTGACCATTTATTGTCTTTCTTTGACATCTCATTCAATTACAAAGGATCTCTGCGGTAACGTGACACTTCCCACGGCTCCAATAGGCTCTCAGAGCCCGGGAAAAACCTGAATGTCGTCATTCCAGCCCCAGGCTGAAACACATTATCGCCTTTCTCAAGTGGCCGATAAAGGGACTGTGGGCTTAGGCGCTGGCCTATGCCCACTGGCCGCCCCCGTCTTTGTGTTTTTTCCTCTGTTTGCCGAAAAGGAGATTCCCGGTCGGAATATTATCGCTTTTTTACGAGATAAATTGCATAAAAATTGATTTTAAACAGCGGTTGACATGCTTCGAAGTACGGTAATGGAATATTTAGAAATTTTTTGTCACGAAATGCGCCATGCGACCCTGATTTACCATTTCGGATAGTTTCTGGAACGCACGAACAAAACGCCGCTATTCGGATATAACGATGGATTATTTTGGACCAAACCAACATTTGTTATTGAAGTAGCAGTCCTGGGAGTGCATTCTGACGAAGACAACAAAAGGTAATCAAACTTTTGTAATAGTAAATCTGATTTTGGTGAAGGCGAAACTTGCCGGGTGTCTAAATAGCTAGCCCGTGATGGCTGGGCTATGTACTTAGATTATTGCAAAATGTGCTTTCACCAAAAAGCTATTTTAAAATCGGACATATCGAGTGCATAGAGGAGTTCTGTATCTATAATTCTTAAAATAATTGTTATGCTTTTTGTGAACGTTTATCGTGAGTAATTTAGTAAATTGTTAGTAAATTCCCCGGAAGTTTGCGGGGGGTATGCTAGTTCTGAACGTCACATGCTAATGTAAAAAGCTGTTTTTTGATATAAATATGAACTTGATTGAACAAAACATGCATGTATTGTATAACATAATGTCCTAGGAGTGTCATCTGATGAAGATCATCAAAGGTTAGTGCTACATTTAGCTGTGGTTTTGGTTTTTGTGACATTATATGCTAGCTTGAAAAATGGGTGTCTTATTATTTCTGGCTGGGTACTCTGCTGACATAATCTGAGCACTGCGCCCAGAAAAATATGCTTTGCTATACAGACAAACGGCCATGTTGGAGAGATCTAAAATCGAAAATACTATGCAAATAATCCATTACCTTTGATTCTCTTCATCAGATGTCACTTCCAGGAATCCCAGGTCCATAACGAATGTAGTTTTGTTCAAAAAAGCTCATCATTTATATCCAAAAAGCTCCGTGTTGTTAGCACATGATCTAAGCCAGCCGGACTTCTCGTCATGAATTTAGGCTTAAAGGTAATTCAACACATCAGGTATCCACTTCCTGTCAGAAAATGTCTCAGGGTTTTGCCTGCCAAATGAGTTCTGTTATACTCACAGACACCATTCAAACAGTTTTAGAAACTTTAGGGTGTTTTCTATCCATATATAATAAGTATATGCATATTCTAGTTACTGGGTAGGATTAGTAACCAGATTAAATCGGGTACGTTTTTTTATCCAGCCGTGAAAATACTGCCCCCTAGCCCCAACAGGTTAACAAGAGTCTTGTCTTTAAAATGGTGTAAAATAGTCATATGTTTGAGAAATTGAAGTAATAGCATTTCTAAGGTATTTGAATGTCGCGCCACGGGATTCCACTGGCTGTTGAGTAGGTGGGACGATTTCGTCCCACATACCCTAGAAAGGTTAATAGTTTTCAAATTTGGCGCTCTTGATATTTCACCTGCTGTTGATAGGGTGTACCAGGGGTGGGAAGCTTGCCACCTAGCCCATAGAAGTTAAAACAAGTCAAAATGAGGCTCAGTAGTGTGTGTGGCCTCCACGTGCCTGTATGACCTCCCTACAACGCCTGGGCATGCTCCTGATGAGGTGGCGGATGGTCTCCTGAGGGATCTCCTCCCAGACCTGGACTAAAGCATCCGCCAACTCCTGGACAGTCTGTGGTGCAACGTGGCGTTGGTGGATGGAGCGAGACATGATGTCCCAGATGTGCTCAATTGGATTCAGGTCTGGGGAACGGGCGGGCCAGTCCATAGCATCAATGCCTTCCTCTTGCAGGAACTGCTGACACACTCCAGCCACATGAGGTCTAGCATTGTCTTGCATTAGGAGGAACCCAGGGACAACCGCACCAGCATATGGTCTCACAAGGGGTCTGAGGATCTCATCTCGGTACCTAATGGCAGTCAGGCTACCTCTGGCGAGCACATGGAGGGCTATGCGGCCCCCCAAAGAAATGCCACTACACACCACGACTGACCCACCGCCAAACCGGTCATGCTGGAGGATGTTGCAGGCAGCAGAACGTTCTCCACGGCGTCTCCAGACTCTGTCACGTCTGTCACATGTGCTCAGTGTGAACCTGCTTTCATCTGTGAAGAGCACAGGGCGCCAGTGGCGAATTTGCCAATCTTGGTGTTCTCTGGCAAATGCCAAACGTTCTGCACGGTGTTGGGCTGTAAGCACAACCCCCACCTGTGGACGTCGGGCCCTCATACCACCCTCATGGAGTCTGTTTCTGACCGTTTGAGCAGACACATGCACATTTGTGGCCTGCTGGAGGTCATTTTGCAGGGCTCTGGCAGTGCTCCTCCTGCTCCTCCTTGCACAAAGGCGGAGGTAGCGGTCCTGCTGCTGGGTTGTTGCCCTCCTATGGCCTCCTCCACGTCTCCTGATGTACTGGCCTGTCTCCTGGAAGCACCTCCATGCTCTGGACACTACGCTGACAGACACAGCAAACCTTCTTGCCACAGCTCGCATTGATGTGCCATCCTGGATGAGCTGCACTACCTGAGCCACTTGTGTGGGTTGTAGACTCCGTCTCATGCTACCACTAGAGTGAAAGCACCGCCAGCATTCAAAAGTGACCAAAACATCAGCCAGGAAGCATAAGAACTGAGAAGTGGTCTGTGGTCACCACCTGCCGAACCACTCCTTTATTGGGGGTGTCTTGCTAATTGCCTATAATTTCCACCTGTTGTCTATTCCATTTGCACAACAGCATGTGACATTTATCGTCAATCAGTGTTGCTTCCTAAGTGGACAGTTTGATTTCACAGAAGTGTGATTGACTTGGAGTTACATTGTGTTGTTTAAGTGTTCCCTTTATTTTTTGAGCAGTGTAGTTGCATACTTTTTGTTAAATATTTATATTGTACATATTGCATGTTAAAGTTTTGTCGAGCTCACTAGGTACAGTACCTATTGTAACTTGTGGGTTCTTGGGACAGTGTTTGAGTGAGTTTCCATGTGCTCGCGCAGGTGCCTGAGAGCTGTGACTGCGCCAAGGGCTAACATATTGTGCGTTGTCTATGCAGGACAAATAAAAATCCAACAAGCAGACCTCCAGGTGTGGCAGTTTCCTCATTAAATTACACAACGCAGAACGAACCACGCTACACTTAGTCCCCTCCTGTACTCCCTGTTCACCCACAACTGCGTACGACACCAACACCCTCATCAACTTTGCTGATGACACGACTGTGGGTGGCCTGATCACCAACAATAATGAGACAGCCTATAGGGAGGAGGTCAGTGACAACAACCACTCCCTCAACATCAGCAAGACAAAGGAGCTGATCATGGACTACAGGAAACGGAAGGGCCGAGCATGTCCCATTCACATTGACAGGGCTGTAGTGGAGCAAGTTGAGAGCTTCAAGTTCCTCGGTGTCCACATCACTAAGGAATTATCATGGTCCTCCCACACTAGTACATCACTGGAGCTGAGCTCCCTGCCATCCAAGGCCCCTAGAATTTTCAGACTTCAGCAACCCAAGTCATAGACTGTTCTCTCTGCTACCACATGGCAAGCAGTACCGATGCACCAAGTCTGGAACCAACAGGACCCTGAACAGCTTCTACCCCCAAGTCATAAGCCTGCAACATAGTTAGTTAAATAGTCAACCAATAGCAGTGGAGGCTGGTGGGAGGAGCTATGGAAGGATGGGCTCATTGTAATAGCAGGAATGGAATAATGTAACGGAGTCAAACGGGGTTTCCGTATGTTTGATGTGTTTGATACCATTCCATTTATTCCATTCCAGCCATTACAATGAGCCCATCCTCCTGTAGCTCCTCCCACCAGCCTCCTCAGATAACTACCCGGACAATCTGCATTGCGCACTTTTGACTGATCACATATGCTGATTCTACTGTTTATTATCTATCCTGTTGCCTAGTCACTTTATCCCTACCTATACGTACATACTCTATATGAACAAAACTATGTTGACACCTGCTCGTTGAATATCTAATTCCAAAATCATGGGCATTAATATAGAGTTGGTCCCCGCTTTGCCACTGCTCTCTTCTGGGAAGGCTTTCCACTATGTGTTAGAACATTTCTGCAACAAGAGCATTAGTGAGATAGGGCACTGATGTTTTGCGATTAAGCCTGGCTTGCAGTCACGTTCCAATTCATCCCAAAGGTATTCAATGGGGTTGAGGTCAGGGCTCTGTGCAGGCCAGTCAATTTCTTCCACACTGATTTCGAACAAACCCTTTCTGTATGGACCCTGCTTTGTGCACGGGGGCATTGTCATGCTGAAGCAGGAAAGGGCCTTCCCCAAACTGTTGCCACAAAGCTGGAATTACAGAATCATCTAGAAAATCACTGTATGCTGTAGCGTTAAGATTTTCTTTCACTAGAACTAAGGGGCCTTGCTCGAACCATGAAAAAAATCCCCAGACCATTTTTCTTCCTCCACCAAACTTTAGAGTTGGCACTATGCATTGGGGCAGGTAGCGTACTCCTGGCAGGTGTGAGGCTGAAATAGCCTAATCCACTCATTTGATGGGGTGTCCACATACTTTTGTATATAAAGTGTAGATAGATATATATATAGATTGATTCCTAGTTAAATGTACATATCTACCTCAATTATCTCCTACCTCTGCAAACCGTACCCCTGCACTCTGCATTGTTGGAAAGGGCCCGTAAGTAAGCGTTTCACTGATTACGAATCATGTGACATATACAACTAAATAAAGGTTAAATCAAAATTAAATTAAATAAAACATTGATTTGATTAGATTTATTTGCCAAATTAAAAACAATAGAACCACACATTAATGCAGTAAAACCACACATAATGCATTCAAAATCATTGAGGATAATACACCTAATAATTTACAGTTTAAGTAGATTAATGATACAGTATATTGATTATTCCCAAAAATAGCCTACATTTGCCTCAGGCACAGCTAACACACCTGGATACAATAATCAACAAATCATGATCTTCAGTTTAGAATGCAATTATGTTCAACAGCTGTCTTTGCTAGGGTTGGGGAAAAAAAGTGTGACACCACTCTGGCACAGGGCTGGAGTTGACCACCCCTGGCCTACATTTTGCCATTGATTTAAAAGACTATTTATTTTTTGGCAATAGAAATGGTTCCTTTCTAGCAATAAATGCCACTCCCTAAACCACCTCACCCACATGAAGAAGTGTTGATCACTATGTACAGTAGGTGGCGGCACATCTTAAACCCCACAGAAAAAGCCTTCAACATGAAGTTATTTTTATTACCATTCTTCATCGAGTTTTCTTTGATACTTGATAATAGCCAGTAGCTTTTGGAAAATACAATTCCACAGGCTTTTGGAACTAAAGAACAGTTTCATTGTTTTTGATTTACCGAACAATAATACACTAGTGGCACCCATTCAGTCAATATAGATAGATGGAGCACTGGAATGCAAAGTTTGTTGCCTCTAGTAACATTACTGCTTCACTTTATCTGTGTGTAGTTTTACTTGTGTAACGTTAATGTCAATGAGAACAATAACGCCAACTAGCTAGCTTAGCTAGTTAACATTACTTCACTAGCTTTCCAACATTAATGTGTTGCTAACGTAAGCTAGCTAGCTAGAAACATGATCTTGGCCGTTGCTAGTTTGCTGGCTAAATGATGGTATATGCTGTTAAAGGAAAGGTTTTCCCATTTTGAATGTTATATTTTTGTACATCTCTGAGTGATGTTCTATCGATTCTCAGGGTCATTTCATGTTTTCATGTATATCTGAGTTATTGGTGTTCAAACAGGCAGAAATCCGGCCGATATGAAGCTGTGATAAAGTCGCTCTCACTACACTAGAAGTCAATAGGAATATGACTTTTAGATCGCGAAAACATGGCTATTTGCCTCAAAAGAACGTAATGTCACAATTCCAAAGCCATACGATATTACAGATAGCAAGTTTAATTATCTCACATCAATGACAATATTTGTAATGTTCTTGTTGATGAAATTCGTGCTGATGTTGGGTTTTTGAGCTAGCGCCCAATAGAGTCCCATTCACTCCTTGGAGACTGCTTCTTGTCTCAGAATGCACCGCGTGGCCCTTTAATGTAGCATTGGCAACATTTTCCATCTCCGCAAAAGTATGTCTGCCATTGCGAATGTTAGACTCCACTCTGTGAGGCAACTGTAGGTTGAACATGGTGAGATTGTAGACTCCTATATTGATAGAGCAGTTTGTTTAGGCGATTTTACAGCTAGCTACTTTACATGCTGATATTGTCTTTGGTATTATTGTGTGTAGCTACATTTGCTAGCTACATTTGCTAGCTACATTTGCTAGCTACACACATGAAGGCTAGAGTAATTCGTTTTTATCTGTTGGGTTTAGGTTATGGTTTTTCATGCTTGCTAAGTGCAGATATTCATAGGCTGTCATTTTGTTTCTTTGTTTATAGTGTTCTCTGTTTAATAAATTACAAGATGAGCACTAACCACGCTGCACCTTGGTCTACTCCATTCAACAGCCGTTACAGAACCACCCACCACAAGCAGACCAAGCAGCGTGGAAAGGAGGACTGGACATGGGAGGACATCCTGGATGGCAAGGGATCCTACACTTGGGAAGAGATCCTGGCCGGAAGGGATCGCCTCCCATGGAAACTGGTGGAGGCACTCAGAAGAGCGGAGGCAGCAGGAGAAAAGGACCAACGGTATGAGGGAACACGGCTGGCAAGGAAGCCCGAGAGGCAGCCCCAAAACATTTTTTGGGGGGCACACGGGGAGTGTGGCAGAGTCAGGTTGGAGACCCCGTGCTTACCGTGGCATGCGTTGTACTGGTCAGACACTGTGTTATGCGGTGGAGCGCACGGTGTCTCCACTGTGCGGTCACAGCCCGGGACTATACATCCCAGCTCCCCGCATGAGGCGCTCCAGACCTCCAGTACATCTTCGAGATCCGGTCTATCCTGTGCCTGCTCCCAGAGCCAGGCCTCCTGCATGTCCTCCTGCTAGAGTGGGCATCCAGCCAGGAAGGAGTATGCCTGCGCAGCACATCTGGCCACCAGTGCATCTCCTAGGCCCAGGCTACCCTGCGCCTGCTCTACGCACGGCAGCCATCAGTCCTCAGCACAGCCCAGTTCGCCCTGTGCCAGCACTCCGCCCGTGCAGGGCTACAGTTACAACCCAGCCAGGACGGGTTGTGCAGGCTGTGCGCTCCAGACCTCCAGTACATCTTCGAGATCCGGTCTATCCTGTGCCTGCTCCCAGAGCCAGGCCTCCTGCATGTCTCCCCAGTCTGGTGAGTCCTGTGCCAGCTCCCAGAGCCAGGCCTCGTGCATGTCTCCCAGCCTGGTGAATCTTGTGCCTGCGCCCAGAGCCAGGCCTACTGCAAGTCCCACCAGTCCGGAGCCGCCAGAGCCGCCCGCCAGTCTGGAGCCTCACGCCAGTCCAGCGCAGCCAGAGCCGCCCGCCTGTCCGGCGCAGCCAGAGCCGCCCGCCTGTCCGGCGCAGCCAGAGCCTCCCAGCTGTCCGGCGCAGACAGAGCCTCCCGCCTGTCCGGCGCAGCCAGAGCCTCCCGCCTCTCCTGCGCAGCCAGAGCCGCCCGCCTGTCCGGCGCAGCCAGAGTCGCCCTCCAGTCCAGGGCCCGCGGCAAGGGTCCCCAGTCCGGGGTCGGCGGCGAGGGACCCCACTCTAGAAGCGCCACCAAAGTGGGGTGAGCCAGTGGTGGAGCGGGGTCTGCGTCCCACCCCTGAGCTGCCACCACGGATAGATGCCCACCCGGACCCTTCCCTAGAGGTTTAGGGTTTACGGCCGGAGTCTGCAACTTTGGGGGGGGTACTGTCACACCCTGGCCATTGAGAGGGTTTTATTCTCTATTTTGGTTAGGCCAGGGTGTGACTAGGATGGGCATTCTATGTCCTTTTTTCTATGTTTTTGTATTTCTTTGTTTGGCCTGGTATGGCTCTTAATCAGGGACAGCTGTACATCATTGTCGCTGATTGGGAGCCATACTTAGGTAGCCTGTTTTCCTTTGGGTTTTGTGGGTGGTTAATTTCTGTTTAGTTGTCTAACCTGACAGAACTGTGGGCTGTCGTTTTGTTTCTTTGTTTATAGTGTTCTCTGTTTAATAAATTACAAGATGAGCACTAACCACGCTGCGCCTTGGTCTACTCCATTCAACAGCCATTAGTCTCCCCCAAGTCCCACCATTCACCCTTCTACCACACAGCCTGGGCCTAAAGTGGCAGGGGTTTTGGAATTGTTTTAAAAAGTGGTAGGAACTTATATCTGTTCCAGAGTTTGTAATGGATTACAACAAGAAAATGAGCGGGGTTGACCACATTGACCAACTGAGGAGCTATTACAATGTTGGACACACAGGCAGAAAATGGTGGCAGTATGTGTTTTGGGGGATACTCAACATTTCCATTATAAATGCATACATTGTGTGGTGGATCCTGCCTACGGTGTGGCACCAGGGCGTGTGGACCAAGTTGTAACTCATTTGAAAGCAGGTGAAGTTTGAAGGGTGCAAGAGAGGGTGTGTGGTGTGCATCTGGAGTGGGAGATGTGTAGAAACCTCCTTTGTGTGCTCTACATGGTCTGTGCCACTTTGCAGGATGGGGCAGTGGTTCTAGAAGTTCCATGACATGTTGCAGCCTAAATGCAAACATTAAAGTGAAACTGAAATATTGGTCCTACACATATTGTATTGTCTCTGAACAGTTGTTGTGTTTTGTATCTTCTCTCTGTCTCTATCTAATACTTGTTGCATTCACTGAATTGTTGTCAAAGTAAGCTACAATTTCTACATTTTGTGTCAGGCCTGGTCTGAACTAAATCTTATTGAAATAGTCGCTGAATTTTTACATTGTTATGGAAGATAGAATCATTGTCAATCAAATCGCCTACTTTGTGTGTGTTTTGAAAGACGTTCTGAATATTGTTCTCCGGTCACATTTACAATATTTGTATTTATATGTAAATAATATTTATAAGTATAATATATTACACTTGGTACATTTTAAGTGAGTAATTTAGTAACCTTTACTACAATTTAAGGCCAGGCAACACAGGCAAATTTTTGGATTTTTCTTCCATATGTCAATTTTCAGATTTTGGGATATTTTGCAACTCTTGCTTCCATACTTTCATTCAATTTCTGGAGCATATCGTTAGCTAGTCAATACATGGCTATATCCTTCGTAGACGTAGTGCTTCGTGGTGAAAGATTAGTAATTTCCTGACATCCGATTGGTTACTGGCATTTAAAGGCCCTTTCTGGCAACCTGGTTGGTTAAAATGCCTCATGTGCCGCGCAGCACTTCCTTGTTTGAAAATATCTCCCGCGAAGAATCAACGTAAAGAGAGACAAAATGAGAAAATCTCGAAGAATATACCTACAGTATGTGAATAAAAATAGGCGATCTCAGTTAGCCAATACGAGAAAAGCAGTGAATGAAAGAAAAAATGTGCCTGATCTGCCGATCGAGGCAGTGGCAGTACTGGTAGAGGAGGAAAAGGAGGTAGCCCGCAGCAGCGCGTTGAGATGCAAATTAGTTGAGATGAAGAGGACAACTAGCAGCGATCAACCAGACAGCAGCCAGCCAACAGTGGCTTTTATTCCACATGTCTCAAATAAACCAACTTGTGCATGATTTGATTTGCCGCAAGTATTTGTATTTATTATGGATCCCCATTAGGCAGCTACTCTTCCTGCAGTCCAGCAAAATTAAGGCAGTTTATACAATTTTTAAAACATTACAATACATTCACAGATTTCACAACACACTGTGTGTCCTCAGGCCCCTACTCCATCACTACCACATATAGTGCGTATGTTATCGTGTGTGTGTGTGTGTGTGTGTGTGTGTGTGTGTGTATGCATGTGTCTGTGCCTATGTTTGTGTTGCTTCACAGTCCCCGCTGTTCCATAAGGTTTTTTTTTTAATCTGTTTTTTAAATAAAATGTTACTGCTTGCATCAGTTACTTGACGTGGAATAGAGTTCCATGTAGTCATGGCTCTATGTAGTACTGTGTGCCACCCATAGTCTGTTCTGGACTTGGGGACTGTGAAGAGACCTCTTGTGGCATGTCTTGTGGAGTATGCATGGGTGTCCGAGCTGTGTGCAAGTAGTTTAGACAGACAGCTCAATGAATTCAAGATAAATGTCATAAATATAATTACTGATGAAGTCAATCTCTCCTCCACTTTCAGCCAGGAGAGTGTCTAAACACTGGACTGAAAATCAGCACAGACTTCACCAACCAGTGGTTCTGTAATTCTGTCATGATAGAATGTGCAGACTGAAGGTGATTGTGATGCGTTTAGGATGAGTGTTTACACTTCCTCCAGGAGGCAGGAGTGCTCCAGGTAAGATGTGGCATTTGATATACATGTGAGGATGATTCTTCTAGCCCACAAACCTGGACTTGGTTATGCAGCTCTAAAGAAAATAAGCAAAGTTCTAGGGATTCCTTCCTTGCTTTTCAGCTCATATCAGAGACATGACAGGAGAATGACAGGTAAATAAAAAGGGAGAGTAGCTCATTATTGTCAGGTGACTTGCTGTGTATAAATAATATTTATTTCCTTGCTCCAGCAAATGTATTCAAACTTAACAAAACATAATAGTGATAGGAAAACATAACTATAAAATAAGACTGTCACATAGGCCTACAGTGTCATGGTGCCTAATGTGACTAGTGAGAAATTAGCTTTACATAAAGTAAATACATGCTCATATGCTAATATTTGCAGAACATGCTGATATTTAGTCCTGCAGGTATGTCTGTAATGTCGACAGACATAAGTACTCCCCCCCCCCACTTTAGTTGCAGAGATTGAGGGCTACAGTCAATGGAGAGTGCTGCAAAGATAATTAGAAAAGCATACGCAGATATAGACCCAGACATAGCAGAGTTGCTGAAGGAGGATGAGGTTGCCATCATAGACATTAATGTATCCTTCGATGGCACTTGGCACAAGAGAGGATTCACTTCCAACTACGGGATAGGTGTGTGCATTAGTGCTGGTACCAGTGAGCCATAGAAAATGGTGAAGATTCACCCTGTCACAAAAACCTTGGAGGCCATACGTTTTTTAATAGAGAGGTTTCACATAAAATGGTACCTGTATATCATAGGATGTCAAATGATAACGTCCTCAAAAGAATGTAGCGCGGAGGAACCCAGAATGCAAAAAAAATTTGGTACTCTAATATGGTAGCGATTCCCCAAAACTGTCTTCGTGGGCAAAAGCCGCATTGATGGAGCAGCCAGTATGGCAGTAGCCACGTTCAATGAGGGAGCCACAGCTTTAACAAATGTGATGAACAAATTGTGGCTTGCCAGCACTTTGGTGACACCGGAGCAATCACAGAGTTGTGAGAGCTGATGCTGCTTCAATGGAGTGTGCCAAGCGTAGGCGCAGGTCCCATGACACAGTCAAGAAAGTAAAGCGTCACCAGCAACAACTCAAAGAGGGCCTTACATATGGGGCAGGCATAGCTGATTAATGTTCTGCACATTTCAACAGCCATACAATATTCTTGTATGTGACAAATTGAGCAAAGTGATATGAGAATTTGCCCAAAACTGCATATTTGCCCAACAGACCAGTATTCAAAGCATATTTGATGTTTATTTGTCAGTTTACAAGTGATATATGAATAAGAGTTGAATTAATTTGACATAAATGGTCATATTTATGGGAGTACATTTTAATTGCATTAGCCTATCTTTATAGGCCATTTTCTCAAATTCATATTTCATAGTCTTCAAAGGACGTACATTCCCATTATTCCACACACAGGTTCTTAGGTCTTAACGTCAGACTTTTACAGAGGCTTTTTTTTTTATATTGTATGTCGTTTTGATTTCAAGTGTCATTTTATGTGTAAATGTATGCAAAATATACATCCGTCATACATGTGAATAGTGTTTTTTAAATAATTACGCGAAATGACAATATTTTGATAAACTGATCTGTAAAAGTCTGACCATTGAGTGTCTTATCACAATAAAACAAAAAACATTCTGCCTTGAAGCAATGTGTTGAAAAACAGATTCTCATAATATTCAAATTAGCACATATTTATGGATGGTTTGCCACATTTGCATATTTTATTTTAAAAATAGATAACTTGTAATACAAAGTTTCAGTAAAGAGAGTAAAGAAAAAAAATCCCTATTAGACTGTGGTGCCTGGTTTATATACTCTAGGGTTTTTTGTTGTGTTGAGTGTTAATTGTTTTTTGATAGCGAATGTCTTTACACAATGGAAGACAAAATGAGTTATTCCTTTTGACATGAATGTGTTGTCATATTAAAGAAGAGGTTGTGCTCTTTAAAAGGAAGTTAACTTGTAATTGTAATTTGTTCTTTGTTTGGCTTGAGCTGGATGTGGAGAATTAGCTTTATCTTAAATTCTCAGTAATCTACAGCAGCATTCTAGAATTCTATTGGGGTCTAAAGGGTTAAAGGAATACTTGGTCTTGTGTGTATTTTTCCTTTAGGTTAGCTAGTTTTCTATCTGATTGTGTCATTGCTAGGCAAGTTACTTAGTTAGCTAGTTTGCTAATGTTAGATGGTTTGCTAATGTTAGTTAACATTGACTAACGTTATATTAGCTCTCGAAAAGTCTAGGCGGCATTCTGCCTACTCCCTAGTAGTTCGTTTCACCCATGACTGGCTAATGTGAACTACAATCCCGACGATGTGTTTTAACATTTAGAAACGTCAATAATCATTGCTTACGATACGGATTTCGAAACATATGGTCCTTATCTTTTATTAGTGAGAAAGAATCCTTCAAATAAAAAAGATACACTTACTGTAACAGTTTTGCACAGATCCATACAGCAGTGGGTGCTTCCATCTGACAAAACTACACTTCCGCAACACTTGCACACAAGTGTTCGGAGCATGCTAGATTGCTAATTAGCACAGGTGGTCTGTTTTCCGTAAACAAGCACTGTGATATGGAGATATGGCCGTGTGTCAACAGTAACCATATAAAAGATATGTATCAATTCAACTTTTCGTTTTTTAAATTTATTTCTTGCTGATATGAAAGAAAAGGTCCTTATGCTTCCAAAACCATACCATAAGCGATGCCTGTAAATGTTCAGACGTTGGGGCTATTATCAAAACTCCCCCCCCCAACAGAAGACGCCTTCGTCCAATGACTCTTATGTGTAATGTCATGGAAATGATGCTGATAAAACTCCAAAACAACCAAAATGTACAAAATAACAAAGTGGGTACAAAACCCGTCGCACACCAACACTGAATAGCTCATCACATAAAAACAAAACAATCTCCGACAAGCACATGAGGGGAAACAGAGGGTTAAATACACAACATGTAATTGATGGGATTGGAACCAGGTGTGAAGAAAGACAAGACAAAACCAATGGAAAATGAAAAATGGATCAGTGATGGCTAGAAGGTCGGTGACGTCGACCGCCGAACACTGCCCGAACAAGGAGAGGGACCGACTTCGGCGGAAGTCGTGACATGTATATAAAACATAGGGGGTGGGGGAATGAAATACAGTACCAGTCAAAAGTTTGGACACACCTACTCATTCAAGGGTTTTTCTTAATTTATACTTTTTTCTATATATATATATATATATATATATATATATATATATACATTTCTATTGGAGAATAATAGTGAAGACATCAAAACTATGAAATGACACATATGGAATCATGTAGTAACCAAAAAAGTGTTAAATATATCAAAATATGTGTTATATTTGAGATTCTTCAAAGTAGCCACCCTTTGCCTTGATGACAGCTTTGCACACTCTTGGCATTCTCTCAACCAGCTTCATGGGATAGTCACCTGGAATGCATTTCAATCAACAGGTGTGCCTTGTTAAGTTAATTTGTGGAATTAATTTTGTTCTAATGCGTTTGAGTCAATCAGTTGTGTTGTGATAAGGTAGGGGTGGGATACCAAGTCCATATTATGGCAAGAACAGCTCAAATAAGCGAAGAGAAATGACAGTCCATCATTACCTTAAGACATAAAGGTCAGTCAATCCGGAAAATCTCAAGAACTTTGAAAGTTTCTTCAAGTACAGTTGCAAAAATCATCAAGTGCTTTGATGGAACTGGCTCTCAAGAGGACCGCCACAGGAAAGGAAGACCTAGAGTTACCTCTGCTCTAGAGGATAACTTCATTAGAGTTACCAGCCTCTGCTGCACAGAGTTCAAGTAAAAGACACATCTCAGCATCAACTGTTCAGAGGAGACTGTGTGAATCAGGCCTTCATGGTCGAATTGCTACAAAGAAACCACTACCAAAGGACACCAGTAAGAACAAGAGATTTGCTTGGGCCAACAAACACGAGCAATGGACATTAGACCGGTGGAAATCTGTCCTTTGGTCTGATGAGACCAAATTAGAATTTTTTGGTTCCAACCACTGTGTCTTTGTGAGATGCAGAGTAGGTGAATGGATGATCTCCGCATGTGTGGTTCCCACCGTGAATCATGGAGGAGGAGGTGTGATGGTGTGTGGGTGCTTTGCTGGTGACACTGTCTGTGGTTTATTTAGAATTCAAGGCACACTTAACCAGCATGGCTACCATAGCATTCTGCAGCGATACGCCATCCCGTCTGGTTTGGGGTGAGTTGGAATGCAGACTGCAAGCCAGGCCTAATCACCCAACATCAGTGCCCGAACTCACTAATACTCTTGTAGATGAATGGAAGCATCTCCCCGCAATGTTCCAACATCTAGTGGAAAGCCTTCCCAGAAGAGTGGAGGCTTTTATAGCAGCAAATGGGGGGATTAACTCCATGATTTTGGAATGAGATGTTCAGCAAGCAGGTGCCCCCATACTTTTGCCATGTATCGTATGCTAATTTGAGTATCACAAATTTACATTTCCTATATTATGTCTAGTCTTTGAGGCCAGGCTGAGAAAAGAGAGGAAAAAGTCAATTTAACATGCATTAATGGGCTATCGATATGTGTCTATAATATCATGTCATTCAGAATGTGTTAACATTTCATTTTCATATTCGCTGCATGCATTAGTCGTCATCATATGTCATTCACTGGCAGGCATGAAGTCAGATTGAAAGAGTGAACACTGTTGCTCATCATCATGTTTCTCAACAGTCAAAGTCAAATTGATGGCTACACTTATACATTTACAACAATCCCTGTCTCTCTGGATAGTTGGTCTCCTCCGGTATGTGACTACCTCACAGGGAAGAGACAGTAGTTAAGGTTAAGGCATCTGGTTAAGATTGTGTGTGTGTGTGTGTGTGTGTGTGTGTGTGTGTGTGTGTGTGTGTGTGTGTGTGTGTGTGTGTGTGTGTGTGTGTGTGTGTGTGTGTGTGTGTGTGTGTGTGTGTGTGTGTGTGTGTGTGTGAGAGAGAATCTGGTTAAGGGTGAGTGTCTGTGTGTGAATATTGATAATGTTGCTGTCTGTCACTTGGCTGGTTGTCTGATTAATTACACATGGATGAACAGCATTGACCTTTCTCTCCCTGAGTTTCTGGCTGTGAAGTGTGTGTGTGTGTGTGTGTGTGTGTGTGTGTGTGTGTGTGTGTGTGTGTGTGTGTGTGTGTGTGTGCCTGTGTACATTGCTCACCCCGTGTCTTCTAATATCAGCTGTCAGCCTGGCCACAGTGAAGGCTATACGACAGGCTGAACCACAACAGCAGTTGTGACAGAGGCATTGATCACTCAGGAAGCCTGTGTGTGTGTGTGTGTGTGTGTGTGTGTGTGTGTGTGTGTGTGTGTGTGTGTGTGTGTGTGTGTGTGTGTGTGCGTGCGTGCGTGCGTGCATGTGCACCCACCTCTGTCTAATAAAGGCCTGCCATTGGTCCAGGCTCAGACACAGACCCACTCTGGATGGATGAGAGTTCAGTAACGCGGTATGCTAAAGTCTTTCTGATTTAACCTCTCTAGGGTAGGTGGCACCAAATCGTCCCACCTACGTCAACAGCCAGTGTAATCCCGTGGCGCGTTATTCAAAAACCTCAAAAATGCAAAAACTTCAATTTTTCAAACATATGACTATTTTACACCATTTTAAAGACAAGACTCTCGTTAATCTAACCACACTGTCCGATTTCAAAAAGGCTTTACAACGAAAGAAAAACATTCGATTATGTCAGCAGAGTACCCAGCCAGAAATAATCAGACACCCATTTTTCAAGCTAGCATATAATGTCACATAAACCCAAACCACAGCTAAATGCAGCACTAACCTTTGATGATCTTCATCAGATGACAACCCTAGGACATTATGTTATACAATACATGCATGTTTTGTTCAATCAAGTTCATATTTATATCAAAAACCAGCTTTTTACATTAGCATGTGACTAGCATTCCCACCGAACACTGCCGGTGAATTTACTAAATTACTCACGATAAACGTTCACAAAAAGCATAACAATTATTTTAAGAATTATAGATACAGAACTCCTCTATGCACTCGATATGTCCGATTTTAAAATAGCTTTTCGGTGAAAGCACATTTTGCAATATTCTCAGTAGATAGCCCGGCATCACAGGGCTAGCTATTTAGACACCCAGCAAGTTTAGCACTCATCAAAGTCAGTCTTCGTCAGAATGCACTCCCAGGACTTCTACTTCAATAACAAATGTTGGTTTGGTTCAAAATAATCCATAGTTATATCCAAACAGCGGCGTTTTGTTCGAGCGTTCAAGACACTATCCGAAAGGGTAAATAAGGGTGATGAGCATGGCGCAATTCGTGACAAAAACATTCTAAATATTCCATTACCGTACTTCGAAGCATGTCAACCGCTGTTTAAAATCAATTTTTATGCCATTTTTCTCATAAAAAAGCGATAATATTCCGACCGGGAATCTGCGTTTAGGTAGAAAGACGAAAGAAAATAAAGCATTCGGTCGACTCGGGCACGCGCCTAAGCCCATAGTACTCTGATCGGCCACTTGCCAAAAGCGATAATGTGTTTCAGCCAGAGGCTGCCTCGATATCGTTCAGCTTTTTCCCAGGCTCTGAGAGCCTATGGGAGCCGTAGGAAGTGTCACGTTATTGCAAAGATCCTCAGTCTTCAATAAAAAGAGCCAAGATGAAACACAAGTTGTCAGACAGGCCACTTCCTGCATGGAATCTTCTCAGGTTTTGGCCTGCCATATGAGTTCTGTTATACTCACAGACACCATTCAAACAGTTTTAGAAACTTTAGGGTGTTTTCTATCCAAAGCTAATAATTATATGCATATTCTAGTTACTGGGCAGGAGTAGTAACCAGATTAAATCGGGTACGTTTTTTTATCCGGCCGTGTCAATACTGCCCCCTAGCCCTAACAGGTTAACAGAGTAACAGCACAATTCCATCACAATTGGAGACATTAAAGATAAGTCTTGTCCTAATGCATGTAAAGTGTTGTTTTTACCCTAATTATTTATTTACATTTCTTGGATAAAGTTTTCTCCAACAAGCAAAACCAGAGAATAACCCCCCCAAAAATGACATCAAAGTGTCTAGTGATTAAGGAGAAACACACATCATCACAAGGGCCATCTGCACACATTATGCACACAAGTTTATTCAGATTATTCAAGGATAAAAGGGAAGGAGGCTGCAGGTAGCCTAGTGATGAAGAGCATTAAAGAACAAGAAAACGTATAACCCCTGGCTTGTCATGTAGAATTCACAGTTGGGCTGTACAACATGCAAATAGGAACGGAGCTTGGGCCTAGAAACGACTGGAGGGATTAAACTAACAAAAGATTGAGTGAACTGTACAGTAAATTAACATCCTATGCATCATATGTACAAAAAACAACGACAAAGAGCCCTCAGAAAAACGTTTTTTGAACATGCCTTGTAGATAAGGCTAAAGAGGACACCAAGGTTAACACAAAAAAAACGTAAAAATAAATAGACACTACAGCCAGAGTTTTCAGAACAACCTTAGAAGGAGGCTAAACATCAAAGGCATTTGCTCATGGCTTTGAGCAAGAAGTTGACTCTCAGGAGTTAAATGGACTTTACATGGGGAGAGTCATTGTGGGAGGTTTTGAAAATGAAGGTAGGACATTTTATTCCTTTACCTTCACAGCCAGAACAACTTTGTAATCTGTTTGATTGAGCTTGCCATGCGAAATGGAAGCAATAGAATAGTCTAAAAAGTGTAAACAACCGCCCATCTAGTACTCCAGGCAGGCAAAAGCAAACGCTCAAAGTATTCAAAAGATTTCAACTACGAGTTGAACCCAGGTCTGCTGGCTTGGTGCTTATAGAACAGATTGCATGGGGATTTGTGACGAGGACTTCATCGTGGCAATACAGATTTGCCAATTAACCTTGATGTGACTGTAATTACTAAGTCACTTTAGTAAAATTTATTAATTTCCCAAAAGGACGGATGAAATAAAATTATCTCCCCCTCATCCTGAAGAGAGACAATATGGCTGTCCGTAATTAGTGGCTGTTTCCATCATAGAAATAGAATTACTAGAATGGATAATTCCGTCTCAACGTCAACAGTGAAGAGGCGACTCCGGGATGCTGGCCTTCTAGGCAGAGTTCCTCTGTCCAGTGTCTGTGTTCTTTTGCCCATCTTAATCTTTTATTTTTATTGGCCAGTCTGAGACATGGATTTTTCTTTGCAACTCTGCCTAGAAGGCCAGCATCCCAGTCGCCTCTTCACTGTTGACATTGAGACTGGTGTTTTGCGGGTACTATTTATTGAAGCTGTTGAGGACTTGTGAGGCGTCTGTTTCTCAAACTAGACACTCTAATGAACTTGTCCTCTTGCTCAGTTGTGCACCGGGGCCTCCCATCCCTCTTTTTATTCTGGTTATAGCCAGTTTGCGCTGTTCTGTGAAGGGAGTAGTTCACAGCGTTGTATGAGATCTTACGTTTCTTGGCAATTTCTCGCATGGCATAGCCTTCAGTTCTCAGAACAAGAATAGACTGACGAGTTTCAGAAGAAAGTTCTTTGTTTCTGGCCATTTTGAGCCTGTTATTCGAGCCCACAAATGCTGACGCTCCAGATACTCAACTAGTATAAAGGCCAATTTTATTGCTATTTTTAATCAGCACGACAGTTTTCAGCTGTGCAAAAGGGTTTTCTAATGATCAATTAGCCTTTTAAAATGATAAACTTGGATTGGCTAACACAACATGCCATTGGAACACAGGAGTGATGGTTGCTGATAATGGGCCTCTCTACGCCTATGTAGA
This sequence comes from Salmo salar, assembly GCF_965601325.2. Lineage (NCBI taxonomy): Eukaryota > Metazoa > Chordata > Actinopteri > Salmoniformes > Salmonidae > Salmo > Salmo salar. Next base: position 39,111,012 of record NC_138297.1, on the reverse strand, counting down.
TATTCCATTAAAAATCTGCCGTTTCCAGCTACAATAGTCATTTACAACATTAACAATGTCTACACAATATTTCTGATGAATTTTATGTTATTTTAATGGACAAAAATGTTGCTTTCCTTTCAAAAACAAGTAAACTTCTAAGTGACCCCAAGCTTTTGAACGGTAGTGTAACTGCAGAGATGCGGGTTATGAGTCAACCCACACATCACTAATGTGGATGTGTGTTTGAGTATGTGTTTGTGTGTGTACATGTATGTGATTGAGACCAAACATGTCTGTGTGTGTGACACGTGTAACCCCCCGCCGCCCCACCTGTGTGTGGTGTGTGTGTGTGTGTGTGTGTAAGAGCTGTTAATGATCGTAGCTGCACCCTGGTACGATGACAGAACATGAACATCCACCACAGCTCTTTCTCTCTCTTAGCCTGGGTATCAATTTGATCTGACAGGCAGTAAATGGAATTACAGAACGCTGAAATATTATTATATTCGCTTTATTGAAATATATTACAGGGTGTCTAAGCACGAGGCCTGCTAAATTAAAGTGTACTTGGAGGTATTGACAATGATGAAGAAGAATGGGCAAGAATCACATTATGGCCTGGTTGTTGGAGGAGCGGTCACGGTGACAGGTTTGTGTATGCATGTGTGTATGTGCGCACAGCAAATGTTCCAGGGTTGAATCAACAGTGAGAGTGTTACGTGTAGCACTGTTCCAGTGTCTTTACAGTTCCACACTTTTGTGTGTTAAGTCTTATTTGCATATTTCCCAGTGTGCCTTGCCTTTCGAGTAAATTGTAGCGTTACCATCCATGACTGTAGTGACAGAGACATGGGTGTTGCATTCATTCATTTTCAATTCTCTGGCCTTTACCAAGTGAGATCCTAAGTGAATATGTTATCACTAAAATTGTATTATTTAAGACAATACAAATATTTTGAGGGCCTAGTTTTACAGTGGCCTGAAACTAATGGTTTACAGGCCACATCAGGACTCCAAGTCACATGCTGGCTTGCAAAGGGATGTTTAATTCGTATTGGAATCCAGACAGATATACAACATTCAGAATTACTGGCAGGGTTGGGAAGGCTAAGATATCAGACTACACAAAGCAACTAAACTGGAACAGTTGGTTAACCCAGAAGTCAAATCTTGCGTAATTAACATCTGGGTCTGTATGTGTTAGAAATTGAGAGTTTGGGTAGTTTGCGAAGCCTCCACCCTCGCAAAAGGAAACTCTCTTATTGGTGACGTTTCTGTCATTCAAAATGCTATTTTACATGGGAATCAGGATGACTGTGCATGACCTTTTAACAGATACACTGTGGGATCTTTTACACCACTGTGTATTAATTTAACTCTTTCAGAGTTAATTGAAATCCTGAATCAACACTAGAAATGTTATACTGAAAATTAACTCCAGTTACAACTGGTCAATTTGCTGTGTGTGTGTGTGTGTCATCACTTCTGTGCATTGCGGTGACAGGCAAGGGCCAGGCTTTTATTTTTTTATTTTTAAGTGTAACCTTTATTTAATTAGGCAAGTCAGTTATTAAGAACAAATTCTTATTTACAATGACAGCCTATCCTGGCCAAACCTGGATGAAACTGCCCCAATTGTGCGCAGCCCTATCCCAATCATCGAACCAGGGACTGTAGTGACGCCTCCTGCACTGAGATGCAGTGCCTTAGACCGCTGCGCCACTCAGGATCCCAGCAATGGTTGCAGGAGAAGAATGGAGGAGAAGTGGTCTCATAAAATGTTGACAAAATGAATAGTCTTTGTCACAAAAGTGTAGTATGCGTCCCATAGGGCCCTGGTCAAAAGTAGTGCATTGTACAAAGAATGGGGTGTCATTTGGGACACAGATCATGTCTATGACTGTGCATGGCCAAAGGCTCTTGTTGAGGAGAGTGAAGGCTTCATGTGGCATCATACACATCTTAAATTTAAGCCTACTAGAAAGTGTGTGCCCTGGAGAGTCCAGAACAGACTATGGGAGGCGCACAGTACTGCATAGAGCCATGACTACATGGATCTTTATTCCACATCAGGTAACTGATATAAGCAGTAGAATCAGATATAAAAAGGTAAAAATACACCTTATGGAACAGTGGGGACTGTGAAGAGACACACAAAAAGGCACAGACACACGCATACGCACACAAGCGCTAGCACACGCACTCTACACACACGTACAGTGTAATACTGTTGTATGGTGGTATTATACATTTTGTATAGATGATATGTAGTGGTGTAATAATGTTATATGATGTCTTGTTTTATCTTTTGTTTTATATGTAATGTTAGTGCTTTAATGTGTTTGGACCCAGGAAGAGCTAATGGGGATCCCAGTAAATACAAATACAAACACACATACAGTGCATTCAGAAAGTATTCTGACCCCTTCCCTTTTTTCACATTATATTACGTTACAACCTTATTCCAAAATGGATTAAATAAATACAAATTCTCCTCAAGCTCTACACAATACCCGATAATGACAAAGTGAAAACAAGTTTTTACATTTTTTGAGATGGAGCAAAGTACAAGAGATCCTTGATGAAAACCTGCTCCAGAGCACTCAGGACCTAAGACTGGGGCAAAGGTTCACCATCCAGCAGGACAACAACCCTAAGCACACAGCCAAGACAACACAGGAGTGACTTCGGGACAAGTCTCTGAATGTCCTTGAGTGGCCCTACCAGAGCCCGGACTTGAACCCAATCTAATGTCTCTGGAGAGTGCACCCAGGAAATGGTTGACTCGAGTATAGAGCTTTAATGTACATTTTACATTTCAGTCATTTAGCAGACACTCTTATCCAGAGCGACTTACAGTAGTGAATGCATACATTTCATACATTTTTTTCTCCTTACTGGTCCCCCGTGGGAATCAAACCCACAACCCTGGCATTGCAAACACCATGCTCTACCAACTGAGCTACACAGGACTACAGAAAAGAGGCAGCATGATATAGCTGTATTATTCAAACAACCATTAGCACAATAACTGTATTACTACTGGTGTTTACATTTTTTTAAACTAGGCAAGTGTGACGACCCTCCCACTCTGTCTGCCGTATTCTCTCTCTTTGTTCTTGTTTCTTTATTAGGATGCCGGTGGGCGGAGTTGGAAGGGTCGTCAGCTAAATGGGAAACACCTGGGCTCGGCTGTGTCCCAGGATAAAGGCACCTCTTCCACAGTCATTGAGGAGACTCTCTCCACGCAGACACTTTGTTGATTTTGGTTGTGTAGTTTTGTGGCTTTTTGGTTATTTGCTTTGGCACTTTTCAACACCCTGCATTATTACATTCAGGTATGCAAAACACTCACACTACTGATTACTGATTACACACACCATTGTTAATTACTTAGTTACTTTATTTAATAAATATATATTTTGATACTCCTTGTCTCCATGTTGTCTCCCTTTTGTTGCGAACTCTGAGCCGGTTCGTAACAAAAGTCAGTTAAAAACTTGTTAGGGACAGACGTTCCGCTAGCGGAACGCCTCACCAATATCCAATGGTAGAGCGTGGCGCGAAATACAAATACCTCAAAAATGCTATAACTTCAATTTCTCAAACATATGACTATTTTACACCATTTTAAAGACAAGACTCTCGTTAATCTAACCACATTGTCCGATTTCAAAAAGGCTTTACAGCGAAAGCAAAACATTATATTATGTCAGGAGAGTACCCTGCCAAAAATAATCACACAGACATTTTCAAAGCAAGCATATATGTCACAAAAACCAAAACCACAGCTAAATGCAGCACTAACCATTGATGATCTTCATCAGATGACACTCCCAGGACATTATGTTATACAATACATGCATGTTTTGTTCAATCAAGTTCATATTTATATAAAAAAACAGCTTTTTACATTAGCATGTGATGTTCAGAACTAGCATACCCACCGCAAACTTCCGGTGAATTTACTAAATTACTCACGATAAACATTGACAAAAAAGATGACAATTATTTTAAGAATTATAGATACAGAACTCCTTTATGCAATCGCGGTGTCAGATTTGAAAATAGCTTTTCGGCGAAAGCACATTTTGCAATATTCTGAGTACATAGCCCGGCCATCATGGCTAGCTAATTTGACACCCACCAAGTTTGGCCCTCACCAAACTCAGATTTACTATAAGAAAAATTGGATTACCTTTGCTGTTCCTCGTCAGAATGCACTCCCAGGACTTCTACTTCAACAACAAATGTTGTTTTGGTTCCAAATAATCCATAGTTATATTCAAATACCTCTGTTTTGTTCGTGCGTTCAAGTCACTATTCGCATTTCGTGACAAAAAAATTCTAAATATTCCATTACCGTACTTAGAAGCATGTCAAACGCTGTTTAAAACCTGTTGGGGCTCGGGGGCAGTATTGAGACATTTTGAAAAAAATATGTGCCCATTTTTAACTGCCTCCTACACCAACTCAGAAGCTAGGATATGCATATTATTAACACATTCGGAAAGAAAACACTCTGAATTTTCTAAAACAGTTTGAATGGTGTCTGTAAGTATAACAAAACTCATATTGCAGGCAAAAACCTGTGAAAAATTGATCCCAAAAAAATGTGAATTTTGTGACTGTACTATTTAGTGTCATTGTTTTATAGATACCATAGTGAGAAAGGATTCATTTCGCAACACCTACGGCTTCCACTAGATGTCAACAATCTTTATAAAGTTGTTTGAAGCGTCTATGATAAACAGAGAGCAAATTAGAATCCAAGGAAGTTGACATGTCATCACTTCATTTTTTTGCGCCTGCGCATAAATCTGAGAAACGTGAGTTTGTCATCACTGTTTATCTAGACATAGGATAGGTTGTGTGAAAATATTACTGATGTTTAACGTTAAAAATGGACCAAAAGATTAATGCTAAACAACATTTGACATGTTTGAACGGACGTAAATAGATTATTTACTAGTTTTTTTTTAGCTTTTCGGCGTGATTTTACACTCCCCCCACCACGTTTTGTGGGAGCATAATGAACGCTAAGTACTTGGTGTTATTTGGACATAAATTATGAACTTTGTCAAAAGAAACCACATTTGTTCCAGACCTGGGATGCCTTCCGGACCTGGGATGCCTGCCTTCTGATGGAGATAATCAAAGGTAAGGGGATATTTACAATGTTATTATCGATATTAGATGATGCTAACTGTATAGCATAGCCTGTTGTTCTTAGCATAGCACCCCGTTTATTGCAAAATGTGATTTCCCAGTAAAGTTATTTTGAGATCTGGCCATTCGGTAGCAATTACGAGATGATAATATATTATTCTTTGAATGACAATATTATAATTTACCAATGTTTTCGAATAGTAATTTTGTTATGTTCACCGGAAGCATTTCAGAGAAGAAACAAATCTGAATTTCACGCTACTGTAAAATGCTGTTTTTGGATATAAATATGAACTTGATGGAACAAAAAATGCATTTATTGTATAACATAATGTCCTAGGAGTGTCATCTGATGGAGATTGACAAAAGTTAGTGCATAATTCTAGCTGGTTTCTGCTTTTGGTGACGCCTGACCTTGAATTGAAAATGGATGTTTGTACTTTTGGGGCTATGTACTGTCCTAACATAATCTAACTTTATGCTTTTGCCGTAAAGCCTCTTTGAAAATCGAACAATGTGGTTAGATTAAGGAGATGTTTATCATTTAAATTGTGTAAAATAGTTGATTGTTTGAGAAATTGAAATTATTAGATTTTTGATGTTTTGAATTTCCAGCCTTGTTAGCAATCCCGACTCGGGGTTCATTGCTAACCTGTAGCCCCAACAGGTTAAAATAATTTTTTATGCTATTTTTCTCGTAAAATATCGATAATATTCCAACCGGGCAACATTATATTCATTCATAGACTGAAAGAAAAACATGGAGTCGTCTCGTGACCGCGCACTCCACTGTCATTGTTCCCTACCTGACCACTCACAAAAACTCCTGCTTTTTTTCGCCCAGAGACTGCAGAGACGTCATTCCGCTTTCTGGCGCCTTCTGAGATCCAATGGAAGCCTTAGAAAATGTCACGTTACATTCGGCCGTGAAAATACTGCCCCCTATCCTAAACAGGTTAACAGGCTATACTCACAACAGCAGTGCTAAAGACAACTACCCACAAAATCCCCAGGTGAAAACAAGCATCTAATATATGACTCCCAATCAGGAACAACGACGTACAGCTGTTCCTGATCAGGATCCACACAAACCACACAGAAATAGACAGACTAGAAAACCAACACTAGAACATATACTCAAACCCCAGACTACATAAACCAAACACCCCTTTAATAGTACACACAACCCCAACCATACAAAACAAATACCCTTCTGCCACGTCCTGACCAAATTATAATACAATTACTCCCTCTGCTGGTCAGGACGTGACAGTACCCCCCCCCCCCCCCCCAAAAGGTGCATACCCTGAATGCACCTAAACAACCAAAAAACAACCAAAAAATAAACCCCTAACTAAAGCGAGGGAAGGGAGGGTGGCTGCCGTCAACGACGGCACCTGTGCTACACCCCCCCCCCCCCTCCCCAACCCACCTATATTGGAGGTGGCTCAGGTTCTGGCCTACTGCCCTCCAGACTGTAGGCAGACACTCTTGGCTCCAGACCGTAGGTAGATTCACTCGGTTCCGGGTCGTAGGCAGACTCATTCAGTTCCGAGGTGTAAGCAGACTCACACAATTCACAGTTATTGACAACCTCATTCTGTTCCGGACCGCAGGCAGACTCACTCGGTTCCGGACCGCAGGCAGACTCACTCGGTTCCGGATCGCAGGCAGACTCACTCGGTTCTGCACAGTGGGCCGTCTACCTTGGTTCCGAACTGTAGACCATCTCACTCGGTTCTGCACAGTAGGTCGTCTCCCTTGGTTCCGAACTGTAGGCCGTCTCACTCGGTTCCGGGCTTAACACTCTCACCGGATACTCATGACGGGGTACTTTTGTCGGATACTCTGGACGGGGCACTGTTTCCGGAAGCTCTGGACGGGGCACTGTTTCTGGAAGCTCTGGACGGGGTACTGTCTCCGGACTCTCGAGGCTGGGCTGACGCACTGGAAGCCTGATGCGTGGGGCTGGTAGTGGAGGTACCAGGCTGGAGACACGCACCCTAGGGCTAGTGCGGGAAGCAGGAACCGGCTGAGAGGAACTAATATTACGCACTAGAAGCCTGATGCGTGGTGCTGGAACTGCCAGTTTGAGAACACGCACCTCATGGCTAGTGCAAGGAGCGGGAACAGGCTGAGTAGGACTAGGCTGACTCACTGGAAGCTTGATGCGTGGTGCTGGTACTGGACGTGCCAGCCTAGGGGTTCGCACTTCCGGGTCAGCACGAGAGGTGGGAACTGGAAAAACTGGGCCATGGAGGCGCACAGGCGGTCTTGATCGCACCTCCTGCACAACCCGTCCTGGCTGGATGGAACTAGCAGCCCTGTACGAGTGGGGTGCTTGTACAGGGCGAACTGGGCTGTGCAGGGGCCTGATGGTTACCGTGCGTAGAGTGGGTGTAGGGTAACCTGGTCCTAGGAGGCGTACCGGCGACCAGACGCGCTGCGCAGGCATCCTCCTACCAGGCTGGATGCCCACTCTAGCACGGCATCTGCGAGGGGCTGGAATAACGCGCACCGGACGTTGCGTGCGTATGGGCGAGATCGTGCGCACTTCTTCAAACTTCGGCGCCCTCCACTCCATACGTTTCTCCATATAAGCACGGGTAGCTGGCTTAGGGTTCATCCTTGGCCCAGCCAAACTACCCGTGTGCCCCCCCAAACATTTTTATTGGGGGGTGCCTCTCATGCTTCTCCCTCAGCGCGTACATGGCCTCATACCGACGCCTCTCTGCCTTAGCTTCCTCTATTTCTTCCCGTGGGCGACGGTATTCCCCAGCCTGGAGCCAAGGTCCAGCCCCGTCCAGAATTTCCTCCCACGTCCATTTCTCTCGATAGTCCATATAATCCACCTGCTGCTCCTTTCTCCGCTGCTTGGTCTTTTTGTGGTGGGTAGTTCTGTCACGGGTACGAAACGCAGCAGGAATGTGGATGCTCATCTTGAATATTTACTAAACACAGAGAGCACGGAAAAAATAACAAAACGAAGAACGACAAAAGACAGTTTAACAGGCTATACTCACAACAGCAGTGCTAAAGACAACTACCCACCAAAATCCCCAGGTGAAAACAAACATCTAATATGACTCCCAATCAGGAACAACGACGTACAGCTGCTCCTGATTGGGAGCCACACAAACCACACAGAAATAGACAGACTAGAAAACCATAGAAAACCAACACTAGAACATATACTCAAACCCCAGACTACATAAACCAAACACCCCTTTAATATTACACACTACCCCAACCGTACAAAACAAATAACCTTCTGCCACGTCCTGACCAAATTATAATACAATTACTCCCTCTGCTGGTCAGGACGTGACAGTAACAAAAGTCAGAAATAGCGATAAAATTAATCACTTACCTTTGATGATCTTCATATGGTTACACTCACAAGACTCCTAATTACCCAATAAATGTTTGTTTTGTTCGATAAAGTCCCTCTTTATATCCAAAAACCTCTGTTTTAGCGCGTTTTGTTCAGTAATCCACTGTCTCAAACAACATCCGGTCAAATTGTTGAGCGTGAAACTCAACAAAACAGAAATTCTTATAATAAACATACATAAAAGATACATCAGCTTAAAGATAAACTTCTTGTTAATCTAACCACTGTGTCAGATTTCAAAAAGGCTTTACGGCAAAAGCAAACCATGCGATTATCTGAGAACAGCGCCCAGCAGACAAGTCATTACAAACAGTAACCAGCCAAGTAGAGGAGTAACAAAAGTCAGACATAGCTATAAAATTAATCACTTACCTTTGATGATCTTCATATGGTTTCACTCCCAAGACTCCATGTTACACAATAAATGTTTGTTTTGTTCGATAAAGTCCCTCTTTATGTTCAAAAACCTCAGTTTTGTTGGTGCATTTTGTTCAGTAATCCATTGGAACAAAGCGTGGTCACAACAGACAGACGGAAAATCAAAAAAGTACCATAAAAGTTTGTAGAAACATGTCAAACGATGTTTATAATCAATCCTCAGGTTGTTTTTGTCATAAATAATCGATCCTATTTCAACCGAACAATAGCTTCGTCAATAGAAAAGGAAAAACAAGAACGGCATGCTCCAGGTCATGTGCAGGACTCATGTCTGGAAATTTCCACTGTCCTCTCATTGAAACTGTTGTTTCTCCCTCATTTTTCAGAGTAAAAGCCTGAAACAATGCCTAAAGACTGGCCACATGTAGTGGAAGCCATAGGGATCGTGAACTGGGTCATAAGTCTTTGTATGGTGGATATGCTTTCAATGGAAAAACAGCCATTTCAAAATAATAGCACTTCCTGGATGGATTTTCTTCAGGTTTTCGCCTGCCATATCAGTTCTGTTATACTCACAGACATTATTTTAACAGTTTTGGAAACTGTAGAGTGTTTTCTATCAAAATCTAACACATTATATACATATCCTAGCTTCTGGGCCTGAGTAGCAGGCAGTTTACTTTGGGCATGCTTTTCATCCAAAATTCCGAATGCTGCCCCCTACCCTAGTGAAGTTAAGCAATAAGGCCCGAGGGGGTGTGGTATATGGCCAATATACCACAGCTAAGGGCTGTTCTTATGCCCGACGCAACGCAGAGCGCCTGGATACAGCCCTTAGCTGTGGTTTATTGGCAATATACTACAAACATCCAAGGTGCCTTATTGCTATTATAAACTGGTTACCAAAGTAATTAGAGCAGTAAAAATAAATGTTTCCTCATACCTGTGGTATACGGTCTGAAATACCACGGCTGTCAGCCAATCAGCATTCAGGGCTCCAACTACCTAGTTTATAATATATGCTAGCCAGACAGAAGCCACTCCTAAGTAAAATGCACATGTCAGCTCGCTTGGAGTTTGCCAAAATGCACCTAAAGGACTGTCATTCTTTGAGAAACAAGATTCTCTGGTCTGATGAAACCAAGACTGAACTCTTTGGCCTGAATGCCAAGCATCACATCTGGAGGAAACCTAACACCATTCCTACGGTGAAGCATGGTAGTGGCAGCATCATGCTGTGGGGATGTTTTTCAGCGGCAGGCAGACTAGTCAGGATCAAGGGAAAGATGAGCGTAGCAAACTACAGAGAGATCCCTGATGAAAACCTGCTCCAGAGCGCTCAGGACCCTGTCCCTTTTTTATACATTTGCAAAAAATGTATAAAAACCTGTTTTTGCTTTGTCATTATGCGGTACTGTGTGTAGGTTGATGAGGGGGGAAAAACAATTAAATTTATTTTAGAATAAGGCTGTAACATAATAAAATGTGGAAAAAGTCAAGGAGCCTGAGTACTTTCCGAATGCACTGTAAGTCTCTGTTCTGTCCTAGGAGTGAGGGTAAAAGGTTGGCATGTTCTCTGCTATCATCTTTATGTTTTAATTATTATTTTGGGTATGGGGGGGGTCACTTTTTTAAGCGTTCAGGGATATATTTTACTGAAGGGGGGGCTATCCATTTTCAATTCAGAGATATCCAATTTTCTCCAGGTATCCCTCATTATGAATAACATACAGTCCTTTAGTGGCATAACTTTTGATGGCCTCTTTCTCTAGTGGAACCGAAACCACAGAAGTGTGGTGGTACCTTAATTGGGGAGAACCGGCTCGTGCTAATGGCTGGAGCGGAATAGGTGGAATAGTATCACATACATCAAACACGTGTCTTCCATGTGTTTGATGCCTTTCCATTCACTCCGCTTATTATCCCACCCACAATTCAAAGCAGAGAATAATGTGTAGGCTGCAGTACAGTCCATGCACTCTCCTGTCACACACTGGTAGCAGTGCACAGCCAAGCCAGGGTTAAGTCAATTAGATACAAATGCATTCAGTATCTCTGGATAATATAATCAGAGAAAATATAGTTTAACCCCTGGTCGGGCTCCGTCCCGTATGAACCATTGCTCACTGTGTGAATTACAGGCAAAGTGGTGAAGTTGAGTCCGCAATTCAGAATTCCACATCCTGTTACGATCGGTCTCGGGGTTTTGACTGCCATATGAGTTCTGTTATACTCACAGACACCATTCAAACAGTTTTAGAAACTTTAGGGTGTTTTCCATCCACAAGTATTAATTATATGCATATCCTTGCTTCTGAGTTTGAGTAGGAGGCCGTTTAAAATGGGCACTAATTTTTTTCAAAAATCACTGTAGCGCCCCCTATCCTAGGCGACCGTCAAGAGGTTAACAGAACTCTTGACCAAAAAGCATGGCAACCCTTTCCCCAGTTCTATATCATTAGTCCGCTTAGTATCGCTTGCTTTCTCTCACTCACTCTCTCTGCTGTCTGACCCTGGTGGCATGGAGAGACTAATTGCTCTGTAAATTGGCTGGAGCCTAGCTACCAGAGCATGGACCACATTCAGGGTTCGGTAGGTTACTTTCTAAATGTAATCCGTTACAGTTACTAGTTACCTGTCCAATTGTAATCAGTAACTTTTGGATTACCCAATCTCAGTCTCCAGAGGGTGGTGCGGTCTGCACAACGCATCACCGGGGGCAAACTACCTGCCCTCCATGACGCCTATAGCACCCAATGTCACAGGAAGGCCAAAAAGATCATCAAGGACAACAACCACCCAAGCCACTGCCTGTTCACACCGCTATCATCCAGAAGGTGAGGTCAGTACAGGTGCATCAAAGCTGTGACTGAGAGATTGAAAAACAGCTTCTATCTCAAGGCCATCAGACTGTTAAATAGCCATCACTAACTCAGAGAGGCTGCTGCCTACACTGAGACCCAATCACTGGACACCTTAATAAATGGATCACTAGTCTTAAACAATGCCACTTTAAATAATGTGACTTTAATAATGTTACATATCTTACATTACTCATATCACATGTGTATACTGTATTTTAAACCATCTACTGCACCTTGCCAATGCCGCTCAGCCATCGCTGATCCATATACTTATATGTACATATTCTCATTCACCCCTTTAGATTTCTGTGTATTAGGTGGTTGTTGTGGAATTGTTAGATTACTTGTTAGATTTGTATGTATTAGGTAGTTGTTGGGGAATTGTTAGATATTACTGCACTGTTGGAACTAGAAGCACAAGCATTTCGCTACACTCACATTAACCTCTATGGGCTAGGTGGGACGCAAGCGTCCCACCCGTGGTGCACTCCATCAACAGCAGGTGCATTTCAAGAGCGGCAAATTTGAATCCAAATAAATGTCAAAATTCAAATTTTTCAAACATACAACTAGTTTACACCCTTTGAAAGATAAACATCTCCTTAATCTAACCACGTTTTCCGATTTCAAAAAGGTTTTACGGCGAAAGCATAAATTTAGAGTATGTTAGGACAGTACATTTACAAGAGTTGTGTGTAATGTTGTGCCAATTCAAAGACAGGCTTCACCAAAACCATAAAATCAGCTAAAATTATGCACTAACCTTTTACAATCTCCAACAGATGACACTCCTAGGACATTATGTTAGACAATGCATGCATTTTTAGTTCTATCAAGTTCATATTTATATCCAAAAACAGCGTTTTACTGTGGCGTTGATGTTCAGGAAATCGTTTCCCTCCAATAACCGGCATTCAAGTCAGCACCACAAATTAAATAATTAAAATTAGAAAACATTGGTAAAATATTATATTGTCATTTAAAGAATTATAGATTTACATCTCTTGAACGCAATCAACTTGCCAGATTTAAAAATAACCTTACTGGGAAATCACACTTTGCAATAATCTGAGCACTGCGCCCAGAAAAATACGCGTTGCGATACAGACTAGCCGCCATGTTGGGGAGATCTAAAATCGAAAATACTATGTAAATAATCCATTACCTTTGATTCTCTTCATCAGATGTCACTTCCAGGTATCACAGGTCCATAACGAATGTAGTTTTGTTCAAAAAAGGTCATCATTTATGTCCAAAAATCTCCTTCTTGTTAGCACATGATCTAAGCCCGCCGGACTTCACTTCATGAACGAGGGGAAAAAATATATTTACGTTCGTTCAAACATGTCAAACGTTGTATAGCATAAATCATTAGGGCCTTTTTTAACCAGAACATGAATAAAATTCAAGGCGGACGAATGCAAAATCTTTTAAAACGTATTGGAATGAGGGTACCCAGCATGACCTAGCGCGCCAGGTGTCTAATGGGCCATCATCGTTCCATGGCTCTTGTTCGGTCAGATCTCCCTCCAGAAGACTCAAAACACTTTGTAAAGGCTGGTGACATCTAGTGGAAGCAATAGGAAGTGCCAAAATATTCCTCAGCCCCTGTGTTTTTCAATGGCATAGGTTTAAAGGTAATACAACACATCAGGTATCCACTTCCTGTCAGAATCTGTCTCAGGGTTTTGCCTGCCAAATGAGTTCTGTTATACTCACAGACACCATTCAAACAGTTTTAGAAACTTTAGGGTGTTTTCTATCCATATATAATAAGTATATGCATATTCTAGTTACTGGGTAGGATTAGTAACCAGATTAAATCGGGTACATTTTTTTATCCAGCCGTGCAAATACTGCCCCCTAGCCCTAACAGGTTAACATCTGCTAACCATGTGTATGTGACCAACAACATTTGATTTGATTTAACTACACAAGTCAGGTAAGAACAAATTCTTATTTACAATGAAGGCCTACCCCAGATGACGCTGGGCCAATTGTGCGCAGCCCTATAGCACTCACAATCACCGTCGGATGTGATACAGCCTAAATTCGAACCAGGGACTGTAGTAAAGCCTCTTGCACCGAGGTGCAGTGCCTTAGATTCTAAGTCTTGTCTAGGTAGATGTGGAGAGACAGTTACAAATTATTTGTTGCAAGTTGGGAAGGGGGGTGGGTTCACACCTAGCTCAAGTTGGGGAGGGGAGGGGGGTTCACACCTAGCTCAGCTATTAGACAATTCTTTCGTAAAGGTTGAATAGTTTATTGTTCAGCTAACAGCCCATCCTGCTACGCTTGTGAAAAACTAATAATAATGCTTTTTCTCTTTCCACATGTTAAAGTTTCCAATTGATAAAGTGTTTTTAGCCACTGTTTTTCTACTTATAGCATATTTTGTAAGTGTGCACACACACACATTTTCAAAATTTTACTTCAGTCTTCAGTGTTTGTCTTTAATGTAAAGCATGGATGACTGGTTCAGGCAGTGAACAGTTCAAGGTGATGAGGACTGTGTTGCTGTGAAATGGATGGACAGGTCTCCACTCTCTCTCTCTCTCTCTCGCTCTCTCTCTCTCTCTCTAGGCAGTAATTTGTTGACGTAATTTGAATGATGAGAGGATTCTTGAGAGCCTGACCAGTAGGTGATCAGTAGGGAACTAGTAGATGACAAGTAGCTGGAAGAACAAATGAAGATATAAACACATGTTTTTGAAACACAATCCAATGATTATTTAAGAACTTAGAACCAATACTGCAAGTCTCCTACACTTCAGTATTGGCCAATAGTCACATTGTGGTGACCCTTACCCTTTTCAGAGGGCTGGTCTGATTCTATGTTGATGAACAGTGTTGTCTGTCTATCCCTAGAGGGGAAACACTGGCCATGTTGGAATTAGACTGGGAATTAATTGTTGCTGCTTGTGGAAAACTGCAAATAGATAACAACAGATGCATCAGCATATTCACATGGTGATCTTTCAAATCAATTAGTTGGCAACATTTGTCGACTGCAGTTTATTTCTTGACCCCCAATTCATTGCATTTACCAGCCATTGTATTCTCTATCTCACCTCTTTTATGCTTGTCCTACTTTCAGCCTTTTATTAAAGTGTTTCTCGTCTATTTAATGTGTGCAGTGATTTATCGGTGTGGCAGGTATTAAAATACTTTTTGAACGGTGCTTCTTGCGCTCCAGATTAACAAATGATCTGCCTTCTTATTGTAGCAATTCATCAAATCAGTGGTTCCCTTTGATTAAATCAGTATGGTAGTAAATGGAATTATTTATTTTAGACTTTAAAGTCCTCCCTCTAACCTGCTTGATTAAAATACTATTTGTCCCATTAGAATCCATAAAATCTGCGGGCTCTCCTTCACTGCAGCCAACGTGAGTAAAACATTTAAACGTGTTAACCCTCGCAAGGCTGCAGGCCTAGACGGCATCCCCGGCCACGTACTCAGAGCATGCACAGACCAGCTGGCTGGTGTGTTTACAGACATATTCAATCAATCCTTATCCCAGTCTGCTGTCCCCATATGCTTCAAGAGGGCCACCATTGTTCCTGTTCCCAAGAAAGCTAAGGTAACTGAGCTAAATGACTATCGCCCTGTAGCACTCACTTCCGTCATCATGAAGTGCTTTGAGAGACTAGTCAAGGACCATATCACCTCCACCCTACCTGACACCCTAGACCCACTCCAATTTTCTTACCGCCCCAATAGGTCCACAGACGACGCAATCGCCATCACACTGAACACTGCCCTAACCCATCTGGACAAGAGGAATACCTATGTAAGAATGCTGTTCATCGATTACAGCTCAGCATTTAACACCATAGTACCATAGATCCTCAACACTGGGTCCCCACAAGGGTGCGTTCTCAGCCCTCTTCTGTATTCCCTGTTCACCCACGACTGCGTGGCCATGCACGCATCCAACTCAATCATCAAGTTTGCAGACGACACTACTTTGGTAGGTTTGATTACCAACAACGACGAGACCGCCTACAGGGAGGAGGTGAGGGCCCTCGGAGTGTGGTGTCAGGAAAATAACCACGCACTCAATGTCAACAAAACAAAAGAGATGATCGTGGACTTCAGGAAACAGCAGAGGGACCAGCCCCCTATCTTCATTGATGGGACAGTAGTGGAGAGAGTGGAGAGTTTTAAGTTCCTCGGCAGCGCCTCTTCAACCTCAGGAGGCTGAACAAATTCGGCTTGTCACCAAAAACACTCAAACTTTTACAGATGCACAATCGAGAGCATCCTGTCGGGCTGTATCACCGCCTGGTACGGCAGCTGCTCCGCCCATAACCGGAAGGCTCTCCAGAGGGTAGTGAGGTCTGCACAACGCATCACCGGGTGCAAACTACCTGCCCTCCTGGACACCTACACCACCCGATGTCACAGGAAGGCCAAAAAGATCATCAAGGACAGCAACCACCCGAGCCACTGCCTGTTCACTGCCTGTTCACCGCTAACATCCAGAAGGCGAGGTCAGTACAGGTGCATCAAAGCTGGAACCGAGAGACTGAAAAACAGCTTCTATCTCAAGGCCATCAGACTATTAAACAGCCATCACTAACATTGAGTGGCTGCTGCCAGCATACTGACTCAACTCAAACCACTTTAATAATGGGAAAATTGATGTAATCAATTTATCACTTGCCACTTTATATTATTTATATGAGATAATGTTTACATAATCTACATTATTCATCTCATATGTATATACTGTACACCATACCATCTACTGCATCTTGCCATCCTGATGTAATGTATCACTAGCCACCTTAAACAATGCTGCTTTATATGTTTTCATACCCTACAATACTCATCTCATATGTATATACTGTACTCCATACCATCTATTACATCTTGCCTATGCCGTTCGGCCATCACTCATTTATATTTTTTTTTGTACATATTTGTATTCATTCCTTTACACTTGTGTGTACAAGGTAGTTGTTGTGGAATTGGTAGATTACTTGTTAGATATTACTGCATGGTCGGAACTAGAAGTACAAGCATTTCGCTACACTTGCATTAACACCAGCTAACCATGTGTATGTGACAAATAAATTTGATTTGATCTCACATTAAACAGAGAATAGTGTTTAAAAGTCATTACTTTTGTAGATGCCTTAAACTAGGTTGTCAAATAAGGACACATGCACACATCCACACATGAGCTTTGTGCAAATAAAAAAAGCTGTTTTTTTTATGCGTCGTTGAGTCTTCTCTCACTTTGTTCTAATGTCTGATTGTTAATGGTGCAACACTATCATCATACAGACAATAAGTACTGATTAGATGTGTCATCCTGTCTCAATGTCTGTCTAATCTGATTGTCTGTGTGCAACACTGCCATCATCATACAAACACCCAGACTCATTCAAGGTTTATTTTTTTTTACTACTAACCAAAAAAGTTCTCAACAAATCAAAACATGTTTTATATTTGAGATCATTCAAATAGCCACCCTTTGCCTTGATGGCAGCTTTGAACACTTTTGGCATTCTCTCAACCAGCTTCATGAGGTAGTCACCTGGAATGCATTTAATTTAACAGTTGTGCCTTCTAAAAAGTTAATTTGTGGAATGAGTATGAACTCATTAATCAGTTGTGTTGTGACAAGGTAAGGGTGGTATACAGAAGATAGCCCTATTTGGTAAAAGACCAAGTCCATATTATGGCAAGAACAGCTCAAATAAGCAAGGAAAAACGACAGTCCATCATTACTTATAAAAATGTCAAGAACTTTGAAAGTTTCTTCAAATGCAGTCACAAAAACCATCAAGCTGTCACGACTTCCGCCGAAGTCGGTCCCTCTCCTAGTTTGGGCGGCGTTCGGCGGTCGACGTCACCGGCCCTCTAGCCATCGCCGATCCACCTTTCATTTTCCATTGGTCTTGTCTTCCCTCACACCTGGTTTCAATTCCATCAATTACATGTTGTGAATTTAACCCTCTGTTCCCCCCCATGTCCTTGTCCGGAATTGTTTCTTGTATTGCTTGTGTACGTTATGCTGGTGGATACCGGATTTTGTTTGACCCATTCATTATTTGTTCTGTTTAAGGTGTTTTTTTTATGTTTATTAAACGACACCGTTGTAAATCAATTTTCGCTCTCCTGCGCCTGACTTCTCTGCTGCCAGTACGCACCCCGTTACACAAGCGCTGTTATGGAACTGGCTCTCATGAGGACCGCCACAGGAATGGAAGACCCAGAGTTACCTCTGCTGCAGAAGATACGTTCATTAGAGTTACCAGCCTCAGAAATTGCAGCCCAAATAAATGCTTCATGGAGTTCAAGCAAAAGACACATCTCAACATCAACTGTTCAGAGAAGACTGTGTGAATCAGGCCTTCACGGTCGAATTGCCGCAAAGAAACCACTAAGCTGGTTGAAAGAATGCCAAGCGTGTGCAAAGCTGTCATCAAGCCCTATAGGCCTAGGTGGCTATTTGAAAAATCTGTTTGTTTAACACTTTTTTGGTTACAACATTATTCCATGTGTTATTTCATAGTTTTGATGTCTTCACTATTATTGTACAATGTAGAAAATAGTACAAATAAAGAAAAACCCTTGAATGAGTAGGTGTTCTAAAATTGTAGGCTGGTAGTGTATCTCCACACAGACTCCATTCAATGGCTCTATTATCAATAATGTAGGGGACAGGGAGGGAGAAAGAGAGAGAGAAGGAACATTGTCCTGTTAATCATTATTAGTAATTGAGTATTGCTTTTTCTTATTACCTATCTGTGTCAATATTGATTTGATACATTATTTTGTTTGTGTTTAAGACATTCCATGCCAATGAAGCCTTGTGAATTTGAAAGAGAAAGAGAGGAAGGGAGGAGAGCGACAGATACAGAGAGACACAAATCAAATAGAGAGAGAAACAGAGGGACAGACAGTGAAAGAGAGAGGGAGAGAGAACAAGCGAGAGAGAGAGTTGGACATGATGGTGTTCTATGATGGCGTTCTCCTCCCTGCTCATAGTATCGCTGGCAGCAAGAGTTTTACTGTCTGTCTCCACTGTGTGATGGTCATAATGTTTAATGCGGTGTGTGTGTGTGTGTGTGTGTGTGCGTGGCTGTCTGTTAGTGGGGTAACGTTTTGGTGTGATTGGGGGGACTTCTCGCCCCTCCATACACTGAGTGTTGCCCGTTGGTCCGATCACTCAGCCAGTACGGAAACCTCCTGGGATTAGCTAATCAGATGCCCTGCTGTGCCCAGATAACACCTGCCCCCTGAAGCTGGCATCCAATGTGAGTGGATCCATCACAGACACTAGAGGATCCCATCAGCTTTCTATAGGCTAAACCTGGGGCATTCAACTCTTACCCTACGAGGTCCAGAGCCTGCTGGTTATCTCTTCTACCTGATAATTCTTTGCACACACCTGGTCTCCCAGGTCTAAATCAGAATCTGATTAGAAGGGAACAATGAATAAAGGCCGTGGAACTGGCTTTGAGGTCCAGAGTAGAGTTTGAGGAGAGTAGACCTACTGTACTGAACAAAAATATATACGCAACATGCAACAATTTCAACGATTGTACTGAGTTATAGTTCATATAAGGAAATCAGTCAATTGAAATGAATGAATTAGGCCCTAATCTATGAATTTCACATGACTGAGCAGGGGCGCAGCCATAGGCCCACCCACATGGGAGACAGGCCTAGCCAATCAGAATGGGGAGCTCTCATTCATTGAGAGCATTCTGTCCTACTGCTTTACCTGCTGGTTTGGGAATATCAAGGTTGCACAGAAAAATAGGTTGGGCAAGATAGTCAGGACTTGTGGGAAAATCATGTGGCAGCAACAACAAGAACTGTCATCTCTACCTGGGCAGAAGGTGAATAAAATAGTGATTGACTCTTCCCATCCACTCCACCCCGAATTCCAGCTCCTTCCCTCTGGCCGCAGGTACAGAATACCTAAGGTTAAAATAAATAGGGCTAAGTGCTCTTTTATTCCGAATGCAATTCCTCAATTTAACAAAATGTTGGACAAATTGCAGTTAGCACTTGCACTATGAAACTGCACTTACCCTGCCTATTATATTTTTATTTTTTTAATGTGATATGTTTTATGACTGCTGCAAAATGAATTGCCTCTCTGAGGACATTAAAGTTTTCTGAATCTGAAAAATCTCCAAACATAGCCTATAGGCCTAGGACCCCTGGAACACAGTTGGAGAGCACATAGCCTACAGAGCCTAGTAAAATGTGTTCTTATACGCCCAGTCATTGAAAACAGAGTTTTGACTGGCCACTATTTAAAAGAGGATACCAACTTTCTCGTGCTGCTATATTTATTGCTCAATTCTTAAAAATAAGCACATTAATCCGCTTTACAACCGGTGAAGCCTACTTAGCATTGGCATATTAAAAACGTAACCGAACATAACCTCCATTCGCTATTCGAGTGCAGGCTGCAGATGACATGTTGGTTTTCTTTTGGGCCATTCTAAATAAAAAACATAAATTATAAGAAAATCGTGTCTTCTAAATGAATTAGTGTAGCCCTCAGCTACGTGGCATAGCCAGATCAGGGCCTAACATAAGGACCGCTCAGAATATCCCATTCTGTTTTTCTGAAATAAGGTAAATTTTCTTCATGTTACGGTTCTTTAGACCTAACCAAAATAAATATTGTGATGGTGTTGGCCAGTGGTTCCCAAACTTTTCATAGTCCCATACCCCTTCAAACATTCAACCTCCAGCTGTGTACCACCTCTAGCACCAGGGTCAGCGCACTCTCAATTGTTGTTTTTTACCATCATTGTAAGCCTGCCACACACACACACACTATACAATACATTTATTAAACATAAGAATGAGTGTGAGTTTTTGCCACAACCTGGGTCGTATGACGTAAAAAGAGCTCTTATAGGACCAGGGCACAAATATTCAATCATTTTGCTCTTTATTTAGCCATCTTAAATATAAAACCTTATTTGTTCATCAAAAATGGTGAATAACTCACCACAGGTTAATGAGAAGGGTGTGCTTGAAAGGATGCACATAACTCTGCATTGTTGGGTTGTATTGGAGAGAGTCTCAGTCTTAAATCATTTTCCACACAGTCTGTGCCTGTATTTAGTTTTCATGCTAGTGAAGGCCGAGAATCCACTATCACATAGGTACGTGGTTGCAAAGGGCATTAGTGTCTTAAAACCTGTTAGGGCTAGGGGGCAGTATTGACACGGCTGGATAAAAAACATACCGATTTAATCTGGTTACCACTCCTACCCAGTAACTAGAATATGCATATACTTATTACATATGGATAGAAAACACCCTAAAGTTTCTAAAACTGTTTGAATGGTGTCTGTGAGTATAACAGAACTCAAATGGCAGGTCAAAACCTGAGAGATTCCTTTACAGGAAGTGGCCTGTCTGACCATTTCTTGAACTTCTTTTCCATCTCTATCTTTTACTAAGGATCTCTGCTCTAACGTGACACTTCCTACGTCGTCCATAGGCGCTCAGAGCCAGGGAAAAAACAGAATGTCGTCATCCCAGCCCCAGGCTGAAACACATTATCGCCTTTCTCAAGTGGCCGATCAAGGGACTCTGGGCTTAGGCGCGTGACCCGACCGCCCCCGCCTTTGTGATTTTTTCCTCTGTTTGCCGAAAAGGAGATTCCCTGTCGGAATATTATCGCTTTTCTACGAGAAAAATGGCGTAAAAATTGATTTTAAACAGCGGTTGACATGCTTCGAAGTACGGTAATGGAATATTTAGAATTTTTTTGTCACGAATTGCGCCATGCGCACGACCCTTCTTTACCATTTCGGATAGTGTCTGGAACGCACGAACAAAATGCCGCTATTCGGATACAACGATGGATTATTTTGGACCAAACCAACATTTGTTATTGAAGTAGCAGTCCTGGGAGTGCATTCTGACGAAGACAAAAAAAGGTAATCAAACTTTTATAATAGTAAATATGATTATGGTGAGTGCTAAACTAGCTAGCCCGTGATGCCTGGGCTATGTACTTAGAATATTGCAAAATGTGCTTTCACCAAAAAGCTATTTTAAAATCGGACATATCGAGTGCATAGAGGAGGTCTGTATCTATAATTCTTAAAATAATTGTTATGCTTTTTGTGAACGTTTATCGTGAGTAATTTAGTAAAATGTTAGCGAATTCCCCGGAAGTTTGCGGGGGTATGCTAGTTCTGAACATCACATGCTAATGTAAAAAGCTGGTTTTTGATATAAATATGAACTTGATTGAACAAAACATGCATGTATTGTATTGAGCATCTGATCCCGTTAGCGGGATCAAAATCCAGCGAAAAATCATATCGCCAATTAGCATTAAAAAATTATCATAATTTTTTACAAAAATTAAAAATATTTTTTTTTTTTTTTTATAGATACACCTCTCCTGAATCGACCCACGTCGTCCGATTTCAAAAAGGTTTTACAGGAAAAGCAAATCATTAGATTATATTAGATGAGTCCATCGTAAAAAGCAGCTTCATAGCCATTTTCCGACCAACCACTTCCATCACATATTATCAATAAACAGCTAAATGTAGCACTAACCTTTTACAAACTTCATCAGATGGCACCCCTAGGACATCATGTTATACAATGCATGCATTCTTTTGTTCAATAAAGGTCATATTTATATATAAAAACAGCATTTTACATCTCTGTCTGACGTTGACTACCTAATTTCCCCTCAAAAGCGTCCCGGTAAACAATGCTACGTTTCAATAAATTGCTATACTATAACGATTTTTTAAATGTATATTGTCAATCTAACATTTATAGATGAATATCTCTTGAGAACACCCGTCATACCAGATTTTAAATTAACTTTACTGGGTAATCACACTTTGCGATAAAAGGAGATGCGATACTCAGAAAATCAGCTAATATACAGTGCTCGGCGCCATCTTGGATGCAACAGTATGAACCATATCATCTTCAATAATATTGTCAATAATCGCCTACCTTTAGTTGTCTTCATCAGAAAGCATCCCAGGTCCACAACAGATGTATTTTCGGTCAAAAAGTCCATACTTCACGTTCCATTAGCCTGATGTTGGTAGCGCGTCCTATGGCTCTCTCCAAACGCAGCTCTGCACTTCATACTGAAAGCAATCCTCGCGCATGTAGGTTCGTTCAAACATGTCAAACGTTGTATAAAATAAATGTTCAGGGCCACTAACACCAAGAGAGCCAATAAGATTCGAGGGGGATGCATTCATTGCCTTTAAAACCGTTTCCAAAGGTGGGGGCAGACATGGCCGCCGGCGTCATAATGGTGATGGCCCATCCCCTGTGACCAATTTCAAACTCCTGTCATTCACTGAGTTTTGACTCTATAAGGCTCAAACCACTGTGAAAGGACTGGCGACATCTAGTGGAAGCAATAGGAAGTGCCAAAATATTCCTAAACCCCTGTGTTTTGCAATGGGATAGGTTAGAACTCAATACAACACATCAGGTATCCACTTCCTGTCAGAAAATGTCTCAGGGTTTTGCCTGCCAAATGAGTTCTGTTATACTCACAGACACCATTCAAACAGTTTTAGAAACTTTAGAGTGTTTTCTATCCATATATAATAAGTATATGCATGCCCTATCTTCTGAGTTTGATTAGTAGGCCGTTGAAAATGGGAACGATTTTTTTTCAAAATGCGCTGTGGCGCCCCCTATCCTAGGGTATCCTCAAGAGGATAACATAATGTCCTAGGTGTGTCATCTGATGAAGATCATCAAAGGTTAGTGCTGGATAGAGGTTAACAGAAAATGATGGTCAGTAAAGAAAACTTTTAGCTCATCTCTCAATTTAAAAAAAATGTGTCAATACTTTGCACCTTGATAACCAGCGCACTTCTGTATGTTGTAAAAGCGTTACATGGTCGCTGCCCATATCATTGCATAATGCAGAAAATACACGAGAGTTCAGGGGCCTTGCTTTAACAAAGATAACAATTTTCACTGTAGTGTCCAACGTCTTCCAAGCTGTCAGGCATTCCCTTGGCAGCAAGAGCCTCTCGGTGGATGCTGCAGTGTACCCAAGTGGCTTCGGGAGCAACTGCTTGCACACGGGTTACCACTCCACTATGTCTCCCTGTCATGGCTTTTGCGCCATCAGTACAGATGCCAACACATCTTGACCACCGAAGTCCATTTGATGTCACAAAGCTGTCCAAGTACTTTAAAAATATCCTCTCATGTTGTCCTGGTTTCCAGTGGTTTGCAGAAGAGGATGTCTTCCTTAATTGACCTCCCATAAACGTAACGGACATATACCAGGAGCTGTGCCAGGCCCGCCACGTCTGTCGACTCTTCCAGCTGTAACGCATATAATTCACTGGCTTGTATGCGAAGAGGTAATTGTTTCAAAACATCTCCTGCCATGTCACTGTTGCGACTTGAAACGGTGTTGTTTGATGAAGATATTGTCTGTATAGTTTTTTGGGCCTTTTCCCCCAGCATTGTCCCAGCCATATCCGTGGCAGAAGGAAGAATTAAGTCCTCCACAATAGTATGGGGCTTGCCTGTCCTAGCCACTCGGTAGCTCAACATATAAAACGCTTCTAGCCCCTTCTTATTAATGGTATCTGCTGGTTTTATACATGTCTTACTACTTGAAAGTCATCTTTATTCACGCTCAAAAAACTCTTGTAGCTTATTTTTCAAATTGTCATGTTTAATTTCTAAATGTCTGCGCAAGAGTGAAGGTTTCCCGCAATAGAGTAACGGTTAATGTGATTGAATGTTAATTATTTGACTAGGCTACCTGTATTTGACGTGTTGTTATTTCGCGGGAACACTAGATGGTTTAATTAGATTTTTGGCTGTGAAACGAGGCTACTCAGGCAAGATAAAAACCCTCACCCAAATGTATAGCTCCGTTGGAAAATATAAATGTACTGTTTGAAAATGTGAAAAAAAATGTTTTTTTTTTATTTTTTTAATGTGAATCACATTTTTATTTGACGTATCCCCGACGGCATTGTGTGTACCCCAGTTTGGGATTACCTGGTGTCGGCTATATTTAATGGATTTATTACACGTTTTAAAATGTAGATTTTCCAAAGGTCTGCATTAGTGGCTTGTTGTCACGTCCTGACCATAGTAAGTTGTTATTTTCTATGGTAGAGTAGG
This sequence comes from Salmo salar, assembly GCF_965601325.2. NCBI lineage: Eukaryota > Metazoa > Chordata > Actinopteri > Salmoniformes > Salmonidae > Salmo > Salmo salar. The sequence continues at coordinate 39,086,076 of NC_138297.1, read as the reverse complement.
TCAGGGCGTGACAGGGAGTGTTTGTCTATGTTTTGTATTTCTATGTTCAGTTTCTAGTTTTGTATTTCTATGTTGGTTTTGTTTGGTATGATCTTCAATTAGAGGCAGCTGGTTGTCGTTGTATCTAATTGGAGGTCATATTTAAGCTTATGTTTGTCCCACCTATTTTTGTGTGTGATTATCTTTTGAGTAGTGTTTATTTCTCTCTGTGTCACGGTTTGTTGTTTTTGTTATTCTAGTTATTTGTGTATTGCAACGTTTCATGGAATAAATAAATATGTGGAACTACAACCATGCTGCATTTTGGTCCGATCCTTTTGACTGCCGTGACACTTGTAAGCTATGCATGGAAGCCAAGAGATGCTCAGTGTGTTTATGTTAATTAACTGTCAATTACCGTGAGACCGGCAGTTATTTGCATGACAAGCACCAGCTGACAAAATTTCATGACCGACACGGTCAGGGTGGCCATCGACAGTAATATATAAAATAAGAACTGTGCTTTTCAGCTTCATTTAAGTTTGCCTGTGGCCTATTAACACTAATTTCATGTTTTGTTTTGGCATCATTCTAATACATTTGTTCATTGTTAGAGGTGGAGCTTCAGTTTAAGAACTGTAAACCGTGCCTAAACTGATTCGGGGAAATGCTTCTCTATGCAAGCTTCAAACATCCTACCCAACTAACAATGGTTGGTCCCACAGTCACCACCTTCTTTTGCAAATTAAGGCTACCCAGAAATCGGTTTCGCTACGTTGGTTCCCTTACTGCTAGTGTTCAAAGAATATCTGGAACCTGCTAACCTTGGTTAGCACTTTTTCATGACACTTTTTTTGTTACTCAACTTGTAACGTCCTGACCAGCAGAGGGAGTAGTTGTTTAGTATTTTGGTCAGGATGTGGCAGAGGGATGTTTGTTTTGTATGGTGGGGGCTTTGTGTGTGTTGTAGAGGGGTGTTTGATTTGTGTTCCTGGGTTTTGGGTGTATGTTCTAGGTTAGTATGTTCTAGGTTGTATTTCTGCATTCTGTCTAGTTTAGGTTTTCTATGTTTAGGTTTGGGTGCTGGACTCTCAATTGGAAGCAGGTGTTTCTCGTTGCCTCTGATTGAGAGTCCTTTAAATGGGTAATTGTTTGGTGTAGTGTTTGTGGTAGATTGTTTCTTGTTTTGCATGTGTGAGCCTGACAAGACTGTTTTGTTGTTCGTGAGTTCTTCGTTTTTGTTATTTTGGTGTTCACTTGATTTTAAAATAAATACAAGATGAGCATCCACATTCCTGCTGCGTTTTGGTCCTCCATTCCCGACGACAACCGTTACAGAATCTCCCACCACAAATGGACCAAGCAGCAGAGTAAGGAGCAAGGGGAATTCGGTGAGGACCGGGAACGCTACCGGGGTACACGACTGGCGAGGAAACCGGAGAGGCAGCCCCAAGACATTTTTTTGGGGGGGCACACGGACAGATCGGCGGAGCCGATGATGGAACCAGAGCTAGTCGGGGTAAAATTGGAGGTGAGAGAAACAGAGACTATAAAGGAGTTGATGGGAAAATTGGAGGAGAAAGGGATGAGAGAGCTACTGTGTTGGTGTATTAGGCACGACATTCGCCCTACAGAGCGTGTCCTAATGATATCACCTGAGTTAGCGTTTATTACTAGTCCTGAGGTGCGTGCTAGCTGTCTGGTGAAGATAGTACCAGCACCACGCACCAGGCCTCCAGTTCGTCAGCCCAGTCCAACTCGTCCTGTTCCCGCTCCCCGCACTAGCCCTGAAGTGCGAACCCCTAGTCTGGCACATCCAGTACCAGCACCACGCACCTGGCTTCCAGCGCGTCAGCCCAGTCCGGTACATCCTGTTCCTGCTCCCCGCACTAGCCCTGAGGTGCGTGTTCCCAGGCTGATACCTCCAGTACCAGCACCACGCATCAGGCTTCTAGTGCGTCAACCCAGTCCGACTCGGCCTGTTCCCGCTCCCTGCACTAGCCCTGAGGTGCGTGTCCCCAGACTGGCACATCCTGTACCAGTACCACGCATCAGGCTTCCAGTGCGTCAGCCCAGCCTCGAGAGTTCAGCAATAGTGTGCAGTCCAGAGTATCCGGCAACAGTGTGTAGTCCAGAGTATCCGGCAACAGTGTCTAGTCCGGAACCGAGGGAGACTGCCTGCGATCCGGAACCGAGGGAGTCTGCCTGCGCCCCGGAACCGAGGGAGTCTGCATGCGCCCCGGAACCGAGGGAGTCTGCCTGCGCCCCGGAACCGAGGGAGTCTGCCTGCGCCCCGGAACCGAGGGAGTCTGCCTGTGACCCGGAACCAAAGGGGTCTGCCTGTGACCCAGAACCGGGTGAGTCTGCCTATGACCCGGAACCAAGGGAGTCTACCGGCAACCCGGAACTGAGTAAGTCTACTGACGATCCGGAACTAAATATGAGTAACTGTGTTTCAAATGAGTCTGCCTACAGTGTGGAACGGAAGAGGTCTGCCTATGATCCGAAACTGAGCAAGTCTGTCTGCATTCTGGAGGACAGTAGGCCGGAGCCAGAGCCACCTCCAGTTTAGGTGGGGGGGGGGGGGGGGGTGTAGCACAGGTGCCGTCGTTGACGGCAGCCACCTTCCCTTCCCTCCCTTTAGTTTAGGGGGATTTTTTTTTTTTTTTTTGAGGTGCATCCGGGGTCTGCGCCTTTAGGGGGGGTACTGTCACGTCCTGACCAGCAAAGGGAGTAGTTGTTTAGTATTTTGGTCAGGACGTGGCAGAGGGATGTTTGTTTTGTATGGTGGGGGCTTTGTGTGTGTTGTAGAGGGGTGTTTGATTTGTGTTCCTGGGTTTTGGGTGTATGTTCTAGGTTAGTATGTTCTAGGTTGTATTTCTGCATTCTGTCTAGTTTAGGTTTTCTATGTTTATGTTTGGGTGCTGGACTCTCAATTGGAGGCAGGTGTTTCTCGTTGCCTCTGATTGAGAGTCCTATATATGGGTAATTGTTTGGTGTAGTGTTTGTGGGAGATTGTTTCTTGTTTTGCATGTGTGAGCCTGACAAGACTGTTTTGTTGTTCGTGAGTTCTTCGTTTTTGTTATTTTGGTGTTCACTTGATTTTAAAATAAATACAAGATGAGCATCCACATTCCTGCTGCGTTTTGGTCCTCCATTCCCGACGACAACCGTTACACAACTGCCTTTTCACGGTTGGTTTATTTAAAGTTATGTGATTTAACTTTAAGTGAACTTACTTCACATTGAAAAAAACCAAACATACAAAATGTTGTAAATATACTAAACATCAATTCAATATCTTTAACAGATAAAAATAATTCCAAAACAGCTTGAAATCATCAGCATGGTAATGAATAAAATATCAAAGACTGGAAATTTCCCAAATAAATTGTTTAATCTTTTTACGTAGGTACAACATTTACATGAGAGAAATGTGTACCCTATGGGGATGTTGACCTTTAGGATGTTTAAAGGGACAATTACAGAATTATTTACATGAGCCAAGTTATAACTGAACAATAGATTAACCAATGGAAGTTTTAAATATACAACATTGTAATAATTAAAACAACTTAACAACTGTTTGGCCCTGTCCGGGGGTTACATCGGATGGGGCCACAGTGTCTCCTGACCCCTCCTGTCTCAGCCTCCAGTATTTATGCTGCAGTAGTTTGTCGGGGGGCTAGGGTCAGTCTGTCACATCTGGAGTATTTCTCTTGTCTTTTCCGGTGTCCTGTGTGAATTTAAATATGCTCGCTCTAATTCTCTCTTTCTCCTTCTTTCTCTCTCTCGGAGGACCTGAGCCCTAGGACCATGCCTCAGGACTACCTGGCTTGATGACTCCTTGCTGTCCCCAGTTCACCTGGCCATGCTGCTGCTCCAGTTCCAACTGTTCTGCCTGCAGCTATGGAACCCTGACCTGTTCACCGGACGTGCTACCTGTCCCAGACCTGTTGTCCCAAACCTGCTGGAACCCTGACCTATTCACCGGACGTGCTACATGTCCCAGACCTGCTGTTTTCAACTCTCTAGAGAGAGCAGGAGCGGTAGAGCTACTCTCAAAGATTGGCTATGAAAAAGCCAACTGACACTTACTCTTGTGTTGCTGACTTGTTGCACCCTCGACAACTACTATGATTATTATTATTTGACAATGCTGGTCATTTATGAACATTTGAACATCTAGGCCATGTGCTGTTATAATCTCCACCCGGCACAGCCAGAAGAGGACTGGCCACCCCTCATAGCCTGGTTCCTCTCTAGGTTTCTATGCTCGCAATAGTCTTACTGTGGGGGATTCAAATCAAATCAAATCATTCTGATCCTGGCAGCTGATACACCGTGGTCTGTAGGAATTCCCATGCTGAGGCACAGTGGGAATGATATCAAACACTTAATAGGACTTGAAGCAAACATCCAGTGCCCCATGCAGTGTACCTTGCTCCAATGCCGGTCCATTAATGACTGTAAACACATGTGAGCAGACCCTAAGAGCCAACACAAACCTCTGCCAGGTGCAGGTACTCAACCATGTTGGTCCTAACCTGTTAGAGAAATAATTTGATTTTAGAATACGAGGAAGTGAAAAACATGGATGCACACTGACAATTCAATTACACACAATTTAATTTGTATATTTTATAGCCATTTACATCAATCAACAACCAATCCCTGTTTGATGCCTACATCTTCCATTAATTTGGGTCTGGGGCTCATAGGTTCATTTACACAACACTAACCACCTTTCTAGCCAACCATTTCATGCAGATTTGGTATTTGGTATTTTATCCTCTATGGGCCACTCAACAGCCAGTGTAATCCCGTGGCGCGTTATTCAAATTCCTCAAAAATGCAAAAACTTCAATTTTTCAAACATATGACTATTTTACACCATTTTAAAGACAAGACTCTCGTTAATCTAACCACACTGTCCAATTTCAAAAAGGCTTTACAACGAAAGCAAAACATTAGATTATGTCAGCAGAGTACCCAGCCAGAAATAATCAGACACCCATTTTTCAAGCTAGCATATAATGTCACATAAACCCAAACCACAGCTAAATGTAGCACTAACCTTTGATGATCTTCATCAGATGACAACCCTAGGACATTATGTTATACAATACATGCATGTTTTGTTCAATCAAGTTCATATTTATATCAAAAACCAGCTTTTTACATAAGCATGTGACTAGCATGTGACTAGCATTCCCACCGAACACTGCCGGTGAATTTACTAAATTACTCACGATAAACGTTCACAAAAAGCATAACAATTATTTTAAGAATTATAGATACAGAACTCCTCTATGCACTCGATATGTCTGTTTTCGGTGAAAGCACATTTTGCAATATTCTCAGTAGATAGCCAGGCATCACACTGCTAGCTATTTAGACACCCAGCAAGTTTAGCACTCACCAAAGTCAGATTTACTATAAGAAAAATGTTATTACCTTTGCTGTCTTCGTCAGAATGCACTCCCAGGACTTCTACTTCAATAACAAATGTTGGTTTGGTTCAAAATAATCCATAGTTATATCCAAACAGCGGCGTTTTGTTCGTGCATTCAAGACACTATCCGAAAGGGTAAATAAGGGTGACGAGCATGGCGCAATTCGTGACCAAAAATGTCTAAATATTCCATTACCGTACTTCGAAGCATGTCAACCGCTGTTTAAAATCAATTTTTATGCCATTTTTCTCATGAAAAAGCGATAATATTCCGACCGGGAATCTGCGTTTAGGTAAACAGACGAAAGAAAATAAAGCATGGGGTCGACTCGGGCACGCGCCTAAGCCCATAGTACTCTGATCGGCCACTTGCCAAACGCGATAAAGTGTTTCAGCCAGAGGCTGCCTCGATATCGTTCAGCTTTTTCCCGGGCTCTGAGAGCCTAAGGGAGCTTTAGGAAGTGTCACGTTATAGCAAAGATCCTCAGTCTTCAATAAAAAGAGCCAAGATGAAACACAACTTGTCAGACAGGCCACTTCCTGCATGGAATCTTCTCAGGTTTTGGCCTGCCATATGAGTTCTGTTATACTCACAGACACCATTCAAACAGTTTTAGAAACTTTAGGGTGTTTTCTATCCAAAGCCAATAATTATATGCATATTCTAGTTACTGGGCAGGAGTAGTAACCAGATTAAATCGGGTACGTTTTTTATCCGGCCGTGTCAATACTGCCCCCTAGCCCTAACAGGTTATTAGGATCCCCATTTGCTATTGCAAAAGCAGCAGCTACTCTTCCTGGGTTCCACACAACACATGAAACATGACATAATACAGAACATGAATAGACAAGAAAAATTCAAGGACAGAACTACATAAAAAAAATGTAAAGGCACACGTAGCCTACATATCAATACATACACACAAACTATCTAGGTCAAATAGGGGAGAGGTGTTGTGCCGTGAGTTGTTGCTTTATCTCTTTTTTGAAACCAGGTTTGCTCTTTATTTGATCAATATGAGATGGAACGGAGTTCCATGCAATAATGGCTCTATATAATACTGTACTCTTTCTTGAATCTGTTCTGAATTTGGGAACTGTGAAAAGACCCCTGATGGCATGTCTGGTGGGGTAAGTGTGTGTGTCAGAGCTGTGTGTAAGATGACTTTGCAAACAATTTGGGATTTAACACATTAATGTTTCTTGTAAAAAGAAGAATTGATGGACTCAGTCTCTCCTCAACTCTTATCCAAGAGAGACTGGCATGCATAGTATTTATATCAGCCCTCTGATTACAATTAATCTTCTCCTTTCCCCCTTCTGATAACCAGGTGGTGAATCGCATCTCTGCATGTCTGGCAGACATATCAGTGTGGATGACGGATCACTACCTCAAGCTGAACCTCGGCAAGAAGGAGCTTCTCTTCCTCCCGGGGAAGGACTGCCCATTCCATGATCTCGCCATCACGGTTGACAACTCCATTGTGTCCTCCTCCCAGAGTGCTAAGAGCCTTGGCGTGACCCTGGACAACACCCTGTCATTCTCCGCTAACATCAAGGCGGTGAACCGATCCTGTAGGTTCATGCTCTACACCATTCGCAGAGTACGACCCTGCCTTACACAGGAAGCGGCGCAGGTCCTAATCCAGGCACTTGTCATCTCCCGTCTGGATTACTGCAACTCGCTGTTGGTGGGGCTCCCTGCCTGTGCCATTAAACCCCTACAACTCATCCAGAACGCCGCAGCCCGTCTGGTGTTCAACCTTCCCAAGTTCTCTCACGTCACCCCGCTCCTCCGCACACTCCACTGGCTTCCAGTTGAAGCTCGCATCTGCTACAAGACCATGGTGCTGGCCTACGGAGCTGTGAGGGGAACGGCACCTCCGTACCTTCAGGCTCTGATCAGTCCCTACACCCAAAGAAGGGCACTGCGTTCATCCACCTCTGGCCTGCTCGCCTCCCTACCTCTGCGGAAGCACAGTTCCCGCTCAGCCCAGTCAAAACTGTTCGCTGCTCTGGCACCCCAATGGTGGAACAAGCTCCCTCACAATGCCAGGACAGCGGAGTCAATCACCACCTTCGGGAGACACCTGAAACCCCACCTCTTTAAGGAATACCTGGGATAGGATAAAGTAATCCTTCTAACCCCCCCTACCTCCCCCCCAAAAAATATAGAGATGTACTATTGTAAAGTGGTTGTTCCACTGGATATCATAAGGTGATTGCACCAATTTGTAAGTCGCTCTGGATAAGAGCGTCTGCTAAATGACGTAAATGTAAATGTAAAAATTATAATGAAGAGCAAGACGTGCCACTCTGTTCTGGGCCAGCTGCAGCTTAATTAGGTCTTTACTTGCAGCACTCGTCCACACGACTGGACAATAATCAAGATTAGATAAAACTAGGGCCTGCAGAACTTGCTTTTTGGAGTGTGGTGTCAAAAAAGAAGAGCATCTCTTTATTACAGACAGACCTATCCCCATCTTTACAACCACTGAATCTTTGTTTTTTTATGTTTTGGTAACTGCAAGAAATGTAGTCTCCACAAATTGTTCAACTGCCACACCATTCATTACCAGATTCAGCTGAGGACTAGGACTTACGGAATGAGTTGTACCAAAAACAATGCTCTTAGTTTTAGAGATGTTCAGGACCAGTTTATTACTGGTCACCCATTCCAAAACACAATGAAACTCTTTGTTAAGTGTTTCAGTGACTTCAATAGCTGTGGTTGCTGATGCGTACATGATTGAATCATCAGCTTACAAGACACATATGCTTTGTTTAATGCCAGTGGCAAGTCATTGGTAAAAATAGAAAAGAGTAAATGGCCTAGAGAGCTGCCCCGCGGTACACCACACTTTACATGTTTGACATTAGAGAAGCTTCCATTAAAGAAAACTCTTTTGATAGCTCTGAATAATAGTTAAGACATTAACACTGAAATAACACATATGGAATCATGTAGTAACAAAAAAAGTATTAAACAAATCAAAATATATTTTCTAATTGAGACTCCTCAAAGTAGCCACCCACCCCTTGCCTTGATGACAGCTTTGCACACTCTTGGCATTCTCTCAACCAGCTTCATGAGGCAGTCACCTGGAATGCATTTCAATTAACAGGTGTGCCTTGTTATTAAAAGGGCAAATAACTTGCTGTTCCGGGTACATTAGGGTGACGGTCCGATGTCAGAAGGATTCAGATAATAAGCTGTTCCGAGGACGTGAGGATGACAGTTCCACGTTAAAAGGACTAACATGTCAACTACAGAACTAAGCCAACCTCAGCGTGAGCTTTGGTTGCGAATGGTATGAACTTTGAACTCTTATTCACTACAGAAGTGATACCTCCTAGCCGTTGAGTTAGCAGTGGCCGCTGTAAATGTGGGCTAGGAAAGGATGGACAAAGGATATCATCTAACAAACAACACGACACTGCCAAGTACCCAGTTTACCTGTGTATATGTAATTCTGTGTGATTATTTAGGTATATAGTAAATAAATAATTAAACCAAAGTTTGTATTGTTGATTCAACTTGTTAGTCGGCTCCGTCCTCAAACCAAGAATTTACAACTTTCAGATGAGACTGAAATAAGGTGACGATAAATATTAACTGCTATTGATGTAAAATATTACTAGGTCTTTAAGAGTTTATTCGGAAGATAACAGCTCTATAAACACTCTTTCGTGGTGCCCCGACTTTCTAGTTAATTACATTTACATGATTAGCTTAATCAGGTCATATTAATTACAGAGAAAGGATTTTATAGAATAGCATGTTATATCACTTAATCCGGCATTGCCAAAGACATGACACATCAAATGAATTACCTATTTGAGTCTCTGAAATGTCACAGGGAAGATTGAACACAACAAACAGCAGGGATCTAGACAGCCACAAACCAGATTAATTACCTAACGCATGAAACGAGTCACCGGGCTGATGGAAATAAAATGCCGGTACAATTTTATAATAGCCTACAGACAATTTGTTTGTTCGACATCGTTCGACATCTTTTTGTGCTGTTAAAATACATTTTGCCAGAAATGGGGGTGGAAACTCCATTATGCACACATTTTGATATAATAACCATTATATTGTTTTATGCAGATTTTAGAATATTCGCATAAGAATTCGTCGCAAATTGGAGGTTGCAGTTATGCGTAACAAATTTTGGAATGCTGCTCCTTTCATTCAAGGTTTACAAAATGCCATAATCTAATTTTCCCCATCAATCTCCCTATGACATACATTATTTAAACTTAGAGGTGGGCAAGTCAATTCAGGACTTTATGGTCTCATTGAAGCTGGGTCGGAATGTCTTCCTGCCTATCTTCTAAACTGGTATTGGGATGACCACTGACAGAAGTCGTAAAGCGATGTCACCTTGTGTATCTGGAGAGAATAATGTTTAGTGAATAACTTTATTGTTTCAGGCTAAAAGAGAAATGAGCATCTGAGTCACCACCAGCAGGGTCATATCAAACTATACCTGCACTTCGAAGAGAAGATCTTGGGCCTGCTTCTCTCTTGGTGGGCGAAGCAACGTTTTTTGTCCTCAAAGATCGCGATCAGTAAGTTTCCCTGAGCAGTCTGGGTTTAAAATGTATAGAGACTGAGAAATCTGTAATAAAGCAGACAATTACTTTTTCTTACAAACAAAAACATACATTGACAAAAACAATATTGCATTAACCCCATAGAGTCGATTGATGCACCGGTGCGTCAATCTAAGTAACATAATAAAAAAAATCACCATCAAAATCCATCAGTTGAAGATAGAGATTTTGTTTTTGCATTGGATGTGTCTCAATTCACCACACATTCCGATGTCGCACTTCCGCATCTGTGCTGAAAGGTGGCAGAGCTACAGCAGTGTTTGTCAGACCATGAGACATCCCGAAAATCAGTCTTATGAAAACGTCTGTAGTGTCGGAACGATTTGACCTACACATTTTTATTACAAACGGTTTGATCACTCTACGGAAAGGGGAGACCCCGTTTTCCTCTACGAACTTGTTTGAAGGTAACCGGTACCGGTTTTAAAAAATTAATGGAAGTATGAAGGAATACTGAACAAAATCTAAACGCAACGTGCAGCAATTTCCAAGATTTTACTGAGTTACAGTTCATATAAGGAAATCAGTCAATTGAGGACCTAATCTATGAATTTCACATGACTGGGAATACAGATCTGCATCTGTTGGTCACAAATACCTTTTAAAAAAGGGGTCAGAAAAGAAGTCAGTATCTGCTGTGACCACCATTTGCTTCATGCAGCGCAACACATTTCCTTCGCATAGAGTTGATCAGGATGTTGATTGTGGCCTGTGGAATGTTGTCCCACTCCTCTTCAATGGCTGTGCGAAGTTGCTCTATATTGGCGGGAACTGGAACACGCTGTCGTACACGTCAATCCAGAGCATCCCACACATGCTCAATGGGTGACATGTCTTGTGAGTATACAGGCAAGGGAAGAATTGCAACATTTTCAGCTTCCAGGAATTGCGTACAGATCCTTGCGACATGGGGCCGTGCATTATCATGCTGAAATATGAGGTGATGACAGTAGGTGATTGGCACGACAATGGGCCTCAGGATGTCGTCACGGTATCTCTGTGCATTCAAATTACCATCGATAAAATGCAATTGTCTTTGTTGTCCATAGCCCATACCATAACTGGGGCGGCAGGGAAGCCTAGTGGTTAGAGTGTTGGGCTAGTAACTGAAAGGTTGCAAGTTCAAATCCCTGAGCTGACAAGGTGCGAATCTGTCGTTCCGCCCCTGAACAAGGCAGTTAACCCACTGTTCCTAGGCCGTCGTTGAAAATAAGAATTTGTTCTTAACTGACTTGCCTAGTTAAATAAAGGTAAAAAAAGAAAACTCCACCATCCCTATGGGGCACTTTGTTCACAACGTTGATATCAGCAAACCGCTTGCCCACAAGCATGGTCTGCGGTTGTGAGGCTGAATGGATGTACTACCAAATTCTCTAAAATTACATTGGAGGCAGCTTATGGTAGACAAATTAACATTAAATTATCTGGCAACAGCTCTGGTGGACATTCCTGTAGTCAGCATGCCAATTGCACAGTCCCTCAAAACATTTTGGAGTGACCTTTTATTGTCCCCAACACAAGGTGCACCTGTGTAATGATCATGCTGTTTAATAAGCTTGTTGATATGCCACACCTCTCAGGTGGATGGAATATCTTGGCAAAAGAGAAATGCTCACTAACAGGGATGCAATCAAATTTGTGCACAAAATGTGAGAAATAAGCTTTTTGTGTGTGTGAAAAATAAAATTCAGCTCATGAAACATGATGTTGCGTTTTATCTATGTGTTCTGAGCAGTTTTGTGCTTATCTCTTAGATATAGGACAGACACTTCCAAACCTTGTTTCTTATCGCAGGAGACTGCGATCCAGAGGGCTCAGTGGGCCAGACAATATGGGCCGGATACTCAACAACTTTATTAGACGATTTGCAAATCTGGAACAGTTAACAATCACTCAATATTGCAGTTAAAAGCCCAACAAACATAATTGGGTCACAGCTTTAATGGGCTCCCGAGTGGTGCAGTGGTCTAAGGTACTGCATCTCAGTGCAAGAGGCATCACTACAGTCCCTGGTTCCAATCCAGGCTGTAACATATCCGGCAGTGAATGGGAGTCCCATAGGGTGGCGCACAAATGGCCCAGTGTTGTCTGGGTTTGGCCGGGGTAGGCAATCATTGTAAATAATAATTTGTTCTTAACTGACTTGCCTAGTTAAACAAAGGATACATTTATAGAAAAGTACAACCTCTTTGTCTACGTGGCAGTTAGCAGTGTGTAAAAGGTGATTAGCTTGTCTGTGCAAGTTAAGATAGCTGATGTTGCCACAGCTCACACTGTTGTCTGTTCCTTCCTGCATGTTTCCACACAGCTGAGTTCCTGCAGATAGTGAAAATGGGATGTCACATACTGCGGTCGCCCCCAAAAGGCTCTGATCAAAGGCTCTCATCTGTATGCCCAAGACAAGTTTGTATCAGTAAAAAAAGGTTTCAAACTTGCCATCAAAGCAAATGTACACATTCTATCAACATATTCACATACCCAGTCTTTTTATGCTCATAGATATTATCCTGACCAACTTTCCCTCCAAATACACCTCTACTGTTCTCAATCAAGATCTCAGCGATCACTGCCTCATTGCCTGCATTCACTATGGGTTCGTGGTCAAACGACCACCCCTCATTACTGTCAAACGCTCCCTAAAACACTTCTGCGAGCAGGCCTTTCTAATCGACCTGGCCCGGGTATCCTGGAAGGATATTGACCTCATTCCGTCAGTCAAGGATGCCTGGTCGTTCTTTAAAAGTAATTTCCTCACCATCTTAAATAAGCATGTCCCTTTCAAAAAATGTAGAACTAAGAACAGATAGAGCCATTGGTTCACTCCAGACCTGACTGCCCTTGACCAGCACAAAAACATCCTGTGGCAATAGCATAGAATAGTCCCCGCGATATGCAACTGTTCAGGGAAGTCAGGAACCAATATACACAGTCAGTCAGGAAAGCAAAGGCTAGCTTTTTAAAACAGAAATTTGCATCCTGTAGCTCTAACTCCAAAAAGTTTTGGGACACTGTAAAGTCCATGGAGAACAAGAGCACCTCCTCCCAGCTGCCCACTGCACTGAGGCTAGGTAACACGGTCACCATCAATAAATCCATGATAATCGAAAATTTCAATAAGCATTTCTCTACGGCTGGCCATGCTTTACTCCTGGCTACCCTAACTCCAGCCAACAGCTCCGCACCCCCCGCAGCTACTTGCCCGAGCCTCCCCAGCTTCTCCTTCACCCAAATCCAGATAGCAGATGTTCTGAAAGAGCTGCAAAACCTGGACCCATACAAATCAGCTGGGCTAGACAATCTGGACCCTCTCTTTCTAAAATTATCCGCCGCCATTGTTGCAACCCCTATTACCAGTCTGTTCAACCTCTCTTTCGTATCGTCCGAGATCCCTAAAGATTGGAAAGCTGCCGCGGTCAAACTCTAGACCCAAACTGTTCTTGACCTATATCCATCTAGCCCTGCCTTTCTAAAGTCTTTGAAAGCCAAGTTAATAAACAGATCACTGACCATTTCGAATCCCACCGTACCTTCTCCACTGTGCAATCCAGTTTCCGAGCTGGTCATGGGTGCACCACAGCCAGGCTATAGGTACTAAACGATATCATAACTGCCATCGATAAAAGACTGTACTGTGCAGCCATCTTCATCGACCTGGCCAAGGCTTTTGACTCTGTCAATCACCGCATTTTTATCGGCAGACTCAATAGCCTTGGTTTCTCAAATGACTGCCACACCTGGTTCACCAACTACTTCGCAGACAGAGTTCAGTGTGTCAAATTGGAGGGCCTGTTGTCTGGATCTCTGGCAGTCTCTATGGGGGTATCACAGGGGTCAATTCTCGGGGCGACTATATTCTCTGTATATATCAACGATGTCGCTCTTGCTGCAGGTGATTCCTTGATCCACCTCTATGGAGACAACACCATTCTGTATACATCTGGCCCTTCTTTGGACACTGAGTTAACCTGTTAAGGATAGACGTTCCGCTAGCGGAACCCCGTTCCGCCTGTGGAACCCCTAGCCAACAGGCAATGGCATCTCACGGCGCGAAATACAAAACCAACTAAAATACCACAATTCAATTTTCTCAAACAATCAACTATTTTACACCGTTTTAAAGATAAGACTCTCGTTAACCTGTTAGGGCTAGGGGGCAGTATTTACACCGCCGGATAAAAAAGCGTACCCGATTTAATCTGGTTACCACTCCTACCCAGTAACTAGAATATGCATATACTTATTACATATGGATAGACAACACCCTAAAGTTTCTAAAACTGTTTGAATGGTGTCTGTGAGTATAACAGAACTCATTTGGCAGGCAAAACCCTGAGACATTTTCTGACAGGAAGTGGATACCTGATGTGTTGTATTGACCCATGTGCAGTTGTAAAGCGTAGTCTGGCTTTTTCATGGTGGTTTTGGAGCAATGGCTTCTTCCTTGCTGAGCGGTCTTTCAGGTTATGTCGATATAGGACTCATTTTACTGTGGATATAGATACGTTTATACCTGTTTCTTCGAGCATCTTCACAAGGTCCTTTGCTGTTGTTCTGGGATTGATTTGCACATTTCGCAACAAAGTACGTCCATCTCTAGGAGACAGAACGCGTCTCCTTCCTGAGCGGTATGACAGCTGCATGGTCCATGGTGTTTATACTTGCGTATTATTGTTTGTACAGATGAACGTGGCACCTTCAGGCGTTTGGAAATTGCTCACAGGCATGAAACAGACTTGTGGAGGTCTATACATTTTTTTCTGGGGCCTTGCCTGTTTTCTTTTGATTTTCCCATGATGTCAAGTAAAGAGGCACTGAGTTTGAGGGTAGGCCTTGAAATACATCCACAGGTACACCTCCAATTGACTCAAATGATGTAAATTAGCCTATCAGATGCTTCTTAAGTCATGACATCATTTTCTGGAATTTTCCAAGCTGTTTAATAAAGGCACAGTCAACTTAGTGTATGTAAACTTCTGACCCGCTGGAATTGTGATACAGTGAATTATAAGTGCAATATTCTGTCTGTAAACAATTGTTGGATTAATTACTTGTGTCATGCACAAAGTAGATGTTCTAACCGACTTGCCAAAACTATAGTTTGTTAGCAAGAAATTTGTGGGGTGGTTGAAACACTTAGGTTGGAGTCATTAACCTGTTGGGTCTAGGGGGCAGCATTTGCACGTCTGGATAAAAAAAATGTACCCGATTTAATCTGGTTACTAATCCTACCCAGTAACTAGAATATGCATATACTTATTATATATGGATAGAAAACACTCTAAAGTTTCCAAAACTGTTTGAATGGTGTCTGTGAGTATAACAGAACTCATTTGGCAGGCAAAACCCTGAGACATTTTCTGACAGGAAGTGGATACCTGATGTGTTGTATTGACTTTAAACCTATCCCATTGAAAAACACAGGGGCTGAGGAATATTTTGGCACTTCCTATTGCTTCCACTAGATGTCACCAGCCTTTACAAAGTGTTTTGAGTCTTCTGGAGGGAGATCTGACCGAACAAGAGCCATGGAACGATGATGGCCCATTAGACACCTGGCGCGCGAGTTCATGTTGGTTACCCTCGTTCCAATACGTTATAAAAGAGTATGCATTCGTCCACCTTGAATATTATTCATGTTCTGGTTAAAAAAGGCCCTAATGATTTATGCTATACAACGTTTGACATGTTTGAACGAACGTAAATATATTTTTTCCCCTCGTTCATGACGAGAAGTCCGGCTGGCTTAGATCATGTGCTAACGAGACGGAGATTTTTGGACATAAATGATGAGCTTTTTTGAACAAAACTACATTCGTTATGGACCTGTGATACCTGGAAGTGACATCTGATGAAGAGAATCAAAGGTAATGGATTATTTACATAGTATTTTCGATTTTAGATCTCCCCAACATGACGTCTAGTCTGTATCGCAACGCGTATTTTTCTGGGCGCAGTGCTCAGATTATTGCAAAGTGTGATTTCCCAGTAAGGTTATTTTTAAATCTGGCAAGTTGATTGCGTTCAAGAGATGTAAATCTATAATTCTTTAAATGACAATATAATATTTTACCAATGTTTTCTAATTTTAATTATTTAATTTGTGACGCTGACTTGACTGCCGGTTATTGGAGGGAAACGATTTCCTCAACATCAATGCCATAGTAAAACGCTGTTTTTGGATATAAATATGAACTTGATAGAACTAAAAATGCATGCATTGTCTAACATAATGTCCTAGGAGTGTCATCTGATGGAGATTGTAAAAGGTTAGTGCATCATTTTAGCTGGTTTTATGGTTTTGGTGACCCTGTCTTTGAATTGACAAAACATTACACACAACTCTTGTAAATGTACTGTCCTAACTTACTCTAAATTTATGCTTTCGCCGTAAAACCTTTTTGAAATCGTAAAACGTGGTTAGATTAAGGAGATGTTTATCTTTCAAAGGGTGTAAAATAGTTGTATGTTTGAAAAATTTGAATTTTGACATTTATTTGGATTCAAATTTGCCGCTCTTGAAATGCACCTGCTGTTGATGGAGTGCACCACGGGTGGCACGCTAGCGTCCCACCTAGCCCATAGAGGTTAAACAGCGGTTGACATGCTTCGAAGTACGGTAATGGAATATTTAGATTTTTTTTGTCACGAATTGCGCCATGCGCGAGACCCTGATTTACCATTTCAGATAGTGTCTGGGACGCACGAACAAAACGCCGCTATTCGGATATAACGATGGATTATTTTGGACCAAACCAACATTTGTTATTGAAGTAGCAGTCCTGGGAGTGCATTCTGACGAAGACAACAAAAGGTAATCAAACTTTTATAATAGTAAACCTGATATTGGTGAGTGCTAAACTTGCCGGGTGTCTAAATAGCTAGCCCGTGATGCCTGGGCTATGTACTTAGAATATTGCAAAATGTGCTTTCACCAAAAAGGTATTTTAAAATCGGACATATCGAGTGCATAGAGGAGTTCTGTATCTATAATTCTTAAAATAATTGTTATGCTTTTTGTGAACGTTTATCGTGAGTAATTTAGTAAATTGTTAGTGAATTCGCCGGAAGTTTGCGGGGGGTATGCTAGTTCTGAACGTCACATGCTAATGTAAAAAGCTGGTCTTTGATATAAATATGAACTTGATTGAACAAAACATGCATGTATTGTATAACATAATGTCCTAGGGTTGTCATCTGATGAAGATCATCAAAGGTTAGTGCTGCATTTAGCTGTCTTCTGGGTTTTTGTGACATTATATGCTAGCTTGAAAAATGGGTGTCTGATTATTTCTGGCTTGGTACTCTGCTGACATAATCTAATGTTTTGCTTTCGTTGTAAAGCCTTTTTGAAATCGGACAGTGTGGTTAGATTAACGAGAGTCTTGTCTTTAAATAGCTGTAAAATAGTCATATGTTTGAGAAATTGAAGTAATAGCATTTCAAAGGTTTTGAAAATCGCGCCACAGGATTCAACTGGCTGTTACGTAGGTGGGACGAATTCGTCCCGCCTAGCCCAGAGAGGTTAAAATCAATTTTTATGCCATTTTTCTCGTAAAAAAGCGATAATATTCCGACCGGGAATCTGCGTTTAGGTAAACAGACAAAAGAAAACAAAGCATGAGGTCGACTCGGGCACGCGCCTGAATCTCACAGTACTGTAACCAGCCACTACCCAAACGCGCTACTTTTTTTCAGCCAGAGCCTGCAAAGCCACGATTCAGCTTTTTGCCGCCTTCTGAGAGCCCATGGGAGCCGTAGGAAGTGTCACGTAACAGCAGAGATTCTCTGTAATGGATAGAGATAATCAAGAAGGGCAAGAAATTGTCAGACAGGCCACTTCCTGCATGGAATCTTCTCAGGTTTTGGCCTGCCATATGAGTTCTGTTATACTCACAGACACCATTCAAACATTTGTAGAAACTTTAGGGTGTTTTCTATCCAAAGCCAATAATTATATGCATATTCTAGTTACTGGGCAGGAGTAGTAACCAGATTAAATCGGGTACGTTTTTTATCCAGCCTTGTCAATACTGCCCCCTAGACCTAACAGGTTAACCTTTTCATGCGTGAGTTCGAAATATCTCTAACAGTCGCCCCAGCGTGAGTTTTTTTATGCACGTGATGTTAGAATGTTCTCTCCATTCCAGAATGTGATTGTTACGCAACAGTACATTTAATCCACGCTGCCCTCAAACCAAGGCTGTTTTCAATTTGTCAATTTCGAATTATTATTATTTTTAGTTTTTATTTTGTAAGAACAGTTTGAATTGAGGTGTGTTCGCCTCCTCATTCATTCACATAAAAGTAGTCGTTTTTACTTTTGCGAACATTTTCTTTTTGACATTTCTGACCCGGACAAAATTCCCCAAGCACTTCGTCAGTGGACAAGGAGTCCTCAGATTCAAGGTTCTCAATGGCTACAAGGTTTGGGGGCAGCTCCTCACTGTCAGAATTTGAAAAATCTCCAGAATTTCCACATTTGTGAGTTGTCTCCTTTTGTAAGACATTGCTAATGCTACAGCTTATCTCACTAGCTACATACATAAACATACATGAACAACAACACTGAATGGCTCAGAGTGGGAGTAAGAGGTTACGTGATTGACTGCCGGCACGCGCCACTTGTATCAGTAAATCACTATCAGAAAATATTTTGTATGGTAATTATTGATATATTTACTGTTTTATTCACATTTAAGTTCTATTGATAAATCATGCATTCTGATTCTTGCATAGATTGTAATGGGAACATATGTGTGTAAAATACTTTTTTGAAGGTTGTACTGATTATGATTAGCTAAGCTAATTTCAGCTATGTGTGGAGCCATGTTTGTTGACATACAATGCATTCTGGGTGTCACGTAATCATCTGTCGGACCAAAGACGTTATAACAAAATGAGGTGAGTAATGGTTCACTAATTAGTTTGAGAACTTCACGAAGTGAATGGTGGGATGTGAATGATGGTAGATGACACACCCCCTTCAACAAGCATAGTATAAACAGACCAAACTCATCTGGTCTTCTCTTATTATCTTTGGTTTCTGTGAGATAAAAAAGCATGGTGGCGCGCAGAAACTACCCATCATCGGATTTCTTTCAATTTCTAGAAAGTGTTTTACTCAATTATTTTGATCAATGGTGAGCTTACCCGTGATGTGATTAATTGTAATAGTAATTGCTATTAGTTAATTCGTATTGTAGTTTATGTCAGCCAGGAGTTATAAAAATATGACCCCTTGTGTTATGTCAATCTTTCCTCAGTTAGCGCTAGGACAAATGTGGCCTACATTTCTTCAGTTTGGATGATTGTGTTATGCTGTAGATACTTCTGTGAATGTCTGAACATTGCATCCAAAAATAAACTGCTCACATTCTGGACATAACTTTGTAAGGACTGTGTTTGTGCAAAATGTTTCTGAAAAAACAGTGTGGCCAGCTCAAATGCTGATTGTTGCGTCATTCGAAACTGGCCATTCTAAATAAGCGTTCTAATCACAACGGTTTGATCCTACGCTACAGGGACCAATGTAGAATGATCACACCCGTGTGTTGGTACGTGTGAAAAGGTTTATCCATTAAGTATTAAGGTTTGGGTGAAGTTTAGGCATTCAGAGTGTTTAAGTGTTTAGCTCACAGGTATCAAACTCATTCCACGAAGGGCCGAGTGGCTGTTTTTTTTATCCCACTTGATTGATGAATTAACTTCACTAATTAGTAAGGAACTCCCGACACCTGGTTGTCTAGGGCTTAATTGAAAGGAATGAGTTTGACACCCCTACCCTAGCTCATTGTGAGCCTACTAGATGGTAACAGGTACTCGCGTTGCCCCTAGTGGATGGTTGGAAATTGCCATGGAAATAGAATGGCTTGCGTAACACTACCATTCCAAAAACGGGTTGACAGAACGTTCTGCACTAGAGTTTGGGCTCACCAAACCAAATCTTACTGTACTGTACCTGGACAGTCAGGAGAAGAGAGTCAAAGGTATTCATGAGATTGAAAGTGGGGACGTTGAAGGTGTGTGTGTGTGAGGAGTACTGTTAGCCTGGGCCATGTGTACTGACGCTAGACTGAAACGCGCTACGATATGCCAGCTGGGCTCCTTATGTGAGGCTCAAAACATCACTCACTCTTTCCCTCACTCTGACACTCTTTCACTCGTCCACATCCACACCCATCTCTCTCTCTCTCCCACACGTTTCTTCTCTTTCTCACTCCTAACTCTCTTTTTGGCTCTCTCTCCCCCTCGAACACTCCACTATCACGTCAGAGGACGTCGGGATACAGCATTTCTTTGTCTCGTTGTTGTACGCTTTGGATCACGTCCAGATCCTTTTGCTGAGATTGTCTCAGACCACCAGGGATTTATTGAGATACTGTAGATAGAGAAATGTTTATGGATTTCTGTGTAATGACTTGTAATACTGCCATTCAATTTGGTACTTTCAATCTAATACATGTAGTGACACTAATGGCGGGTGTAAAACAAAATTAATATTCATATTAATACTAAAAACGATGTTTTAAGTGAAATATTAGCTTTGTCTGAAGCCAAAAAAGACAGAAAATTCTAAATCTAATTTGACCTATGCACTAACAAGGCTTTTCAGCATATGCAGCTTGACACCTGCTAGAGTAATGTTGCTTTATTGATCTACTGTACTTCAACAACAGATGTACTCACATTGGAATGATTACACACAAAAAAAATGCTGGGTTGTTTAGTTGACCCAACTGCTGGGTTGCAAGCATTATATAAAATAATAATCTGAAGGCCACGCCTCCAGACAATAACCTATGGATTACATTAAGAAAGTCCTAGCTGCTGGGTCAACCCAACTGATGGTTTGGTAAAAAAACAACAACTGATGGTTAAATTGACCCATGTTTGGGTAATCCAAACAACACAACATGTTGGTTTATTCACACAACCCAACTGGCTGGGTCAAAATAAGCTGTCCAATATTTACCCAGCTCTGGGTTACCAAATAACTCAAAGGTACTCAAACATGACTCAAACATTACAACAAAATCTATGGGTTAAAAAGCCTAGCTAAAAAACATTAGCTGACATGGGCTAGTTAGTTAATCAGGACATTTATGACAAGTTATAAATAGTCCTCTAAGGCAGTGTTTCCCAAAGTCAGGCATGCAGACATTTGCACATCTCAGGTCAGAACAGAACTTGCACTAACTTTTTCCCCCTGGCGCATTTTCTGTCTGGAGCCCGCATTGCCTTCATTGTGGTTTCCCTTACTAATTATGATTTTGAACATGTGTGTGTTTCTATCAAAGTAAATGCCTTATTACGTTATCATAATAGTTTCTGTATATCGTGTTAAGTCATTTATACTGTAGCACTCTACTGTATGTACAGTGGTTCTTCCTTAAAGTTGTGTCGTACTGCAGCACGGCTTGCAGGCTACCGCAGAATTCTATGGCACGTTATTTAAGTGTCAGCTATTGTTGCCATTAATGCTAGTTAGTGCTAGTTTGACCACCAGAGGGCATCTTTGAGAAGCTTTGACTGTTTTTAATATTGGCTGTAATAGAGAATTTAAAACCTTTTTGTAAGAACATAGTATATGGGATGGATTAAAAGAAATTGACTAATTAATTTGAATAATATTATGGTGTATCTATTCCAAGAAAAATAAAAACCGAAATCCTCAGGGTTTCCATTATGAAAATATGGCGCTGTGCAACATGACCAGTTGGGAGTAGCCTACTAAGTGACTGCAAGTGAAGAGCAAAATAATCCTAACATTTCCACACCCTAATTGTAGGCTAACCAATACCCAAACGGCGATTCAGTGAAAATAAAAATCTCATTGATTTATGGTGCTGAAATAGTTGACCACACACGGGTAGGCTATTGCTCCAAATCCTATTATAACAATTTGATGACTTAGGGTGTTCCAGTAAGGAACAAATTGTTGCCTTCATTAGCCTACTTTATTCCAATATCTCTGTCTTTCAGTGAAATTTATTCCCATGGTAATTTGTTATGGATTCATCCAGATGTGATTAGAAAACAATGCATTTGGTGGACTCGGTAAGAGTCTATTGTCCTGCTGACAGCTCATCAATGGTGCATGGCTTCTTTTGTATTCTTAAAATAACTTCAGCACAGAGAAGAGAAAGGAACTTGGAATAATTAAACATGTTGGTAAAACACTGTTAGACGTGGGGATTATGGTCACGGACAGTGCTATTTGCCTGTGTTACGCCGAACGCAAAAGCCCAAGAAAATGAACAGGTACAGTAGGCTACAATACTGTAAAGTAGGCATAATAATGCTAAAAATAATGCTTAAATAAATCTACTGTTGGTCTTTACTGTATGCTGCACATTTTTACATTGTATTCCATTTCCAGCGAGACTATTCAAGCCGTCACCTCACTGACGGTTGAAGATGATGAGCTATCGGCAAAGGCAATCTGGAATCTTCCGGCATCACGGCACAACATCAACATTGCTCTAATCATAGTGAGAAGACAGTTGAAGAAACTTGAGTGGACTTATGGAAAGGCTCTGTAAAACATGATTTATATATATAAAAAATACAGATGAAGTCGAAAGTTTACATGAACGAGTTTTAACCTCTTGGGGCTAGGTGGGACGCTAGCGTGCCACCCGTGGTGCACTCCATCAACAGCAGGTGCATTTCAAGAGCGGCAAATTTGAATCCAAATAAATGTCAAAATTCAAATTTTTCAAACATACAACTATTTTACACCCTTTGAAAGATAAACATCTCCTTAATCTAACCACGTTTTACGATTTCAAAAAGGTTTTACGGCGAAAGCATAAATTTAGAGTAAGTTAGGACAGTACATTTACAAGAGTTGTGTGTAATGTTTTGTCAATTCAAAGACAGGGTCACCAAAACCATAAAACCAGCTAAAATGATGCACTAACCTTTTACAATCTCCATCAGATGACACTCCTAGGACATTATGTTAGACAATGCATGCATTTTTAGTTCTATCAAGTTCATTTTTATATCCAAAAACAGCGTTTTACTATGGCATTGATGTTGAGGAAATCGTTTCCCTCCAATAACCGGCAGTCAAGTCAGCGTCAGAAATTAAATAATTAAAATTAGAAAACATTGTTAAAATATTATATTGTCATTTAAAGAATTATAGATTTACATCTCTTGAACGCAATCAACTTGCCAGATTTAAAAATAACCTTACTGGGAAATCACACTTTGCAATAATCTGAGCACTGCGCCCAGAAAAATACGCGTTGCGATACAGACTAGACGTCATGTTGGGGAGATCTAAAATCGAAAATACTATGTAAATAATCCATTACCTTTGATTCTCTTCATCAGATGTCACTTCCAGGTATCACAGGTCCATAACGAATGTAGTTTTGTTCAAAAAAGCTCATCATTTATGTCCAAAAATCTCCGTCTCGTTAGCACATGATGTAAGCCAGCCGGACTTCTCGTCATGAACGAGGGGAAAAAATATATTTCCGTTCGTTCAAACATGTCAAACGTTGTATAGCATAAATCATTAGGGCCTTTTTTAACCAGAACATGAATAATATTCAAGGTGGACGAATGCATACTCTTTTATAACGTATTGGAACGAGGGTACCCAACATGAAGTAGCGCGCCAGGTGTCTAATGGGACATCACCGTTCCATGGCTCTTGTTCGGTCAGATCTCCCTCCAGAAGACTCAAAACACTTTGTAAAGGCTGGTGACATCTAGTGGAAGCAATAGGAAGTGCCAAAATATTCCTAAACCCCTGTGTTTTTCAATGGGATAGGTTTAAAGTCAATACAACACATCAGGTATCCACTTCCTGTCAGAAAATGTCTCAGGGTTTTGCCTGCCAAATGAGTTCTGTTATACTCACAGACACCATTCAAACAGTTTTGGAAACTTTAGAGTGTTTTCTATCCATATATAATAAGTATATGCATATTCTAGTTACTGGGTAGGATTAGTAACCAGATTAAATCGGGTACATTTTTTTTATCCAGACGTGCAAATGCTGCCCCCTAGACCCAACAGGTTAATGACTCCAACCTAAGTGTTTCAACCACCCCACAAATTTCTTGCTAACAAACTATAGTTTTGGCAAGTCGGTTAGAACATCTACTTTGTGCATGACACAAGTAATTAATCCAACAATTGTTTACAGACAGAATATTGCACTTATAATTCACTGTATCACAATTCCAGCGGGTCAGAAGTTTACATACACTAAGTTGACTGTGCCTTTATTAAACAGCTTGGAAAATTCCAGAAAATGATGTCATGACTTAAGAAGCATCTGATAGGCTAATTTACATCATTTGAGTCAATTGGAGGTGTACCTGTGGATGTATTTCAAGGCCTACCCTCAAACTCAGTGCCTCTTTACTTGACATCATGGGAAAATCAAAAGAAAACAGGCAAGGCCCCAGAAAAAAATGTATAGACCTCCACAAGTCTGTTTCATGCCTGTGAGCAATTTCCAAACGCCTGAAGGTGCCACGTTCATCTGTACAAACAATAATACGCAAGTATAAACACCATGGACCATGCAGCTGTCATACCGCTCAGGAAGGAGACGCGTTCTGTCTCCTAGAGATGGACGTACTTTGTTGCGAAATGTGCAAATCAATCCCAGAACAACAGCAAAGGACCTTGTGAAGATGCTCGAAGAAACAGGTATAAACGTATCTATATCCACAGTAAAATGAGTCCTATATCGACATAACCTGAAAGACCGCTCAGCAAGGAAGAAGCCATTGCTCCAAAACCACCATGAAAAAGCCAGACTACGCTTTACAACTGCACATGGGTCAAAGGTCGTACTTTTTGGAGAAACCCCGCCCTGTGCAACTGGGTCCTGGACTTCCTGACGGGCCGCCCCCAAGTGGTGAGGGTAGGTAACATCTCCACCCCGCTGATCCTCAACACTGGGTCCCCACAAGGGTGCGTTCTCAGCCCTCTCCTGTACTCCCTGTTCACCCACGACTGTGTGGCCATGCACGCCTCCAACTCAATCATCAAGTTTGCAGACGACACTACAGTGGTAGGCTTGATTACCAACAATGACAAGACGGCCTATAGGGAGGAGGTGAGAGCCCTCGGAGTGTAGTGTCAGGAAAATAACCTCACACTCAATGTCAACAAAACAAAGGAGATGATCGTGGACTTCAGGAAACAGCAGAGGAAGCAGCCCCCTATCTACATTGACGGGACAGTAGTGGAGAGGGTGGAAAGATAAGTTCTTCGGCGTACACATCACGGACAAACTGAAATGGTCCATTCACACAGACAGCGTGGTGAAGAAGGCGCAACAGCGCCTCTTCAACCTCAGGAGGCTGAAGAAATTTGGCTTGTCACCAAAAACACTCAAACTTTTACAGATGCACAATCGAGAGCATCCTGTCGGGCTGTATCACCGCCTGGTACGGCAGCTGCTCCGCCCATAACCATAAGGCTCTCCAGAGGGTAGTGAGGTCTGCACAACGCATCACCGGGTGCAAATTACCTGCCCTCCAGGACACCTACACCACCCGATGTCACAGGAAGGCCAAAAAGATCATCAAGGACAACAACCACCCTTGCCACTGCCTGTTCACCCCGCTATCATCCAGAAGGCGAGGTCAGTACAGGTGCATCAAAGCGGGGACCGAAAGACTGAAAACAGCTTCTATCTCAAGGCCATCAGACTGTTAAACAGCCATCACTAACGTTGAGTGGCTGCTGCCAACATACTGACTCAACTCAAGCCACTTTAACCTGTTAGGGCTAGGGGGCAGTATTGACACGGCCGGATAAAAAACGTACCCGATTTAATCTGGTTACTACTCCTGCCCAGTAACTAGAATATCCAAATAATTATTGGCTTTGGATAGAAAACACCCTAAAGTTTCTAAAAATGTTTGAATTGTGTTTGTGAGTATAACAGAACTCATATGGCAGGCCAAAATCTGAGAAGATTCCATGCAGGAAGTGGCCTGTTTGACAACTTGTGTTTCATCTTGGCTCTTTTTATTGAAGACTGAGGATCTTTGCTATAACGTGACACTTCCTACGGCTCCCATAGGCTCTCAGAGCCCGGGAAAAAGCTGAACGATATCGAGGCAGCCTCTGGCTGAAACACATTATCGCGTTTGGCAAGTGGCCGATCAGAGTACTATGGGCTTAGGCGCGTGCACGAGTCGACCCCGTGCTTTATTTTCTTTCCTCTTTTTACCTAAACGCAGATTCCCGGTCGGAATATTATCGCTTTTTTACGAGAAAAATTGCATAAAAATTGATTTTAAACAGCGGTTGACATGCTTCGAAGTACGGTAATGGAATATTTAGACATTTTTTGTCACGAAATGCGCCATGCTCGTCACCCTTATTTACCCTTTTGGATAGTGTCTTGAACGCACGAACAAAACGCCGCTATTTGGATATAACTATGGATTATTTGGGACCAAACCAACATTTTTTATTGAAGTAGAAGTCCTGGGAGTGCATTCTGACGAAGAACAGCAAAGGTAATAACATTTTTCTTATAGTAAATCTGACTTTGGTGAGTGCTAAACTTGCTGGGTGTCTAAATAGCTAGCCCTGTGATGCCGGGCTATCTACTCAGAATATTGCAAAATGTGCTTTCACCGAAAAGCTATTTTAAAATCGGACATATCAAGTGCATAGAGGAGTTCTGTATCTATAATTCTTAAAACAATTGTTATGTTTTTTTGTGAACGTTTATCGTGAGTAATTTAGTAAATTCACCGGCAGTGTTCGGTGGGAATGCTAGTCACATGCTAGTCACATGCTAATGTAAAAAGCTGGTTTTTGACATAAATACGAATTTGATTGAACAAAACATGCATGTATTGTATAACATAATGTCCTAGGGTTGTCATCTGATGAAGATCATCAAAGGTTAGTGCTGCATTTAGCTGTGGTTTGGGTTTATGTGACATTATATGCTAGCTTGAAAAATGGGTGTCTGATTATTTCTGGCTGGGTACTCTGCTGACATAATCTAATGTTTTGCTTTAGTTGTAAAGCTTTTTTGAAATCGGACAGTGTGGTTAGATTAACGAGAGTCTTGTCTTTAAAATGGTGTAAAATAGTCATATGTTTGAAAAATTGAAGTTTTTGCATTTTTGAGGTATTTGAATAGCGCGCCACAGGATTACACTGGCTGTTGAGTAGGTGGGACGCAAGCGTCCCACCTAGCCCATAGAGGTTAATAATGGAAAAATGTATGTAATAAATTATCATTAGCCACTTTAAACAATGCCACTTTATATAATGTTTACATACCCTACATTACTGATCTCATATGTATATTCTGTACGCTATACCATCTACTGCATCTTGCCATCTTGATGTAATTAAATGTACCACTAGCCACTTTAAACAATGCCACTTTATATAATGTTTTCATTCCCTACATTACCCATCTCATATATATATATATATACTGTACTCTATACCATCTACTGCATCTTGCCTATGTCGTTTGGCCATCACTCATTCATATATTTTTACTTTCATATTCATATTCATTCCTTTACACTTGTGTGTGTATAAGGTAGTTGTTTGAAATTGTTAGGTTAGATTACTTGTTAGATACTACTGCATGGTCGGAACTAGAAGCACAAGCATTTCGCTACACTCGCATTAACATCTGCTAACCATGTGTATGTGACAAATAACATTTGATTTGATTTTACTTCCAAAGTTGTGGGAAAATGTCTGGGAACGTAGGAACTTGATGGAACAAAAAATGCATGTATTGTCTAACATAATGTCCTAGGAGTGTCATCTGATAAAGATCGTCAAAGGTTAGTGCATAATTTTAGCTGTTTTTTTGCTTTTGGACGGCTAACCTTGCTTTGAAAATGGCTGTCCTTGCTAAGAAAATGGCTGTGTTGTTTTTATTGTGGTTGTATCCTAACATAATCGAATGTTTTGCTTTCGCTGTAAAGCCTTTTTGAAATCGGACGGCGTGGTTGGATT
The DNA here is from genome assembly GCF_965601325.2 of Salmo salar. Lineage (NCBI taxonomy): Eukaryota > Metazoa > Chordata > Actinopteri > Salmoniformes > Salmonidae > Salmo > Salmo salar. The sequence continues at coordinate 39,058,031 of NC_138297.1, read as the reverse complement.
CAGGAGAGGTTTATCTTTCAAATGGTGTAAAATAGTCGTATGTTTGAGAAAATTGAATTGTGGTATTTTAGTTGTTTTTGTATTTCGCGCCATGCGATCCCATTGGCTGTTGGCTAGGGGTTCCGCTGGCGGCTAGATGTAAGAAGTTATGGGCAGGAATAGCTATGGACAACAAAAACAATTGCATTTTATTGATGGCAATTTGAATGCACAGAGATACGGTGATGAGATCCTGAGGCCAATTGTAGTGCCGTTCATCCACCGCCATCACCTCATGTTTCAGCATGATAATACACAGGCCCATGTCGCAAGGATTTCTACACAATTCCTGGAAGCTGAAAATGTCCCAGAGCTTCCATGGCCTGCATGCTCACCAGACATGTCACCCATTGAGCATGTTTGGATTGCTCTGGATAAATGTGTACGACAGCGTGTTCCAGGTCCTTCCAAAATCCAGCAACTTCACACAGCCGTTGGAGAGTAGTGGGACAACATTCCACAGGCAACAATCAACAACCGCCTAATCAACTCTATGCGAAGGAGATGTGTCACGCTGCATGAGGCAAATGGAGGCCACACCAGATCCTGACTGGTATTCTGATCCACGCCCCTACCTATTTTCTTAAGGTATCTGAGACCAACTGATGCATATCCGTATTCCCAGTCATGTGAAATCCATAGATTAGGTCCTAATGAATTTATTTCAATTGACTGATTACCATATATGAACTATACCTCAGTAAATTGTTGCATGTTGCATTTTTATTTCTGTTCAGTGTAGGTTGGCGAGGAATCAGCTAAAAGTCAATCAATCCACCAATCAAATCAAATTGTACTTGTCACATGCGCTGAGTACAACAGGTGTAGACCTTACTGTGAAATGCTTACTTACAAGCCCTTAACCAACAATGCAGTTTTAAGAAAATAAAGTAATGAAAAGATTTACTAAATAAATAAACTAAAGTAAAAAAAAAAAAGTAGCACAATAAATTACAACAACGAGGCTATATACAGGGGGTACTGGTACTGAGTCAATGTGTGGGGGTACAGGTTAGTCGAGTTAATTTGTACATGTAGGTAGGGGTAAAGTGACAATGCATAGATAATAAACAGCGAGTAGCAGCAGTGTAAAAACAAAGGGTATGTCAATGCAAATAGTCCAGGTGGCCATTTGATTAATTGTTCAGCAGTCTTATGGCTTGGGGATGGAAGCTGTTAAGTTAGTTACATTGAATCAAAAAGTTTGTTAGGATCAACAGTTATAGGCAGCAAGTCAGAACCCAACCACAGTCTAGAAACCAGCCAGCGCAAGGACACAAAATAAACACAACCAAAGCACAAAATCCACCAGCATAACAACAGCAAGGAGAGAGTGTGACTTACTCAATGCAATTAAATTAGTACATTTGACAGAAACTAACAAATCAGTTGAAATTGCACTGTGGGTGTATTAGACTTCATAAATGCATTAGGGCATACTTACGCTGGGTATACCAACCCCGCCCCCACCTTTTCACTCAGAACAGCCACAGTTCATCGGGGCATGGGCTACACAAGGTGTTGAAAGTTTTCAACAGGGATGCTGACCCATGTTGACTCCAATGCATGCCACAGTTTTGTTAAGTTGGCAGGATGTCCTTTGGGTGGTGGACCATTCTTGATACACACAGGAAACTGTTGAGCATGAAAACCCAGCAGCGTTGTAGTTCTTGACACAAACCATACCCTGTTCAAAGGCACTTACATCTTTTGTCTTGCCATTTCACCATCTGAATGGCACACATACACAATCCATGACCTCAATTGTCTCAAGGCTTAAAAATCCTTTAACCTGCCTCCTCCCCTTCATCTACAGTGAGTGAAGTGGATTTAACTGGTGACATCAATAAGGGATCATAGCTTTCACCTGGATTCACCTGTTCAGTCTATGTCATGTTTTGTATACTTCATGTTTTATATTTCACTGTACAGCCTTACCTATGTATTGTGGATCAATGAAATGGGGTATCAGCCTATTCAGTTACACCCAGAGAACACAAGTGTGAAGAGTTTACAGACATATTAGCGTGGTAGCTCTTATTGCAGGACTTTGTGGGAAATTACAGTAACTGGCCATTTTCTGCCAGTAAGTTACTGGAAAAGTTTTGCAGTGCATTACTAGGGTCAGGTGTGTTTTTTTGTTTTATGTACTGCCTAAGCAGTACTGCAGTGTGTGACGTTGGTTCATTACAAGTTTCTTGTTTGATAGCTGGTGTGTTTACATTATTTACTGCAGCACCCACATAGAATAATACTTACATCCATTTAAGATCATGTTAATCTAGCCTAGTGGATGTGCCACGAGTAATTGACAGTCTACAGTATGTGTCCTACATTTTTGACAAAGATTACAACAGCAGTGTGTTGGTACGATGCTTCTTGATGTTAATCTAATCACCAGCTTCCTCTAAACCAAGTGTTTGATGTTGGAGTCTTGTATACTTTAGTAATTCAGATATGCAGCACAGCAGGCAGTCCTACCATCTGAGATGGAGAGAGAGAGTGCAGGAGAGAGAGAATATGCATTTAGCACAGAAAGATCTATTAGCAAAATAAAGGATACAGTATATGGGGGATTCCGCATTTCAACACGCTATCTCATATCTTTTGTTGCCTGGGAGCGTTTTATAATAGCATGACTCCTCTGGACCTTGATGAATGAGACTTAGTCTACTCTGTCAGTGGTAGAGACAGATACTTACAGAGAGAAATTGTAAAAAGAGTGTGTGCAGTGCCTCCATTTTGTAATGTGAGGAAACGCACAAGGCTCAAATCAAACAGTGGTGATCAATCAAATCTACTGAGTATCATGCTGTGAAGGAACATGGCTGAGTGTTTGGTTATGAAATGGCCCTGCTCCTCTATGGCTCAGGAAGCAAACACCAACTGTTACCTCATCTCCTCTACCTCTTCCTCTTTCTCTTGCCGAATACCCAAACCTAATACCCCCATAGGCATTTCACTCAGATCTGAAAGGATCAGATAGGTAGAAGCAATTCGGTAATGGCTCCACCTTGTCATCTTGTGAGCCACATTTGGGTACATCTGTCCAATCTTCTCAGATCGACAGAAGAGCCTGCTGTGAAGGAGGGAGGAACGAAAGGGATCGATTGTGGATTCAGCCTCTGTGGTTCAAGACCATAACCTCCCTTAACCCTCTCTCTGTTCCCTCCTTTCCACCTATTTTCCCTCTTCCCAATTTAACTCTTCAAATCCGTTCTCTGCTAATTTGCCTGACGTATTGTTATCCGTTTTTAAACGCTGTCAGGTAAACAACAAAAAAATGAAGGTTCTTAAATGGTTCTTCCTCAGCTTTTAAGGTTCTATGGAGAACCGTTGCCTGATAAATAACCTTTGAGTTAAGTGTGGGGTTCTTGATGTGGCATCTACGGTTCTTCAGAATTCTGAAAGGTTTTTGAAATGTATGGAAGCCTGCAGATGTGTCTCTTTCATAGCACACAGCAAATTGGCCACTAGTGTTGATTCAAGAGATAATTCTTCTCGTTACACTGTTAAATTAACAGTAAGCAGTGTAAAATAACCCCAGTGTTGATGTTAATAACCAGTTGAACCGAAATCACACCCATCATTATGATACAGTATTTCCCAGCATGCTCTATTGCATGATTCATTAATCTATGTTTTTGCATCATTAATTAATCTAATGCTACTCAAATATAAATAACAGATTTTTCGAAACTATTTCAATCTGTTACTTAGACTTATTGCACACGTTACTGAAATGGTTGTTCCACTTGTTTAAGGTAGTCTCATAACTTAGTCTTCCCAACCCTGGCAATCATTCTGAATTCAGTTTGTGGGTGAATTAGGCTTAAAACCCTACAGGTCTAGTAAATTCTGGTCCTGGAGGGCCAAAACATTTTTGTTTTTTTGTATGGTTCTTCAAAGAGACCACAATGGTTGTCTTATGTCATCGCTCTGATGAACCTTTAATTATTTCCATTTTGCACCTGTCACGATCGTCGTAATCGACAGACCAAGGCGCAGCGTGAGTTGAGTTCCACATCTTTTATTTAAAGTGAAACATCAAAAAAACAATAAACAGACAATGAACGTGACATGCACACATGCACACACACAAAAACAATATCCTACAAAACACTGGTGGGAAAAAGGCTACCTAAATATGATCCCCAATGAGAGGCAACGATTACCAGCGGCCTCTAATTAGGAACTATACAACTCACCAACATAGAAATACATTGACTAGAACACCCCCTAGTCACGCTCTGACCTAAACACCATAGAGAACCAAGGGCTCTCTATGGTCAGGGCGTGACAGCACCATTATTTTTAAGAGTCTGGACCTTGATGAATGAGAACTAATCTACTCTGTCAGTGGTAGCTTTCACGATCATGTATCACATTTCTAAGATAGCTCCATACGGGGATATTAACAGACACATTGGCATAGCTAAAGTCTATAATAATCTTACATTCCGTACTTCTCTGACATTAGAGAAGAGAGAAAGAGAGAGAGAGATAAGTAGGCTCTAGCTCTGAGTTTAGATAAATCAAATCTCGAGTCGAAGTGGAAGATTTATAAATGAGCAAATTGCTCAATGGAAATATATTTGTGACTGTATGGGGATTTAATTGTTTATTTATTTAATAGAAAGGTGCTATTCATTTTTGATGACTACCTGGTGCACTTTGAAATAACATATTGCTTTCTAAACCATGACTGACCCACCGCCAAACCGGTCATGCTGGAGGATGTTGCAGGCAGCAGAACGTTCTCCACAGCGTCTCCAGACTCTGTCACGTCTGTCACGTGCTCAGTGTGAACCTGCTTTCATCTGTGAAGAGCACAGGGCACCAGTGGCGAATTTGCCAATCTTGGTGTTCTCTGGCAAATGCCAAACATCCTGCACGGTGTTGGGCCGTAAGCACAACCCCCACCTGTGGACGTCGGGCCCTCATACCACCCTCATGGAGTCTGTTTCTGACCGTTTGAGCAGACACATGCACCTTTGTGGCCTGCTGGAGGTCATTTTGCAGGGCTCTGGCAGTGCTCCTCCTTGCACAAAAGGCGGAGGTAGCGGTCCTGCTGCTGGGTTGTTGCCCTCCTACGGCCTCCTCCACGTCTCCTGATGTACTGGCCTGTCTCCTTGTAGCACCTCCATGCTCTGGACACTACGCTGACAGACACAGCAAACCTTCTTGCCACAGCTCGCATTGATGTGCCATCCTGGATGAGCTGCACTACCTGAGCCACTTGTGTGGGTTGTAGACTCCATCTCATGCTACCACTAGAGTGAAAGCACCGCCAGCATTCAAAAGTGACAAACATCAGCCAGGAAGCATAGGAACTGAGAAGTGGTCTGTGGTCCACCTGCAGAACCACTCCTTTATTGGGGGTGTCTTGCTAATTGCCTATAATTTCCACCTGTTGTCTATTCCATTTGCACAACAGCATGTGAAATTTATTGTCAATCTTTGTTGCCTCCTAAGTGGACAGTTTGATTTCACAGAAGTGTGATTGACTTGGAGTTACATTGTGTTGTTTAAGTGTTCCCTTTATTTTTTTGAGCAGTGTATATATTGTATTTTTTTAGACTCTTCAAAGTAGCCACCCTTTGCCTTGATGACAGCTTTGCACACTCTTGGCATTCTCTCAACAAGCTTCACCATCTCAACTGGGTTGAGGTCGGGTGACTGTGGAGGCCAGGTCATCTGATGCAGCACCCCATCACTCTCCTTCTTGGTCAAATAGCCCTTACATAGTCTGGAAGTGTGTTGTTTCATTGTCCTGTTGAAAAATAAATTATAGTCCCACTAAGCGCAAACCAGATGGGATGGCGTATCGCTGCAGAACGCTGTGGTAGCCATGCTGGTTAAGTATGCCTTGAATTCTAAATAAATCACATACAGTGTCACCAGCAAAGCACCCCCACACCATCACACCTCCTCCTCCATGCTTCACGGTGGGACCCACACATGTGGAGATCATCCGTTCATCTACTCTGCATCTCACAAAGACAACGGTTGTAACCAAAAATCTCAAATTTATACCAAAGGACAGATTTCCACCGGTCTAATGTCCATTGCTCATGTTTCTTTGCCCAAGCAAGTACCTTTCTTCTTATTGGTGTCATTTAGTAGTGGTTTCTTTTTCAGCAATTCAACCATGAAGGCCTGATTCACGCAGTCTCCTCTGAACAGTTGATGTTGAGATGTGTCTGTTACTTGAACTCTGTGAAGCATTTATTTGGGCTGCAATTTCTGAGGCTGGTAACTCTAATGATCTTATCCTCTGCAGCAGAGGTAACTCTGGGTCTGCCTTTACTGGGGCGGTCCTCATGAGATCCAGTTTCATCATAGTGCTTGATGGTTTTTGTGATGGTTTTTGATGTTTTTTTCTTGATGGTTTTTGTGCACTTGAAATTTTCCGCATTGACTGACCTTCATGTTTTAAAGTAATGGACTGTTGTTTCTCTTTGCTTATTTGAGCTGTTCTTGCCATAATATGGACTTGGTTTTTTACCAAATAGGGCTATCTTCTGTATACCACCCATATCTTGTCACAACACAACTGATTGGCTCAAACGCATTAAGAACAAAATACATTCCAAAAATTAACTTTTAACAAGGCTCACCTGTTAATTGAAATGCATTCCAGGTGACTACCTCATGAAGCTGGTTGAGAGAATGCCAAGAGTGTGCAAAGCTATCATCAATGCAAAGGGAGGCTACTTTGAAGATTCTCAAATATAAAATATATTTTGATTGTTTAACACTTTTTTTTGGTTAATACATTATTCTATATATGTTATTTCATAGTATTGATGTCTTCACTATTATTGTACAACATAGAAAATTTTAAAAATAAAGAAAAACCCTTGAATGAGTAGGTGTGTCCAAACTTTCGACTGGTACTATACATTTTTCTAAACTAATCCGATCTAGTTACTGAAATGGTTGTTCCAGTTTAGATGGTTTGGTCACAGGCGTCAAACTTATTCCATTATATTTTTTCATAAAAGTTGTTCACTCCTCCCCTGTACTCAATCAATTAAGGTCAGTGATTATTTAGGAACTCACATCACTTGGTTGTTTAGGTCTTACTTGGGCATGAATTAAAAGGAAATAAAAAACAACAGACTGTTGGGCCTCCATGGAATGAGTTGGACACCCCTGGTTTAGGTACATTGTTAGCCGTTTTTGTAATTATATCAGTAACTCACTGTATTAATCAACAGTATTATACTGTATGATCTAAATACATATTAAAATACTGTACATTTGTTTTACAGCACACTAAGAGCTTTCTGTAATTTCAACAGTAATACACTATCGAATGCACAGTAAATTACTGTAAACGTGTTTTACAGTATTAATTATGGTTTATTATGGGAAAATGTTGTAGACGGGGAATGAGTGTCTGCCTCATTGAAATGTTTGAAGGCGGATACGGATATATTTGTTGCACCTGTGAGTGAGATTGCTGTACCCCAACAGAGTATAGTAATTTAACGTTTTGGGGGGGGGGGGATTCTACAAATAATTTACTGTAATTGAGAATACAGTACCATACTGCATTTTTGGAGCGCAAAAACCTTTTGAATACTGCTGGGTGTAAGGTATTGGTGTGTCTCTGTCATTAACATATTTTGAGGCGTGTCTTGAAAGTGGCTATATTTGTTGCACCCGTTAGAGTGCTGTACCAATTTAAGTGATATGTGGTAGTGGTTCCCTATTAATGATAAATGTACAATGATATATTACATGGCCTTGTCAAAGGCTTCTAATCTGACAGTGACTATAGGGCAAAACAGACCAAAAATGGTTTAAAACTTGCTATCACTCTGTTTTATCACTTGATAGCAAGTTTTAAACCATTTTTGGTCTGTTTTGCCCTATAGTCACTGTCAGATTAGAAGCCTTTGACAAGGCCCAAATGTGCAAGGGATATATATAAAACACAAAATGTCAGTAATAATGAAATATTCACTATTACCAATTGCTGATTATATTTTGTATATAAATCAACAATAAAGTACTGAATTGCTGTTTTGCTATATATTTACTGCAGCATGTTGTACATTTTGGTGCATTGTGGATAAATATTGATAGGAGAAAGAATCGCTGGCTCATTTACCTATTTTAAGGCATGCCTTGTAAAGTAGCTCTAATTACTGCACCCGTTAGTTAGAGTCCTGTACCAATTTAAGTAATATTTGGTAGTCGGTCACTAACAATTAAATGTATATACTGTAGGTAATGGATCAGTGGCAGTGGGTCTTAAATATTTGAATGAATATATACCCATGTCAATTTGCTTGGTTTTGCCCTGTAATCATGTCCGGTTTAGAATGCAAGTGATAGAAAAAACCTAATATTCATTAATATGAAGTAATATGCAAATCTCTACAGCCAACCTGATTGCTCTAATCCCTTGCCATTACAGTAAAATACTGCACAAACAATTTCAATTTCATTGCTCTGGCATCAAGTCACCGTGAATATCTCAGTAATGTACACTGTACAAAAATATAAAGGCAACATGCAACAATTACAAAGATTTTACAGATTTACAGTTCATATAAGGAAATGAATTGAAATGAATTAATTAGGCCATAATCTATATATTTCACATGACTGGAAATACAGATATGCATCTGTTAGTCACAGATACCTTAAAAGAAAAGTAGGAGCGTGGATCAGAAAGCCAGTCAGTATATCGTGTGACCACCATTTGCCTCCTTCACATATATTTTGTGGCCTGTGGAATGCTGTCCCACCATTCAATGGCTGTATGAAGTTTCTGGATATTGGCAGGAACTGGAACACGCTGCCGTACACGTCAATCCAGAGAGCATCCCAAACATGCTCAATGGGTGACATGACTGGTGAGTATGCAGGCCATGGAGGAACTGGGACATTTTCAGCTTCCAGGAATGGTGTACAGATCCTTGCGACTTGAGGCCATGCATTATCATGCTGAAACATGAGGTGATGGCGGCGATGAATGGCACAACAATGCCATCACGATCTCGTCACGGTATCTCTGTGCATTCAATTTGCCATCGATAAAATACAAATGTGTTCGTTCTCCGTAGTTTATTCCTATTGGAAACATACCATAATCCCACCCCCACCATGGGGCACTCTGTTCAAAGCATTGACATCAGCAAACGTAATGCCAAATTCTTTAAAACGGCGTTGTAGGTGGCTTATGGTAGACAAATAAACATTAAATTCTCTGACAACAGCTCTGGTGGACATTCCTGTGGCATTGTGTTGTGTGACAAAACTGCAGATTGAATACACTGACTGTAAATTGCTAAGGACAAGAGCACCCACTTAATTACCAAAATGTTAATGTAAAAAAATTTACTTGCAAAGAACACTGGGTAATATGTCATTGCATGTGTAATTCCAGTAGTATAATGTACATTTCATTCCAGTAAAAAAAAAATACCATAAAATGGATTAATGTAAAATGGATTACAGTAAGTTACTGTACATTTTACAGGAAATCTTTTACAGTGTAGTCTCATACTCAGTCTTTTTAACCTGGCAGTCATTCTGAAAGCAGGTTTCAGGTAATTCTTTAAATAATTGTTGGATATCCCCACTCTTGCTGGATTTCAATAGGAATTACACATCACTTTGCAAGCCAGCATAATGTGACTTACAGGCCTGATGTGGCCCATTGACAATGACTTTCAGGCCAATGTATTAGGCTAAAACTAGGCCTCATGAGACATATAATGTATTGTCTTAAATAATTCCATTTTAAGGATAACATATTGACTTAAGATCTCACATGGGGAAGGCCACAGTACTGAAAGTGAAGGAATGTTGCTTGTTGCAAGCATGTCTCTGTCACTAACAAATACAGTCATAGGTGGTAACTCTACAATTCACTCGAAAGGCATGGCACAATGGGAAATATGCAAATAAGACTTTACAATTTTCAATCCGCATCATGGAAGTTCAGCTTTACAGGGTGATTGCATTTAAATTTCAATGTTCCCGCTTTAGAGGAGACTGCATATGTTGGCTCAATCGTAAATTAACCTTTACATTTATATGCTTCAGCTTTACAGATTGTCCCCTAAGCAAAGTTGAACTCTAATTTAACTCAAAGTGTGGACCGTATAGACACTGTAACAGGAATTCAATTCAAGCGCGCCGAAAATTTCACGACGAAAAGTTAAAAAAAAGTTATATTTACGTTCGTTGAAACATGTCAAACGTTGTATAGCATCAATCTTTAGGGCCTTTTTAACATAAAACTTCAATGATATTCCAACCGGACAAAACATTTTGGAACACAGCTACCTCATCATGTGAATGCACGCCAATGAACTCATGCCATTTTCTGATTCACCAATTTCCCGGCCTTCTTGTTCTTTCTCTGTTCACTGCAAAAGCCTGAAACTAGGTTCTAAAGACTGTTGACATCTCGTGGAAGCCTTAGGAAGTGCAAAATGAACCCTAAGTCAATGTGTGTTAGATAGGCAATGACGTGAAAAGACTACAAGCACCAGATTTCCCACTTCCTGGTTGGATTTTTCTCAAGTTTTTTCCTGCCATATGAGTTCTGTTATACTCACAGACATCATTCAAACAGTTTTAGAAACTTCAGAGTGTTTTCTACCCAAATCTACTAATAATATGCATATTCTAGTTCCTGGGCCCGAGTAGTAGGCCATTTAATTTGGGTACGTTTTTCATCAGGCCGTGAAAATACTGCCCCCTACTCTAGAGAAGTTAATGTCACACACGGCGAACACAAGCCACCCCATGGAGATACAGGGCGCACACAAAAACAAAATGCCCCAAACACTTGGGACTGAAACAGTCCGATGAAACCCATGCACAAAGCACCTCAAACACGAGCATGCACAGACGCAAATACACAAAGCAATCCCGCACACAGAGCAGGCGGGACTACTGGCTAAAATAAGCCAGCTAATCAGCCCAACACAAAACAGGTGCAAACAATAAACAGAAAGGGGGGAAAAGGGAATCAGTGGCAGCTAGTAGGCCGGTGACGACGACCACCGAGCACCACCCGAGCAGGAAGGGGAGCTACCTTCGGTAGGAGTCGTGACAGTACCCCCACCCTGACGCGTGGCTCCCGCAGTGCGCCAACACCGGCCTCGAGGGCGGCCTGGAGGGCGAGGTGCAGGGTGATCCGGGTGGAGGCGATGGAAATCCCTCAACAGTGACGGGTCCAAGACGTCCTCCACCGGTACCCAGCACCTAACCTCCGGGCCGTACCCCTCCCAGTCCACGAGGTACTGCAGGCCCCTCACCCGGCGTCTCGAGTCCAGAATGGCCCGTATAGTGTACGCCGGGGACCCCCCGATGTCCAGAGGGGGCTAAGGGAATCCAGCTTCCGGCAGGGCAAGCGGAGGGGCAGGTTTCGGGTCGAGAGCCAGACCCTGTCCCCAGGTACGAACACGGGGGCCTTACTGCGGTGGCGGTGAGCACTCCTCTTCTGCCGTCCACCGACTTGCTTGAGGGATTCCTGGATGGCTCTCCAGGTCTCCTTGGAGCGCTGCACCCAGTCCTCCACCGCAGGAGCCTCAGTCTGACTCTGGTGCCATGGTGCCAGGACCAGCTGGTAACCCAAAACACACTGAAAGGGTGATCGGTTAGTAGAGGAGTGACGGAGTGAGTTCTGGACCAACTCCACCCATGGAATGTACCTAGACCACTCCCCTGGCCGGTCCTGGCAATATGACCGCAGAAACCTACCCACCTCCTGGTTCACTCTCTCCGCCTGCCCATTACTCTCGGGGTGATAACCAAGAGGTCAAGCTGACCGAGACCCCCAGACGCTCCATAAACGCCTTCCATACCCTGGACGTGAACTGGGGACCTCGATCAGAGACGATGTCCTCCGGCACCCCGTAGTGCCGGAAGACATGGGTAAATAGCGCCTCCGCAGTCTGTAGGGCCGTAGGGAGACCGGGCAACGGGAGGAGACGGCAGGACTTAGAAAACCGATCCACAACAACCAGGACTGTAGTGTTCCCCTGAGATGGGGAAGATCAGTCAGGAAGTCCACTGACAGGTGAGACCATGGCCGTTGTGGAACGGGGAGGGGCTGTAGCTTCCCTCTAGGAAGGCGCCTAGGAGCCTTACTCTGGGCGCATACCGAACAGGAAGAGACGTAGAACCTAACGTCCTTAGCCAAGGTGGGCCACCAGTACTTCCCCCTGAGACCCCGCACTGTCCTCGCCACACCAGGATGACCCGAAGAGGCTAGTGTGTGAGCCCACCGAATCAATTGATCACGAACACCAAGCGGCACGTACTTGCGACCCGTTGGACACTGTGTAGGCGCAGGTTCCACCCGTAATTCCCGCTCGATGTCCGAGTCCACCTCCCATACCACAGGTGCCACCAGCCTAGAGGCTAGAATTATGGAAGTAGGATCGATGGGCCGGTCCTCTGTGTCATAGAGACGGGACAGTGGGTCGGCCTTCGTGTTCAGGGAGCCTGGTCTATAAGAAATGGTGAACCTGAATCGGGTGAAGAACATGGCCCACCTTGCCTGACACGGATTCAGTCTCCTAGCTTCCCGGATATTCTCCAGATTCTGGTGGTCGGTCCAGATGAGAAAAGGGTGCCTAGCCCCCTCAAGCCAGTGTCTCCACACCTTCAGGGACTTGACCACCGCTAACAATTCCCGGTCCCCCACACCATAGTTACGCTCCGCCGGACTGAGCTTCTTCGAAAAGAAAGCGCAGGGGCGGAGTATCAGTGGCATACCCGAGCGCTGAGATAGCACGGCACCCACCCCAGCCACCCCAGCCTCGGATGCGTCCACCTCCACTATGAATGCTAGAGAGGGGTCCGGGTGCGCCAAACACGGGTGTCTAGGTGAACAGCGCCTTCTACCTATTGAAGGCTCTGTCAGCCTCTGCCGACCACCGCAAATGCACCACCCCCCCTTTCAGCAGTGAGGTAATGGGGGCCGCTACCTGGCCAAAACCCCGGATAAACCTCCGGTAGTAATTGGCAAACCCTAAGAACCGCTGCACTTCCTTCACCGTGGTTGGAGGCGGCCAATTACGCACGGCCTTAACGCGGTCACACTCCATCACCACTCCCGAGGTGGAAATGCGATAACCCAGTAAGGAGAGGCGCACACAGGCGCACACAAAAACAAAATGCCCCAAACACTGGGGACTGAAACAGTCCGAGGAAACCCACGCACAAAGCACCTCAAACACAAGCGTGCACAGACGCAAATACACAAAACAATCCCGCACACAGAGCAGGCGGGCCTACTGGCTAAAATAACCCGGCTAATCAGCCCAACACAAAACAGGTACAAACAATAAACAGAAAGGGGAAAAAGGGAATCAGTGGCAGCTAGTAGGCCGGTGACGACGATCGCCGAGCACCACCCGAGCAGGAAGGGGAGCTACCTTCGGTAGGAGTCGTGACAATACTCAACTATTATAAAGAAGGCCAGTTTTATTGCTTCTTTAATCAGCACAACAGTTTACAGCGGTGCTAACATAATTGAAAAAGAGTTTTCAATTATGATCAATTAGCCTATTAAAATGATAAACTTGGATTAGCTAACACAACGTGCCATTGGAACACAGGAGTGATGGTTGCTGATAATGGGCCTCTGTACGCCTATTTAGATATCCCATAAAAAAATCTGTCGTTTCCAGCTATAATAATAATTTACAAAATTAGCAATTTCCACACTGTATTTCTGATCAATTTGATGTTATTTTAAAATGGACACAAAATGTGCTTTTCTTTAAAAAGCAAGGACATTTCTAAGTGACCCCAAACTTTTGAACGGTAGTGTATTTGTATTTAAAAAAAGGAGACATCTAAAGGGGGCACTATGGGCATGATGCTTCTTCAACCATCCATAATCCAGTTACACACCAAGGTAGTGATGCTGACAGGAGAGGTTGGATAGGGAGGTAGGATAGGAAGGGTAAGAACAGACAATCCTTTTAACATTGTGGGAGAGAGAGGGAGAAAACAAACGAAAGGGGGAAAAAGAGAGAGAGAGCAACAGAGACCAAGTTAACCCATTCATCCTTGTCCCCACCGCCAGGAGAAATCTCTCTAACTAGAGGGTTAATTAAGCACTGAAATGAGATCAAGAAGCTTTATTTTCCAACTCATTAACAAATTACAACGCCCCCCCCCAAATAGATCAACATTCATATTGGACAGCCGGTAATAGATTGTCAATGTGAATCAAAAATCGAATGTCGGCCAACTGTCAGGAAGTCGGGAAGCTTTGAGGTAAAAAATGGTCTCCAGCAGTTATAAATAATTAAACAATGTGGCAGAATTTAGAATGTTTTTTCATTATTACTGCTCTGTTCTTTGGATTGGGATAGCAGTTGAAACATAGTATCTTTACTGCTACTGACCAAATCTTTGTGACCACCTTCCCTCTGGGGCTTGTATCAAACATTTGTTAGTCCAAAGGCCTTGAGAGACTGAAGCATGCCATTACACAATCCAGACAGAATCTTGCCACTTGAGGCTAGGTGTACCGAACAGCATGTGCCACTCACAATAAAATCACTCTCCATTTGACTGTTCTCCAGTTACAGAATAGTCTCAGCACAATCATTGCATGTGCCAACCCATTAATTATGTAACTACCAGGTTTCACAATATGAGGACATTGGCAATCTTGCTCCACTAGCATGTACCAACTTGTACACAGTTATCATGAAACCATCAAACAGCACCAAGGTGTCTGAGTATGAGAACATCTTCAGTCTTCCCTCCTGTCGAGGTCTATATCAACTCCACAATGGCCAATCAACTTGAAACATTTTAGGTTAAACAAAGACATCACGATGATAAACCATGCTAAGTTCGGCATTGATATTTTAAAACCTCTTAGATGTAAAGTCCCCTGTTTTGGAGAACTGCATGGTTTTGGTAACGGATCTGACCATTTTTGCTTATAAATCGATCATAGATCGAAATTGCTTGCGTTGAGCGGTAGCCCTGATTTTCACAGACACAGAAGTATGTCTCTTTTGCCTGTGTGAAGCAGGATGTGAAATCTGACACCACTTGAAGCTGGGGTGTCCCTCTTACCATTTCATTTGCTCTTCCAACTGTCCACCAACTCCTGGCTGAACCCTACAGCACAGCCACTAAAAACATATGTCTGGAATCCTTACATCGTAGAGCAGCAGGAAAGAGTGGTTCTGTCGCTGTAGCACATTCAGAGATTACTGGCTATAAATCAATCTAAAATAATTCATTATTTTAAACAAAAAACACTTTCTGTTTGTCATAGATGGACAAGATTAATATGAGATGAAAGGCGAGTTCCTTACGAGTTCAGGAAGCCAGAGCTCTGCGAGACGTTCAGCGATGGGGGCAGAAGTTTTGATCAAGAGAGACCTTTAGAAAATATGTACATTAAACATACAACACTAAACATACAAATACGTATTTCACAGTTATAAGGAAGGTTCAATCTTATAGTTAGTTGTTTTATCATTTGGTAATACTATATTTAGAAAGCATATAAGTCATTTCAAGCCTTATTCATACAGTTTGGTTAAATTGGAAATATATAATATAAAATATTACATTTTTTCATATTTTTATCATATTTGGACTGTGTACTTGTGTTTGTGTTCTCAAAAGTGACTATACCTCAGAAATGTATAACTATTTTTACCAGAAAGGTTAGATTTTAACCTTTCTTGGAGTTTGCAGCATTACTAGTTATTGTTTATGATAAATAATTATTTTTGGTGATTATGTAGATTACATTTTTAATAACATTTAGTTATTTAACTGGTTAAGAAATAAGTAAGCTATTAACAATTCACCTATTTTACTATGTAACACTAATGCTTAAAATATTCATAAAAAATCTTCTCATTGACTTAAAGTTAGATTCACTCAAAATGTGGTCCCTAAAGAGTTTGAGAAAATAACGTTGATGCGTTCAAAGATGGCCACACTATACCTGTAGATGCATAATAGCACAATACCCTATATATACAAAAGTATGTGCACAACCCTTCAAATTTGTGGATTTGGCTATTTCAGCCACACCCGTTGCTGATCGGTGATTCAAATCGAGCACACAGCCATGCAATCTACATAGAAACCTTGGCAGTAGAATGGCCTTACTGAAGAGCTCATAGGATGCCACCTTTCCAACAAGTGAGTTCATCAAATTTCTGCACCTGCTAGAGCTGCCCCGGTCAACTGTAAGTGCTAGTATTGTGAAGTGGAAATGTCTAGGAGCAACAACGGCTCGGTTGTGAAGTGGCAGGCCACACCAGATCACAGAACGGGAAGGCTGAGTGCTGAAGCGCGCAAATGTTCTCTGTCCTTGGTTGCAACACTCACTACCGAGTTCCAAACTGCCTCTGGAAGCAATGTCAGCACAATAAATGTTAGTTGGGAGCTTCATGAAATGGATTTCTATGGCCGAGCAGCCACACCCAAGCCTAAGATCACCATGCGCAATGCCAAACGTCTGCTGGAGTGGTGTAAAGCTCACTGCCATTGGACTCTGAAGCAGTGGAAACGCGCTCTCTGGCGTAATGAATCACAATTCACCATCTGGCAGTCCGACGGACGAATCTGGTTTTGGCGGATGCCAGGAGAACGCTACCTGCCCCAATGCAGAGTGCCACCTGTAAAGTTTGGTGAAGGAGGAGTAATAGTCTGGGGCTGTTTTTCATGGTTCGGGCTAGGCCCCTTACTTCCAGTGAAGGGAAATCATAACGATACAGCAAACAATGACATTCTAGACAATTCTATGCTTCCAACTTTGTGGTAACAGTTTGGGGAAGGCCCTTTCCTGTTTCAGCATGACAATGGTTTGTCGAGATCGACATGGAAGAACTTTACTGGCCTGCACAGAGAACACCTTTGGGATGAATTGGAACTCCAGTTGCAAGCCAGGCCTAATTGCCCAACATCAAAAACCTGAGAAAAATCCAAGCAGGAAGTGAAAAGTCTGGGAATTGTAGTTCTTCTTTTGATTCTCTATCGAAACTACAGTGTCTGTGGGGGACGTTGCACTTCCTAAGGATTCCATTGGCTGTCTAAAGCCTTCAGAAAGTGGGTTGAGCATTTTCCTGTCACTGGGCAGATAATAGGAGCTCAGTTTCTGAGTGGACTGCCTGGCAACAAAGGGATTGGATATGCTCGGTCCGGCGAGTGCGCCCCTCCTATTTCTTCTTGAATGAATATGCTATTGTCCGGTTGGAATATTATCGCAATTTTACGTAAAAAATACCATAAAGATTGATTTTAAACAGCGTTTGACATGCAAGTACGGTAATGGAACATTTTGACTTTTCTTCTCTCGTTCCGCGCTCGCGCGTTATGCCTTTGGATAAGTGATCTGTACGCACGAACAAAATGCAGGTATTTGTACATAAATATGGATTATTTCGAACAAAAACAACATTTCTTGTGGAAGTAGCAGTCCTGGGAGTGCATTCTGACGAAGATCAGCAAAGGTAAGAGCATATTTATTTTTATTTTTATATATATTTTTTTTTTCTACTGCATCATTGATTGTATGTTGTTTTACTCCATGTGTAACTCTGTGTTTTTGTATGTTGTCGAACTGCTTTGCTTTATCTTGGCCAGGTCGCAATTGTAAATGAGAACTTGTTCTCAACTTGCCTACCTGGTTAAATAAAGGTGAAATAAAAATAAATAAATAAATATTTCTAACACTGAGTTTAGGTTGCCCCGAACTTGGCGGGTGTCTGAATAGCTCACTATGTTGGCTGAGCTATGTACTCAGAATATTGAAAAATGTGCTTTCTCCGTAAAGCTATTTTAAAATCTGACACTGCGGTTGCATCCAGGGTTAGTCCATCTATAATTCTTAAAATGATTGTTATATATTTTGTCAATGTTTATGATGAGTATTTTTGTAAATTGATGTGCATTTTCTGAACATCACGTGCCAATGTAAAATGCTGTTTTTGGATATAGATATGAACTTTATCGAACAAAACATACATGTATTGAGACTCATAATGTCCTAGGAGTGTCATCTGATGAAGATCGTCAAAGTAAGTGCTTCATTTAGCTGTGTTTTTGGATTTATTGACACGTCCTTGCTTGGAAAATGGCTGTGTGATTATTTTTGTCTATGCACTCTCCTAACATAATCTAATGTTTTGCTTTCGCTGTAAAGCCTTTTTGAAATCAGACAATGTGGTCAGATTAATGAGAAGTGTATCTTTAAAATGGTGTAAAATACACTGCTCAAAAAATAAAGGGAACACTTAAACAACACAATGTAACTCCAAGTCAATCACACTTCTGTGAAATCAAACTGTCCACTTAGGAAGCAACACTGGTTGACAATAAATTTCACATGCTGTTGTGCAAATGGAATAGACAACAGGTGGAAATTATAGGCAATTAGCAAGACACCCCCAATAAAGGAGTGGTTCTGCAGGTGGGGACCACAGACCACTTCTCAGTTCCTATGCTTCCTGGCTGATGTTTTGGTCACTTTTGAATGCTGGCGGTGCTTTCACTCTAGTGGTAGCATGAGACGGAGTCTACAACCCACACAAGTGGCTCAGGTAGTGCAGCTCATCCAGGATGGCACATCAATGCGAGCTGTGGCAAGAAGGTTTGCTGTGTCTGTCAGCGTAGTGTCCAGAGCATGGAGGCGCTACCAGGAGACAGGCCAGTACATCAGGAGACGTGGAGGAGGCCGTAGGAGGGCAACAACCCAGCAGCAGGACCGCTACCTCCGCCTTTGTGCAAGGAGGAGCAGGAGAAGCACTGCTAGAGCCCTGCAAAATGACCTCCAGCAGGCCACAAATGTGCATGTGTCTGCTCAAACGGTCAGAAACAGACTCCATGAGGGTGGTATGAGGGCCCGACGTCCACAGGTGGGGGTTGTGCTTACGGCCCAACACCGTGCAGGTTGTTTGGCATTTGCCAGAGAACACCAAGATTGGCAAATTCGCCACTGGCGCCCTGTGCTCTTCACAGATGAAAGCAGGTTCACACTGAGCACGTGGCAGACGTGACAGAGTCTGGAGACGCCGTGGAGAACGTTCTGCTGCCTGCAACATCCTCCAGCATGACCGGTTTGGCGGTGGGTCAGTCATGGTGTGGGGTGGCATTTCTTTGGGGGGCCGCACAGCCCTCCATGTGCTCGCCAGAGGTAGCCTAACTGCCATTAGGTACCGAGATGAGATCCTCAGACCCCTTGTGAGACCATATGCTGGTGAGGTTGTCCCTGGGTTCCTCCTAATGCAAGGCATTGATGCTATGGACTGGCCCGCCCATTCCCCAGACCTGAATCCAATTGAGCACATCTGGGACATCATGTCTCGCTCCATCCACCAACGCCACGTTGCACCACAGACTGTCCAGGAGTTGGCGGATGCTTTAGTCCAGGTCTGGGAGGAGATCCCTCAGGAGACCATCCGCCACCTCATCAGGAGCATGCCCAGGCATTGTAGGGAGGTCATACAGGCACGTGGAGGTCACACACTACTGATCCTCATTTTGACTTGTTTTAAGGACATTACATCAAAGTTGGATCAGCCTGTAGTATGGTTTTCCACTTTAATTTTGAGTGTGACTCCAAATCCAGACCTCCATGGGTTGATAAATTGGATTTCCATTGATTATTTTTGTGTGATTTTGTTGTCAGCACATTCAACTATGTAAAGAAAAAAGTATTTAATAAGATTATTTCTTTCATTCAGATCTAGGATGTGTTGTTTAAGTGTTCCCTTTATTTTTTTGAGCAGTATAGTTGTATGTTTGAGAAAGTTGAATTATGACATTTTGTTGTTTTTGAATTTTCCACCCTGATATTTCACTGGCTGTGACCCGCAGGTAGGATGCTGGTGTCCCACCTAGCCCATAGAAGTTAAAGGAGGAACCACCAGTGCCTTCAGAAACTATTCATACCCCTTATTCCACATTTTGTTGTGTTACAGCTGAATTCAAAATAACCCATAATGACAAAGTCAAGATATGTTTTTGAAATTTGTGAAAATGCATTGAAAATTTAAATACAGAAATATTTTATTTACATAAGTATTCAGACCCCTTAGTCAATACATGTTGGAAGAACCTTTGGCAGTGTTAACAGCTGTGAGTCTGTCTGGGCCACATCTCTAAGACCTTTGCACATCTGGATTGTACAATATTTGCACATTATTCTTTAAAAAAAATCTTCAAGCTCGGTGAAGTTGGTTGTTGATAATTGTTAGACAGCCATTTTCAAGTCCATAGATTTTCAAGATGATTTAAGTGAGAATTGTAACTATTCAGCAATGTCGTCCTGCTGAAAGGTGACTTTGACTCCCAGTGTCTGAAGGAAAGCAGACTGAAACAGGTTTTCCTCTATTCTGTTTATTTTATTCTAAGAAACTCCCTAGTCCTTGCCGATGACAAGCATACCCATAACGTGATGCAGCCACCACCATGGTTGAAAATATGAAGAGTGGTACTCAGTGATGTATTGGATTTTCCCCAAACATAACTCTTTGTATTCAGGACATAAAGTACTTTTCTTTGCCACATTGTTTGCAGTTTTACTTTAGTGTCTCATTGCAAACAGGATGCATGTTTTGCAATATTTTATTCTGTACAGGCTTCCTTCTTTTCAGTCTGTAATTAGTATTGTGAATTAACTTGTCACGTCCTGACCAGCAGATGGAGCTGTTGTTGTAGTTTTGGGGTCAGGACGTGGCAGTCTTGTATTCTGTGTATAGCCTTGTGCCTTACCAGACTGTTTATTTGTCGAGTGTTCGTGTTTTGTTATTTTGTATGGTCATTTTTGAGATTAATTAAAAATCAAGATGAGCATTCACGTACCTGCTGCATATTGGTCCTCATTCACCGACAACAACTGTGACATAACTACAATGTTGTAGACCCATCCTCAGTTTTCTCCTATCACAGCCATTAACCTGTTGGGGATAAATTACGAGCCACGATTCAGCTTTTTGCCGCCTTCTGAGAGCCCATGGGAGCCGTAGGAAGTGTCACGTAACAGCAGAGATCCTCTGTAATGGATAGAGATACTCAAGAAGGGCAAGAAATTGTCAGACAGGCCACTTCCTGCATGGAATCTTCTCAGGTTTTGGCCTGCCATATGAGTTCTGTTATACTCACAGACACCATTCAAACAGTTTTAGAAACTTTAGGGTGTTTTCTATCCAAAGCCAATAATTATATGCATATTCTAGTTACTGGGCAGGAGTAGTAACCAGATTAAATCGGGTACGTTTTTTATCCAGCCGTGTCAATACTGCCCCCTAGCCCTAACAGGTTAACTATCATACTCGAATTCCACTGATTTCAAAACTCGGTCCTCCAGAAAGTGAAGAGCATACACATAACGTTAGCTAGCAAGCCAGCCAGCTAACAGTACACTTGAACTTGACATTAGGTTTATGCAGTTTTCCTACGCGATACATTTTTTAAAAGCCACGTTCAACACGATTACCTAAACATACTGACCAGCTCCAATAGACAGCCTCGTGCTATATGGTAGACCAATCCAAACTCATCTCTTGGCATGTCCAGCCCACTCATTATCTCAGCCAATCTGGAAGGTTCCTCGCTTTTTCTGTGGCTAAACCAATTAGGCTCGTAATTTAACAATTTTCTTTGTATTCATAGATGGCATTCAAGTTGGATTTTAAGGCATACGTAAGTTCACATGTTCGAGACGGCATTTCTGGCCAAAATTTCTTTTTGATCAAAAATATTTTTTACGTTCAAACAGCTCTCCTGTGAAGTCATGACTTGCGACATACGCCTAGTTTCCTGCATCGGGTTACAAATAAGCAGAGCAACGACAGTCCATCATTACTTTGAGACATGAAGGTCAGTCAATCCGGAACATTTCAAGTTGAAAAAACCATCAAGCACTATGAAGAAACTGGCTCTCATGAGGACCGCCACAGGAAAGGAAGACCCAGAGTTACTCTGCTGCAGAGGATTAGTTAATTACAGTTACCAAACTCAGAAATTGGAGCCCCAAAAAGTGCTTCACAGAGTTCAAGTAACAGACACATCTCAACATCAACTGTTCAGAGGAGACTGCGTGAATCAGGCCTTCATGGTTGAATTGCTGCTAAGAAACCACTACTAAAGGACACGAATAAGAAGAAGAAACTTGCTTGGACCAAGAAACACAAGCAATGGACATTAGACCGGTGGAAATATGTCCTTTAGTTTGATGAGTCCACATTTGAGAATTTCGGTTCCAACCGCAGTGTCTTTGTGAGATGCAGAGTAGGTGAATGGATGATCTCCGCATGTGTGGTTCCCACCGTGGAGCATGGAGGAGGAGGTGGTATTGTGTGGGGGTGCTTTGCTGGTGACACTGTCAGTGATTTATTTAGAATTCAAGGCACACTTAACCAGCATGGCTACCACAGCATTCTGCAGCCATACACCATCCCATCTGGTATGCGCTTAGTTTTCAACAGGACAATGACCCAACACACCTCCAAGTCTGTGTAAGGGCTATTTGACCAAGAAGTAGGGTGATGGAGTGCAGCATTAGATGACATGGGCTCCATAGTCACCCGACCTCAACCCAGTTGAGATGATTTGGGATGAGTTGGACCGCAGAGTGAAGAAAAAGCAGCCAACAAGTGCTCAGCATATGTGGGAACACCTTCAAGACTGTTGGATAAGCATTCCAGGTGAAGCTGGTTGATAGAATGCCGTAAGTGTGCAAGATTTTCATCAAGACAAAGAGTGGCTACTTTTAAGAAACTAAAAAATAACATATATTTTGATTTGTTTAACATTTTTTATGTTACTACATGATTCAATGTGTCATTTCATAGTTTTGATGTCTTCACTGTTATTCTACAATCTAGAAACTAGTTAAAATAAAGAGAAAACCTTGAATGAGTAGGTGTGTCCAAACTTTTGACTGGTACTGTTGGTAGGCAGACAGCAGATACTGCCATGTATTTCAGGTATGCTTAGGCAAATATTTGTATGTTGAAATCAGCTTTAGTTTTTGAGATATTCAACAGTAAATTGTTTGCTAATAAACTTAGCTAGCTAGCTTGCAATACAATACTTGTTACTTACATCTGTTTGGAACCCTATCTTGAATCATGCATCTCATTTTGTGAGATTGAAATGTCATAATCTACAGTCATAATCATAACCAATGTTAACCCTCGTCATTTATTTTACAAAGCTAGCTAGTAAAATTATTTACGGTT
This sequence comes from Salmo salar, assembly GCF_965601325.2. Classification (NCBI taxonomy): domain Eukaryota; kingdom Metazoa; phylum Chordata; class Actinopteri; order Salmoniformes; family Salmonidae; genus Salmo; species Salmo salar. The sequence continues at coordinate 39,034,773 of NC_138297.1, read as the reverse complement.
GCTGATGTTACACGTTAGCTAACAAGTTACAAACCCGAGGTGTGGCTCATAACAGGTTAGCAGGTGCCAGGCTAATTAGGGAGCCAATTCCAGTCATGTGCTAACGTTTGCTGGTAAGCATAGCTTTATGTGGCTGGTTGTAGCTTGCTGTTGAGTAGCCATATCTATGACTGAAAAGAAAATACGTTTTACAATTGAGATACAAAATATTGGTAGTTGTTTAGCTAACTTAGAAAGCTAGCTAGCCATCTACCTAGCTAAGCTAGCAAACAGAAAAATACTTAGATTTCACCCACTGTAACACAGTAGTATGTTAGCCAGCAATACACAATATGGGTTTCAGTAAATACACTAAAGTTAGCTAGCTAGCAAGGTGGCTTGAGGGAAAAATAACTTAGCTAGGCACCATATTTGTCATCTGCCCTCTTGGTGCTGGCATCGGCTGTAGCTAAGCTTCTAAACTTAGCTAAATCCAATTCTTTGTTTTGCTATATTCCGGTTGAATGTCACCATGTAGCTAGTAGATGGTCAATCGTCAAATTCGTGTTGATGAGAGGATTCACTTGAAGCCATTGCGTCTGGTCAGTTCTTTCATTTTTGTCCAAAGTATTGTCTTATTTATATTTTAACCTTTATTTAACTGGGCAAGTCAGTTAAGAACAAATTCTTATTTACAATGAAAGCCTAGGAACAGTGTCGGGTGCCTTGTTCAGGGGCAGAATGACAGATTTTTACCTTGTCAGTTTGGGGATTCGATCTAGCAACCTTTCGGTTACTGACCCAACACTCTAACCATTAGGCTACCTGTTAGTGTCCACCTCCTTTTTAAAAAAGCACACCTTGGGGGAGGTGGGGCCAGAGCATGAAGCACCACCCAACACAAGTTGTAGTCTTTCAGAGACTGGAAAAAATGTGTCTGCTTGTATAATTAGCAATGAATCTGCTGACATGAACCCCCCCAGACCTTCCTTCCTCCTGGGCAATTATGTGTGAAACACATCTCACTGTCCTAGAAAATGCCTCGGATATGACAAAAACAAGCCCAGATTTCCCCAGGGTGAAATTCCCCTTAAAACAGTGGTGTTGCAATGAAGTCATGCTGATTGAATATGAATGGCAAAGATGACACGAGACAAAACAACGAGGCTTAACAGTTGCCTGAAATAATATGATTCGCCTAGTGTTGTACATGCTGTCTCTAGACCTAAGAGTGGAGGCCCCTTATAGAGTTACCAATTATCCGTAATGTAAGGCCAACTAACTGCAGACTACTGAGCCTGACAATCAACCAAAATTACATGGATGGAAAACATCCACAGTAAAATCTGTCCTCAGAGGGCCAACTGTCTAAAAACATAATAGGATCTTGAGATCAGGCACTGTTGCAACCCCTTACAAAAATAAATGTCTTGCTGTTTCTGGCAAATTTGCTGCAAACTAAATAGTGTGCCACAAAATGTTGGTAGAAGTTTGCTAAACTTCCTAATAAACTTTAACATTTTATTAGCTAAATGATGCCTAGTTAGCAATATCGTGTTTTATGGGATCGAGGGAAACACATTTTGTTCATAGTTAGCTAACATTAGCTATCATATTTTAGCGTAATTCATGTGATAGGTAGGTAGCTAGCTAACTAATGATTTTCCCAAACGTACATTTTTAGGTGAAAATGTTGCTGTCTTTTAATACCAATATGCTAGTGTCACGGTTCAGTAGCATGTTAGCTAGCACAACAGCTAAGGTAGCTGGCTAGCAACAATATAAGTTGATTTTACATCAAAGCAAAACGTAACTTTTGCAGATGGATATCCCTCCCCTACCTGTGGGGTTGGAAGAGGCTATATTATGAGGAGGATGCATCAACACCATAGGAAATATGTTTGTGGTGCACTCACTCAAAACACTTTGAGTGATAAATGAGTGTATTCTCTTAAAAGGTAAGTAAATATTAAAATTTCGCAGGAAGAAATGGCAGCAGTTTTACGGGCGCCCAACCAATTGTGCCATCATGGGTTTTTTGCGTTATTTGTAACTTATTTTGTACATAATGTTTCTGCAACAGTATCTTACGGGGAAAAAAGCGCTTCTGGATATCAGGACAGCGATCACTCCCCTCAGATTAGACAAATAGTTTTTCTACAACAAGGAGGACGCACAGGACATTCTCCAAACACCCGACAGGGCCGTCATCTCCGTTATTTGCAAGAGGAAGCGACGCAGGTACAGAGAACAAAGAGCCGGATGCCTCGTCAGGACCCGGAGAAGGCGAGTGGGAAAGCTGTCGTTACCGTCAATACTACTCACCAACGTGCAATGATTGGAAAATAAATTAGACGAGTTACGATCACGAATATCCTACCAACGGGACATCAAAAACTGTAATATCCTATGTTTCACGGAATCGTGGCTGAATGAAGACATGGATATTCAGCTAGTGGGATATACGCTGCACCGGCAAGATAGAACATCACACTCCGGTAAGACGAGGGGGGAGGTCTGTGCATATTTTTAAACAACATCTGGTGCACGAAATCTAAGGAAGTCTCTAGATTTTGTTCGCCTGAAGTAGAGTATATTGTGATAAATTGCAGGCCACACTACTTGCCTAGAGAGTTTTAGCTATACTTTTCGTGGCTGTTTATTTACCACCACAGACAGATGCTGGCACTAAGACAGCACTCAGTCAGCTGTATAAGGAAATAAGCAAACAGGAAACCACTCACCCAGAGGCGGCGCTCCTAGTGGCCGGAGACTTCAATGCAGGGAAACTTAAATCAGTTCTAACAAATTTCTATCAACATGTTAAATGTGCAGCCAGAGGGAAAGAAATTCTAGACCACCTGTACTCCACACACAGAGACGCGTACAAAGCTCTCCCTCACCCTCCATTTGGTAAATCCAACCACAACGCTATCCTCCTGATTCCTGCTTACAAGCTAAAATTAAAGCAGGAAGCACCAGTGACTCAGTCTATACAAAAGTGGTCAGATGAAGCAGATGCTAAACTACAGGACTGTTTTGCTATCACAGACTGGAACATGTTCCGGGATTCTTCCGATGGCATTGAGGAATACACCACATCAGTCACTGGCTTTATCAATAAGTGCATCGAGGATGTCATCCCCACAGTGACTGTACGTACATAGCCCAACCAGAGGCTATGGATTACAGGCAACAATCGAACTGAGCTAAAGGGTAGAGCTGCCACTTTCAAGGTGCGGGACTCTAACCCGGAAGCTTACAAGAAATCCTGCTATGCCTTGTGACGAACCATCAAACAGGCAAAGCGTCAATACAGGGCTAAGATTGAACCATACTACACCGGCTCCGACACTCGTCTTATATGGCAGGGCTTGCAAACTATTACAGAATACAAAGGCAAGCACAGCCACGAGCTGCCCAGTGACACGAGCCTACCAGACGAGCTAAATCACTTCTATGCTCGCTTCGAGGCAAGCAAAATTGAGGCATGCATGAGAGCATCAGCTGTTCCGGACGACTGTGTGATCACGCTCTCCGTAGCCGATGTGAGTAAGACCTTTTAAACAGGTCAACATACACAAGGCTACGGGGCCAGACGGATTACAAGGACGTGTGCTCCGGGCATGTACTGACCAACTAGCAGGTGTCTTCACTGAAATTTTCAACATGTCCCTGATTGAGTTGGTAATACCAACATGTTTCAAGCAGACCACCATAGTCTGTGCTCAAGAACACAAAAGCAAACTGCCTAAATGACTACAGACCCGTAGCCATGAAGTGCTTTGAAAGGTTGGCAATGGCTCACATCAACACCATTATCCCAGAAACCCTAGACCCACTCCAATTTGCATACCGCCAAACAGATCCACAGATGATGCAATCTCTATTGCACTCCACACTGCCCTTTCCCACCTGGACAAAAGGAACACCTGTGTGAGAATGCTATTCATTGACTACAGCTCAGCGTTCAACACCAAAACTCATCACTAACCTAAGGATCCTGGGACTAAACACCTCCCTCTGCAACTGGATCCTGGACTTCCTGACGGGCCGCCCCCAGGTGGTGACGGTAGGTAGCAACACATCTGCAAAGCTGATCCTCAACACTGGAGCTCCCGAGGGGTGAGTGCTCAGTCCCCTCCTGTACTCCCTGTTCACCCACGACTGCATGGCTAGGCACGACTCCAACACCATCATTAAGTTTGCAGACGACACAACAGTGGTAGAACTGATCACCGACAATGACGAGACAGCCTATAGGGAGGAGGTTAGAGACCTGGTGCTAGAATAACAACCTATCCTACAATGTAACCAAGACTAAGAGAGATGATTGTGGACTACAGGAAAAGGAGGAACTAGCACACCCCCATTCTCATTGACGGGGCTGTAGTGGAGCAGGTTGAGAGCTTCACGTTCTTTGGTGTCCACATCAACAACAAACTAGAATGGTCCAAACACTCCAAGACAGTCGTGAAGAGGGCACATCAAAGTCTATTCCCCCTCAGGAAACTAAAAGGATTTGGCATGGGTCCTGAGATCCTCAAAAGGTTCTACAGCTGCAACATCAAGAGCATTCTGACTGGTTGCATCACTGCCTGGTACAGCAACTACTTGGCCTCTGACCGCAAGGCACTACAGAGGGTAGTGCGTACGGCCCAGTACATCACTGGGGCTAAGCTGCCTGCCATCCAGAACCTCTACACTAGGTGGTGTCAGAGGAAGGTCCTAGAAATTGTCAAAGTCACCAGCCACCCCAGTCATAGACTGTTCTCTCTACTACCGCATGGCAAGCGGTACCGGAGTGCCAAGTCTAGGACAAAAAGGCTTCTCAACAGTTTTTACCCCCAAGCCATAAGACTCCTTAACAGTAATCAAGTGGCTACCTGGACTATTTGCATTGTGTTCCCCCAACCCCTCTTTTGCGCTGCTGCAACTCTCTGTTTATCATATATGCATAGTCACTTTAACTATACATTCATGTACATACATCCTCAAATTGGCTAACCGGGCTATCTGCATTGTGTCCCGCCACCCACCACCCTCTCTTTTATGCTACTGCTACTCTCTTTTCATCATATATGCATAGTCACTAAACATATCTACATGTACATACTACCTCAATCAGCCTGACTAACCGGTGTCTGTATGTAACCTCGCTACTTTTATTGCCTCGCTACTGTATATAGCCTGTCTTTTTACTGTTGTTTTATTTCTTTACTTAACTATTGTTCACGTAATACATTTTTTGCCCTATTGGTTAGAGCCTGTAATTAAGCCTTTCACTGTAAGGTCTTCACCTGTTGTATTCGGCACACGTGACAAATCAACTTTGATTTGATTTGAAATGTATGTATTATTCTCATAAATATACAAATACATTCATTATTTTTAACAATTAGATATTTAATTGCTTTAAACTAGTCGTTAGCTCATCTTGATCATGTGTTGTTCTTTCTCTCATTCTAGAAGCTATCAGTTAAAAGGCCACAATACAGATTGAGGCCTTCAATCAAACAGAGGACAGAGAAATATGTGTGCACCAGACAGGTCAAGGCTACTTGCATGCATGGTTTTGAGAAGTTACTATTAAAAAGTTGTTGGGTTGTTTGGATGACCCAATTGCTGGGTTGCAGGCATTGAGTCAATACTTGTGTTGTCTGTAAATACAGCAAGGTTGGGTTGTTGGTGCTGGGTTATTAAGGCTGGGCTATGGATATTTGACCAAGCCAAGTCTTCTAGTTCTAGTGCGACTGTGTGACTGACTGGAAAATGGCTAATGTTATTTCGACAGACTAAAAACCGTAAAAACGGTGAGTAACAAAAGTTCCGAATTATAATTTTGATGGTAATTCAGGTTAAAAAAGTGTCCTATCATAATTAGGTTAGCTTGAGCATTAGCTAGCTAGCCATTTTTTGTGATAATATCTCGGGCTTTGGTAATGCTTGCTAGCTAGCTAACGTTAGCCTCGTGACCATGCTCGTGACACTAGCTTACTGAAGTGTGGTCGAGGGAAAATAAGTAAATGTTTACAATGTTTTGTTGGCTAACTAGCTAACTATGTCAGTGTTTGTAATGGCTAGCTAGCTAGCTACCTTAGTTAGCTAAGTCTGACACTTCTTTTGGACTGTTTCACTTGTTAGCTAATGTTAGCTGGCTAGCTAGCTAGGTTACCATTGTTAGAGTTGACTTATTCTCCATCTGGGTTAATTTAACCAAGCTATTTGGCAGGCTATCTCATGCTTGCACGGTGATTGAATGAGTTAGCTAGCATTGATGTGCTGGTTTTCAATGGTTTTTGACAGTGGCAGCTTTAGTCGTACTTGTGAAGTTGAGGAGGATGGATGCAAATTCTGTTAGCTAGCTAATGTTAATTGACCTTAAATTTGATGTAGCCAAGTTAGTTTAGCTAGCAAGCTATATTTCTTGTACTTAAATGCAAAGGTCAAAACAAATGAATGGACAGTGTTGTAAAGATTCAATGAATGAGTGGAACCTGGCTTTTTTGATTCCAATGTTTGAGGATAAGTAAATCCGATAAAGTATTTTTGATAGTGGGGACAGAGCTTTGAGATGAAAAAGACACTGATTTTCATTGACCCTGTGTAAAACACCATCTGACTTGTCCACATTTTCATTGATAACCAATACTATAACCTTAATGGAAACTTGAAATATCTTCACTAGAGCCTCTTAGAACCATGTAGCAACTTTGAGACTAGATACATTACATGCACAGCTACCATAGATAGTCTGGCCTTCATTTTACCATACTTGCTTTATTGGTCATTTGCACAATATATTCTGTCACAGTGACCAACCTGACAAACATCAGAGGCTGGGAGCAGTTTGCTCAAGGGCACAACAGCAGTAGGAAGTATACAGAGATATTGTAGCTGGTAACCCTCTGGCTGATGGATCACTCCCTGCAGATTTCCCCGCGGCGCTTGGAGGTTTGAATATCGGACTGCCTTTCTAACCTCAAAGTTTCTGCCGCCCTTATTCATTTGGTTATTTTCTCAGTCCCCTGCATTTGTTCAACCATTTGACCTGGTTGATCAACCCTTCCCTCAATGTATTTAATTTAGAAATGTGGGTGAAACTATCCCTTAAAATCTCCCCCCTAGCATTTTTTTTTTACTTATTTTTTATTTCACCTTTATTTAACCAGGTAAGCTGGTTGAGAACAAGTTCTCATTTACAACTGCGACCTGGCCAAGATAAAGCAAAGCAGTGCGACAGAAACAACAACACAGAGTTACACATGGAATAAATAAGCGTACAGTCAATAACACAATAGGAAAAAAGAAAGTCAATATACAGTGTGTGCAAATGGCATGAGGAGGTAAGGCAATAAATAAGCCATAGTAGCAAAGTAATGACAATTTAGCAGATTAAAACTGGAGTGATAGATGAGCAGATGATGATGAGCAGATGATGGTGTGTAAGTCTTTCCCCCTTCTGATAACCAGGCGGCGAATCGCATCTCTGCATGCCTGTCAGACATATCAGTGTGGATGACGGATCACCAGCTCAAGCTGAACCTCGGCAAGACGGAGCTGCTCTTCCTCCCGGGGAAGGACTGCCCGTTCCATGATCTCGCCATCACGGTTGACAACTCCCTTGTGTCCTCCTCCCAGAGTGCTAAGAACCTTGGCGTGATCCTGGACAACACCCTGTCGTTCTCCACTAACATCAAGGCGGTGACCCGATCCTGTAGGTTCATGCTCTACAACATTCGCAGAGTACGACCCTGCCTCACACAGGAAGCGGCGCAGGTCCTAATCCAGGCACTTGTCATCTCCCGTCTGGATTACTGCAACTCGCTGTTGGCTGGGCTCCCTGCCTGTGCCATTAAACCCCTACAACTCATCCAGAACGCCGCAGCCCGTCTGGTGTTCAACCTTCCCAAGTTCTCTCACGTCACCCCGCTCCTCCGCTCTCTCCACTGGCTTCCAGTTGAAGCTCGCATCCGCTACAAGACCATGGTGATTGCCTACGGAGCTGTGAAGGGAACGGCACCTCCATACCTTCAGGCTCTGATCAGGCCCTACACCCAAACAAGGGCACTGCGTTCATCCACCACTGGCCTGCTGGCCCCCCTACCTCTGAGGAAGCACAGTTCCCGCTCAGCCCAGTCAAAACTGTTCGCTGCTCTGGCACCCCAATGGTGGAACAAGCTCCCTCACGACGCCAGGACAGCGGAGTCAATCACCACCTTCCGGAGACACCTGAAACCCCACCTCTTTAAGGAATACCTAGGATAGGATAAAGTAATCCTTCTAACCCCCCCCCCCCCCCCCCTTAAAATATTTAGATGCACTATTGTAAAGTGGTTGTTCCACTGGATATCATAAGGTGAATGCACCATTTTGTAAGTCGCTCTGGATAAGAGCGTCTGCTAAATGACTTAAATGTAAATGTAAATGTAAGTAGTGATACTGGTGTGTAAAAGAGCAGCAAAGTAAATAAAAACAATATGGGGATGAGGTAGGTAGATTGGGTGGGCTATTTAGAGATGGACTATGTACAGCTGCAGCGATCGGTTAGCTGCTCAGATAGCTGATGTTTAAAGTTAGTGAGGGAAATGGAAGTCTCCAGCTTCAGTGATTTTTGCAATTCGTTCCAGTCACTGGCAGCAGAGAACTGGAACGAAAGGCGGGCAAAGGTGTTGGCTTTGGGGATGACCAGTGAGATATACCTGCTGGAGTGCGTGCTACGGGTGGGTGTTGTTATCATGACTAGTGAGATGAGATAAGGCGGAGCTTTACCTAGCATAGACTTATAGATGACCTGAAGCGAGGGCCAGCCGACTAGAGCATACCGGTCGCAGTGGTGGGTGGTATAAGGCGCTTTGGTAACAAAACGGATGGCACTGTGATTGACTACGTCCAATTTGCTGAGTAGAGTATTGGAAGCTATTTTGTAGATGACATCGCCGAAGTTGAGGATCGGTAGGATAGTCAGTTTTACTAGGGTAAGTTTGGTGGCGTGAGTGAAGGAGACTTTGTTGCGAAATAGAAAGCCGATTATAGATTTGATTTTGGATTGGAGATGTTAGATATGAGTCTGGAAGGAGAGTTTACAGTCTAGCCAGACACCTAGGTATGTGTAGTTGTCCATATATTCTAGGTCAGAACTGTCCAGAGTAGTGATGCAAGTCGGGCGGGCGGGTGCGCGCAGCGAATGATTGAAAAGCATGCATTTGGTTTTACTAGCATTTTTAAGAGCAGTTGGAGGCCACGGAAGGAGTGGTGTATTGCATTGAAGCTCGTATGGAGGTTAGTTAACTTCTTTGGGATAAGGGGCAGTATTTTCACGGCCAGATAAAAAATGTACCCGATTTAATCTGGTTACTACTCCTGCCTAGAAACTAGAATATGCATATAATTAGTAGATTTGGATAGAAAACACTCTAAAGTTTCTAAAACTGTTTGAATGGTGTCTGTGAGTATAACAGAACTCATATGGCAGGCCAAAACCTGAGAAGATTCCATACAGGAAGTGCCCTGTCTGACAATTTGTTGTCCTTCTGTTGCATCTCTATCGACACTACATTATCTGTGCTGTAACGTGACACTTTCTAAGGCTTGCATTGGCTCTCTAAAGCCGCCAGAAAGTGGAATGGGGTGTCTGCTGTCTCTGGGCAAAGTACAGCAGCTCTGTTTGTGAGTGGTCAGCCTGGGGACAGTGAGACTGGAGATGCGCGGTCACGAGACTTCTCCGTTTTTTTTTCTTTCAGCCTTTGAATGAATACAACGTTGCCCGGTTGGAATATTATCTCTATTTTACGAGAAAAATAGCATAAAAACTGATTGTAAACAGCTTTTGACATGCTTCTAAGTACGGAAATGGAATATTTTGAAATGTTTTGTCACGAAATGCACTCTCGCGTCATCCTTCGGATAGTGACCTGAACGCACGAACAAAACGGAGGTATTTGGATATAACTATGGATTATTTGGAACCAAAACAACATTTGTTGTTGAAGTAGAAGTCCTGGGAGTGCATTCTGACGAAGAACAGCAAAGGTAATCCAATTTTTCTAATAGTAATTCTGAGTTTAGGTTGTCCCAAACTTGGTGGGTGTCAAATTAGCTAGCCGTGATGGCCGAGCAATGTACTCAGAATATTGCAAAATGTGCTTTCGCCGAAAAGCTATTTTAAAATCGGACATAGCGATTGTATAAAGGAGTTCTGTATCTATAATTCTTAAAATAATTGTTATGTTTTTTGTGAACGTTTATCATGAGTAATTTACTAAATTCACCGGATGTTTTCGGTGGGTATGCTAGTTCTGAACATCACATGCTAATGTAAAAAGCTGTTTTTTGATATAAATATGAACTTGATTGAACAAAACATGCATGTATTGTATAACATAATGTCCTAGGAGTGTCATCTGATGAAGATCATCAAAGGTTAGTGCTGCATTTAGCTGTGGTTTGGGTTTACGTGACATATATGCTTGCTTGGAAAATGGCTGTGTGATTATTTGTGTCTATGTACTCTCCTAACATAATCTAATGTTTTGTTTTCGCTGTAAAGCCTTTTTGAAATCGGACAATGTGGTTAGATTAAGGGTAACCCAGCAGCGAGCTGCCCAGCGACATGAGCCTACCAATAGAGCTAAATGCCTTCTATGCTAAATTTAAGGCAAGTAACACTGAACCATGCATGAGAGCACCAGCTGTTCCAGATGACTGTGTGAGCTCGCTCTCTGTAGTCGATGTGAGTAAGAGCTTTAAACAGGTTAACATTTGTGAGGCCACAGTGCCAGACGGTATACCAGGATGCTTACTCAGAGCATGCGCTGACGAGCTGGCAAGTGTCTTCACTGACATTTTCAACCTATCCCTGACCCGGTCTGTAATACCAACTTACTTCAAGCAGACCCCATAGTTCCCGTGCCCAAGAATACCAAAGTAACCTGCCAAATTACTATCGCCCCATAACACTCATCTATAGCCTTGACATGCTGGTCATGGCTCACATCAACACCATCATCCCAGACAACCTGGACCCACTCCAATTTGCATACCGCCCCAACAGATCCACAGATGATGCACTCTTTATTGCACTCCACACTGCCCTCACCCACCTGGACAAAATGAATACCTACCATATGTAAGAGTGCTGTTCATCGACTACTCTTCAGCAATCAAGACCATAGTCCCCTCCAATCTCTAGTGATGTTACGTTTGATACTGGAGCTCCAAGGCATGCGTCAAAATCAATAAGCAGCTAACGTTGAAGCAGTGTGCTGATGCAGGTATCACTTTATCAAATGTAAGTCATCAATGATGTCCAAAGCTTTGTTTGATCATGTGCTTTTTTAAACCGTGTGTTGCAAAATGCGAGATCCCACTGATTTCAACGTGGTTCTGGTGCTTTCTCCGATGCCAAACTGCTTTCGAACACTGACATATACTGGACACCATACTTACAGTGCATTCAGAAAGTATTCAGACCCCTTGAATGTTTCCACATTTTGTTACGTTACAGCTTTATTCTAAAATTGATTAGAAGGATTTTCCCCCCCTCATCAATCTACACACAATACCGCATGAAGACAAAGCAAAAACAGGTATTTAGAATTTTTTGTACATTTATAACAAATAAAAAACTGGTATCACATTTACATAAATATTCAGATCCTTTACTCAGTACTTTGTTGAAGCACTTTTGGCAGTGGGGGAGTGTCACTGCACAGCTTTTTTCAGGTCTCTCCAGGGATGTTCGATCGGGTTCAAGTCTGGGTTCTGGCTGGGCCTCTCAAGGACATTCAGAGGCTTGTCGCAAAGTCACTCCTGCACTGTCTTGGCTGTATGCTTAGGGTCATTGTCCTGTTGGAATGTGGTATTCCAACTGATTATAGGCTACTAAAGCCAACAACTGCTGCGGTACAGCGCTTTAATGAAAGACATTTATTTTCTCCAATGTTATCTGATAATCACAGTCTGGTATTAGTTGCTGACCAGAAGACATCACTAATGTGCATTGTGAACAGATAATGAAGCTCAGAGTAATGAAACATTAATGAAACATCTAGAAACTAGGCATATGTCACAAGTCACGACTTCACAGGATAGCCTTTTGAACGTAAAAAAAAGTTTTATCAAAATGTTTTTTTTTGCCCGAAATGCCTTCTCGAACATGTGAACTTTCATGTGCCTTAATAACAAACTTGTATGCCATCTTTAAATACGAATAAAATGGTTACATCACGAGCCTTGTTGGTTAAGCCACATAAAAAGAGAGTAACCTTCCCACTTGCCATGATTGGCTGAGATAATGAGAGGGCTGGACATGCCGAGAGATGAGTTCGGATTGGTCTGCCATATAGAAGGTTTCTGTCTATTTGGCTCGTCAGTCTGTGTTGGTAATCAATTTTTTTAATGTTTTGTGCAGTGGAGCTGCATAAGTATTGCTCTCCACTTTCTGGAGGATCAAGTTTTGAAATCAGTGGAATTAAAGTATTGTAGCTAAAGAGATGGAGAAAACACCTGTCTCTCGATTACATCTTCAAACTAAGGATAACTGTGGAATGCATTCCTGACCAGGAGGCGCATCCATCATGAATGATGATGTATACAGGTAAGATAGCTACGTACATTTTCAGATATTACACGTTTCCAATTTTGACAAAGTGGTTTCATTTCAAGCTAAAGTGTACTGTTAGCTAGCTAGCTAACATTAGCTGGCTGGCTCCCTAGCTGACGTTATTATTCGTATTCCAGAGCCGTATGCTTTTCTAGTTAGAGCCTAATGTTAGCTAGCTAACATTGAAAATGGTTGGTTAGCTCTCAGCACTGTGGCATTGTTGGCACTGTTCATTGTTGTTTAACTAGCCACCATTAGCTGGCTGGCTCGTTAGCTGATGTTATGTGATGTGTGTACAAGACCCGTTGAATATGGCCAGTAAAAAAGTGTAATGAAATTGTTGCCAGAAGAGCTTGTTAGGCTGTTTTCATGTTATCCAATCATTGTGTGTGCTCCAAGAGTGAAACGAGATAGGTGGGGTTAAAGCTTAAGAGGGTGTGAACAATGTCGAGTGGGTGTAGACAAAGAAGAGCTCTTCACTAGATACCAAAACAAAAACATGTCCAAAACAAGGCCATATTCTCAAAAGTGAGTTTACAAGTTGATCAACTTGAAAAGCAGAATTACTTTCCCATTGTTCCTCAAATGCAGTGTATGATTATACCATTGTGTAGCTCTGAGTCTCTACTTTTATCCAATGTAAAAACACAATTTCAAGACCAAATCCAGGTGGTGAGTCACATTTTTCGGCACAATTTGGTAAAAGCGTTGAAGCCTTTAGAAAGACTTCCAAGCTCACTTCCAAGCTCATCACCAAGCTCAGGACCCTGGGACTGAACACCTCCCACTACAACATCTGAGAATGTAATAGAATGCCCTGAAACTCGTGGTTTAGGCACATTAGGCCAACATGTCAAATTATGCTGGCTTGCAAGGTGATGTATAATTCCTATTGGAATTTTTATTCACCTGCAACCGGCATTCAGAATGTCTGACAGGGATTGAAAACCCAAGCTATGAGACTACCTAAAGCGTCTAAACTGGAACAACCATTTCAGTAGGGTGCAATTTATCCAAGTAACATATTGGACATATTGGATTCATTTAGGAAATATTTGTAATATATATTTGAGTAGCAAAAGATGAATTAATTAATTAATCAATCAATGTACAAAACATACATATTGAAACAAACATTTCTAAAAACCAACTTGCAATAGAGAATGCTGGGAAATGTGATAATGATGTGGTTTGGTTTGATTAATGATGTGGTTTTGTTAAAGGTGATGTGTATGAGTTTCAGGCTCCAATATTAGGGTAAAACTAGGCCTTCAAAATAAGGCCTTATCCTGTCAAGGTATAGGGGGCAGTATTTTCTATTTCGGATGAAAAGCGTGCCCAGAGTAAACGGCCTAATACTCGGGCCCAGAGTCGAATATTTGCATATTATTAGTAGATTTGGATAGAAAACACTCTGAAGTTTCTAAAACTGTTTGAATGGTGTCTGTGAGTATAACACAACTCATATGGCAGGCAAAAACATCAGAAAAATACAACCAGGAAATGAAAATCTGGTGCCTGTAGTTTTTTCAAGTCATTGCCAATCGAACACACAGTGAGTTAGCCTGTTAGGGCTAGGGGGAAGTATTGACACGGCCGGATAAAAAACGTACCCGATTTAATCTGGTTACTACTCCTGCCCAGTAACTAGAATATGCATATAATTATTGGCTTTGGATAGAAAACACCCTAAAGTTTGTAAAACTGTTTGAATGGTGTCTGTGAGTATAACAGAACTCAAATGGCAGGCCAAAACCTGAGAAGATTCCATGCAGGAAGTGGCCTGTCTGAGAAGTTGTGTTTCAGGGAACGTGCAATTGGCATGCTGACTGCAGAAATGTCCACCAGAGCTGTTGTCAGATAATTTAATGTTAATTTCTCTACTGTAATCTGGCCTCCAACGTTGTTTTAGAGAATTTGGCAGTACGTCCAACTGGCCTCACAATCACAGACAATGTGCAACCATGCCAGCCCAGGACCTCCACATCCAGCTTCTTCACCTGCACGATCGTCTGAGGGGGGAGAGGTGCTGAGGAGTATTTATTTTTGTAAAAAAGCCCTTTTGTGGGGAAAAACTAATTCTGATTGGCTTGGCCTGACTCCTCAGTGGGTGGGACTAGCTGTCAAGTGGGTGGGCCTGTGCCCTCCCAGACCCACTTATGGCTGCACCCCTGCCCAGTCATGTGAAATCCGTAGAATAGGGCCTAATTTATTTATTTCAATTGACTGATTTCCTGAAATGAACTGAAACTTAGTCAAATCTTTGAAATTGTTGCATGTTGCATGTATATTTTTGTTCTGTATAACTGCCTTAATTTTGATGGGCCCCAGGAAGATTAGCTGCTGCCTTGGCTAATGCGGATCAGTAATAAATATGAATACCTCCCTATTCAGCTGCATGTGGACACACATACACATGCACACGACCCCTCCACCACCCTGCCTAATCCCCACATACCATCCCTCCCCTCCTCCGTCCATCCTCAGCAGCCTGTAGTCTAAGCAGGTTGTCATGCATTGTAGAGATCATTCTTATTGATATGTTTAGCTGGCTGCTTTCCTGTCTTCTGGGCCAGCCAATAAAGGCCAGTGCATTTCTATTCACTCAGTCCCACAATCAAAATGACCCTAAGGGTGACAACAAGGACGACAGCCATGGTTGTCAATTAGCCTGAATAACTGAATCATGTCCTTTGAAGATGAATTACTTTGCAAAGTGGCTGAGACAAGCCGTGTGGGTATTCGTTTAAAGTTAGATTTATGTATTTCACAGCCCCAATGCTAGGCCTACGTGCCAGATTGCACAAAGTGCCTAATTCAGACATATTACAACTAAAGTAGAGCAAATCTGACACTCATCACATAGAAAATGATTAATGGATTCAATGTACCCACTCAGAGTTGGAGGATAAAAAGGCTTTCAAAGATGTTTACTCCTCAACACTATTGTGTCAAACTGTCTGCGGGTCAACAATGAGAGCTTCAGGTTAAAGTTTGTCAATTCTGATTCAATTTAAACATTTTAAAAGGGTTTTTGCTCAGTCGTGATAAACTCTGAGTTGAGTTGACAATCTGAAAGGACCACGTGTATGTGGTGTGTGTGTGCACGTCTATGCCCTCTGAGCGTGTATCCTCTGATTGAACAACACCCCTCATGTCTGTTTGCATGGCCACTTATCAGCCTAATGTCCCTGCCTTCACATCTGTCTTCACACACTCCGAATCTAACCGAGAACTGAGGGGCGTCCTGTTACTTCCAGATGGCTGGAACATGGAGCATCTGACTCTAACTATGGTACGCCACAGTGTTGTGCGCCCATTAGGCCAGTGACGCACCACAGCATCTCTTCACAGGCTAATGTGATGTCAGCTTTTGTTATCTCTGTCACTGCCTGTTCTGCCTGCGTACTCTCCTGGAACTTCTTTGAGCTCAGAAAAACATAAGACCAAAGATGAGAGCCCTTCTTTTTCATTTGAGCACTTCATTTTGGGCTGGCTACACATCAAACCCATTTAGAGTAGACAAATTGACTCAATTCTCTCCATGTTTGTATCATACGTTAATTCCACCATGCCCCCTCTGTTAGGCTAAGTGTGAGAAGAAACACAACATTGTTGTCGGTTTGTCTTTTTTGCTGGTTCGTGATAGGAACATCCAGGGACGATGATCGCCTTTTCTTTCTCAATCTAATTTAAATTTATCCTGCCTGTTTCACCCTGTCCGGGGGTATTGATACCCCCGGACAGGGCCACAGTGTCTCCCGATGCCTCCTGTCTCAGCCTCCAGTATTTATGCTGCAATAGTTGATTTGTCGGAGGGCTAGGGTCAGTCTATTATATCTGGAGTATTTCTCCTGTCTCATCCGGGTGTACTGTGTGAATTTAAGTATGCTCCCATTAATTCTCTCTCTCTCTTTGTCTCTTTCTTTCTCTCTCTTCTCTCGGAGGATCTGAGCCCATGCCTCAGGACTACCTGGCCTGAGGACTCGTTGCTGTCCCCAGTCCACCTGGTCATGCTGCAGCTCCAGTTTCAACTGTTCTGCCTGCTATGGAACCCTGACTTGTTCATTGGACGTGCTATCTTGTCCCAGACTTGCTGTTTTGGACTCTCTCTCTACCGCACCTGCTGTCTCAAACTGTGAATGATCAGCTATGAAAAGCCAACTGACATTTACTCCTGAGGTGCTGACCTGTTGCCACCTCTACAACCACTGTGATTATTATTATCTGACCATTCTTGTCATCTATGAACGTTTGAACATCTTGGCAATGTTCTGTTATAATCTCCACCCAGCACAGCCAGAAGAGGTCTGGCCACCCCTCAGAGCCTGGTTCCTCTCAAGGTTTCTTCCTAGGTTCTGGCCTTGGGAGTTTTTCCTAGCCACCGTGCTTCTACATCTGCATTGCTTGCTGTTTGGGGTTTTAGGCTGGGTTTCTGTACAGCAATTTGTGACATCGGCTGATGTAAAAAGGGCTTTAGAAATAGATTTGATTGATTGGTAGTTGGATGTTGAATTGTTAACATAGGCTTGATTGTTTTTGAGCTAAATAATATACTTTTTCACTAAAGATTATCAATGGTCTGATGGATTTATTACTTAAGACAGTTGGGGAGCTCTGAGAATGGGATACTTAGGAATTTGCATTCAGAGCTGAACTAAGGCTTTGCCAAGGGAAAGTAAACACTTTGAAACTGGTGCAGTGGCATCTACATGTAAAAATACATTTTAGATAGTGACAGTGTTCACATTTCAGAACCGCTGTATTTTCCTGGGGGCCTGTCATGCCAAATAATGCCCCCCCGCGTCACAATGGGATTCGATAAACTTTTAGCGGCCGTTGCTATATCAATGGTGTGATGGCCTAATGATTCAAATTTTGGAGATCATTACAGCATAAATTAAGTACTTTTCATCCACACTATGGAAACAAGGCTGATTTTCCTCATACATTTTTCTGTTTAATTTGTTAGGGACAGACGTTCCGCGTGCGGAACGCCTCACCAATATCCAATGGTAGAGTGTGGCGCGAAATACAAATACCTCAAAAATGCTATAACTTCAATTTCTCAAACATATGACTATTTTACACCATTTTAAAGACAAGACTCTCGTTAATCTAACCACATTGTCCGATTTCAAAAAGGCTTTACAGCGAAAGCAAAACATTAGATTATGTCAGGAGAGTACCCTGCCAAAAAATAATCACACAGCCATTTTCAAAGCAAGCATATATGTCACAAAAACCAAAACCACAGCTAAATGCAGCACGAACCTTTGATGATCTTCATCAGATGACACTCCTAGGACATTATGTTATACAATACATGCATGTTTTGTTCAATCAAGTTCATATTTATATTAAAAAACAGCTTTTTACATTAGCATGTGATGTTCAGAACTAGCATACCCACCGAAAACATCCGGTGAATTTAGTAAATTACTCATGATAAACGTTCACAAAAAACATAACAATTATTTTAAGAATTATAGATACAGAACTCCTTTATACAATCGCTATGTCCGATTTTAAAATAGCTTATCGGCGAAAGCACCATCACGGCTAGCTAATTTGACACCCACCAAGTTTGGGACAACCTAAACTCAGAATTACTATTAGAAAAATTGGATTACCTTTGCTGTTCTTCGTCAGAATGCACTCCCAGGACTTCTACTTCAACAACAAATGTTGTTTTGGTTCCAAATAATCCATAGTTATATTGAAATAGCTCCATTTTGTTCATGCGTTCAGGTCACTATGCGAAGGGTAATGCGCGAGCGCGTTTCGTGACAAAAAATGTCATAATATTCCATTACCGTACTTAGAAGCATGTCAAACGCTGTTTAAAATCAATTTTTATGCTATTTTTCTCGTAAAATAGCGATAATATTCCACCCGGGCGATGTTGTATTCATTCAAAGGCTGAAAGAAAAAAATGGAGTCGTCTCGTGGAAGCGCATCTCCAGTATCACTGTTCCTAGCCTGACCACTCACAAAAACTCCTGGTGTTTTTCGCCCAGAGACTACAGACACCCCATTACACTTTCTGGCACCTTCTGAGAGCCAATGGAAGCCTTAGAAAATGTCACGTTACAGCACAGATGCTGTATTTTCGATAGAGATGCCACAGAAGGAGAACAAATTGTCAGACAGGGCACTTCCTGTATGGAATCTTCTCAGGTTTTTGGCCTGCCATATGAGTTCTGTTATACTCACAGACACCATTCAAACAGTTTTAGAAACTTTAGAGTGTTTTCTATCCAAATCTACTAATTATATCTATATTCTTGTTTCTGGGCAGGAGTAGTAACCAGATTAAATTGGGTACGTTTTTTATCCGGCCGTGAAAATACTGCCCCCTATCCCAAACAGGTTTAACAAGTTTTGTTTAGCTAATAAGATGAAAACATTACTTCGACACTACTTTCAGGTACCTTGTTAACATTTCAACAACATGAAATCCATGTCTTAAATGTTGCCATGTTTCAGAAATAGCAAAGAAAATGTGTAATCTGGTTGACACAATAATGTTACTTACCTTACAAATCACAAAGTCAGCTAATTTCCACTACATTCATATGCAAATCCATTTGATTCATACACTGGCTTGTCTGGCTGTCATGTTTTTTATTTTAACCTGCGCTTGCCTTATCTACACTGAAATAATGTTATTTCAGCAGTCCTCTATTACAATAAAAAAAAATCTATTAGTACACACTTGAGGTTGAATATATATGCATCTATTGTAGGTCCTATGATACAAATCAAATCAAATTGTGTTGGTCACATACAAATATTTAGCAGACTTTATTGCGGGTGTAGCGAAATGCTTGTAGTTAGGAGCTAGAAGCAGAGCTGCCATGTCTGTCGGCGCCATCTTCATACAACAGTGAATAATGTGAAACTAATAAATACCGTCAAGCGATACCTTAAAATGTACAATAATGAACACCTTGTAAAACAGCTGTGAAAACCAACCTATATTTAAGATTTTAATATAGAAACTTTGATCTTTTTTTTGGTACAGTTTTGTCCTTAATATCAATAGATTTTATTACATTTAAATTACATTTTAGTCATTTAGCAGACGCTCTTATCCAGAGCGACTTACAGTAGTGAATGCATACATTTCATACAATTTCATTTTTTTTTTTCTTCTGTGCTGGCCCCCCGTGGGAATCGAACCCACAACCCTGGCATTGCAAACACCATGCTCTACCAACTGAGCTACAGGGAAGGCTATGTAGGCATAGTGCAAAATTCAGGCACTTTTGCTTTCTTTGTTCAAATCAAATTGTATTTGTCACATGCGCCGAATACAACAGGTGTAGACCCTACCGTTGAAATGCTTACTTACAAGCCCTTAACCATCAATGGTTGGAAAAATACCCCCCAAAATGGAAATAAAAGTAACAAATAATTAAAGAGCAGCAGTAAAATAACAATAGCGAGGCTACATACAGGGGGTACCGGTACAGAGTCAATGTGCAGGGGCACCGGTTAGTCGAGGTAATTGAGGTAACATGTAGGTAGAGTTAAAGTAAGAACTAACAGAGAGTAGCAGCAGCGAAAAAGGTGTGTGGGGGGGCAATAAAATCAAATGAAATGTATTTATATAGCCCTTCTTACATCAGCTGATATCTCAAAGAACTGTACAGAAACCCAGCCTAAAACCCCAAACAGCAAGTAATGCAGGGGTAGAAGCATGGTGGCTAGGAAGAACTCCCTAGAAAGGCCAAAACCTAGGAAGAAACCTAGAAAGGAACCAGGCTATGACGGGTGGCCAGTCCTCTTCTGGCTGTGCCAGGTGGTGATTATAACAGAACATGGCCAAGATGTTCAAATGTTCATAAATGACCAGCATGGTCAAATAATAATAATCACAGTAGTTGTCAAGGGTGCAACAACTCAGCACCTCAAGAGTAAATGTCAGTTGGCTTTTCATAGCCGATCATTGAGAGTATCTCTACCGCTCCTGCTGTCTCTAGAGAGTTGAAAACAGCAGGTCTGGGACAGGTAGCACGTCCAGTGAACAGGTCAGGGTTCCATAGACGCAGGCTATGGGGGGGCAATGCAAATAGTCTGGGTAGCCATTGTTCAGGAGTCTTATGACTTGGGTGTAAAAGCTGATTAGAAGCCTCATGGACCTAGTCTTGGCGCTCCAGTACCGCTTGCCAAGCGCGGTAGCAGAGAGAGCAGTCTATGACTGGGGTGGCTGGAGTCTTTGACCATTTTTAAGGCCTTCCTCTGACACCGCCTGGTATAGATGTCCTGGATGCCAGGAAGCTTGGCCACAGTGATGTACTGGGCTGTACGCACTACCCTCTGTAGTGCCTTGCGGTCAGAGGACGAGCAGTTGCCATACCAGGCAGTGATTCAAACTGTCAGGATTCTCTTGATGATGCAGCTGTAGAACCTTTTGAGAATCTGAGGACCCAGTCGATGAAAATGGGGCGTGATCGGTCCTTCTTTTCCTGTAGTCCACAATCATCTCCTTTGTCTTGATCACGTTGAGGGAGAGGTTGTTGTCCTTACACCACACGGTCAGGTCTCTGACCTCCTCCCTACAGGCTGTCCAGGCCTACCACTGTTGTGTCATCGGCAAACTTAATGATGGTGTTGGAGTCGTGCCTGGCCGTGCAGTCATGAATGAACAGGGGCCCCCGTATTGAGGATCCAGTTGCAGAGAGAGGTGTTCAGTCCCAGGGTCTTTGGCTTAGTGAGGAGCTTTGAGGGCACTATGGTGTTGAACACTGAGCTGTAGTCAATGTATAGCATTCTCACAGAGGTGTTCCTTTTGTTCAGGTGGGAAAGGGCAGTGTGGAGTGCCCTTTCTCTGGCAGTCTCTATGGGGGTGCCACAGGGTTCAATTCTCGAGCCGACTCTTTTCTCTGTATATATCAATGATGTTGCTCTTGATGTGGGTGATTCTTTGATCCACCTCTACGCAGACGGCACCGTTCTGTATACATCTGGCCCTTTTTTGGACACTGTGTTAACAAACCTCCAAACGAGCTTCAATGCCATACAACACTTCTTCCGTGGCCTCCAACTGCTCTTAAATGCTAGTAAAACAAAATGCATGCTCTTCAACCGATCGCTGCCTGCACCCACCCACCCGACTAGCATCACTACTCTGGACGGTTCTGACTTAGAATATGTGGACAACTATAATATTCACTCATGCTGCCAAACATACCCTCGTAAAACTGACTATTCTATCTTCGGCAATGTCATTTACAAAATAGCCTCCAACACTCTACTCAGCAAATTGGATGCAGTCTATCCCAGTGCCATCTGTTTTGTCACCAAAGGCCCATATACTACCCACCACTGTGACATGTATGCTCTCGTTGGCTGGTCATCGCTACAGATTCGTCGCCAAACCCACTGGCTCCAGGTCATCTATAAGTCTTTGCTAGGCAAAGCGCCGCCTTATCTCAGCTCACTGGTCACCATAGCAACACCCACCCATAGCACACGCTCCAGCAGGTATATTTCATCCCCAAAGCCAACACCTCCTTTGGCCGCCTTTCCTTCAAGTGCCCTGCTGCCAATGACTGGAACGAATTGCAAAAATCACTGAAGTTGGAGACATATCTCCCTCACTAACTTTAAGCGTCAGATGTCTGAGCAGCTTACCGATCGCTGCAGCTGTACACAGCCCATCTGTAAATAGCCCATCCAACCAACTACCTACCTCATCCCCACATTTGTTTTTGTTTTTCTGCTCTTTTGCACACCAGTATTTCTACTTGCACATCCTCATCTGCACATCTATCACTCCAGTGTAAATTGTAATTACTTTGCCACTATTGGCCTATTTATTGCCTTACCTCCTTACTTCATTTTGCACACACTGTATACAGATTTTTCTATTGTGTTATTGACTGTACGTTTGTTTATCCCATGTGTAACTCTGTGTTGTTTTTGTCGCACTGCTTCGCTTTATCATGGCCAGGTCGCAGTTGTAAATGAGAACTTGTTCTCAACTGGCCTACCTGGTTAAATAAAGGTGAAATAAAAAATATATAAAATTGAGATTGCATCATCTATTGATCTGTTGAGGCGGCATGCATGGCTACAGACGTGAGTGCTACAGATCGGTAGTCATTTAGTCAAGTTACCTTAGTGTTCTTGGGCACAGGGACTATGGTGCTCTGCTTGAAACATGTTGGTTTTACAGACTCAATCAGGGACATGTTGAAAATGTCAATGAAGACACTTCCCAGTTGGTCAGTGCACGCTCAGAGTACATGTCCTGGTAATCTGTCTGGCCCTGCAGCCTTGTGAATGTTGACCTGTTTACAGGTCTTACTCACGTCGGCTGCAGAGAGCGTGATTACACAGTCGTCCGGAACGGTGTACTCCTCAATGCCATTGGAAATATTCCAGTCTGTGCTAGCAAAACTGTCCTGTAGCTTATCATCTGCTTCATCTGAACACTTTTTTATTGACCGAGTCACTGGTGCTTCCTGCTTTAATTTTATCTTGGAATCAGGAGGATAGAATTATGGTTAGATTTGCCAGATGGAGGGCGAGGTAGAGCTTTGTACACGTCTCTGTGTGTGGAGTAAAGGTGGTCTAGAGTTTTTTCCCTCTGGTTGCACATTTAACATGCTGGTAGAAATTAGTTCAAATGGATTTAAGGTTCCCTGCATTAAAGTCCCCGGCCACTAGGAGCGCCGCCTCTGGATGAGCGTTTTCCTGTTTGCTTATGGCCATATACAGCTCATTGAGTGCAGTCTTAGTGCCAGCATCAGTTTGTGGTGGTAAATTGACAGCTATGAAGAATATAGATGAAAAATCTCTAGGTAGAGAGTGTGGTCAACAGCTTAGCATGAGATACTCTACCTCAGGCTAGTAAAACCTCGAGACTTCCTTAGATATTGTGCACCAGCTGTTGTTTACAAATATACATAGACCCCCACCCCTTGTCTTACCAGAGGCTAACATACAGCAGTATGTTATTCATGTTGTTGTTCAGCCACGACTCAGTGATACTGTAAGATATTACAGTTTTTATGTCTTGTTAATTGAATATACGTGCTTGTAGTTCGTCCACTTTATTATCGAGCGATTGTACATTGGCCAATAGTACCGGTGGTATAGGCAGATTAGCCACTCGTTGCCGAATCCTCACAAGGCACCCAGATCTCCTTCTGCGATACCTTTTCCGTCTCTTTCTCCTGCGAATGACGGGGATGAGGGCCTGTTCGGGTGTCTGGAGTAAATCCCTCTTGTCCATTAAAGAAAAATTATTCCTCCAGTTCAAGGTGAGTAATCGCTGTTCTGATTCTGAAGCTCTTTTCGGTCATAAGAGGAGGAAGCAGCAATATTATGCACAAAATAATTTGCAAACACTGCGAAAAAACAAACAAAATAGCATGGTTGTATAAGAGCCCATAAAACGGCAGCCATCCCCTCTGGCGCCATCATACATCAATACATATGTAACCGATGTGAAATGGCTAGTTAGTTAGCAGTGGTGCGTGCTAATAGCGTTTCAATCAGTGACGTCACTCGCTCTGAGACTTGAAGTAGGGTTTCCCCTTGCGTTGCAAGGGCCATGGCTTTTGTGGCGCAATGGGTAACGATGCTTCGTGGGTGTCAGTTGTTGATGTGTGCAAGGGTCCCTGGTTCGAGCCCAGGTTGGGGCGAAGAGAGGGACGGAACCTACATTGATGCTGTTGACCCGGATCATTGGTTGCTGCGGAAAAAGGAGGAGGTCAAAAGGGGGGTGAGTGTAACCGATGTGAAATGGCTTGTTAGTTAGCGGTGGTGCGCGCTAATAGCATTTCAATCAGTGACGTCACTCGCTCTGAGACTTGAAGTAGGGTTTCCCCTTGCGTTGCAAGGGCCATGGCTTTTGTGGCGCGATGGGTAACGATGCTTCGTGGGTGTCAGTTGTTGATGTGTGCAAGGGTCCCTGGTTCGAGCCCAGGTTGGGGCGAAGAGAGGGACGGAACCTACATTGATGCTGTTGACCCGGATCATTGGTTGCTGCGGAAAAAGGAGGAGGTCAAAAGGGGGGTGAGTGTAACCAATGTGAAATGGCTTGTTAGTTAGCGGTGGTGCGCGCTAATAGCATTTCAATCAGTGACGTCACTCGCTCTGAGACTTGAAGTAGGGTTTCCCCTTGCGTTGCAAGGGCCGTGGCTTTTGTGGCGCGATGGGTAACGATGCTTCGTAGGTGTCAGTTGTTGATGTGTGCAAGGGTCCCTGGTTCGAGCCCGGGTTGGGGCGAAGAGAAAGACTGAACCTACATTGTTACACATACATGTTCTTAGTGTTTGCATTGCTAGTGTTTTTTAATATGTATGTCTCACATATTACATGCCCAGTATGACAGAGTAAGAAATATTTCTTAGCAGATAATGACAACATGACAATAACAGTAGGTGTAGATGATGTAATGAAAAGTTGGAGCGCGGTTGGTAATGGAGGAAATCAGGTGGTTGGGCTGAATTAAAATTATAATTTTTTCATTGAACCTTTTATTTAAACTAGGCAAGTCAGTTATTAAGAACAAATTATTTTTTACAATCGGCCAAACCCAGACAACGCTGGGCCAATTGTGCACCACTCTATGGGACTCCCAATCACACATGCCTGGACCAGGGTGTCTGTAGTGACACCTCCAGCACTGAGATGCAGTACCTTAGACTGCTGCGCCACTCTGGAACCCCTAGGTCCTGGAAAATAAGAACAGAGTTAAAGGGAACAGGGTAGGAGTGTCGTGGAAATTCTAATCAATAATGAAGAGAGAAAAGGTCAATCACCAATCAGGATATTACTTTATTCAAAACGTATTAAAAACATTGATTAATTAATGCAATAATGAAGCTTGTCAACGACCCACTCGTACGTGATTAGTTGAGAGCCCAACGAGCGGATTTGAGCCACAGCATTTTATAGCAAAGTACATCCTCCTCAATGTTCATTACAAACAACAGATGTATGGAATGGGTCACAAGGTTAGGATTTATATGAAAATACTAATAATTCACAGCAGACAGTATCTGCTGTAAAGACTGTTGTCATTGTGTAGAAAGCAGGGTCTGGCCCCCAAAACAAAGTTCCTCTCATTACTATCCATTCCGGAGCCATCTCCACCCTGGTACCTCCCGGCACACAAACACCAACTCATTCTATGGAATGCGGGCTCCAAGAGAGGACAAGACCATCATAAATCAGTTGCTGGAGTTAAATCTCAGAAGCTCCTCTCAGTTCACACAGACACAATAGAGTTCTAAGAAACGTATTTTGTTGCACAAAACAACGATTTGATGCAATAACAGTATTATTATTTAATCTTGTAAATTTCACTCTCACAGGAGACAGAGACGTAACAAGCAAACACACGTTAAACTTTACTGTGAGAGAATTTGATGGATTAGTGTAGTGTTATAAATGGGAGACACAGAGCATTCAGAAAGTATTCAGAGCCCTTGACTTTTTCCACATTTTCTTACGTTACATCCTTATTCTAAAATGGATGAAATCATGTTTCTACTTATCAATCTACACACACTACCCCATAATGACAAAGCAAAAAACGGAAATATCCCATTTACATAAGGATTCAGACCCTTTACCCAGTACTTTTTTGAAGCACCTTTGGCAGCGATTACAGGCTCGAGTCTTCTTGGGTATGATGCTACAAGCTTGGCACACCCGTATTTGGGGAGTTTCTCCCATTCTTCTCAGCAGATCCTCTCAAGCTATGTCAGATTGGATGGGGAACGTTGCTGCACAGCTATTTTCAGATCTCTCCAGAGATGTTAGATTGGCTTCAAGTCCGGGCTCTGGCTGGGCCACTCAAGGACATTAAGAGACTTGTCGCGAAGCCACTCCTGCGTTGTCTTGGCTGTGTGCTTAGGGTCGTTATTCTGTCGGAAGGTTAACCTTCGCCCGATTCTGAGGTCCTGTGCGCTCTGGAGCAGGTTTACTTTGAGGATCTCTGTACTTTGCTCCGTTCATCTTTCACTTGACCCTGACTAGTCGTGCAGTCCCTGCCGCTGAAAAACATCCTCACAGCATGATGCTGCCACCATGCTTCACCGTAATGATGGTACCAGGTTTACTCCAGATGTGACACTTGGCATTCAGGCCAAAGAGTTAAATCTTGGTTTATTCAGACCAGAGAATCTTGTTTCTCATGGTCTGAGAGTCCTTTAGATGCCCTTTTGCAAACTCATAGCTGGCTGTCATGCGCCTTTTACTGAGGAGTGGCTTTTGTCTGGCCACTATATCATATGCCTGATTGGAGTGCTGCAGAGGTGGTTGTCTTTCTGGAAGATGGTTGTCCTTCTGGAAGGTTCACTCATCTCCGCAGAGGAACACTGTACCCGCAAAACACCAGTCTCAACGTCAACTTTGAAGAGGCGACTCCGGGATGCTGGCCTTCTAGGCAGAGTTCCTCTGTCCAGTGTCTGTGTTCTTTTGCCCATCTTTAATATTTTATTTTTATTGGCCAGTATGAGATATGGCTTTTTCTTTGAAACTCTGCCAAGAAGGCCAGCATCCCAGAGTCGCCTCTTCACTGTTGACATTGAGACTGGTGTTTTGCGGGGACTATTTAATGAAGCTGCCAGTTGAGGACTTGTTAGGCGTCTTTTCTCAAACTAGACATTCTAATGTACTTGTCCTCTTGCTCAGTTGTGCATCGGGGCCTCCCAATCCTCTTTCTATTCTGGTTAGAGCTAGTTTGCACTGTTCTGTGAAGGGAGTAGTACACAGCGTTGTATGAGATCTTCAGATTCTTGGCAATTTCTCGCATGGAATAGCCTTCATTTCTCAGAACAAGAAAAGACTCACAGGTTTCATAAGAGAGTATTTTTTTCTGGCCATTTTGAGCCTGTAATCGAACCCACAAATGCTGATGCTCCAGATACTCAACTAGTCTAAAGGCCAGTTTTATTACCTCTTTAATCAGCACAACAGTTTTCAGCTGTGCTAACATAACTGCAAAAGGGTTTCTAATGATCAATTAGCCTTTTAAAATTATAAAATTGGATTAGCTGACACAACATGCCATTGGAACACAGGAATGATGGTTGCTAATAATGGGCCTTTGTACGCCTACGTAGATATCAGCCGTTTCAGCTACAATAGTAGAAACCGTTTCCAGCTACAATAGTAATTTACATTATTAACAATGTCTACACTGTATTTCTGATCAATTTGATGCTATTTTAACCTCTTACATCTAAACGTTCCACTAGCGGAACACCTGCTCCAATATCCAATGATATGCGTGGCGCGAATTACAAATTCCTCAAAAATACAAAAACTTCCATTTTTCAAACATATGACTATTTTACAGCATTTTAAAGACAGGACTCTCCTTTATCTAACCACACTGTCCGACTTCAAAAAGGCTTTACAGCGAAAGCAAAACATTAGATTATGTCAGCAGAGTACCCAGCCAGAAATAATCAGACACCCATTTTTCAAGCTAGCA
Organism: Salmo salar; assembly: GCF_965601325.2. Taxonomy (NCBI): domain Eukaryota; kingdom Metazoa; phylum Chordata; class Actinopteri; order Salmoniformes; family Salmonidae; genus Salmo; species Salmo salar. Next base: position 39,006,724 of record NC_138297.1, on the reverse strand, counting down.
TATAATGTCACAAAAAACAAAACCACAGCTAAATGCAGCACTAACCTTTGATGATCTTCATCAGATGACACACCTAGGACATTATTTTATACAATACATGCATGTTTTGTTCAATCAAGTTCATATTTATATCAAAAACCAGGTTTTACATTAGCATGTGACGTTCAGAACTAGCATACCCCCCGCAAACTTCCGGTGAATTTACTAAATTACTCACGATAAACGTTCACAAAAAACATAACAATTATTTTAAGAATTATAGATACAGAACTCCTCTATGCACTCGCTATGTCCGATTTTAAAATAGCTTTTCGGTGAAAGCACATTTTGCAATATTCTCAGTAGATAGCCCGGCATCACAGGGCTAGCTATTTAGACACCCACCAAGTTTAGCACTCACCAAAATCAGATTTACTATAAGAAAAATGTTATTACCTTTGCTGTCTTCGTCAGAATGCACTCCCAGGACGTCTACTTCAATAACAAATGTTGGTTTGGTTCAAAATAATCCATAGTTATGTTCAAATATCCTCTGTTTTGTTCGTGCATTCAAGACACTATCCGAATGGTAAAGAAAGGTGACGCGCACGACGCATTTCGTGACAAAAAAATTGTAAATATTCCATTACCGTACTTCGAAGCATGTCAACCGCTGTTTAAAATCAATTTTTATGCCATTTTTCTCGTAAAAAAAGCGATAATATTCCGACCGGGAATCTGTGTTTAGGTTCAAAGACGATAGAAAATAAAAAAATGGGGTCGACTTGTGCACTCGCCTCAGCCCATTGTCCTCTGATAGAGCACTTGCCAAAAGTGCTAATGTGTTTCAGCCAGGGGCTGGAATTACATCATTCAGCTTTTTCTTGCCTTCTGAGAGCCTATGGGAGCCGTAGGAAGTGTCAAGTTACAGCAAAGATCCTCAGTCTTCAATAAACAGAGTCAAGAAGCTCAAGGAATGGTCAGAGAGGGCACTTCCTGTAAGGAATCTTCTCAGGTTTTGGCCTGCCAAATGAGTTCTGTTATACTCACAGACACCATTCAAACAGTTTTAGAAACTTTGGAGTGTTTTCTATCCAAAGCTAATAATTATATGCATATTCTAGTTTCTGGGCAGGAGTAATAATCAGATTAAATCGGGTACGTTTTTTATCCGGCCGTGAAAATACTGCCCCCTATCCATAACAGGTTAACCAGGTAGGCGAGTTGAGAACAAGTTCTCATTTACAACTGCAACCTGGCCAAGATAAAGCAAAGCAGTGCGACAGAAACAACAACAGAGTTACACATGGAATAAACAAACGTACAGTCAATAACACAATAGAAAAGTCTATATACAGTGTGTGCAAATGAAGTAAGATTAGGGAGGTAAGGCAATAAATAGGCCATAGTGGCGAAATAATTACAATTTAGCAATTAACCTCTATGGGCTAGGTGGGACGCAAGCGTCCCACCCGTGGTGCACTCCATCAACAGCAGGTGCATTTCAAGAGCGGCAAATTTGAATCCAAATAAATGTCAAAATTCAAATTTTTCAAACATACAACTATTTTACACCCTTTGAAAGATAAACATCTCCTTAATCTAACCACGTTTTACGATTTCAAAAAGGTTTTACGGCGAAAGCATAAATTTAGAGTATGTTAGGACAGTACATTTACAAGATTTGTGTGTAATGTTTTGTCAATTCAAAGACAGGGTCACCAAAACCATAAAACCAGCTAAAATTATGCACTAACCTTTTACAATCTCCATCAGATGACACTCCTAGGACATTATGTTAGACAATGCATGCATTTTTATTCTATCAAGTTCATATTTATATCCAAAAACAGCGTTTTACTATGGCATTGATGTTGAGGAAATCGTTTCCCTCCAATAACCGGCAGTCAAGTCAGCGTCACAAATTAAATAATTAAAATTAGAAAACATTGGTAAAATATTATATTGTCATTTAAAGAATTATAGATTTACATCTCTTGAACGCAATCAACTTGCCAGATTTAAAAATAACCTTACTGGGAAATCACACTTTGCAATAATCTGAGCACTGCGCCCAGAAAAATACGCGTTGCGATACAGACTAGACGTCATGTTGGGGAGATCTAAAATCGAAAATACTATGTAAATAATCCATTACCTTTGATTCTCTTCATCAGATGTCACTTCCAGGTATCACAGGTCCATAACGAATGTAGTTTTGTTCAAAAAAGCTCATCATTTATGTCCAAAAATCTCCGTCTTGTTAGCACATGATCTAAGCCAGCCGGACTTCTCGTCATGAACGAGGGGAAAAAATATATTTACGTTCGTTCAAACATGTCAAACGTTGTATAGCATAAATCATTAGGGCCTTTTTTAACCAGAACATGAATAATATTCAAGGTGGACGAATGCATACTCTTTTATAACGTATTGGAACGAGGGTACCCAACATGAACTCGCGCGCCAGGTGTCTAATGGGCCATCATCGTTCCATGGCTCTTGTTCGGTCAGATCTCCCTCCAGAAGACTCAAAACACTTTGTAAAGGCTGGTGACATCTAGTGGAAGCAATAGGAAGTGCCAAAATATTCCTCAGCCCCTGTGTTTTTCAATGGGATAGGTTTAAAGGTAATACAACACATCAGGTATCCACTTCCTGTCAGAAAATGTCTCAGGGTTTTGCCTGCCAAATGAGTTCTGTTATACTCACAGACACCATTCAAACAGTTTTAGAAAATTTAGGGTGTTTTCTATCCATATGTAATAAGTATATGCATATTCTAGTTACTGGGTAGGAGTGGTAACCAGATTAAATCGGGTATGTTTTTTTTATCCAGCCGTGTCAATACTGCCCCCTAGCCCTAACAGGTTAAGACAGCAACAACTTACAGACTGTAGGCAATTAAGGTCACAGTTATGAAAACTTAAGACACTAAAGAGGCCTTTCTGCTGACTCTGAAAAACACCAAAATAAAGATGCCCAGGGTCCCAGCTAATCTGCGTGAACGTGCCTTAGGCATGCTGCAAGGAGACATGAGGACTGCAGATGTGGCCAGGGCAATAAATTGTAATGTCCGTACAGTGAAATGCCTAAGACAGCGCTACAGGGAGATAGGACGGACAGTTGATCGTCCTCGCAGTGGCAGACCACTTGTAACAATACCTGCATAGGATCGGTACATCCAAACATCACACCTGCGGGACAGGTATAGGATGGCAACAACAACTGCCGAGTTACACCAGGAACGCACAATCCCTCCATCAGTGCTCAGACTGTCCGCAATAAGTTGAGAGAGGCTGGACTGAGGGCTTGTAGGCCTGTTGTAAGGCAGGTCCTCACCAGCAACAATGTTGCCTACGGGCACAAACCCACTGTCGCTGGACCAGACAGGACTGGCAAAAAGTGCTCTTCACTGACGAGTCACGGTTTTGTCTCACCAGGGGTGATGGTCGGATTCGCGTTTATCATCGAAGGAATGAATGTTACACCGAGGCCTGTACTCTGCAGCGGGATCGATTTGGAGGTAGAGGGTCCGTCATGGTCTGGGGCGGTGTGTCACAGCATCATCGGACTGAGCTTGTTGTCATTGCAGGCAATCTCAACGCTGTGCGTGACAGGGAAGGCATCCTCCTCCCTCATGTGGTACCCTTCCTGCAGGCTCGTCCTGACATGACCCTCCAGCATCACAATGCCACCAGCCATACTGCTCGTTCTGTGCGTGATTTCCTGCAAGACAGGAATGTCAGCGTTCTGCCATGGCCAGCGAGAGCCTGTATCTCAATCCCATTGAGCACGTCTAGGACCTGTTGAATCGGAGGGTTAGGGCTAGGGACATTCCCCCCAGAAGTGTTCGGGATCTTGCAGTTGCCTTGGTGGAAGAGTGGGGTAACATCTCACAGCAAGAACTGGCAAATCCGGTGCAGTCCATGAGTAGGAGATGCACTGCAGTACTTAATGCAGCTGGTGGCCACACCAGATACTGACTGTTACTTTTGATTTTGTTCAGGGACACATTATTCAATTTCTGTTAGTCACATGTCTGTGGAACTTGTTCTGTTTATGTCTCAATTTTTGAATCTTGTTATGTTCATACAAATATTTACACATGTTAAGTTTGCTGAAAATGAACACAGTTGACAGTGAGAGGACTTTTCTTTTTTTGCTGAGTTTATTTGCTTAGTATCTCACTTGGTGAAGGCTACAGGACTGAAAATGGATGAATGCAACAACCATGTCTCTGTCACTAACAAATACAATGTCACGACTCCTACCGAAGGTGGCCCCCCCCTCCTGCTCGGGTGGCACTCGGCGGTCGTCGTCACCAGCCTACTAGCTGCCACTGATTCCCTTTTTGTTTTCCCCCTTTTCGTTATTAGGTGCACCTGTTCTGAGTTGGGCTGATTAGCGGGCTTTATTAGCCAGTAGGCCCGCCTGCTCTTTGTGCGGGATTGTTTCATTGTATTCTGTGCGTGGTGACACGCTGTTGTTGTACATTTCAGTGGTGCGTGTGTTTTGCGCAAGCTGTGTTTTGTCCCTTGTGTTTGGGGCACTTTGTTTTGTTGTGCGCTGTTTGGGTTGGCTTGTCGTTTCAGCCATTGTGCATATTAAAGCCAATACCCTGTATCGCTGCTTCCTGCACTTGATTCCTCGTCAGCAAACACCCACGCCTTACATACAATCATGGGTGGTAACTCTACATTTACTAGAAAGGCAAGGCACTCTGGGAATTATGAAAGTAAGGCTTTACATTAAGCAGTGTGTTAATTCGACACTGAAAAGTGAGGACCGGTATTAACACTGGACCAGTGTTAAATGTAATGCTGTCGGTGTTGATTTAACACTGGGGAATTTGCTTTTTGAATACTTATTTTAGCACCATGAAAAACGCATTGGCTTTAGCTCAGTGGTCTACAGCTGTCTTGTGGCATGCAGGGGAACCGGGGTTCAAATGCTGGGAGGACACATTACCTTACTGTACAATTGGATGGTGAAACTTTAGCCATGAAAATTGAGATGTGTTATCACTGTAATAACCAGGGCATGATAGACATGTCTTGGCTTACCTCCTTACGAACTAAGGACAGATGAAGACAAGACATGGCTGACATCATAATTCATTTCCCCTCATTAGTGGGGTGTTGTTTTGAACAGTAAAACTTAACAAGACTAATCAGCCAATTAGCACGAAGAGAAGGGCTGACAAGCCCCCACACACACGCACACACACTAGACACCATGTTGTTTTGGGCAAGACTCCAGATGTGATCTTCAAACAGGGAGAGAGTGGTTATCAAACCTATAAGTCATTTAGCCACACTTCATTTTGAATTAATTACTTATAACGACGTATTGTTATTCATTCATTGTTGTGTGTGTCCGTGTGTGTGTGCGTCTGCCCGCATCTGTGAGTGAGCGTACATGCGAGCGAGCGTACATGCGAGCATGTGTCAAAGTCATTATTGTGTGTTTGGAGATGGCTGAAGAAGAGAAGAAGAGATAACTGATTAAATACAGTAGCTGTTTGTTGTCTGTTAGATACAACTGTCATTCAAGCTCCAGTTTAGTTAGACAGCACTCTCTCTAAGTCTCTCTCTCTCATACAATAGCTTCTGCAACTTATGTTCTAGCCAGAACCAAGTGATTGTTTAAAGTAGCACAATTACAATTGCTAATAACGTCCATCTAGATTTAACGATAACGTTGTGATTGAAAGGGACATATGGCTATTGGACGGTGATGGCGAGCCCATTAAATAAACAAGTGAAGGAGCTCTTACTTAACAATAATCAGCAGAAGCACTGTAGGTCGTTCCATATCATTTCAGCAAGCCACAAGAACCACCATCTCAGATTTTTCTGAAATCATTTCCGTACTCAGAAACAGATCAGATAAACATTCCGGAATTTTTTTTTTTTTAAATGTAACTTGATCTCTGAAAAATTAAGTGAATTGATTGCACCCAAATTGGCAATTTTAATGTATAGGATTCCTATAATATCCAATAATGATATTACCTAGCATCTGATTTGGACCAAACTTTTTCTAACAATGGCTAAGACATGAGGAATCCAAATAAGTGGTCAAAAGCCATCCACAGATCCCCCCCCCCCCCCCCCCCACACCCCACGCCAATCCCACCCCAACAACGAGTACATACTGTAGTATCAGTTCTCCATGTTTGACAAGTAGTGTGGAGCTGCAGCTCAGACAGCAACCCATCCTTCTGTTTTGTTTACCTGGCCACTGTTTCAAATGCTACCTTTTTCGAATATGCTGCACAAATACAGTGCAAGTCAATGTTACCTTTATTAGTGCTTTCTCACTTCATATCCAAATCATCTATAGGTAACATCATTGAGTTACACAATCCATTTTTAGATACTTTAGGATGATTTGGGCATGAAGCGTGAAAATGCTAATATAGGTGTAATCAATTAGCTTAATTTGTTCAGAGATCAAATTATATTTCAACAAAATAATGTTGCAGTAATGCTAATATTAGATGTTTTTAACAACAGAAAATATTTCAGAACAATCTGAGATGGTGGTTGTCAAAATCCTCTTTCTTGTGCTTTCTGCGGTGGAAGGATCCCTATGGGAGGGTAAAATCTGCAGGGCATTATTTCTCTTGTCCCACAGCCCCAGCTTTCAGAGTGACAGACCTATTATACAGTGTGGGGAATTTATAGCATGATCATCTTTGAAGGCCTGGGTGTCCAGCTGTACTCCATCCACGCCTGTATGGGCTCCCAGTAATGTCGACGGTAATGATCTAGAGAGATGTGTGTCTCTCTCTCTCTCTGAAGAGTCATAGTCAATCTGACTCCCTCCACCAAAGGTATTGTTGACGCCTCCATTAACTAAAACAAATATTTTTCCAGCCTGTAATGGGTGAGTAGTGGGGTTGTATAAGACGATAGGCGTTGGACTCTGTCTGACTGGCTGGGAATAAAGCTAACAGATAATACGCCGATATGCATTTGGTTAATGAGCAAAGTTATTGATTAATTTGAAATGTACACAAGGAATATGATTTAGATTTGCTATAAGCAATCAAACATATATCTCATATTCCTCATACAATAGGATCATGATTGCCATATTATTTTATGGTTCATGAGATTTAGAGCATAATAAAATGTAATAGTATTGGCTGCAGTTAGGCCTACATACAATCCACAAGGGCAGGAGAAGTAGTAAGGGATTACCATTGAGGTTTGCCTTTCCTCTGATATTTTTGGCCTTATAGGTATAATTGTGTTTGAGAGGTCTCAGAGCCTGTATGTACTGTTTTTCAAAGCTAAGGGATGTTTTGTATTTGACATGTTTCCCCTTTTCAGCGTTTTCATGTTAGCGCTGACTGAGTTCTGTGATAATTATGTTAATTTGGGCTAGATTGTTCTTTTGAGTTGCATTCCTCTGGGGCATAGCAGAATTAAAAGAGAGGGATTTGTATCTGAAGCTCCCCCCCCCCCCCCCCCCCCCCAATGTATCAACACTACTTTGTCTAATCTGCATTCAAGACATTACTTCAAAGATTTTGAGGGAGAAATCCTTTTTTTATTTTAAACAGAACTTTTGAAAATTATTCAACCTTTAAAAGGGAAAAGGAGTCCAAAACAAGTGGAAACCCAATAATCAATTCCTGCCTGTGAAGTGATGACATCAACTTTGAGGACCAGTTGAATGCCAAACATTGAGTCACAAAGAGACAAGAATACGATTCATTTGAATTCCAATCCAATACTCTTGTTGTTATGTTCAACCCTTGCTTTGAAATGTGAAGTTTTGAAGATGTGCATTCCAATTGTCATATTTTGAAAAATAAATTGTAAACAGCAATATATCCAAAAAGCCAAGATGATACTAAATCATATTTTTCAAAGCTTTTCCACCTCTGGGGTTGATAGAAAAGTTAAATAAAATGAATACATTTTCTATATTTTAGCTTTGAAAAACAGATTTTTGATCAAACCAGAGCTGGGTCTCACAGGAGATACCAGAGCAGACAGGTCAGATAGATAGATCCATTACTGATGCTGATTAGAGAATTACATTTTTTTTTTACTGTTTCTCTCTTTCTTTTTCTCTCTCTCCTTCTCAACATTCACCTTCTCTTCATCATTAGTCTGGTCTCTCAATTTCTACATCAGCTAACCAAAAACAGCAGGCCTTTCTCTGTCTCTCTCTATCCCTGTCTCTCTTCCACCCTCCTTCCCATCTCCCTCTCCTTCCCTCTCTCTCTCACTTCCCTCTTTCTGTCTCTCTTCCTCCTTTTCTCCCTTTTTATTTATTTATTCCTCTCCCTCTCTCTCTTTCATCCCTCCACAGCCTCACCCTAGGCCAGGCTGTGTCATTGTGGAGACAAGGACAATACTTTCCCCGGGCTGCCTTTAATTCTCAACAGCTGACTCTAATCACTAGCTTATTAATAGTTGATGATCTTGATTAAAAAAACACCAGCGCTATTAACCTGAGGTGCGTTCAGTTCCCTTGAATCCCAGCTAGAATTGAGGAATCGGCCCAGAAGCTGCCCTCTTCCGGGGGGCTGGAACTGATTGAATCATCCCGGGTGTCGGACTTGGCCTGGTATCAAAATGAATGACTGCCCAGAATCGGCTGACTTCTTATCAGAATCGACTTCTTACCAGTTTCCATCTACCAGAATTCAGCCGACTTCTTACTAGAATCCCCCCAGAAGCAGCCTGATGCAAATTTAAATAAATGTATACAAATTTACCCGATTTAGTAATTTTAAATAGTACTATTATACATTTTATACATACAAATTATACCCATCCACAATTTTTTTTAAATAATTGTATATATTTATTATATATTTTTGTTGCCCCTTTTCGTCATATCCAATTGTCTTGTCCCATTGCTGCAACTCCCGTATGGCCTCGGGAGAAGCGAAGGTCGAGAGCCGTGCGTCCTCCGAAACACAACCCCGCCAATGTGCCGGAGGAAACACTGTACACCTGGTGACCGTGTCAGCGTTCATGAGCCTGGCCCGCCACAGGAGTCGCTACAGTGCAATGGGACAAGGACATCCTGGCCGGCCAAACCCTTCCTATCCCGGACGATGCTGGGCCAATTGTGCGTCGCCTCATGGGTCTCTCGGTTGCGGCCGGCACAGCGATCGAACCAGCATCTGTAGCAACGCAGTTTGCACTGCGATGCAGTGTCTGAGACCGCTGCGCCACTCGGGAGGCCTCATCCAAAGTTTTTAATGCTTATCAATTGCCTTGCACAAAGTATCAAAATACTAAAATACTACTTAAACAGTACTCTTAAAGAATAATGTATATGTTCATTTTATTTTTTTATCACAGAAACAATGAAAAAATTTATAAATAATGAAATGTTAATTATATAAAGCAGCACGTTTAATCATCTGTCAGAGAGTAGCCACAATCGGACCGAGCCCCAAGTAATACATTTGGGCCAGATAACTCACACCAGAATTGGCCCGAGCCCCAAATAATACATTTGGGCCAGATAACTCACATCGGAATCGGCCCGAGCTCAATCCCCGAATCCTAGCCATAAGTAATACTGCCGAAGGCATCGGCCGAGTCTGACTCTCAGCCGAGTGCCCCGACTCTCAGCCCGAATCGGCCAAGATCCACTTTGCTAGCTGGGATGTTGCGGATGTTGCGGAACGGTTTGTACTGAATGACACATTTCCCCAAAACGTTCTTGAACAGACTTTGAGGTACGTTTGCTCCAGTTTGGTGGGTGTGGCGAGGTGTGGCTTGAAGCAATGAGTAATGTATTTAAAGGGCAGTGGCCTTGCTGACAATGTTCCCCCAACTCAGTCTAATCCCTCCCCGGTTTGCAACTGTTTGTTAAGTACAGCACCGTTTCCGTTCACTCTGGAGTCTATTGATTTAATGTCCTCCACACCCCTCTAAATGTTCGAGGATGTCTGGGCCGGCTAACTAGGGACGTGAGGGGTAGGAGAGAAGAAACAAGAGACTTAGGTTGAGGGATTTTTGCAGCATAAAGATTGAGAAACAACATATAGATCATGTAAATTATGTTCATGGGGATTTTGACTTTGTAAACATGAAGGTGAGTATTGTCCATTGACAAGGATAATCTAGTAAAGTATATAATTTGTCCCCAGAAATGTTTTGTAAACAACTTGATCTCTTAAACACCATGGACCTGTCATGCCAAAGTGTCCCCCTGTCAAAAAGCTTGGCTCTATTTTACCTCATAGCGGTCGCATAGGACGCGGGCAGTTCTAGTTCTATTTCACCTTATAAGCACTCGCTCAGTCCACGCAAAATTATTACCTCAGAATTGCTCTCCAAGGATGGTGTTTTTGACGGTACTACCTGCTGACTACCTACTGCTTCAGAGGACCGAAAAGACTGGAAAGAGAACACTCTTTCTTTACCATATATAAAGACAAATATAAGAAAATATTGCTAAATAGGAAGAAATAATGTAAGGGTCATTCTTGGGCTCGGGTAATATTTCAGTCCCTCTGACTTTTTTTTAATATTTCAAGTATTGGGTCACCAAAATAAAATGTTAAAATATTTTTTTATATAAATTGAAATGTCCAGTATAATGAATTGAAATAAATATAGCATAAATGTTAACTTCATTATTAAAAAATCATATTTTTTACGGACACTAAGAATTGTGCCATGTCCCCCAGGCGTTTCATTTCATTTTTACTTGGGAAATTAATGCTAAAATATGCACATAATTAATAACGTTTGCCATTAATGTAAACACATATTTGTGTTCTTTTGTTGAGAAAGTATTTTATCAAATAAATGCATGATTATTGATTAAAATCACACAATTAACTCTGTCCCTCAGTCAACTCTGTCACACAAACCAAACTTCGCCAATAAAAATAGTCAGTCCACCCTTATGTGCCATCATTAACAGGAAGTGACATCATTCAACAATTTTCAACTGCATGATACAGAAACAGGCAAGTAATCACATTCTTTTATATATGTATTTTGTTGTTTTTTAAAGTCAGGTGGGGATCGTCGAGTTGACCAACTCAACCCCGTTACATGAAATAAAGATGGAAGACTAGTACTTATCAAAATTATACTTTAACCCATAAAAATATACCAACTATTAATTTCATGCACACCATGTGGTCTCCTGTCCTTCACCACATGAGGAGCAGAGGCCATTTTGAGCCAAAAAGCTCAACCCCGTCATACTCAACCCCGGCACATGTATCATTCAACAGGGTTGTAAACCTGTGACAGGGTTGAGTTATTTACTTTATTTATGAATATTGCATCTAAACAAATGAATGATTCAATATATTACACATTATATATTGTTTATATTCACTTATGAAACATGTTGTAATGTGTTCCATATGAGCAAAAAATATATTTCTAGGCAGGTAGGCTAGTGGTAGGAGAGTTGGTTAAGGCTCTTAACTTCAGTTGTTCCTTTAAGTCGCTCTAGATCCAAAATTACTCAAGGATTATAGTGTATACATGTATATATTCTAAGAATCTTTGATTTAACATTATCCATTGAAACACCTAGGAAATGATGGCACCCACATCAGCAGCAGAAAGACGAAGGCAGTGTAAAAAAAGGGAACAATATCTTGAGAGAGCGTCAGAGATGGAAAAGAAATGTTGAGGCAGGGAAAAAGGAAAAAGATCAGTGATTTAAGTGAGAGATACCAGCGTCAGAAGCGTAAACAATGGAGAACAGCATACAATAGAAGCAAGGAGAGGAAAGGAGCACTGAGGAAGTTGACCACTCCTCCACAAAGTTCAGATGTTGAATGTGCAATAGAGATGATGCCAAGCAGAGATAAAAGCCGTGCCCTCCACCATGAGAATACTCCAGGTCATCACCCTTGCTCCTGATGAGCTGATGTCTCGTGATGTCAGCTGCCTTTTTTCAACAAAGAAGGACCTAAACTGTACATGCTTTAACACACAGCACTTCAGTTTCAGGCAGAAGGTACTGGCTGCTCCAGAAAAGCCAGCCAATGAGGAAAATCCACAACCTGTGTACAAAATCCAGTGGGGAAATGCAGGTCTTCTTGGGCAGTGGTGTGTAGTGGAATATGATGATGACCTTTATCCAGGCATCATCCTCGGGCATGGATAAAATGAGTGCAAGTGAAATGATTGCATCGTGTAAGACTAAACAGATTTTTCTGGCCTTCTCGAGACGACATCCACCGGTATCAAATCAAATCAAATCAAATTTATTTTTATATAGCCCTTCGTACATCAGCTGATATTCTCAAAGTGCTGTATAGAAACCCAGCCTAAAACCCCAAACAGCAAGCAAAGCATGTGAAAGAAGCACGGTGGCTAGGAAAAACTCCCTAGGAAAAACTCCCTAGAAAGGCCAAAAACCTAGGAAGAAACCTAGAGAGGAACCAGGCTATGAGGGGTGGCCAGTCCTCTTCTGGCTGTGCAGGGTGGATATTATAACAGAACATGGTCAAGATGTTAAAATGTTCATAAATGACCAGCATGGTCAAATAATAATAATCATAGTAGTTGTCGAGGGTGCAACAAGCACGTCCGGTGAACAGGTCAGGGTTCCATAGCCGCAGGCAGAACAGTTGAAACTGGAGCAGCAGCACGGCCAGGTGGACTGGGGACAGCAAGGAGTCATCATACCAGGTAGTCCTGAGGCATGGTCCTAGGGCTCAGGTCCTCCGAGAGAAAGACAGAAAGAGAGAAAGAGAGAATTAGAGAGAGCATATTTAAATACACACAGGACACCGGATAAGACAAGAGAAATACTCCAGATGTAACAGACTGACCCTAGCCCCCCGACACATAAACTACTGCAGCATAAATACTGGAGGCTGAGACAGGAGGGATCAGAAGACACTGTGGCCCCATCCGATGATACCCCCGGACAGGGCCAAACAGGCAGGATATAACCCCACCCACTTTGCCAAAGCACAGCCCCCACACCACTAGAGGGATGTCTCCAACCACCAACTTACCGTCCTAAGACAAGGCCGAGTATAGCCCACAACGATCTCCGCCATGGCACAACCCAAGGGGGGGGCGCCAACCCAGACAGGAAGACCACGTCAGTGACTCAACCCACTCAAGTGACGCACCCCTCCCATGGACGGCATGGAAGAACACCAGTAGGCCAGTGACTCAGCCCCTGTAAAAGGGTTAGAGGCAGAGAATCCAGTGGAAAGAGGGGAACCGGCAAGGCAGAGACAGCAAGGGCGGTTCGTTGCTCCAGCCTTTCCGTTCACCTTCACACTCCTGGGCCAGACTATACTTAATCATAGGACCTACTGAAGAGATAAGTCTTCAGTAAAGACTTAAAGGTTGAGACTGAGTCTGCGTCTCTCACATTGGTAGGCAGACCATTCCATAAAAATGGAGCTCTATAGGAGAAAGCCCTACCTCCAGCCGTTTGCTTAGAAATTCTAGGGACAATTAGGAGGCCTGCGTCTTGTGACCGTAGCGTACGTGTAGGTATGTACGGCAGGACCAAATCGTAAAGATAGGTAGGAGCAAGCCCATGTAATGCTTTGTAGGTTAGCAGTAAAACCTTGAAATCAGCCCTTGCCTTAACAGGAAGCCAGGGTAGGGAGGCTAGCACTGGAGTAATATATGATGAAGTCCTTGAGATGATTCCACCCCCACAGTGTGTGACATCCCGCCACGTAGAGGTTGAGAGAGATGTGTGGGCCAGACTCTCAGGAAGAAAACCATGAATGAATGAATATGGTGCTCCTGAGAAGAAGGATAGTCATCCTGACACTAGTGCTGTAGTTACAGCGGTTTTAGCAATCTAGAAAATGTTTCTACAGTTTGATGACACGTTGAACTTTTCTGATGAAACCTGTTGAATGTTATTAATTACCCTAATGCCTGATGTGTTTTTATTTGTTTCTATATTTACTGCAGTTTGGTTAATAAAACCCAGATTATTCTAAATATATCTAATGTCCTTTTTACATGGTTGCATACAATGAAATGCAATGTTTTTGGGTAAATCTTGGAGGGATATTGATAGTAAACTAAACTAGTATGGTAACCGATGTGTCTCTTCAACCCCGTTACAGTATTCAACCCTGTCACCCTAGTCTCAACCCCGTCCCATGACAATATTTGTTAAATAAAATGGCAAAGATGAATAAATATGAATTTAATGTTTTCTGAGCTCAGTCTGAAATGTTAAGGACAATCCCAAGAATATTAGATTTATGTTAAAATTCTGAATTGAAAGCCTTTTTATTTAAATGATGAGCCCGCTGACACATAATGTGTCTATTTCAGGATTTAATACAGCAGAATTCTGAAATTTTACATACTTTTTATATTTATAATAATTGAACTGGTTTGGGGGACACATGAGCGTTAGGTAAATGTTCATTTTATATATTTTGTTATGTGAAGGGGTTGAAGATAAATTGTGTCCATATCAGACAAAAATTGACAATAATAAAATGGCTTTAATGCCTGAGGTGGGAAAATACGTTTTCTTGAAGGTTTAATATGTACTTAATGTTGTGGGGTGTTCAGAAAATGCATTTAATGTAGTAAAAAAAAGAAGTGTATTTCTTTTAAATATTACCGCAGCCCAAGAATGACCCTTAAACTGTTTTTAGATTGACGTTGCTAACCACTGTACTTACATCAGCCTTCCTAGTCAGCTAGCTTGCTAGCCAGACAGTTTTATTTAGCTAACATTAGCTAGCTAGCTAACTGTTATTGTAGCTTGCACTTCAATAGCATCCCTCAAGGAGATTTTATTTTATCTTTCCAACGAGGCGAAGTACTATGAAGGCACCACTGATCTTGACAAGAGGCGCAACATTCTTTGGGGGCAGAGAAATTCACAATTAAAGGTTAACGACCGTTCCACAGGTGCATGTTCATTAATTGTTTACGGTTCATTGAAGAAGCATGGGAAACTGAAGATCTGTGAAGTTATTTGGATTTTTATGAATTATCTTTGAAAGACAAGGTCCTGAAAAAGGGACATTTCTTTTTTTGCTGAGTTTATGTGAGATTCTAAGCAAATATGTTATCATTCTAATTAAATTCTTAAACACAATTCAAGTATTTAATAAAACCTAATTTTGAGTGGCTAGTTTGACCCTAATATAGTGGTCTGAAACTGATGGTTTTCAGGCCTGCAAGTCATATTATGATTGCTTGTATAGTGATGTATAATTCCTATTGGAATCTAGCCAGAGTGGGGATATCCAGAATGCATTATTTGTATTTTCCCACAACCAGGGATGTAAGGCTGCCGGAGTTTGGAGGAGCGGCACTCCATCACTTCAATTTGAGCTGGTAAAACTATTTCTGAATAATTTCTATTTAATTATCACTAAAATTCCACTAAAATTCCATGAAAGACGATAGAACGACAAACCAAATAACTATGTATAGCAGCCTATAGGTAGGTAAATGGTAGTTTCTTTCCTGTCTTCTCTCTGGTGGTGGTGAGAATGATGAAAAATTATATAGGCTACATGTGTGCACTGCGGGGGCCTGTCAAAGGCTTGACCACTTTTGCCAATCAGAACTTTGAAAAAAATCCTAATTCATTGCGTATCTGCCTTTATGTTCAGAAAACTCCAAGCACCCCCCCTCTCTACTCTTGCTCAGTGGAATCCAGAACTATATGTGACCACTTGGTTACGGCGACACCGGTCTGCCGAGGACACCCAAACCTGAGTTGCCACCGCAAAGCCCAAGGAGCCTGACCCTCTCTGGAAGTTGCTGTAGCCCTGCTTGGGATACAGTGCCTTCGGAAAGTATTCAGACCCCTTGGCTTTTTTCACATTGTTACGTTACAGCCTAATTTTAAAATTGATTAAATAAAACAATTCCTAAGGAATCTACACACAATTCCCCATAATGACAATGCGAAAACAGGTTTTTAGAAATGTTTGCTAAATTATTTGCTAAAGTATTCAGACCCATTTTTTTTTACATTTCAGTCATTTAGCAGACACTCTTATCCAGAGCAACTTACAGTAGTGAATGCATACATTTCATACATTTTCCCCCTGTACTGGTCCCCCGTGGGATTCGAACCCACAACCCTGGCGTTGCAAACACCATGCTCTTCCAACTGAGCCACACAGGACCGACCCTTTGCTATGAGACTAGACATTGAGCTCAGGTGCATCCTGTTTCCATTGATCATCCTTGAGATGTTTCTACAACTTGATTGACATCCACCTGCAGTAAATTCAAATGATTGGACATGATTTGGAAATGCACACATCTGTCTATGTAAGGTCCCACAGTTGACAGTGCTTGTCAGAGCAAAAACCAAGCCATGAGGAAGGAATTGTCCGTAGAGCTCCGAGACAGGATTGTGTCGATGCACAGATCTGGGGAAGGGTATCAAAAATGTCTGCAGCATTGAAGGTCCCCAAGAACACAGTGGCCTCCGTCATTCTTAAATGGAAGACGTTTGGTACCACCAAGACTCTTTCTAGAGCTGGCTGCACGGCAATTGGGGGAGAAGGGCGTTGGTCAGGGATGTGACCAAGAACCTGATGGGCCCTCTGACAGAGCTCCAGAGTTCTTCGGTGGAGATGGGAGAACTTTCCAGAAGGACAACCATCTCTGCAGCACTCCACCAATCAGGCCTTTATGGTAGAGTGGACAGACCGAAGCCACTCCTCAGTAAAAGGAACATGACAGCCCACTTGGAGTTTGCCAAAAGGCAAATAAAGCACACTCAGACCGTGAGAAAAAGCGTCAGGGACTGCGAGACTAGTCAGGGTTGAGGGAAAGATGAAAAGAGCAACGTACAGAGAGATCCTTGATGAAAACCTGCACCAGAGAGCTCAGAACCTCAAACTGCGGCGAAGGTTCACCTTCCAACAGGACAACAATCCTAAGCACACAGCCAAGACAATGCAGGAGTGGCTTCGGGACAAGTTTCTGAATGTCCTTGAGTGGCCCAGCCAGACGGCGGACTTGAACCCGATCGAACATCTCTGGAGAAATATGAAAATAGCTGTGCAGCAACTCTCCCCTTCCAACCTGACATAGCTTGAGAGGATCTGCAGAGAAGAATGGGAAAAACTCCCCAAATACAGGTGTGCCAAGCTTGTAGCGTCATGTCCAAGAAGATTCGAGGCTGTAATCGCTGCCAAAGGTGATTCAACAAAGTACTGAGTAAAGGGTCTGAATACTTATGTAAATCTGATATATCTGGGGGGTTTTGTAATGAAAAAACCCTGTTTATAGATTGATGAGATGGGAAAAAACGATTTAATCAATGTTAGAATAAAGTTGTAACGTAACAAAATGTGGAAAAAGTCAAATGGTCTGAATACTTTCCGAATGCTGGCAAACAAGAGGTTTTAAGTTCAAGTCCAAGTAGAGCTTGAGTCTCAAGTGTGCTCACAGTACATCAATTTACAATATTATACTGTATCACTTAGCATGTCAAACTACAATAACGTGTTGGCTACTGGGCTGCAGTAAAAATGTGTTGTTCTAGATGGGTCTTTCTATAAATAATGGGGCCAATGTGTGACATTGGGATAAACATTTCTACATAGTTTGAAACAAAAAATAAGAATAATTTTCATGCAGTCCCACATGTTTTCTTAGAGGAATTAAAGTGGATATATTGAAATTGGCCCATAACTCCAGCTGTACAACAACATAGGCCAAGTACCATACATATTTTAAGCAGGGTTTATACAGACATTGGCAAGTCAAATTCAAGGACTTTCTGGGACTTTTTCAAGCACTTAACTGTAATTTTCATGGACCTCAATGTTATACAATTGTATAAAGACGGCCACTACACAATTGTGCACAGCAGACTCCAATCCAAGTGACACAAACATATGAAAACATTACCTTGAGTCACTTTAACTATACATTAATGTACACACTACCTCAATTGGGCCGACCAACCAGTGCTCCCGCACATTGGCTAACCGGGCTATCTGCATTGTGTCCCACCACCCACCACCCTCCAAACCCTCTTTTACGCGATTGCTACTCTCTGTTCAGCATATATGCATAGTCACTTTAACAAATCTACATGTATATACTACCTCAATCAGCCTGACTAACCGGTGTCTGTATGTAGCCTCACTACTTTTATAGCCTCGCTACTGTATACAACCTGTCTTTTTACTGTTGTTTTATTTCTTTACTTACCTATTGTTCACCTAACACCTTTTTTGCACTATTGGTTAGAGCCTGTAAGTAATCATTTCACTGTAAGGTCTACACCTGTGGTATTCGGCGCACGTGACAAATAAACTTTGATTTGATGATTTCTTTGTTAAATCTAACGAGACCCTGCTGTCAATCTATCAGACAGATGATCAATATCAATTTGCTATGGATATTATATCCAACGTGGATCCAAGCACAATTGTCTTAACCAGCGTAACAAACGAGACACCAAAATATTCTGGACATTCCTCGCAAACAACTTTTTTCCAGCACTTGGGCTGTTGTTGCATCGCATGTGCTGTTGTAGCAGGAGCAGTTTTCACCTGCATGTATGAAGTTTGTTAAAATATTCTATTCTCATTCTAAAGGGAATAAATTCCAACATGTAATGTTTCTATTCAAGGCTTTTGTGCATTGTTCTTTCTCCCTTTCCTGGTATAAACTGGTATTGGTCTGGTGTCACGTTCACCGTTGCAGACATATTTTAGTTTCCTTTCATTTATGATTATGGCGAAGACGCTACATATAAAGTTGAGGTCAGCTCCTTTTTGTGATATAACATGTCATAATCCTCATACAAGTGTAGTCTAACTGTATAATGTGCCTTATGAATGTATATGGATCAAAGTGTGTGAAGATCCGACTATCAAATATATTTTAATACCTCACTATCTTGATGTATTTTGTATCATGATGCTAGCTAACTACTTGGCGCTAAACGAACGTTATGAGTGTTTACTTTGCTTGCTAATTCGGCGTGTAATGGCTAACGTAACCTCGAACGGTCAAGACAAAGTTGTGACTGTATTATATTTTAATGTACAGGAACTGGAGAATTGAATTTAATTCCTAATCGGCTGATTAACTTGAACACTGCTTTATTGCCAGGTATGTTCTTATTTATTTACTGTGTTGAAAATGTATTTTTATAACGCTATCTCTGAAGCTAGTTGGTTGTTGTACTCCTATTTAGAGTCTTGGTTCAGGTTCTCGTAAATTAAAAACATGAGTTCTCGTGATATTTATTCTTTGATATTATTCTATGTAAAACTATACGATCGTATTGTGTTATTATAGCCATATTTGCCCTTTAATTTATGATTATGGCGAAGACACAGCTGGAGGAATGTAAATTCATGATCATCTGATTCTAACTTGAACACCCACATTGTGTGCTTTATTGCCAGACTACAATAAAAGGGGCACTCGCCTGAACCCGATGATTCTGTGTGTGTGCGTATCAGTCCTGCAAAGTAGTGACAGTCAAGAATCGAGGGGCTACACTATCACAACAGCTGTTTTGTCATTCTTTCCTGGATCAGATGATTATGTGTGAAAATATCATGGCGTAACTAATCAGCTGGACACCAAATGCGCATCCAACAAGTACTATACATAATTATTGAAGAATCACATTACTGTATCGATTTAGGTTTTAAGTATCAAGGCATGGTGCCTCTTTCGTTTGAAAGCATTCCATTTTGCAATGCAAACATTATTTTGGATTTGGGTGCCCATGAAAACTGTTTTCACCCCGTTACATAAGGCGACACGAAATGCTATGTAGTTACACTGCATTTCTGAGATCTCTATACAAAAAAAATGAAAACTAGGTCCAGGATTCTTACAGGGTTCAAGTTCAATGTCTAATTTAAATGATTAATGCTTAATATATGATATAACAACAACTTACACTGCCATAAATTAATGCAAGGACAGAAAAGTAATGTTTTATATCACACGATTTTGGACAAATCCGTCAAAACAACCAACCATGATAAAGTGTTATATCTATAGTTTATATCTTAATGTAAAAATGTTGCAGATTATTTTCACTTATCAGCAGCTGTAACAAGTTGTCTTAAGGTTTATAGAAAGACCCATATATAGTGAGGGAAAAAAGTATTTGATCCCCTGCTGATTTTTTACGGTTGCCCACTGACAAAGAAATGATCAGTCTATAATTTTAATGGTAGGTTTATTTGAACAGTGAGAGACAGAATAACAACAAAAAAATCCAGAAAAACGCATGTCAAAAATGTTATAAATTGATTTGCATTTTAATGAGGGAAATAGTATTTGACCCCTCCGCAAAACATGACTTAGTACTTGGTGGCAATCACAGAGGTCAGACGTTTCTTGTAGTTGGCCACCAGGTTTGCACACGTCTCAGGAGGGATTTTGTCCCATTCCTCTTTGCAGATCTTCTCCAAGTCATTAAGGTTTCGAGGCTGACGTTTGGCAACTCGAGCCTTCAGCTCCCTCCACAGATTTTCTATAGGATTAAGGTCTGGAGACTGGCTAGGCCACTCCAGGACCTTAATGTGCTTCTTCTTGAGCCACTCCTTTGTTGCCTTGGCCGTGTGTTTTGGGTCATTGTCATGCTGGAATACCCATCCACGACCCATTTTCAATGCCCTGGCTGAGGGAAGGAGGTTCTCACCCAAGATTTGACGGTACATGGCCCCGTCCATTGTCCCTTTGATGCTGTGAAGTTGTCCTGTCCCCTTAGCAGAAAAACACCCCCAAAGCATAATTCTTGGGGTCATAGGCAGCATTCCTCCTCCTCCAAACACCATGAGTTGAGTTGATGCCAAAGAGGTCCATTTTGGTCTCATCTGACCACAACACTTTCACCCAGTTGTCCTCTGAATCATTCAGATGTTCATTGGCAAACTTCAGACGGGCATGTATATGTGCTTTCTTGAGCAGGGTGACCTTGTGGGCACTGCAGGATTTCAGTCCTTCACGGCGTAGTGTTACCAATTGTTTTCTTGGTGACTATGGTCCCAGCTGCCTTGAGATCATTGACAAGATCCTCCCGTGTAGTTCTGGACTGATTCCTCACCAGTCTCATGATCATTGCAACTCCACGAGGTGAGATCTTGCATGGAGCCCCAGGCCGAGGGAGATTGACAGTTCTTTTGTGTTTCTTCCATTTGCGAATAATCGCACCAACTGTTGTCACCAAGTTGCTTGGCGATGGTCTTGTAGCCCATTCCAGCCTTGTGTAGGTCTACAATCTTGTCCCTGACATCCTTGGAGAGCTCTTTCGTCTTGGCCATGGTGGAGAGTTTGGAATCTGATTGATTGATTGCTTCTGTGGACAGGTGTATTTCATGCAGGTAACAAACAGTTTAGGAGCACTCCCTTTAACAGGAGAAAGAAGGAAAACCAAACAGTATACAAAAATCACAAAAAATGATGAACGACGAAATACAGTCTTGTCAGGCATAGACAGCTAAACAAGCACAACCTCCCACCAATCACAAACACACCCTAATATATAGGACTCTCAATCAAAGGCAAATAGACAACTCCTGCCTCCAATTGAGAGTCCACACCCCAATTAACTAAACATAGAAACAGACTAACTAGAAAGAACATAGAAATAGACTAACATAGAGCAGTGACCAAAAAACCCGGAAATAATAAATCAAACACCCTACTACATAAACCATCACCCCGAAACACATAAACAAAATACCCTCTGCCACATCCTGACCAAACTACAATAGCAAATAATCTTTATACTGGTCAGGACGTGATACATGCTTACTTCTTTGAGAACGTATAGTACAGCAGTTGAAATTTGTCCATGAAATCAATGACAAAAACATACTAATTTTCAATGTCTGTAAGTGACGTCTTTTCAACATCCGGAAAATACGTGTTTTCACCTTTCATTCAGCAACTAAAATGCACCTGATTTCAACGTCTGGAAAATATGTATTTTTTAATGACCGCAAAAAATCTCCGGAAAATACCTTGTTTCACCTTTCATTGAGCCTAGACGTCAATTTGCTTACTGGGAGCAGTTCAATCCCCTATGTGACCACCATTTCCACACTAGCTCTACTTCTAGTGGTATGCAATGGCAGATGATGATTGTTCTAACAAAGCACACTGTTTGATTAAAGATGGACCAACACTACTGCCAGCTCCAATACAGAAGTGGCACTGGAATGTAGCTGAGTGATTGAACTGCCTGTGTAGTCGTTGAAGTTAATGTGATTTCTGACGATCTGGTGTCTCACTCTCCCTCTCTCCCTTCCCCTCTCTCCACATTAAATCAGAGGAATACCTCCACTGGCTGAAGACTGGGAGAATGGAGGACTGGGAAAACATTATGGGCAACTACAGGGTGATGAACGACCCTTCCAGATGAGGAGGACCTGTCACTCTCTAACTGTGGTCCAAGAGAGGTAAGAGGTTAGCTACACGTAGGGAAATGCCATTTCCCCCTTTCCGGACTCCACTCCACACTCGCCAGACAGCGTCCAACACACACACACACACAGAGACACACACACACACATGGAAAAGCCAGTCTCCTACTCTCCACACAGCATCTTACAATCCAACTGTTGAAAAACAGCCTCTGTAAAAAATGGGTCCCATTATGACTCTGACCCTGGGCCTTCTCACCATTGACCTCCTCTGATAACTGTGACCCCAACAGGTCTCTCTCTCCTCAAGGACCTGTAGGCCATTAATGACCTCTGGAAGTGGCCTGTCACTGGGGCATAGAGCGGGCTCTGGCATGCGTCCCAAATGGCACCCTATTCCCTTTATAGTGCCCTACTCTGGTAAAAATGTGTGCAACCCTCTCACCAAGCTCGAATTTGACTCTCACGATATTACCTTACTTAGAATATCTCAACAGCATGGGATATTAGGTGAGAAGGGCATCTCCAAAATAATCTTTATGGTAAAGGTGCTCGGGTGATGACAACTAGGGTATTAACTTCAGATATATTTATTATAGATTTGTTATTATAAGGATATGCTTCCCCATGCATTAACTGAAACAGTAAATGACTCCACCAATGCAACAGATATACGGTTAAAGATGTATATTATCACATTTTCAATGTACCACATCAAAATAAATAAAATAAACCCCAAACAAACCTGACACAGTTACACCAGCTTTGTCAGGAGGAATGGGCCAAAATTCACCCAACTTATTGTGGGAAGCTTGTGGAAGGCTACCCGAAACGTTTGACCCAAGTTCAACTATATAAAGGCAATGCTACCAAATACTAATTGGGTGTATGTAAACTTCTGACCCACTGGGAATGTGATAAATAAAAGCTGAAATAAATCATTCTCTCTACAATTATTCTGACATTTCACATTCTTAAAATAGAGTGGGGATCCTAACTGACCTAATACAGAATTTTTACTAGAACAAAATGTCAGGAATTGTGAAAAACTGAGTTTAAGACCTTTTACTCTGACACCATGCCTTGTTTTGCACGCGTTGTACAAAATAATAAAATGCAGTACTACAGGATATTTCTTAACGTAGCTCTTTATTAGCTAATTACAACAGGCATGTTCACGCATCCCCAACCATGATCAACAGACCATGACCAAACCATCTGGGTGGTCTTAACCAATCATAGCACAGTATGATACGGCAGTAAAATGCATCCATTTACAATTCAGTATGTTTACACATATGAATATTACACTAGATAGCTATCTATCTAGCAACATTTCTTAAGAAAAAACTATTGTCTTAGTGTGCCAGAGCGCAGAATAACTGATGAAGTTTTGAATGCAACAAAACGTAATTCAATTGTTGTCAGCAGCACTGTTACAGTCACCAACACTCTGGATAACATGAAAACTGCCTAACCAGCTGTGCTAGGGGGAGTAAAATGGTCAGAGTGGGGTGTTATCTCATTATGTATCTGGAAGTAGCTAGCCAATGTTAGCCAGTTAGCTTGGGTGC
Organism: Salmo salar; assembly: GCF_965601325.2. Classification (NCBI taxonomy): domain Eukaryota; kingdom Metazoa; phylum Chordata; class Actinopteri; order Salmoniformes; family Salmonidae; genus Salmo; species Salmo salar. Next base: position 38,982,823 of record NC_138297.1, on the reverse strand, counting down.
TTAACTGTCATTGTGAGGTCAGAGCTTTCGGAACAACCCTACTTATTGGCCAGAGCATCCAGTGTGCGCTCTGAACGCGAAACGCTCTGAATTTACGAACGGACAATCTGACAGCAAAGCTGCAGTCACCAACGCTCTGGATAACATACTTTAACAGCCTAACCAGCTCTGCTAAGGCGAGTAATGTTCTGTGATCTGTTCTTTCCCTCTTAGATGTCTGGAAGTAGCTGGCAAGTTAGTACAGAATGCACGGACCAACCCTTAAAGAGGTGGGTGGAGCTAAGGCTTAAGATGATCTGAACAATGCTGAATGAGTGTAGACAAAGAAGGGCACTCCGATAGTAGTACCAAAACATTGAAAGACAGTTTTCTCAAAAGTGAGTTTAGAAGTTGATCAACTTTCAAAGCAGAATTACTTTCACATTGTTTCCTCAAACACAAAGTGTGATATACCATTTTGCAGCTCTGAGTCTCTACTTTTATCCAATGTAAAAACTGAAATTCAAATGTTGCTACATAAGACCGAATCCAGGTGGTGAGTCACATTTGAGCTGTTCTTGCCATAATATGGATTTGGTATTTTACCAAATGGTGCTATCTTCTGTATACCACCCCTACCGTGTCACAACACAAGTGATTGTCTCAAACTCGTTAAGGAAAGAAATTCCACAAATTAACTTTTAACAAGGCACACCTGTTAATGAAATGCATTCCAGGTGGCTACCTTATGAAGCTGGTTGAGAGATTGGCAAGTGTGTGCAACGCTGTCATCAAGGCAAATGGTGGCTACTTTGAAGAATCTCAAATATAAAATATATTTTGATTTGTTTAACACTTTTTTGGTTACTACTGATTCCATCCATAAGTATTATTTCATAGTTTTGATGTCTTTACTATTATTCTACAATGTCGAAAATAGTGAAAATAAAGAAAAACCCTTGAATGAGTAGGTGTATCCAAACTTTTGACTGGTACTGTATATATATATAATAATATATATATATATATATATATATAAGCTATTATTGGCTTTTGTCTGAAGCCTATGTATTGGCTTTTATATATCGCCTTTCCACCCACACTCTCCATTCTCCTGATCTGTTCACCCTATTAGTTACTTGTGAACTAATGACTCAAAACTAACACTTTAACAATTAAAGCAGTGTGAAACACTAATGCAATGTGGTCCAAGATGACAGATACTCTGTTTGTTTCATCATGTCAATATGCAATGTATGACAGTTCTAATTACTATATTGGCTTTGTCTTCAAACATACAGTACTTTAATTTCTCTTTTGAGTGGTTCTTTATTTGCTCCTCACATAGCTCAATGCCTTTAGAAAGATAACCTCTCAACCTGTTGCAATTCATCTCGATTTGTAAAGAAGACTGATTCCCATATACAGTAGAAGTGCCCATCTAGGATCGTCACGCCCTGATCTGTTTCACCTGTCCTTGTGATTGTCTCCACCCCCTCCAGGTGTCGCTTATTTTCCCCAGTGTATTTATCCCTGTGTTTCCTGTCTCTCTGTGCCAGTTTGTCTTGTATGTTTTTGAGTCCACCAGGGGTTTTCCTGTTCTCCTGCTTTTGCATTCTCTGTTTTCTAGTCCTTCCAGGTTTGACCCTTGCCTGTTTCTGGATTTTGAACCCACCTACCTGACCATTCTGCCTGCCTTGACCACGAGCCTGTCTGCCACTCTGTACCTCCTGGACTCTGATCTGGATTTGACCTTTTTGCCTGTCCACGACCACTCTCTTGCCTACCCCTTTGGATTAATAAACATTGTAAGAGTCCAACCATCTGCCTCCTGTGTCTGCATTTGGGTCTCGCCTTGTGCCTTGATAAGGATGCATCCCAAATTGTACCATTATTACCTATGGGTGCCATTTGGGACACAAACCTAGACTACAACTGTGGCTTGAGAACCTGATTCCATACCAGCCACTTAGTCCATCCCCACATTCAGCTGGTGGCGCTCACAGTTTTTCATTTTACATGCCTTTTATCTAATATCATTCAGTCTCTTTTCATTTAATCCTCTTTCTTTTTTCCTTTCAACAACCTTGTGATTTTGTTAAGCTTTCTCTCCTCACCACTATCTGTGGCGTGGCGGCATCGGCGGGCGAGCCAGGTGGTGAGCGGCTCCTGGGCTGGGGCTCTGGAGAGATGGGAAATCGTAGAATGAAGACGTGCCAGTTATCAATCTTATGCCATGCTGGTCTATCTCTCCACTCTCTCTCCTTTCTGTCTGTCTCTGTTTCTCTCTCTCGTTCTCTGCATCTCACTCTCTCTAACAATTCAATTCAAATAGCTTTATTGGCATGGGAAACTTGCCAAAGCAAGTGACATAGACAATAAATACAAGGGAAATCATTTTTAAAAGTATAGACATTTAAAATGTTATATTATTGGCTATGTACAGTGTTGTAACAATGTGCAAATAGTTGAAGTGCTAAAGGGAAAATAAACAGGTAAATAGAGGTTGTATTTACAATGGTGTTTGTGCTCCACTGCTTGCCCTTTTCTTGTGGCAACAGGTCACATATCTCGCTGCTGGGGTGGAGCACTGTGGTATTTCACCTAATAGATATGAGAGTTTATCAAGATTGGATTTGTTTTCAAATTCTTTGTGGGTTTGTGTAATCTGAGGAAAATATGTGTCTCTAATATGCTCATACATTTGGCAGGAGGGCACATACCCTGTTTTACCCAGGTCTGCCTAAGGCGGCCTGCATCGATAGCAAGGACATGCTCACTGAGTCTGTACATTGTCAAAACATTTCTTAATTTTGGGTCAGTCACAGTGGTCAGGTATTCTCTGTTAAGTGTCAAATAATATTTACAATTTTTTGTTGATTCATCCAATGTGTAAAGTAATTATCTTTTTGTTTTCTCATGATTTGGTTTGGTCTAATTGTGTTGTTGGGGTTCTGTGGGGTCAGTTTGTGAACAGAGTCACAGTACCAGCTGGCTGAGGGGACTCTTCTCCAGGTTCATCTCTCTGTAGCTGAGGTCTTTGTTATGGAAGGTTTGAGAATTGTTTCCTTTTAGGTAGTTGTAGAATTTCATTGCTCTTTTCTGGATTTTTATAATTATCGGGAATAGTCCTTATTCTTGTCTGTGTGCATTATTTTGTGTTTTGCGTTGTACAGAGGATGTTTTTGCAGAATTCTCTCTCTCCGGTATCAACACCCTTTTCCAGGCCTTGGAAAGCAATTTCCCCCCTCCATACGCTACCGCAGCATTGGGTTCTCACACGTCTTACTGCCTTATGTCTACTCTAATCCTATCAGTAGTCAGGGGCTGATGTGGGAGCACCCTCATCATACATACCATACCATCCTGTAAACACATATTGTGCCATTGAATCTTACTGTACAGTATCATACCACATCCTACACTGCAAAAATAAAATTAATTGTCACAGTAAATTCATATATAATCAACAGTATCATACTGTATAAACTGAATACAGTAGATGACCATACATTGCATTGTGGGTAAAAATTAAACAGACTTGAAATACTTGATGTCTTCTGGATGTTACTGTAATATTGGATGTATTTTAGATTTTACCGTAAAATATACTACCTAAAAATACAGTAGCAGTTTACTTACTGTGAATGTTCAAAATAGAATGCCACACAAAGAGCACAATCGCAACAAAATCAAAGCACATCCTCTAAAGCATGTAATCCCAAGAAATGCCGTCAGGGGTACGCCAAATAAAAATGAAATAAAAAATAGTTATTTTTATGAAGAAAAAAATAAATCTTCACATTTTCAAAACAGCCCATTTATATTTTCCAACGGGGCTATACATTTGGGTGAGTTTTTTGGGGTTCACTTATATTGGGAGTAGAGCCTTTCCTCAGCCACAGTGTTTTATGTGCAAAAGTACTATCTCACAACTTGATGAAACCATTTAGAAACAAAACATGCCGATTTGAAAAATAACCCTGGCAAGTTTTTTGTGCAAGAATTAAGATGACTTTCGAGTAGTAAGACATGTATAAAAGCAACAGATACCGTTAATAAGAAGGTGCTAGAAGCGTCTTATATGGTGACGTCATGACGTTGGCCTGTGGGTAAGGTTTATGACCCCCCCCCCCATAAATACCTTTCTCTCTTCCCCTCTCTGAATCTACTGAAGGACGTGAATAGCCTGTGTTAAATATAGAGAGTCTGGGTACATCAAACAAATGGGGAAAGGTACCACATATTTTGTTAATAAAACCAGTTGGAAATATGCTTGGGAACGTAATGAGTATGTATGTCAGTTCGGTTGTCATCTGAGACATTATGACTGATGACAGGACGACAAACTGTATCTGAGAAAGTATACGCCCTCTAGTTATCAGAGTCACATGGAATTGTTATGCAATTGAAATGTTTGATATTGAAAATGTTTGTTAGGAGATGAAATGTAATTTTAGCTTCCGAATGAGAGATTTGGGTTTTCATAAGGAAAGTGCCCTGCTCGATCAGTGGCCCAACCCTGTGAAGAGACAGGGGTTATAAAGGATGAAACACCTCCCTCCCCCTCTCCACTATATAATCCTTTGACGAAAAGATAACCACGTTGGTTCCAGTACGTGAGGTCTGCAGCCTCTACGTTAGAAGGACACACATGTCAAGAACAGAACTAAGCCAACCTCGGCGTGAGCTTTGGTGGCGAATGGTATGAACTTTGAGCGTATTCACTACAGAAGTGCTACTTCCTAGCCGTTGAGTTAGCAGCGGCCGCTGCTTACGTGGGCTAGGAAAGGACGGACGACGGATCCAGTCTAACAACCAGACGAAGATACCACCACGTATCCAATCGACCACCATTGACATTCTTCCGAAAACAGGGAGATCTGTTGGCCAACCCGGCCAGCATCTACGACCAATCTACCGAAGCGCAGCTCAGAGTAAATATTTATTGCATTTTCCTTTTCCAAATGGGCGGTAATTTAGAATGCATAAGATAATGTATTTACGATAGCATAGCGGCTGTTTCTCTGTTCCTAAATCTTCCCGCTCTTTCATTCAAGCCCAACCCCCTTTCCTTTGTGTAACCAGCTTTCATACAGGTTCCGTTCACCAGGGACGTTTTCTGTATGACATCATTGTATTCTGTGTATTTGTAATTCTGTGTGATTAGTTTAGGTATTTAGTAAATAAACAATTAAACCCAGTTTTGTATTGCTGATTCAACTTGTTAGCCAGGGTTCGTGAAGATAACCAAGAATTTACAACTTTCATTATGAGACTGAAAATAAAACGAGGGTTAATATTGACTGCTATCGATGTAAAATATTACAAAGTATTTTAAGAGTTTATTCGGAAGATAACAGCTCTATAAACGTTCTTCCGTGGTGCCCCGACTTTCTAGTTAATTACATTTACATGATTAGCTTAATCAGGTAATATTAATTACAGAGAAATCATTTTATAAGTTAGCATGTCATATCACTTAATCCGGCATAGCCAAAGACACAACATAATGGAGCCCCGGTGCGAGGAATCTAAAATAGGATGAAGCTTTCATTTTGATTCAGCATATATAAAATTGAAAAGCAGATTACATAATATACCAAGTTGATTATATACATTATGGGAATTGTAGACTGGAATTATCGGTGCGTGTGTGTTCCGGAGAATCGCCTCCGTGTTGTGCTCTGAGGTAGTCAGTGGGTAGCATAAACTATACATGTATGTATGATGGCTGATAAAGCTATCTGAGAAATAGCGCGTTTGGCCAAACGCTAAGTATTTCTGCCTCTCGCGTTTCAGACGCGTGTTGGCTAGGTCATTATTAATTTCTCGAGCGAGGACAAAGAGCCAGCCGATTGAAATTTAGGAGAGATTAGCTTGACCAGCGATAAGTATCTCTCTGTCTCTCGCGTTTCGATGCGAGTAGACCACGGTGCAATTCGTTGTTTCCCGCGAGTTCCGGTTAAAACATCGTCAAATATCGCCGAAAAGGGTTTGAACATAATACGTTATAAGTAAAACCTTTCCCTTGCCAAGGGAATCCTATGTTGAGCATTTTTCAGGCATAAAGTAGCATTAGCTTGCTCGAGATGCTAAGCTAAAAAAAAAGGGAAAACAGACATTTTGTTTTGTGCCACATTGTAAGTCATCCGACTTGCGGAACGAAAGTCCCACCCTGGGTACTTCCGTTTGATTTCAGTGTGTGCCCTCTGAAGAAGTCACCAATACTTTCCTTCAAATAATTAGTCAGGTGACACTCAAGTCGTTACTCGTGATATCCAGACGGATATCAATGTCTTTTTCAATTGAACTAATAAGTGAAATTGCCAGATTTACATTCTCAAGTTTAAATAATATCCAAATTGATGAGTTTTCTAAAGGAGACATTGTAATCTTTTTCCACATTAACCTAGATGAATAAACCTCTCAGGTTAATTCAAGTTTAAATCCCAAATAGCCTATACAGGTTTGATTTATCATTAAAATTGATCAATCAGTAAAATTTTGTTTTTGCAAAACCCATTCAGTAATCCAGTACTGACAGAAGTCCCGCCCCCGCGGGAATCCCATGTGGCTTCGGCCCAAGGAAGAAGTGTACCATAGTGGGAAGTGCTCCCAACATTTAATCTACTGTTTACACTTATGATATCCAATCAATGGAGATTGTATGGATTATCATCTCATTCAATTTAATAAGTTAAATTGTTGAACATACCTTAATGTTCTTGCAATCAAATGAGACACTTTTAAACTTCCCATATTAACCTGGATGAAGCAACCTCTCAGGTTAATTCAAGTTTAATACCCAGATAGCCTACCCAGGTAGGATTAATCATTGGCATTGATTAATTAATTCAATTTGCTTTTGCAAATTCATTCACGTCCAACTTCCACATTACTGGTACAGTACTGATGGTTCGTCAACATCTATAAATAGATTAAACTTGTCTTTGCAGCTTCCAATGAATTCCAAACCCAAACATTGAAAAATAGGAACATTTTTCCTCTAAATTTTTCTAATAATGTGCAAGCTACCAAAGGAGGTGGTCACCACTCCTCCGCTAATTAGTGAACCTCCACCCATAAAAGGATTGATCTCTGACCTCAGCAGTGATACCAATCCTAATTATGCCATTAGAAAAACAACAGCCGAAATTGCGAACGCTCTCCAAAATCAACCATCAAATACAGGCTTTGTGACTGTTCTCTCCACTTTAGCACTTATGTATCGCCATCAAAGGTTGGCATCGGTCCAATACCACAGTGCACAGCTGAAGCACGTGCAAGACATGGCTAACATGAGGGCACAGGTGGAGAGAACTGAGCAACTATTGACAAAAGCAGGAAATGAAAACATTCTGCTAGTCGAGGAACTGCGTTTGAAATCGGAACAATTAAAAGTAATTGCAAATACTTATGACGATGAACGAGCACAAACTCTCCAACAAAATCGTCATCTGCAGGAACAACTCGATTTAGCCAAAACTAAATGCGATGTAGTCCACGCCAAACTAGATAAATCTGTCGAGTTATCTACAAACAGGAACGCGCAATTTGATAACATGCAGGCAGTTTTGTTGAACGTTACTCAAGGTAACAATGTTCTACTCCAAATTCTGCAGACCAAAGACGATCAGTTGATGAACACAATGACTAAGTTGGATGACAAATCAGCAGAACTTATTGAAGTCGCTGACCAAATGAATGATGAGAGAACTCAGGTGATGAGGATGGAAATATTGATTTCTAAACAAGCAAAGGAAATCTCATCACTGAATCTCTCGCTCTGTACTCGAGACCTCTATCTGCAAACCATGACAGATAAGTTTGAGACCGAAAGGAGCAGGTGTGACACTCACGTGTCCAAAATTAGTACTCTAAGCGCTCAAGTGGACTCTGCAATGCAGCAGAAGACCACCCTTAGGTACCATCTGGAGGAAGTCCAGAATGGTCACGCTCTACAGCATGACTACCCATCCAAGCAACCGGAGTCTGGTACTCAAAGGAGTGAAGACGATAGGTTTCAGACATTGCCTCCATCATGTGTCCCTCAGTCTTCTCCTCTTAGCCATTCGGCACTGAGTAATATGGAGCCTCTTGGCCAACAAAGCCAAAGCTTGGCTTCTCCTCTTGGCCTGTCGGCCCCAATTTCTCCACAGGATGAAGCCAACCCTCTCCGCCCGCTTGGCGCGGAATACCTTGACAAACTCGTCAAGAATTTCCCCACCTTTGACCCCGTTCCAGGTCAGCCAAACGATACTGAGACGTTCCCAGCTGACATAGAGGACGCGGTGGGTGGCTACCCGAATGCTACGGGTTCTGACAGGGTTTACCTATTGAAGCGAACGTCGAATAGACACGTGACGAGGTTCATTCGCCTACAACAGCAACACGTGCTAAATGACTACGCTAAACTTGCCACAGCTTTGAAATTAGAATTCAGTGGTTCTGCGACTCGCAAACACGATAGCTCACTGGCTAACACGGTCAAACAAGCTCGGAACGAACACCCACAAGCTTTCTATCATAGGCTTCGTTCAGCTTACTTTGGCCTACTCACGGAAACAGGAATGGAAGAGCTGTTACCATTCAAACAAATGTTTCTGTCGAACATGTATCCCACCTTCATTACCTACTTGGGCCCTGCAGCCCACGTTGGCTTGCCTATCTTACAACTCAGAGAGCTTGCAAGCACAGCTTTTGAGGTATCAAAAGCTCGCAACACTAAGAGCCCTGACCACTCGGTTTTGAAGTTTGACCAGGAGCACTCACTCCAGTTAGAGGGTGCATTATCAGGTATTGGAGCGTCAAGATGACGCACCACAACAGTTTCTACCACGAAACCATGATTCCAATAACCGCCGCGGTCGAAATAACTGTAAAGTACGTCGCCTTCAAAACGACTACCGCTACAATCGACCTGTTCGCTACGTTCCTGCACCCAACCCACACAAAGTGTCAGAGCACAAGGGTAACAAAGGGTTGAAGGACGATCAAAACGTAGACCAATGTTCTCCAGAAGTCCCACTACGGGAAGAACTAAAGTGAGAACAATTTGAGAAAAGGGTAAAAGATAAGTCACAAGGACTAGACGGGGAATTACCGGACACCAGGTCCGCAGAAATTAACACCCATAACAAGGACGTTAAAGTTCAAATTCCTCCCGCTCTCATTCAAGACCCTATCCAGGGCCTGCTTGATCAAGAAACAAGCCCCGGGGCTTTGTCTGTAGACTCTGATACAAAAGTTGCGAAGAAAAAGGTCAAACGCTTCGTTAAAGCCAAGCCCACTCAAAATCGGAAAAGTCAATCTGCTTCCACCTTGAACAGAAATGTCACATCACGTCGTTGCGAACGACCACTCCACTTTGTGGGGAAAATGTCCACTAACCACGAATCTAAACGGCCATACCTGGAAACAGTCCTGGAGGACTGCTTAACTTGTCATGCGCTAATTGATTCGGGTGCGACAATATCACTCATCTCTCAAACATTGTTTGATGATCTCAAAAGGGCTTTGAAGCCAACTAAACGTTGGTTAAAAGTGGAACGATGCGACACTACACTTCGAGGGGTCACTCAGACTACCTCGCCTCTCACATTGAGAGTCATGCTGAAACTACACTTCCAGGACGTATCGCTCGTTCACCCTGTGTATGTTACCAGCCTCGAAACTGTAACCCTGCTACTTGGAGCAGACTTGATGGATCGGTTACTCCCATTGATGGATTGGAAAACCAACCAGGTATGGTCACAGGCCACAGTGCCTTCTCCACTGACCACACTGTCTTCCCCTAACGCTAGCTGCAATGCAGTCATTCACGAGGAGTATCTGTTGAAAGCACCCCTTTGGGAAAAGTCGTTTAGAAACCTCTTGGTACAAAATCCGATCCACGGAGATAGTACGATATCTCGACACATTCCATCAGCCAACCTGATTGACCATTCTTTTCATGATTTCGAGCCAGCTGTCTCTGTGAATAAGCAACTTCCCTCCTCCTTGCAGTCGTGCAATTCGATAGTTGAGATGAACTTCCCTTGCCCTTCGGACACTTCCGCAAGCACTGCGGCCGTCTCAGCAAGAAAGACATTGATGTGCAGAGTACACTCTGCTTCCGATGATACACCTTCTGCTTTGTTGGGGACTGTCACCCCTTACAATGACACTAATGGCGTCAGTCCAGCAACTGACCCGATGACTCCCACTGGTGAAACACTTTGCGATATCGCAGACCGATATCCTCGTCTCAGTTTGCAGGTACTGAAGAGGTTGCCACACGCGGACGCGGTGGTGACTGACAGACCTCGACAGCCACTGAGGGTGTTGAAGCACAAACACCAGGATATTTGGTTGAAAGGTTACAGCCATTCTCATAATAACGCGGCCACTGACGACTCGTACATAGGGTCCGACCTTTTCGTTTGCGCCTCGGACACCAACACCACCCGCTGGTGGGGGGGTCCCGAGACACAAAGGGGGGGAATAGTAGCCCAGACCCATGATGAGCCTCATCGAGGCCGGTGGGGGGGTCGAGACTACGGACAACACCGTACGAGGCCGCCAGAGCATAAATCAAATCTAGTTGTAAACTCCCCTATGAGAACAGTGAGGAGCAGACAGGCCCCTAGACGGGGATTATCTTAGAACACGTCTAAGATAGTACTGATGTGTACCACACTGGTCGTAAAGGAAGTCCAATGGACTTGTCCACCTCCAAAACAAATGGCAACAATAATCATTCCTTGCCATGTGTAGGTTCAACTACAATACAACTAGTAATATGCTCCAATCATGTGTTCCGGTAGATAATATTTCAGAATAAATCGGTAGGACAACTGGACCCCTTGAATACCAGTACCAATACCACAGTCAGTCCAGCAACACTCAGTAAGAGGATTAGTAACCTCACAAGTTAAATTGCTATTGATAATAGCGACATATGAGTCACTCAGAGTGCAACACGGGGAAGGGAATCTCCATTGCACTCTTCCAATGGTTAACACATGCCACTAATAAATAGAACCCTCCGTTCAGGAGAAAATTATTAGAAGTCATGAACCATGATCACACCACGTACGACTGGTCTAATACTTAGAGTACTTCCGTCGTGAGGTTAGCTCCTCCGTGGATAACATAGCTATGAAATTGACTTCATACCTACTGCCACTACAATAGTGGAAGACACAGTGACTTGTAGAAAACTACTACAGACTCCCTTGACACCAATTCTGACTGACCTCCAGGCATTGACCTGAAAATTACCTGACTACGTCAGACTCATTCTGAACAAGTTGTAATCTGCCAGGATACTTGGTTTTCTTCCCTTGACATGCGCGATTGTGTAAGCATAAACGCACATGCACAACGGAACATCCAATTAGGATTTATGCTAGGATCACTTAAGGGTCCAAGCAAAATACCAGCCTTAGTAAAGTTGAACATTTACTTCTAGGCCTTTGACTCTACAGCACTCACCAGTTTTCTAACCAGAAGTCCATAGGTCATCCTGTAGACTGCCCAAAACTAGTGCCTTACAGCTGTAGACTTATCATATAGTTGTCAACTTAGGATAGTAACCTAAGCGCCACCCCGCAAATTAGGAAAGCCCTAGATATGACATTAGACAATGCCATGATAGGGTCATTTTGCCAAGACCATGGACGTAGATAGAATACAGTCCAATTAGATGATTAAGGTGGCATAACTATATTTTGTTTTGTTTATGCTTTCATTCATTTTGTTTCATTTTCTTCGGCACATAGAAAGTGATAGAGCCATAAACAACTCCCCCATACAACCATCAGTTAGTGCCACAACGCCGCTCATTTGGGGGGAAATGTAATGATATATTTCATGAGTGTGTGTGCGTTGTTAACATCTGCCTAAGTTACTGCCCAGATATCCCAGTCTGGACGACCAGACGACGGGTCCGGAACGGCGATCCCAATCCGGACATCCGCTGCCGAGCCATGGAACGGACTTCTTCATTTGATGAGACCCTACCCGGGTCGACCACCAGAGGGGGGACTGCAATAGCAACCACCAACTGGACATCTACTGCCCAGCCTTGGAGCGGATTTCTTCATTTGCAGACACCCTACCCGGGTCGACCGCCAGATGGGGACCACAACGATGATCCACAACTAGGACAACCCACGTTCATTTTTATGTTGGGTTATAACATGCAGGTTAATCGCAAGATTGAACCCAACCTGGGGGGACTGTCATGACGTTGGCCTGTGGGTAAGGTTTATGACCCCCCCCCCCCCCCCCCCCCATAAATACCTTTCTCTCTTCCCCTCTCTGAATCTACTGAAGGACGTGAATAGCCTGTGTTAAATATAGAGAGTCTGGGAACATCAAACAAATGGGGAAAGGTATCACATATTTTGTTAATAAAACCAGTTGGAAATATGCTTGGGAACGTAATGAGTATGTATGTCAGTTCGGTTGTCATCTGAGACATTATGACTGATGACAGGACGACAAACTGTATCTGAGAAAGTATACGCCCTCTAGTTATCAGAGTCACATGGAATTGTTATGCAATTGAAATGTTTGATATTGAAAATGTTTGTTAGGAGATTAAATGTAATTTTAGCTTCCGAATGAGAGATTTGGGTTTTCATAAGGAAAGTGCCCTGCTCGATCAGTGGCCCAACCCTGTGAAGAGACAGGGGTTATAAAGGATGAAACACCTCCCTCCCCCTCTCCACTATATAATCCTTTGACGAAAAGATAACCACGTTGGTTCCAGTACGTGAGGTCTGCAGCCTCTACGTTAGAAGGACACACATGTCAAGAACAGAACTAAGCCAACCTCGGCGTGAGCTTTGGTGGCGAATGGTATGAACTTTGAGCGTATTCACTACAGAAGTGCTACTTCCTAGCCGTTGAGTTAGCAGCGGCCGCTGCTTACGTGGGCTAGGAAAGGACGGACGACGGATCCAGTCTAACAACCAGACGAAGATACCACCACGTATCCAATCGACCACCATTGACATTCTTCCGAAAACAGGGAGATCTGATGGCCAACCCGGCCAGCATCTACGACCAATCTACCGAAGCGCAGTAAATATTTATTGCATTTTCCATTTTCCTTTATTGCATTTTCCTTTTCCAAATGGGCGGTAATTTAGAATGCATAAGATAATGTATTTACGATAGCATAGCTGCTGTTTCTGTGTTCCTAAATCTTACCGCTCTTTCATTCAAGCCCAACCCCCTTTCCTTTGTGTAACCAGCTTTCATACAGGTTCCGTTCACCAGGGGTGAATTCTGTATGACATCATTGTATTCTGTGTATTTGTAATTCTGTGTGATTAGTTTAGGTATTTAGTAAATAAATAATTAAACCCAATTTTGTATTGCTGATTCAACTTGTTAGCGAGGGTTCGTGAAGATAGCCAAGAACTTACAACTTTCATTATGAGACTGAAAATAAGATAAGGGTTAATATTGACTGCTATAGATGTCAAATATGACTAAGTATTTTAAGAGTTTATTCGGAAGATAACGGCTCTATAAACATTCTTCCGTGGTGCCCCGACTTTCTAGTTAATTACATTTACATGATTAGCTTAATCAGGTAATATTAATTACAGAGAAATGATTTTATAGGTTAGCATGTCATATCACTTAATCCGGCATAGCCAAAGACACGACAATTTCAATAAGCATTTTTCCACGGCTGGCCATGCTTTTCACCTGCCTACCCCTACCCTGGCCAACACACCCCGCAGCAACAAGCCCTCCCCCCGCTTCTCCTTCACCCAAATCCAGACAGCTGATGTTCTGATTATTTTGGACCAAACCAACATTTGTTATTGAAGTAGCAGTCCTGGGAGTGCATTCTGATGAAGAACATCAAAGGTAATGAAACTTTTGTAATAGTAAATCGGAGTTTGGTCAGGGCTAAACTTGGTGGGTGTCTAAATAGCTAGCCGTGATGGCTGGGCTATGTACTCAAAATATTGCTAAATGTGCTTTCACCGAAAAGCTATTTTAAAATCGGACATATCGAGTGCATAGAGGAGTTCTGTATCTATAATTCTTAAAATAATTGTTATGCTTTTTGTGAACGTTTATCGTGAGTAATTTAGTAAATTCACCGGAGGTATGCTAGTTCTGAACGTCACATGCTAATGTAAAAAGCTGTTTTTTGATATAAATATGAACTTGATTGAACAAAACATGCATGTATTGTATAACATAATGTCCTAGGTGTGTCATCTGATGAAGATCATCAAAGGTTAGTGCTGCATTTAGCTGTCTTCTGGGTTTTTGTGACATTATATGCTAGCTTGAAAAATGGGTGTCTGATTATTTCTGGCTGGGTACTCTGCTGACATAATCTAATGTTTTGCTTTCGTTGTAAAGCCTTTTTGAAATCGGACAGTGTGGTTAGATTAACCTGTTAGGGCTAGGGGGCAGCATTGACACGGCTGGATAAAAAACATACCCGATTTAATCTGGTTACCACTCCTACCCAGTAACTAGAATATGCATATACTTATTACATATGGATAGAAAACACCCTAAATTTTCTAAAACTGTTTGAATGGTGTCTGTGAGTATAACAGAACTCAAATGGCAGGTCAAAACCTGAGAGATTCCTTTACAGGAAGTGGCCTGTCTGACCATTTGTTGAAATTCTTTTCCATCTCTATCATTTACTAAGGATCTCTGCTCTAACGTGACACTTCCCACGTCGTCCATAGGCGCTCAGAGCCCGGGAAAAAACAGAATGTCGTCATTCCAGCCCCAGGCTGAAACACATTATCGCCTTTCTCAAGTGGCCGATCAAGGGACACTGGCTTATGCGCGTGACCCCGACCGCCCCCGCCTTTGGGATTTTTTCCTCTGTTTGCCGAAAAGGAGATTCCCTGTCGGAATATTATCGCTTTTCTACGAGAAAAATGTCGTAAAAATTGATTTTAAACAGCGGTTGACATGCTTCGAAGTACGGTAATGGAATACTTAGAATTTTATTGTCACGAATTGCGCCATGCGCGTGACACTTCTTTACTATTTCGGATAGTGTCTGGAACGCACAAACAAAACGCCGCTATTCGGATATAACGATGGATTATTTTGGACCAAACCAACATTTGTTATTGAAGTAGCAGTCCTGGGTGTGTATTCTGACGAAGACAACAAAAGGTAATGAAACTTTTATAATAGTAAATATGATTATGGTGAGTGCTAAACTTGCCGGGTGTCTAAATAGCGAGCCCGTGATGCCTGGGCTATGTACTTAGAATATTGCAAAATGTGCTTTCACCAAAAAGCTATTTTAAAATCGGACATATCGAGTGCATAGAAGAGGTCTGTATCTATAATTCTTAAAATAATTGTTATGCTTTTTGTGAACGTTTATCGTGAGTAATTTAGTAAAATGTTAGCGAATTCCCCGGAAGTTTGCGGGGGGTATGCTAGTTCTGAACGTCACATGCTAATGTAAAAAGCTGGTTTTTGATATAAATATGAACTTGATTGAACAAAACATGCATGTATTGTATAACATAATGTCCTAGGGTTGTCATCTGATGAAGATCATCAATGGTGAGTGCTGCATTTAGCTGTCTTCTGGGTTTTGGTGACATTATATGCTGGCTTGAAAAATGGGTGTCTGATTATTTCTGGCTTGGTACTCTGCTGACATAATCTGATGTTTTGCTTTCGTTGTAAAGCCTTTTTGAAATCGGACAGTGTGGTTAGATTAACGAGAGTCTTGTCTTTAAATGGCTGTAAAATAGTCATATGTTTGAGAAATTGAAGTAATAGGATTTTTAAGGTTTTGAAAATCGCGCCACAGGATAGCAGTGGCTGTTACGTAGGTGGGACGAATTCGTCCCGCCTAGCCTAGAGAGGTTAACCTGTTAGGGCTAGGGGGCAGCATTTGCACGTCTGGATAAAAAAAATGTACCCGATTTAATCTGGTTACTAATCCTACCCAGTAACTAGAATATGCATATACTTATTATATATGGATAGAAAACACTCTAAAGTTTCTAAAACTGTTTGAATGGTGTCTGTGAGTATAACAGAACTCATTTGGCAGGCAAAACCCTGAGACATTTTCTGACAGGAAGTGGATACCTGATGTGTTGTATTACCTTTAAACCTATCCCATTGGATAGGTTTAAAGGTAATACAACACAGGGGCTGAGGAATATTTTGGCACTTCCTATTGCTTCCACTAGATGTCACCAGCCTTTACAAAGTGTTTTGAGTCTTCTGGAGGGAGATCTGACCGAACAAGAGCCATGGAACGATGATGTCCCATTAGACACCTGGCGCGCGAGTTCATGTTGGGTACCCTCGTTCCAATACGTTATAAAAGAGTATGCATTCGTCCACCTTGAATATTATTCATGTTCTGGTTAAAAAAGGCCCTAATGATTTATGCTATACAACGTTTGACATGTTTGAACGAACGTAAATATATTTTTTCCCCTCGTTCATGACGAGAAGTCCGGCTGGCTTAGATCATGTGCTAACAAGACGGAGATTTTTGGACATAAATGATGAGCTTTTTTGAACAAAACTACATTCGTTATGGACCTGTGATACCTGGAAGTGACATCTGATGAAGAGAATCAAAGGTAATGGATTATTTACATAGTATTTTCGATTTTAGATCTCCCCAACATGACGTCTAGTCTGTATCGCAACGCGTATTTTTCTGGGCGCAGTGCTCAGATTATTGCAAAGTGTGATTTCCCAGTAAGGTTATTTTTAAATCTGGCAAGTTGATTGCGTTCAAGAGATGTAAATCTATAATTCTTTAAATGACAATATAATATTTTACCAATGTTTTCTAATTTTAATTATTTAATTTGTGACGCTGACTTGACTGCCGGTTATTGGAGGGAAACGATTTCCTCAACATCAATGCCATAGTAAAACGCTGTTTTTGGATATAAATATGAACTTGATAGAACTAAAAATGCATGCATTGTCTAACATAATGTCCTAGGAGTGTCATCTGATGGAGATTGTAAAAGGTTAGTGCATCATTTTAGCTGGTTTTATGGTTTTGGTGACCCTGTCTTTGAATTGACAAAACATTACACACAACTCTTGTAAATGTACTGTCCTAACATACTCTAAATTTATGCTTTCGCCGTAAAACCTTTTTGAAAACGTGGTTAGATTAAGGAGATGTTTATCTTTCAAAGGGTGTAAAATAGTTGTATGTTTGAAAAATTTGAATTTTGACATTTATTTGGATTCAAATTTGCCGCTCTTGAAATGCACCTGCTGTTGATGGAGTGCACCACGGGTGGCACGCTAGCGTCCCACCTAGCCCATAGAGGTTAACGAGAGTCTTGTCTTTAAAATGGTGTAAAATAGTCACATGTTTGAGAAATTGAAGTAATAGCATTTCTAAGGTATTTGAAAATCGCGCCACGGGATTACACTGGCTGTTGCGTAGGTGGGACGATTTCGTCCCGCCTAGCCCAGAGAGGTTAACCAATGATATTAGGCCACATTTGGCCATGATTGCAGACACCTGTGTGTCTTCTGACACTATATAAACGAGTCATCTCACAGTGTTTATGATGATACCCTGATGAAGACAGCTTGGCTGTCGAAACGTTGGATATTACATTTTTGCATCTGATCTCCTAGAGTGTGCAGCTCTCCCTTATTTTCAAGTCAATCACAGTGCCATCCGTTTTGTCACCAAAGCCCCATATACTACCTACCACTGCGACCTGTATGCTCTCGTTGGCTGGCCCTCACTACATATTCGTCACTAAACCTACTGGCTCCAGGGCATCTATAAGTTTCTGCTAGGTAAAGCACCGCCTTATCTCAGCTCACTGGTCACCATAGCAACACCCACCTGTAGCATGCACTCTAGCAGGTATATTTCACTGTTCATGCCCAAAGCCAACACTTCGGCGCCTTTCCTTCTAGTTCTTTGCTGCCAATGACTGGAACGAATTACAAGTCTTACATCTCCCTCTCTAACTTTAAGCATCAGCTGTCAGAGCAGCTTACGGATCACTGTACCTGTACACAGCCAATCTGTAAATAGCACGCCAAACTACCTCATCCCCATATTATTACTTATGCTCTTGCTCTTTTGCACCCCAGTATCTCTACTTGCACATCATCATCTGCACATCTATCACTCCAGTGTTAATGCTAAATTGTAAATACACTGCTCAAAAAAATAAAGGGAACACTTAAACAACACAATGTAACTCCAAGTCAATCACACTTCTGTGAAATCAAACTGTCCACTTAGGAAGCAACACTGATTGACAATACATTTCACATGCTGTTGTGCAAATGGAATAGACAACAGGTGATAATTATAGGCAATTAGCAAGACACCCCCAATAAAGGAGTGGTTCTGCAGGTGGGGACCACAGACCACTTCTCAGTTCCTATGCTTCCTGGCTGATGTTTTGGTCACTTTTGAATGCTGGCGGTGCTTTCACTCTAGTGGTAGCATGAGACGGAGTCTACAACCCACACAAGTGGCTCAGGTAGTGCAGCTCATCCAGGATGGCACATCAATGTGAGCTGTGGCAAGAAGGTTTGCTGTGTCTGTCAGCGTAGTGTCCAGAGCATGGAGGCGCTACCAGGAGACAGGCCAGTACATCAGGAGACGTGGAGGAGGCCGTAGGAGGGCAACAACCCAGCAGCAGGACCGCTACCTCCGCCTTTGTGTAAGGAGGAATAGGAGAAGCACTGCCAGAGCCCTGCAAAATGACCTCCAGCACAAATGTGCATGTGTCTGCTCAAACGGTCAGAAACAGACTCCATGAGGGTGGTATGAGGGCCCGACGTCCACAGGTGGGGGTTGTGCTTAAAGCCCAACACCGTGCAGGACGTTTGGCATTTGCCAGAGAACACCAAGATTGGCAAATTCGCCACTGGCGCCCTGTGCTCTTCACAGATGAAAGCAGGTTCACACTGACACACATGTGACAGAGTCTGGAGACGCCGTGGAGAACGTTCTGCTGCCTGCAACATCCTCCAGCATGACCGGTTTGGAGGTGGGTCAGTCATGGTGTGGGGTGGCATTTCTTTGGGGGGCCGCACAGCCCTCCATGTGCTCGCCAGAGGTAGCCTGACTGCCATTAGGTACCGAGATGAGATCCTAAGACCCCTTGTGAGACTATATGCTGGTGCGGTTGGCCCTGGGTTCCTCCTAATGCAAGACAATGCTAGACCTCATGTGGCTGGAGTGTGTCAGCAGTTCCTGCAAGAGGAAGGCATTGATGCTATGGACCGCCCGTTCCCCAGACCTGAATCCAATTGAGCACATCTGGGACATCATGTCTCGCTCCATCCACCAACGCCACGTTGGTGGACAGTGTGGTTAGATAAAGTGTGGTTAGATAAAGGAGAGTCTTGTCTTTAAAATGCTGTGAAATAGTCATATGTTTGAAAAATTGAAGTTTTTGTATTTTTGAGGAAATTGTAATTCGCGCCACGCCTATCATTGGATAGTGGAGCAAACCATTAGATTATGTGAGCAGAGTACCCTGCCAAAAATAATCACACAGCCATTTTCAAAGCAAGCATATATGTCACAAAAACCAAAACCACAGCTAAATGCAGCACTAACCTTTGATGATCTTCATCAGATGACACTCCTAGGACATTATGTTATACAATACGTGCATGTTTTGTTCAATCAAGTTCATATTTATATAAAAAAACAGCTTTTTACATTAGCATGTGATGTTCAGAACTAGCATACCCACCGAAAACTTCCGGTGAATTTACTAAATTACTCATGATAAATGTTGACAAAACACATAACAATTATTTTAAGAATTATAGATACAGAACTCCTTTATGCAAACGCTATGTCCGATTTTAAAATAACTTTTCGGCGAAAGCACATTTTGCAATATTCTGAGTACATAGCTCGGCCATCACAGGCTAGCTAATTTGACACCCACCAAGTTTGGGGCAACCTAAACTCAGAATTAGTATTAGAAAAATGTGATTACCTTTGCTGTTCTTCGTCAGAATGCACTCCCAGGACTTCTACTTCAACAACAAATGTTGTTCTTGTTCCAAATAATCCATAGTTATATCCAAATACCTCCGTTTTGTTCGTGCGTTCTGGTCAGTATCCAAAGGGTAATTATCTGTCAAACATCACATGTTGCTGACCCCAGAATAAGAGAAGCAGGGAGCTGGTTCCAGCTGAGATCTACCTGTCATCAGGCCATCACTGTAAATTAGAATTTGTTCTTAATTGACTCGCTTAGATAAATAAATAAAAATATTTTTTTTTTATCTGAAGAGCAGAGGAAGACAACTCAGTTATACCTGTGTGGTATGACGCAGTGACTGAAATCAGAGGCCAACTCAAGGGCAACAAGATGACAAGTGACAATGTTCCAGGCCTGTCACACTGTGCTGTAAATGCCATGCACTGACACATGTTTATCCAGTTGAAAGGTGTTACTGACAGTGAATGGTGAAAAGGTCATGCAGCTAATCATCATGTTATACTTTTACCAAGAGTTGACATTGAAGATGTGTGTGTTTGTGTCACCCGCAGGCATTTCCACTCAAAAACTCCTCCATCCCCAAAATTGGAGAATAAAACAATAATTCTATTTTGGAGAATGTGGAACCGGTCGGTGGGAAATGAAAGAACTATCCTGTTGAATTTGTTTCTATTTGTGACATCATGAAAGACAGTAGACCAATATAAGTGTAATTTTGGAAGTGTACATTCCTCAGTTATTAGCTTTCTACCTGAATGTTGTATAAAATGAATGATTAAGTATAAGACTACTTTTTAAAATATGTAATGTGATGTTAGTCTTCTAAATGAGAATTGTTTTTCATAGTAACTTATGATCAGTCAGTGGCCACGCCCCCGTGAGCACAGACATTTACATCGGCGTCATGGAATGCCCCCTTTTCTACTCCAGTATAAAACCCACTTCCGACAAAATGTACATTAGAACAGAAAGCATGAAACTGTAGCTACATGTTGAAATGGTTGGAATTTAAATCTCTACAAACCAAGGAGACAGACGGTGTGAACTGGACATCACGAATGGTTAGACAATAGAAACCAATAGATTGCTACAGAAGGAGCAAATCTTAGATGCCCTTTACCAGTCTGCAACTGAAAATGTGCGCAAGTCTAGGACGAAGATACCGACAACTGCAGAATATCTATTCTATCAGATCAACTCTAGGAGAATGGTACATCTGACGTATCCATTACAACAGACACTTTCCAGAGCTCGCTGAGAAAACTACAACCACGAAAGACCTTGGAACTTCTGGGGTACACAACCAGAGGCTCTCTGATGAACTATTATCCAGCAGATGGACCGGTGATCACAGAGAGGGACAACAAAGGCATACACTCATGTCTACCAAGACATCATATCGGTTTGTAGTGGACGTTTTCTTTGTATCATGTTAGTAACCAATGTATGACCTACTGTGTGTGTGTTTATGTAATTCTGTGATTGATTAGTTAGTTAGTAAATAAATAATTAAGCCAATTTGTATATTGCTGTCTCGTGATTTATGCTTGGGTTCATGCAGATATCCAAGGGTTTGTGACATTCAGAATGAGACTGATGAGGTAACAATAAATTAATAGAAGACTGTAATTGAGAATATAATAAAATATTATATTCGGGAAATTGTAACTCTATAAACAACATTTTCCCGTGCTGCCCTGACTTCCCAGTTAATTACTATTCCTTGATTCGTTTACACATACAGAAGTGATGTGATATTATAACAGTCTTCACATTTAAAGACAGCAAATGCTACGACAATGTGTATACTGTAAGTTACCGTAAAAAAAAACACGTTTTTTAGCGTAGTAGACAACTTGCTTGCACCAATTCCATGTTATTACAGTAAAATACTGTAAAATACAAACCCCATCTCCCCTCAAAGAATGTAATTCACCAATTCATTCATTACAATTATTTTAATACGATTACAGTAATTTACTGTTGTTTTATTGAAACTTACAGGCAGCCAGCAGACTGTAAGTTACCACAAACACAATGGTAAGTGGCTGCCAGTAATTTACTGTAAAAACGACAGTATATTTTTTTTCATTGTAAAGACCCGAATCTTAAACCTCTGTCTCACCTTCATTTTATTTTCTCTAGTCCTGTTGAAATAGTAACAATATTCTCCTCTCCTCATGGTTTTGTTCTCCTCTCCAGCTATCTACATTTCAATGTCTAACCAAACACCCTGATCCAACCGAAGATATAACAGCATTTGTCACTAATGCAGAAGTCTTCTTTTATAATTAGTTTAAACACGTTAACCAGTACAACAACAAAAAAAATGCATGAAATGAAATGTATGCATTCACTACTGTAAGTCGCTCTGGATAAGAGCGTCTGCTAAATGACTAAAATGTAAATGTAACCACGCAGGGGCCTTATAGGGCCTACAGAGCTGCAGTCAGGTATTGCTCTTAGTGTCTGTGTGTGATTGCTGAGATCAGAGAGCAGGTTTAACCTACTCTATCAGGCTAAATTAATGAGGCAATTAAAGTATTGGGTGGAATTAGAGGCTGACACCTCTCTTGCTCGTAGGCTGAGGCAGCTGGTTGTGTAGAGACGGAGGTAGCTGGTTGCGTAAAACAACACTACAGTGCATTAACCTAATCTTATTACGGTAATTATAATCAGGTTGTATCCTGAAGAGATCTAGATCCTATTTTTTTAATTCTGGAATGTCCATTGTGGTCATTCTAAGTCTATTATTTATTTTTAGCATAGCATAAGTATACTCCCAAACACATAATGACATTTCTCAAGATCTGTTTCTTATCGATTGTCACCTTCAAAAGTCAGTTGATATCATAAAAAACAGCTTTTGTACTAATAAAAGCATTCCGCTACACTCGCAATACCATCTGCTAACCATGTGTACGTGACCAATAAAATTTGATTTGATATACAATTGAAAAATATGGTTACAATGAAAAAAATGTAAAGTGTGATTTCTTCCATCCATTGGTGTTTCACTCACCAATGGATGGACGCAGGAGGGTTTTTTACCTGTAGCTTTTCTAATTCCAAACACCACAGGAGCTCTGCAGTCGTTTCTCCAGTAATCACGTTTAAGTCTTATTACATTCTAGTGATCAATTTCTCTCCGTACTGGATACGCAATTAAGCTGGCTTCTCACATACACACATGCACACACACACTAACACACACACTTTCTAACAAAGTCAATTATACATCTTCAAAGGGAGGGTTCTGCAGAGAGGGTAAGAAGAGTGATTATTATTGAGTGGAAATGCCTGCGGGTGACACACACACACACACACACCTTCATGTCATCTTCATGTCAACTCTTGGTAAAAATATAACATGATGATTAGCTGAATGACCTTTTCACCATTCACTGTCATTAACACCTTTCAACTGGATCAGCATGTGTCAGTGCATGGCACTTACGGCACAGTGTGACTGGCCTGGAACATTGTCACTTGTCATCTTGTTGCCCTTGAGTTGGCCTCTGATTTCAGTCACTGCGTCATACCACACAGGTATAACTGAGTTGTCTTCCTCTGCTCTTCAGATTTATTATTATTTTTTTGTATATTTATCTAAGCGAGTCAATTAAGAACAAATTCTAATTTACAGTGATGGCCTGATGACAGTAGATCTCAGCTGGAACCAGCTCCCTGCTTCTCTTATTCTGGGGTCAGCAACATGTGATGTTTGACAGATAAGAAGGACAAAGAGGAGGAGAGTGACATTTCATTCTCACCTTCTGAAACAACCTCTACTCTCACTCTCTCACTTCCTGCTTTGACTTCTTCTCTCTCAGCATATGGAAAACGCCAAACCACAAGAAAGCACTGAACATTTGTAATTATCATTTTTGGACCTATAAATTAATTAAATATATACCCATTGATTCTTGAAGAATATAACTTATAAATGCCTCATGAGCTTAGTTCAACTGTCGTACCCCATGAGAACCCAAAATATAAGCTTGTGTTAATCCAATGTTTGTAAACAATGTACATGTAAACAAAGCCTGAAAAAAATGGTTAAAACTAATTTGATATCATGGATGGTCAGTCCTTGCATCCATAGCTCTGTGTGTGAATTTGAGAGTGATTACATTTCTCCAGGCCCATCCCTCAGCTTTATGCCAAAACAGAGGCAGGTGCCCACTTTGTTATTGTTTCAATTAAGGATTTTAGATTTAAGAGATTACTTAACACAATTTTCTACACACATTGCATTTTCTCTTCCATCAGTGTCCAGCGTTGGCCAGTGAATTTGTTGCATTTTACATTTTCGCTGTGGTTTTTCAGGCTCATTGAACTGAGAGAATATGACATTTAATTACTGCGGTGAAGTCAGGCAGTTCGGCTAATTACCATCCCCTGAGTTTAGTCATCATATCTAATTAACTTTGTTTAAGTCCCAAATGACGCCATATTCCTTATGTAGTGCACTACTTTTGACCAGGGCCATAGGTCTCTACATAGGGAATATGGTGCCAATTGGGACACTTATTTTCACTTTCATGAAAGCTTAATGCAGATCTCTCTGCTCAGTGCTGCACTTCAGGAATATTGATAACGGGTTTGGAAAATAATTTCAAATAATTTACTCTTCTAATCTCGACTATCTTGTCGAGATTAGACACACAGGCTGTGACTTGAATGGAATTATTTTCTCTATAGTGCACGTGGTAAAACGGTTCTGGTTTATAGTCGTGCACTTCTCATTTGTGAATCATCCACAATGTAGTCTCCTACTATAGAAACTATTTTGTAACAGTCAATCTCTTTTTAAATAAAATTGTTTACTGTTAACACTAAGTATCACACACTTATATCTAATGGTCATTTTCAAGACCCTTTTCGAGTGTTGAAAAGGCAGGTCAAGCATTTAACAGCACCTATGTTATTAACAAAGTTTGTCTTTAACAAAGTGGAGGTGTGGTGTGTGTTGCTGCCACAATTTCTGCCAATGTTGAGGCTGCTGATGTTGGTGATATCCTAGATCTAGTCTAAGATCAACATGGCACCAAACAGGCTCTAGGACCTGGGGTTTCTTCCTCCAGAATAGACAGGGCTAATTGGTCATCGGATATCCCTCGAGTACCTACCTGCACCTGTCCCAGGCAGTTCTAAGGTTACCTCTTGTCATAGGATGGAGTGTGTGCTGTGCTGTTGTTTCTGTAATATTAAAAGGGTAAGTAGTGAGTTTGCCCCAGAAAAGAAACGTATGGTCAGAAGAGCCTCCTGGACCCTGGCTCTTGTTAAGTGTCATAAAGTTTTTTGTTGCTCGAGGTTTTTCCTGTAGCTTTTACAGTGAGGGAGAAAAGTATTTGATTCCCTGCTGATTTTGTATGTTTGCCCACTGACAAAGAAATGATCTGTCTAGAATTTTAATGGTAGGTTTATTTGAACAGTGAGAGACAGAATAACAACAAAAAATCCAGAAAAACGCATATCAAAAATGTTGTTAAATGATTTGCATTTTAATGAGGGAAATAAGTATTTGACCCCCTCTCAATCAGAAAGATTTCTGGCTCCCAGGTGTCTTTTATACAGGTAACGAGCTGAGATTAGGAGCACACTCTTAAAGGGAATGCTCCTAATCTCAGTTTGTTACCTGTATAAAAGACACCTGTCCACAGAAGCAATCAATCAATCAGATTCCAAACTCTCCACCATGGCCTAGACCAAAGAGCTCTCCAAGGATGTCAGGGACAAGATTGTAGACCTACACAAGGCTGGAATGGGCTACAAGACCATCTCCAAGCAGCTTGGTGAGAAGGTGACAACAGTTGGTGTGATTATTCACAAAAGGAAGAAACACAAAAGAACTGTCAATCTCCCTCGGCCTGGGGCTCTATGCAAGATCTCACCTCGTGGAGTTGCAATGATCATGAGACTGGTGAGGAATCAGCCCAGAACTACACGGGAGGATCTTGTCAATGATCTCAAGGCAGCTGGGACCATAGTCACCAAGAAAACAATTGGTAACACACTACGCCATGAAGGACTGAAATCCTGCAGCGCCCGCAAGGTCCCCCTGTTCAAGAAAGATCATATACATGCCCGTCTGAAGTTTGCCAATGAACATCTGAATGATTCAGAGGACAACTGGGTGAATGTGTTGTGGTCAGATGAGACCAAAATGGACCTCTTTGGCATCAACTCAACTTGCGGTGTTTGGAGGAGGAGGAATGCTGCCTATGACCCCAAGAACACCATCCCCACCGTCAAACATGGAGGGGAAAACATTATGCTTTGGGAGTGTTTTTCTGCTAAGGGGACAGGACAACTTCACCTTATCAAAGGGACAATGGACAGGGCCATGTATCGTCAAATCTTGGGTGAGAACCTACTTCCCTCAGCCAGGGCATTGAAAATGGGTCGTGGATGGGTACTCCAGCATGACAATGACCCAAAACACACGGCCAAGGCGACAAAGGAGTGGCTCAAGAAGAAGCACATTAAGGTCCTGGAGTGGCCTAGCCAGTCTCCAGACATTAATCCCATAGAAAATCTGTGGAGGGAGCTGAAGGTTCGAGTTGCCAAACATCAGCCTCAAAATCTTATTAATGACTTGGTGAAGATCTGCAAAGAGGAGTGGGACAAAATCCCTCCTGAGATGTGTGCAAACCTGGTGGCCAACTACAAGAAACGTCTGACCTCTGTGATTGCCAACAAGGGTTTTGCCACCAAGTACTAAGTCATGTTTTGCAGAGGGGTCAAATACTTATTTCCCTCATTAAAATGCAAATCATTTAATAACATTTTTGACATGCGTTTTTCTGGATTTTTTTGTTGTTATTCTGTCTCTCACTCTTCAAATGAACCTACCATTAAAATTATAGACTGATCATTTCTTTGTCAGTGGGCAACCGTACAAAATCAGCAGGGGATCAAATACTTTTTCCCCCTCACTGTACCTATAACTACAATATTCACATTTCAGTGAAATGTTATTCACTTTGTTGTTGTTGTTGGGACAAATGAGCTATTACAGTTGGTATGTTTCCAAGATGTAATATATAAGAGTAGAAGTAGTTGAATCTCAGGGCATAACCGCACTATCATCATCGTCGTCGTCATCATGTTTACCCTCCATATCATCATAGCATCAGAATGAATAAGGATCTAAACTAAATAAACCCACTTAAAACACATATTTTATCATAATAATAAGAATAATAATGATGACAGGACAGATCAAAAAGCATAATCATGATTTACCAGCACACTCAAGTGACCCTCATCTACAAGGCACTCTAACAGAGTCGTATACGGTATGTTGAAAAATGCAACCAAGCTGCCATAATGCAGCAAAACATCAACTATACAACAACACGCAACTATGATGGATACCTCACATGCCTTTGTCACTGTGTCCTTCACTGGCCGAGATCGATGAGACCTCTCATTCCTGTAACGTGTCTGTATTGTTTCTTTTCTTCTTGTCTGTGTGTGTGTGTGTGTCAGAAGAAAGGTGGACAACCGGCAGTGGGTTAAATCACTCTGTCAACCCCTAGCCCTTGAGGGCCATGTCTCTCTTGTCTTATCAATCTATCGACGTGGCACCTGCATTGCCCATGCTGTCTGGGGCCCAGAAGGCCGATTCTCCGGGCCCAACACAGAGGAATACTAATGTAGAGGCAGATAGCAGCTTTCTGGGCTCATTTGACCACCTCAGCAGAAATTGATCCATCTGCAGGACCAGTGGAGAGGGAGATGGATGGAATGTCATCTCTGAAAGAAATGGATTTGGACCTGTCTCTCTCTGTCTGAGTGAGATATGAGTTCTGCTTCCTCTGGCATCGACACACATGCGCACACACACACACATATTGATATAAGCATGCATGCATGTGCACATTCATGTACACACACACACACACTCACACACAAACACATACCCACAGAGAGGAAGTGTGAGGGAGAGAGAGAGGGAGGGAGAGGGGGAAGATGGAAAGAGAGAATCCACCAACTCAATTAGGAGACTCGAATGGGACTTACAGTATATAATACGGAAAAATTGTGGATTATGTGAAACCAGATGACATTGAGGGAATGGCAACATTTTACAATTTCCCCTCAGTATTTCATAATTGGTCATTGAAGAAAATGAGAAAAGATGTTTTGAAATGTTCCTTATAATACCACTCAGCTTCCTGTGTGTATTTTTACTGTCAGGTTTCCTGGTTGCATGTTTGGCGTTGTGCTGTGCTTTAGAGAATACACATCAGTCATGTCTATCAGACAGGGGAGATCACATCAACATGTTGCCTGACTGAACACATTCTCTGGACAACCTTACAATGATGCAGATAAAGGGTGATGTGTGTGCCATACAAACACACCCACAAACACATGCACGAACGCCACGCATGCAGACACACACACAATCTGTTTGTGTGGACTCTTGAGCGATTTACACCTAACAATATGTAAAGGCTTCCCTCTGTATTACTGTTATTACCATTATGTCTATACCTCTGACATTACACGTGTCTGTCTGCAATAAGATCCATTCTCTTTGTAATGTCACTTAAAACCTCTTACATCTAGACGTTCCGCTAGCGGAACACCTGCTCCAATATCCAATGATAGGCGTGGCGGGAATTACAAATTCCTCAAAAATCCTAAAACTTCAATTTTTCAAACATATGACTATTTCACAGCATTTTAAAGACAAGACTCTCCTTTATCTAACCACACTGTCCGATTTCAAAAAGGCTTTACAGCGAAAGCAAAACATTAGATTATGTCAGCAGAGTACCCAGCCAGAAATAATCAGACACCCATTTTTCAAGCTAGCATATAATGTCACAAAAACCAACACCACAGCTAAATGCAGCACTAACCTTTGATGATCTTCATCAGATGACACGCCTAGGACATTATGTTATACAATACATGCATGTTTTGTTCCATCAAGTTCATATTTATATCAAAAACCAGCTTTTTACATTAGCATGTGACGTTCAGAACTAGCATTCCCACCGAACACAATTTACTAAATTACTCACGATAAACATTCACAAAAAGCATAACAATTATTTTAAGAATTATAGATACAGAACTCCTTTATGCAATCGAGGTGTCCGATTTTAAAATTGCTTTTCGGTGAAAGCACATTTTGCAATATTCTGAGTAGATAGCTCGCCATCACAGGCTAGCTATTTTGACACCCACCAAGTTTGACCCTCACCAAACTCAGATTTACTATAAGAAAAATTGGATTACCTTTGCTGTTCTTCGTCAGAATGCACTCCCAGGACTTCTACTTCAATAACAAATGTTGGTTTGGTTCCAAATAATCCATAGTTATATCCAAATAGCGGCGTTTTGTTCGTGCGTTCAAGACACTATCCAAGGGTGACGAAGGGTTACGCGCCGACGCGTTTCGTGACAAAAAAATTCTAAATATTCCATTACCGTACTTCGAAGCATGTCAATCGCTGTTTAAAATCAATTTTTATGCTATTTTTCTTGTAAAAAAGCGATAATATTCCGACCGGGAGTCGTTGTTTTCGTTCAAAGACGAAAGAATAAAAACATGGTGTCGCCTCGTGCACGCGCCTCCAGTCTCTATTCTCTTTCGACCACTATCTAAATGCGCTAGTGTTTTTCAGCCAGGGCCTGCAAAGACATCATTCAGCTTTTTGCCGCCTTCTGAGAGCCTATGGGAGCCGTAGGAAGTGTCACGTTACAGCAGAGATCCCCTGTTTTGGATAGAGATGATCAAGAAGGCCAAGAAATGGTCAGAGAGGGCGCTTCCTGTTTGGAATCTTCTCAGGTTTCGGCCTGCCAAATGAGTTCTGTTATACTCACAGACACCATTCAAACAGTTTTAGAAACTTTGGAGTGTTTTCTATCCAAAGCTAATAATTATATGCATATTCTAGTTTCTGGACAGGAGTAATAATCAGATTAAATCGGGTACGTTTTTTTATCCGGCCGTGAAAATACTGCCCCCTATCCATAACAGGTTAACATGTCTTCATTTTTCAACAGTCAGTTTGCCAGAGATATCTAGTTTCTAATGTGATTGAAGCTCCTTTCTTTAGTGTCAGAGCGAGCATTGAAAAGGAGATGGAGGGAGGAACAATGACTACAGCCAGGCTCAGGAGAATATTAGTTGTGGGCCTCTCCTACTTCCCGTGTTCACATGTGTAATGATCCCAAATAAGAACATGTAAATTAATGATTATACTTTTTCTGCCACCAAATGGGAATGTGTGCCTCTGGTTTTACATGTCTTGGGAGAAAGGCATTTTTTGGGGGGTTATATAGGCATACAAAAGGTAATATAAAAAGCCTATTGGTTTAGTTGGAGGCTATTCAGCTGGTGAATGATAATGGTCACTGCCCAAATGTGCATTTCCCGTACTGGGCTGTGTCCCAAATGATACCCTATTCCCTATTTTGTGCAATACTTTTGAGGTATAGGGTGCTATTTGGGACACAGCACTGGTCTTATTGGAGCGTGGCACCATTTAGCATTGTCAGGCCCCCTTCAGACCCCTTTACCTTTGCCTGAATAAAGGTCAAACAATCAGGCACATGGGTGGACAGCTAATTTGTCATAGCTTGACAAACATGTCAGCATCCAATTTTGTTCCCAGGATGACACTGGCATACCTTAACGCTACAGAAAAGGTTAAGAGATTGAGAGTCTCACCTTGGTCTCTATCTCAACAAGTCAACAAGACGACGTGCGGCGAACCAGACAATTCTATCTTTTTATTCAATAGTTCAAGAGCATATACGGTTGGTTTTCAAGGACCGCCCATGACTCTAAAGTCTTTAGCATGCTTGGATTCACTAAATGACACTCCACCACAGGGACAGAGAGCACCACTGTCATGACATCACAATCAGGAACACTTTTCACTTCAACCTCCTTCACCTAAACAGACTAGCTGATTGCAGTCATATTATTTATACTGCCTTGTCGTTCTTGTTTTTGCCTTTCTCTAACATCGACTCTCTCTCTCTCTCAATTCAATTAAATTTGCTTTATTGGCATGACGTATACAGAGGCACGAAGCAGCGGTTATTGTCATTTGCCAGCGGTAACCTCCGTGGCGTAGAGCTCATTGTATTGTTTTCATGCTGCTCTGGTGATTTCCATCCAGGCTAATATAGTAGGACTGACAGCATGGTGTCAGAGAGACACAGAGAGAGGAGGAAGGGAGGCAAAGAGAGGAAAATATAGAGTGTGTGTTTGTGTGAAAATGTATCTTGAGTATAATTTTAAATGTCACAACAAGAAGAAGGGGAGAAGTGTGTGGCAAAAATGCACTAAGAACGTCTCTCTCCAGAATGCGCTCTCTGTCTCCCGCCAATTCGTGCGCATTCGTTGTTTCATTTTGTGATTCGTTGCCCTTTGATTGTCTATGTTTATCATGATCAAATCCCCATTACATATAGTGGGGTCTGAAATTGACACCCTTGATAAAGATGAGCAATAATGACTGTATAAAATAAATTATTCAAATACTGAGCTACAGTCCCCTTAGAAAGTATTCACACCCCATAACTTTTTATACATTTTGTTGTGTTACAGCCTTTTTCTGTCACTGGCCTACACACAATACCCCATAATGTAGAGGTGTAATTATGTTTTTTTAAATGTTTACTAATGAATAAATAAATAAAAGCTGAGTATTCAACCCCTATGTTATGGCATGTCTAAATAAGCTCAGGAGTACAAATTTGCTTAACCAGTCACGTAATAAGTTGTATGGACTCACTCTGTGTGTAATAATAGTGTTTAACATGATATTGTAATGGCTACCTCATCTCTGTATCCCACACCTACAATTATCTGTAAGGTCCCACAGTCAGGGCCTCCCGAGTGTCGCAACGGTCTAAAGCACTGATCAGTGCTTGAGGCATCACTACAGATCCGGGTTCGATCCCGGGCTGTGTTGCAGCTGGCCGCAATCGGGAGACCCATGAGGTGACGCACAATTGGCCTAGCGTCATCCAAGTTTGCCAGTTGTACGGTGTTTCTTCAAACAAATTGGTGCGGCTGGCTTCCGGGTTAAGTGAGCAGTGTGTCAAGAAGCAGTGCGGCTTGGCAGGGTCGTGTTTCGGAGGACGCAAGGATATCGACCTTCGCCTCTCCCGAGTCCGTACGGGAGTTGCAGCAACAGGAACAAGACTGTAACTACCAATTGGATATCATGAAAATTGGGGAGAAAAAGGGGTAAAAAGTCAACAACAAAAAAAGGTCCCTCAGTCGAGCACTGAATTTTTAACACAGACTCAACCACAAAGACCAGGGAGGTTTTCCAATGCCTCACAAAGAAGGGGCACCTGTTGGTAGATGGGTAAAACAAATAAACAGACATTAAATATCTCTTCGAACATGGTGAAATTATTAATTACACTTCGAATGGTGTATCAATACACTATGTCACTTCAAAGAGGCGGGCGTCCTTCCTAATTCAGTTGTCTGAGTGGAAGGAAACAACTCAGGAATTTCACCATGAGGCCAATGTTGACTTTAAAACAGTTACAGAGTTTAATGGCTGTGATAGGAGAAAACTGAGGATGGATCAACAACATTGTAGTTACTGCACAACTCTAGCCTAAATTACAGAGTGAAAAGAAGGAAGTGTCGTGACCTGACTATCATTAATGTGATGACTGCTATTAATCGAATAATTACCTCCTACGTTTAATTATTACTTGATTAAATCAATCATGTAACAATTCATTAATTAGTCATTTGGGGCACCACAGAAAGTTTATTTAATGAGTTACCATTTCCCGAATTAACTCAAGAATATATCAATATCATACCAGTCATCAATCAATTATTTCCTCATATCAGTCTCATTCTGAACATTGCATAATCCTTGGATATCTGCATGAACCTTAGCCTAAGTGATGAATCAGCGATACACAAATTGGCTTAATTATTTATTTACTAACTAACTAAATAATCATACATAATTACATAAACACACACACACGGTATAGGTTATATTGATCACTAACATAATGCAATGAAATGTCCCTAGTGGACTAACCCGATATGATGGCTTGTTACACAATGGAAAGGGGGTGGGGAATATGAAGAACGGGAGAGACAAAGAGAGTGGGCTTATCATACATACATGTGGAAGCTATGCTCATGGGAATATGAATACTTTGCATATGAATGACTGCTCATTCGAAAATAATTTCAATGTACATATTTATACTTGGATGTCTTTGTCGTTTCTCTGTTGAACTCGATCCGTCTATGGTAAGTGGTTCAATGTAAGTCTCTGGTTGTGTAAGTCTCTGGTTGTCCACCAAAGGTCACAATGTCCCTCTTAGTTGTAGTAGGCTTCTTCGTCTTAGAGTGTCCTTAGAATGGATACTCTGGAGGTGTACCACGCGGTGGTCAGAGATCTGTCCTTCCCTCTGTTCATTATCATAGATACCTCAGAGGTACCTATGATGGGGAGAGGGATTTGTCCTTCTCTCTCGTCTTGGCTCGGGTTTCCTAGACTATGATATATGCAGAGCTGCATGCAGTGTAAGTTTTAGTCTAGTCTTCACCTTTGTCACTCGTCGAGAGTTTCAGAGGGTCTTACCATTTTCTGGTCTTGTAGTTTTAACCATTTCCATCCATGTAGCCACCGCTCCACGCTGTCTGGTCTAATGTAAATTTTGTTACAAGTCCTTTTAAGCACTCTGGTCTGAAAGGCGGTTCCATCATGCTGACACAATGTCTGTGTTCACGTGAGCGTGGTTAGTGACTTGGCCCAGGTTTATATCACATTTTAGAAGGCTAAAATCTAATTTCTATCTTTTCAAAAGTATTCCTATACGTAATCCTTTATTTTATACAACATTTAGATGCAAACCCGATAACTTGGATGTGTATACTTTCAGAGTTACAGTTATCTTGTTATAGTCTTTCTGATAATTTTAATGACATCACAAAATAGACATCAATTTTCCGTACTCCATCTGTCATAATTCCCAACATTTGTATATTGAAATATATATTCCCAATGTTTATTGCTTGATGTTTGAAGTTTTGATGTTGTAACAAAGGATTTCTTTCCCAATACTGCAGAGCCAAAGGAAGAGTTTCTGCAGGGTATTTACGATCCGGTTGTTAACCTGTTGAGGACAGACGTTCCGCTAGCGAAACCCCGTTCCGCATGCGGAACCCCTAGCCAACAGCCAATGGCATTGCACGGCGCGAAATACAAAACCAACTAAAATACCACAATTCAATTTTCTCAAACAATCAACTATTTTACACCATTTTAAAGACAAGACTCTCGTTAATCTAACCACATTGTCCGATTTCAAAAAGGCTTTACAGCGAAAGCAAAACATTAGATTATGTTAGGAGAGTATATAGACACAAATAATCAGACACCCATTTTTCAAGCTAGCATATAATGTCACATAAACCCAAACCACAGCTAAATGCAGCACTAACCTTTGATGATCTTCATCAGATGACAACCCTAGGACATTATGTTATACAATACATCCATGTTTTGTTCAATCAAGTTCATATTTATATCAAAAACCAGCTTTTTACATTAGCATGTGACTAGCATGTGACTAGCATTCCGACCGAACAAGGCCGGTGAATTTACTAAATTACTCACGATAAACGTTAACAAAAAACATAACAATTATTTTAAGAATTATAGATACAGAACTCCTCTATGCACTCGATATGTCCGATTTTAAAATAGCTTTTCGGTGAAAGCACATTTTGCAATATTCTAAGTAGATAGCCCGGCATCACAGGGCTAGCTATTTAGACACCCAGCAAGTTTAGCACTCACCAAAGTCAGATTTACTATAAGAAAAATGTTATTACCTTTGCTGTTCTTCGTCAGAATGCACTCCCAGGACTTCTACTTCAATAACAAATGTTGGTTTGGTCCCAAATAATCCATTGTTATATCCAAATAGCGGCGTTTTGTTCGTGCGTTCAAGACACTATCCGAAAGGGTAAATAAGGGTGACGAGCATGGCGCATTTCGTGACAAAAAAATTCTAAATATTCCATTAACGTACTTCGAACCATGTCAACCGCTGTTTAAAATCAATTTTTATGCCCTTTTTCTCGTAAAAAAGCAATAATATTCCGACCGGGAAATAGTTTTTTATTACAAAGAGAGTGAAAGTAAAAGCATGCTATCCCCTCATGCACGAGCCTCAGTCTAATGGCCCTCTGATAGAGCACTTGACAAACGCGCTAATGTGTTTCAGCCTGGGGATGGAATTACATCGTTCAGCTTTTTCCCGCCTTCTGAGAGCCCATGGGAGCCGTAGGAATTGTCACGTCATGCCAGAGATCCCCTGTATTTGTTAGAGATGATCAAGGAGGGCAAGAAATGGTCAGACAGGCCACTTCCTGTAAGGAATCTTCTCAGGTTTCGGCCTGCCAAATGAGTTCTGTTATACTCACAGACACCATTCAAACAGTTTTAGAAACTTTAGGGTGTTTTCTATCCAAAGCCAATAATTATATGCATATTCTAGTTACTGGGCAGGAGTAGTAACCAGATTAAATCGGGTACGTTTTTTATCCGGCCGTGCAAATACTGCCCCCTAGCCCCAACAGGTTAATAGAGTGATCCATTTGTTACAGTGGCCAATGATTTCAAGTCTGTATGTAGGCAGCAGCCTCTCTGTGTTAGTGATGGCTGTTTAACAGTCTGATGGCCTTGAGATAGAAGCTATTTTTCTGTCTCTCGGTCCCAGCTTTGATGCACCTGTACTAACCTCGCCTTCTGGATGGTAGCGGGGTGAACAGGCAGTTGCTCGGGTGGTTGTTGTCCTTGATGATCTTTCCTGTGACATCGGGTGCTGTAGGTGTCCTGGAGGGCAGGTAGTTTGTCCCCGGTGATGTGTTGTGCAGACTGCACCACCCTCTGGAGTTGTGCAGTTGTGGGCAGTGCAGTTGCCGTACCAGGCGGTGATACAGCCAGACAGGATGCTCTCAAAAGGTTGCATCTGTAAAGGTTTGATAGGGTTTTAGGTTACAAGCCAAATTTCTTCAGCCTCCCGAGGTTGAAGTTCTCCCCATTGGACGTTAGTTGCAATGCTCTCGTCAAGTTTGTTTGTTTACTTGTCAAATGCACATGAAAGACATGGAGTCACTACATGGTTGATAACATATCATGTTTGTACTCATTGTTTTTGTCATTTAGGGTGTTTTCATACTTGGTCCCATTCAGACAATTTTTGTGAAATCAGTGCAGTTTGCAAAACATTTTGTGCCGTGTGAACACTCCAAAGGAACTCAGACCCCTCAAAAGAGCTCCTGAAGCAAACCAAACTAAGACCATCTCGAGAGGTGGCAATGTGAA
Organism: Salmo salar; assembly: GCF_965601325.2. Taxonomy (NCBI): domain Eukaryota; kingdom Metazoa; phylum Chordata; class Actinopteri; order Salmoniformes; family Salmonidae; genus Salmo; species Salmo salar. The sequence continues at coordinate 38,946,480 of NC_138297.1, read as the reverse complement.
CACAAAGCTCCCCAGATTCTGCTTGGCATTATTCTCTCACAACACACTACACTACTGAAACACCATTTCCCCTGCCATAACACCTCTCATTGTTGACACAAAAGAGATAAGATGATGATGTGCAGGTTCGCAGAAAAAGATGTGTGCCGTTTTTGGATATTGATTAGCGATTGTCAAGATAACACAGCACTTTAACCTGCAGTTATTATTCTGCTATTTATTCTGTTAATAGTATCTTCTGATTACAATTATTACGTCTCATCTTTTAACTAAATGCAATCTATTAGCTTCCAAAATGTAAGTAGGTATATCTGTCCGATTACACATTCTGATGATATGGCTTGCCCTACACATGTATGTTGGAAAAAGATCTTGGTTCCATTCTAAACATAGCCTTGTGAATGCAAAGGTAGCTTGGACCAGAAAATAGGTGAAGTCAACTGGCAAAAGAGTTGTCCTCATTCAAGGTCAAAGGCAGTGCAAATACAAAGAGAACTGAGATCTTTTGTTTTCTTTACCCCAGAGTTCACTTTAAAGAGGACTGAGATCGGTTCTTTTCAAACTATTATGTGAAAACATACAAAATGCATGTTAGTGCTTTTTGTATGCTTTTGGTATGTGTCAAGTACAATAAAAATGCATTATCTTTGACCATCATTCTATCTCCCGCACAGCAACTCCACTCCCACTTGTCTCCAATTCCACATCCCAACCCTCAGCTTCCCTCAGCCCATTCCATCTATTGCTGTGGCCACCCTCTTCGGGTTTCTACGCAACACATATCTTTCAACTATGCTGTGATGTTTCACATACAATTTCAATCTTTCTAATCTAATAGAAATTGTTAACAGTGCTCAAGCCACCCTGTGTTCACCTCATATCTCCACAGCTGTGCCCTTGAGAGATTATGAAAAGAACAGGACGGACTGAAGAACTGTGGTCACTCCCAGAGGCTCTTTGTCTTATATGCAGCGTGACCAAGTTACTCAGAGACAGAAGATGATTTTGTAACAATACAGGTCTATTTTGTTCCTCAAGGTTATCTCTATCCCAAGCCGCCCCATGTCCTTGACTCTACGTCTAAACCAGCTGCAAGGAGCTAGAATGGAACCATCCCTTTACAGAAACACAGCATTAGTCAAACAGAAATGTCTTACTATTGTTAAGCATATAATTGTCAGGTAAATACGTAATTTTTCTCTCACAAGCCTTATTCTAAAATTGATTACATCGTTTTTTCCCTCATCAATCTACACACAATACCCTATAATGACAAAGAAAAAACGTTTTTTATAAATGTTTGCTAATAAATAAAAACATTACAAACTGAAATATCACATTTACATAAGTGTTCAGAGCCTTTACACAGTTATTTGTTGAAGCACCTTTGGCAGCGATTATAGCCTCGAGTCTTCTTGGGTTTGACGCTACATCCTTGTATTTGGGGAGTTTATTCGAATCTTCTCTGCAGAACCTCTCAAGCTCGGTCAGGTTGGATGGGGAGCGTCACTGCACAGCTATTTTCAGGTATCTCAAGAGATGTTCGATCGGGTTCAACTCTGGGCTCTGGCTGGGCCACTCAAGGACGTTCAGAGGCTTGTCGCAAAGTCACTCCTGCGTTGTCTTGGCTGTGTGCTTAGGGTAATTGTCCTGTTGGAAGGTGAACCTTTGCCCAGTCTGAAGTACTGAGCGCTCTGGAGCAGGTTTTCATCAAGGATCTCTCTGTACCTTGCTCTTTTCATCTTTACCTCAATCCTGACTAGTTTCCCACTCCCAGCCGCTGAAAAACATCCCCACAGCAGGATGGTGCCAGATTCATCCAGATGTGACGCTTGGCATTCAGGCCAAAGTGTTCAATCTTGGTTTCATCAGACCAGAGAATATTGTTTCTCATGGTTTGAGAATCCTCAGGTGCCTTTTGGAAAACTCCAAGTGGGCTGTCTTGTGGCTTTTTCTGAGGAGTGGCTTCTGTCTGGCCACTCTACCATAAAGGCCTGATTGGTGGTGCTGCAGAGATGGTTGTCCTTCTGGAAGGTTCTCCCATCTCCGCAGAAGAACTCTGGAGTTCTGTCAGAGTGACCATTGGGTTCTTGGTCACCTCCCTGACCAAGGACATTCTCCTCCGATTGCTCCGTTTGGCCGGGTGGCCAGCTCTATGAAGAGTATTGGTGGTTCCATTCTTCCATTTAAGAATGATGGAGGCCACTGTGTCCCTCTGGACCTTCAATGCTGCAGAAATATTTTGGGACCCTTCCCCAGCTCTGTGCCTTGACACAATCCTGTCTTGGAGCTCTATGGACAATTCCTTCAACCTCATGGATTGGTTTTTGCTCTGACTTTATTTAGACAGGTGTGTACTTTTCCAAACCATGTCCAATCAATTGAATTTACCACAGGTGGACTCCAATCAAGTTGTATAAACATCTTAAGGATGATCAATTGAAACAGGATGCACCTGAGCTCAGTTTCGAGTCTCATAGCAAAGCGTCTGAATATTTATGTAAGTGTGTAGATTGATGAGAAAATCTAATTATTTAATCCATTTTAGAATAAGGCTGTAAAGTAACAAAGTGTGGAAAGTCAAGGGGTCTGAATACTTTCCGAATGAACTGTAAACAGACAGCTTGCAGCTGCCACATTTAACAATGTGTGATTCATTCACCATTACATCATAATTTAAAATAAAGTGAATCATCTTTGTTTCATATTCTTGTTTGTGCTAAGGAGGTCCAGTAGGTTAATATGAATTGTACTGATGACTCTATTACAATCGTGTTGGTAAGGTTGACTTGAGTGAATTTTTATGTTTTTGTATTGTAATACTTTAAGTAACTGGTCTCATCACCTGTTGCTTGTATTTCAAAAGGTAAGTTGTTAATGAATTACACACAGGGCCTCCCTGCCTTGCTCAAGGGCACATCAACAGATTATTCACTTAGTAGGCTCAGGGATTCAAAGTTGTCCTTTTGATTACTGACCCAACGCTCTTAACTGCTAGGCACTTAATAGTTTGCCACCTCACAAACTTTGATCTATTTTTCACAGTCACTTTGGTTTTAATTTAATCTCCACCCATTACAGAGATAATGTTTGAAGTCATTAAGAGTTCATAGCAATCCAACACTTTAAAACCAATTTGCAGGCCTTTAATCCTCCCTCCCACTGCTCTTTGTCACAATTACACATTAATTATAGTTAACTCAATCAATCAAATGTATTTATAAAGCCTTTTTTACATCACGGTGGCTAGGAAAAACTCCCTAGAAAGGCAGGAACCTAGAAAGAAACCTTGAGAGGAACCAGGCCCTAAGGGGTGGCCAGTCCTCTTCTGGCTGTGCCGGGTGGAGATTATAACAGTACATGCCTAAAATGTTCAAACATTCATAGATGACCAGCAGGGTCAATAATAATAATCACAGAGGTGTTGAGGGTGCAACAGATCAGCACCTCAGGAGTAAATATAATTTGGCTTTTCATAGCTGAGCATTCAGAGTTTGAGACAGCAGGTGCGGTAGAGAGAGAAAGTCAAAAACAACAGGTCAGGGTTCCATAGCCGCAGGCAGAACAGTTGAAACTGGCACAGCAGCACAACCAGGTGGACTGGGGACAGCAAGGAGTCATCAGGCCAGGTAGTCCTGAGGCATAGTCCTAGGGCTCAGGTCCTCCGGGAAGGGAGGAGAGAGGTCGCTCTTGTCTATATTACTAAGAAGCTTTTTGCAACCAAGTAGATTTGAAACCTGAATTGCTTAACCATGCGTGTACAGTTTTTTTGGAGACCCCTATTGCAAGAATGCAGTATTTGTTTTACATTTGAACACGATATCCCAGAAAACACAGTTATCAGTGGTAGTCGCCGCTGGGATGACGTAACTCTTCGACTTTGTGGGTGTGTTATGTAGTGGAAACACAGTGTAGCCAATAAGGACTTTGTGGCTGTGGTAACTAATCACAACCCAACAGAATCGGGAAATTTGAGACTGTGGATGCCGATGCGATAACAATTACGGGCACGATTGAAGATCTCTTAGAACAGTTACTAAAAATGACATGTTACAACATTGACGTTGTCAGCCAGAAAGGTAGCTAACATTAGCAATGTCACGTTAGCTAGCTGGCTAACTTAGCTAGCTACATGGTTGATAATAACTATTCTGAATTTCGCTGCCTGGTACATGACAGCAATATGATGATAGCTTTAGTACATTAGTTATCACAGTTGCGTAAAAAAACAGTGTAAAATAATACATTTTGACTATCATAGCTATGCATTAATGGAAAATATCCTTGGCTTTGGCAAGTCCTTTGCCCTTCTCTGATCCTATACTAGCTAGCTAGCTAGCTAGCTAATAACATTACTGGGATTCTGGAGAGATATGGCTATGAAGATATTGTAGAAGTGTAATACTCGACTCTTCTGCATGAAAATCCTTATTGGTTAAACATAAAAGACAATGTAGTGAACATTACAATACAATCTTAACAAGTGTTGTGTACAAGAAAGTTTTCACACCCCTTGACTTTTTTCAAATGTTGTGTTACAGCCTGAATTGAAAATTCAATAAATTCAGATGTTTTTGTAACTGGCCTACACTGGCCCCATAATTTGAAAGTGGAATTAGTTTGAAACGTTTAAAAATTTATAACAAATGAAAAGATGACATGTCTTGAGTCAAGAAGTATTCAACCCCTTTGTTATGGCTAGCCAAAATAAGTTCAGGAGTAAAAATGTGCTTAACAAGTCACATATTTTTTTTTATTTGACCTTTATTTACCTAGGCAAGTCAGTAAAGAACAAATTCTTATTTACAATGACGGCCTACCGGGGAACAGTGAGTTAACTGCCTTGTTCAGGGGCAGAACAACATATGTTTACCTTATCAGCTCGGGGAATTGATCCAGAAACCTTTCACTTACTGGCCCAATGCTCTAACCACTAGGCTACCTGCCGCCCAAAATAAGAACGCATGGTGCAATAATAGTGTTTAACATTGTACTTAATCTCTGTACTCCACACATACAATTATCTGTAAGGTCCCTCAGTCGAGCAGTAAATTTCAAACACAGATTAAACCACAAAGACCAGGGAGGTTTTCCAATGCATCGCAAAGAAGGGCACCTATTGGTAGATGTGTAAACATTTTAATTGTTTAGGACTTGGGCGTTTCAGGATTTAAAAAAAATGAAATGGAGCTAAGCACAGATGAAATCCTAGAGGAAAACCTGGTACAGTCTGCTTTCCACCAGACACTGGGAGATTTTTCACTTTACAGCAGGCCAAATCTATACTGGAGTTTATTAGTTTCGACTTAAATCTACTTGAAAATCTATGGCAAGACATGAAAATGGTTGTCTAGAAATTATCAAAAATCAATTTGACAAATCGTGAAGAATTTCGAAAAAAATAATGGGCAATATTGTACAATCCATTTTCCCAGGACCTACCCAGAAAGACTCAGCTGTAATCACTGCCAAAGGTGATTCTAACATGTATTGACTCAGGTGTGTGAATACTTATGTATATTAGATATGATTGTATTTCATTTTCAATACATTTGCAAAGATTTCTAAAACATGTTTTCACTTTGTCATTATGGGGTATTGTGTGTAGATTGGTGTGATTTTTTTGTATTTAATCAATGTTGAATTCAGGCTGTAACACAACAAAAAGTTATAACGATACAGGGCGACACCCAGATGCAGACACAGGAGGCAGATGGTTAGAGTCTGTGATATTTATTATAAAACAAGGGGCAGGCAAAGAGACAGGTCGTGGACAGGCAAAAGATCATAGACCAGGTCAGAGTCCAGGAGGTACAGAGTGGCAGGCAGGCTCGAGGTCAGGGCAGGCTGAATGGTCAGGCAGGCGGGCTCAGTGTCAGGGCAGGCAAAGGTCAGAACCGGGAGGACTAGAAAAACAGAGACTTGGAAAAAGCAGGAGCACGGATAAACACGCTGGTTGTCTTGACAAGATGAGACAAACTGGCAACAAACAAATATAGAACACAGGAATAAATACCCTATGAATAATGGGGAAAACGGGTGACACGTGGAGGTGGGTGGAGACAATGACAAAGACAGGTGAAACCGATCAGGGCGTGACAAATGTGGAGTAAGTGAAGGGTTATGAATACTTTTTGAAGGCACTGTATATGATTTATATGTTTGGTTGTAGGCCCACCTCTTTCAACAACAATTCTAAGTAGGTTTTCACACTTCATGTGAACCACCAAGTCTGACAACAGGGAAAGCTCCGGTCCTTCTCAGCTCAAAGGTGTGCGTACGGCACCCTGTATTGAATGGCTACGTCTCCTCGAAGTTGTAGAAGCTCAACCATTGGTGGTGGCACTTCAGGGAGTCTTGGGTCATCTGATCTCAGGATCATTCTCCCTGGTAGCCCCAATTGAGAGCCCATTCTTCTCAACACTGCTATCTGTTCTGGGATGTCGATGTAGTCCTTTGCAGTTTTCAATGCATAGATACTTCACCTTCAAGACTTGTTATTGTAGTCTAATTTAGCTGAAAGATGGAATACTATATGTTGAGAATTTTGTCTATAGAATTAACTATCAGTAGCTATCCAGCCAATATCAGCATGGTTTTAAGACCACGGACATCAGATATGTAACACAAGGTCAAGTAACATTATACACATACGTTAGCTAGTTACGACTAACTAGTGAAGCAACATTTTGTATTCAAATGGATACATATTTACAACTAAATAGTATGGAACTCCATTTGGGTCTTTGCGTGTCAAAAAAGATACGTCAAATAACGCTATTTGATCTGTCAAATAACAATATTTGACATGTCAAATAAGCTTATTGACCAATCGGGACTTGAATATGACTGCACGTCACATAATTTAACTCGTTCATACATTTTTTTACGTAGTTATTACTCATACATTACACGATCACTCGTATTTCATATGTCACAGCGATTCACCGATACATATGCTCTGATGCTGGTATGTTTTTGTCGCGTGCACCTGCCTCTGCCACACTTGAGTGCAGACACACTCCTCAAAGCTCTGGGAAAGTGCTGGTCATAAAAAAAGCTAGCTAGCTGATGGATGCAAACAATGTTCTTCCCCAAAAACCTAGCAAAACGACATCCGTTTCAGTAGCTATAGTTTGCTAGCTAACTATCTAGTTAGGTGTCATAATCTAAAATACTCCTAATTTATAAAACAGTTCTTATTTGATTAATGATGGTCAGACCCATCTATGTGAAGCTAGACACAATAAGGATAAGCCACAATAGTGGAATTTGCGGTTCGCCTTCACAATATAAGTCTCTCATTGAAAGTGATCCAAATGAATACAAACAGTGCCATAATGGAATAGATCATGCTAAACGAGGTTGGAATGTTGTTATAAATTCAACAAAAGACAATAATTTGTTAATTTGACAATAATCTGTTTAAATCACACTGCATATGTATTAGACTTTAGAATTGCATTGGGGGCATACTTATTTCACTGTACAGCCTTACCTATGGATTGTGGATCAATGACATGCGGTATCAGTCTACTCAGTGACACCCACGAACATTAGCGTCGTAGCTCTTATTGCGGGACTCTGAAACCACTGTGTAATGAGCCACATTTATTGTACTAGTCAACCTACTATGTGTATTACACACTATTCCAGAGGAAAAACAATACAACGTGGATGTTTTGGAGTCTGATAACTCTAAGGAGGACTTTAGGAAAAAAGCACTTGGGAACTGAGTAGACTGATACCCCATTTCATTGATCCCAAATCCTTAGGTAAGGCTTTACAGTGCAATATGAATGTCAATATGCACAATAGGCTGACTGGGGAGGTGATTTCCCATAGCCAAAGTCATGCAATAGGAGCTACGAAGCTAATATTTGCGTAAACTCTTCACAGTTGTGTTCAGTGGGTGTCAGCAAGAAGACTGATACCCCATTTTATTGCTCCACATTCCAACACTCCAACCTTGTTCAACAGTATCTAGTCTAAATATGGCATGATTCCACAAATGGCAACCATTTGCGTCACTTTCAAAAAGGGACTTTTATTTTGAAGGCAAACATCAAATTCCTTATTGTGGCTGCCTTCACAATACATAACCCGGTCAAGTCAAGCCTCACTGAAGCTAGCAGGCTGCTTATAACATTAGCTTTGGGCAACAGGGTTAAGTAGCTGGCTAGCTAGTTATTTTCATGAACTGAAATATGATTTCCATAGGAGAACAACAAGTGGCTACCTAGCTAATGGATTCCTAAATCATTGCTAATAATATTGAAAATGACTTCAGTTTCTACTGTTAATTGTTTTCAGGCTGCTTGCATTGGTGGGTACCACGCTAAAGCTAGTTAGTTACCCCAGAGTTTCTAATAACATGTATCAAAGATATTTATTTAAAAAAATTGGTCCTGCTTGTTTGCTCCTGCTCTTATTCAAAATGCTCACACAGATGTTTTAGAACAAATAATGCCTTATTACCAACGCGATATTGTAAACACATCGTGGCCCGTGTGTGTGCTTGTTTGCAGACTTTTTTTTGTACAGCTTTGACAGTGCTACTGAACGTAGTGGTGGCGATTGACTTGCACGTGCAAATTCTAAACCCACATTCTATATTAGAATTGTGTTATTTTACGTTTCAAACTAAAAGCTTATTTGACGTGTCAAATAGTGTTACTTCAAGTGTATCTTTTTTGACAAGCAAAGGCCCAAACGGCGTTCCATAAAATAGTAACGTTCACTTTATCTCTAAAAAGATATATAATATAGCTAGCTATGTCTTACCTTTTAAGCGGAACAAAATGCAAATTCTGGGTCGATTTTTAACCCATTCAACTTCATTACTTCTCTCCACTTTGTGAACGCAAATCCGAGGTTTACTCCGTCTTGGCCCAGGCTCTATCGCTCCCCAAATGTATCTGTATCTTTGTCTTAGATGGAGGAGTAGTTGCTGCTGGGTCGGGTATTTTGCCCCTCATGTCTGCCATGTCTGTAAGCTAGCTATCTTCGATAGCCATTAGCCAAGTGTTGGCTAAGGGCTCAACTAGCATGTTCTCAAACTGCCTCCTCACTCACAGAAAACACTTCACTCATTCTGCGCGCCACAGAATCTGGCGGGAACATTTGACCCAACTGGGAAAATGAATACCAGCAAATACAGCAGTTCTCAAGCAGGCTAGCGGCACTCTATTGTTGCATTACATTGGATGACCACTAGTGATTTTTTGGAGCTTTTTAACATAAAAAAATACAAAACTTTACATATTACAGGTTTAAATGGAAGAATATGGAGGTAATTTAGCTTTGGTATATACATTTCTAACAACAAACCTAGATCAATGTATACCTGTTTATGATGCTGTGATAAATTAAAATAAAACCTTTTTCTTTTCAAACTTTTCTCTTTCAACATCAGTCAATTGCTAAAACTCAATAATTTTTTATGAAGCGAGCAGATACACCGCAAATTGGCAAGTGTAACCTAGTTTATATTTTTCTGTGTAACATTTTTAGTGTTGATTCAGGAATTAAATTAACTTTGTAAGATAAAAGCATTTTCGGCAGTTAAACGAAACAAAATATTATTTATAAAAAGCTATATATTAATATGTTTTTTTTAACACTGTAGTTTGTTTACAAGCATGATAGCTGTACTTTTAGTTTATGGTTGACGCAGCTTGTTGGCCATTAGCCAATCAGTGTTTTTCAACGAGTTCAAAGCATGTGAATGCATCGAACTGGTATTTACGACTTCACAACTGGTAATTACTAATTTCCAACGTAGTTATGAATGCAGCATACAACATTCTCATCAAAACCACGCCAATGGTTATCATATTTCCCAGCATGCTCTGCTGCAGATATTTTTAATGGTTGTTTTTAATATCTGTGTTTTTGCATGTACTGTATATTGATTGATTAATCTTACAGTATTCTACTTAAAGATAATTAACACATTTTTCAGTTTGTTAGATTTGTTGCATCAATTACTGAAATGGTTGTTCCAGTTTAAATGGTTTAGGTAGTCTCCTTTAATAATGATCCAAACACTGACATTCATTCTGAATGCATGTTGTAAAATAAAAATTCTAACTGTTGGATATTTTAACTCTGGCTGAATTCCAATAGGAATTACACATTACTTGCAAGCCAGCATAATGTGCCTTGCAGGCCTGATGTGGCCTGTAAACCATTATTTTCAGGCCACTGTATTAGGGTAAAACTATTCCTTTAAAGTAAGGCTTTATGATATAAGTAATGTATTGCCATAAAGAGTTGAATTTTAATGATAACATTCACCTAGGACAGGGGTGGTCAAATTATGGAAAGGGGGGTGCAAATAAAGACTTTAGATGGGTATACTATGAATCAAGCTAGATCTACTCAGGGTTTCCTGAAGCTACCCAGCTTCAATTAGCTTCCCATTTGATCTATCCGTAGTATGAGTATTGATCGTCCACCTGCCGCTAACTCTAGCAGACTTGTACTGCGCGTCGCACATGGCACATGGCTAGTCGAACACAAAACTCTTTATTGAGACAACGCTGAAACATCAATCAGTGCCACATTTTCATTTGCCCCGAAAGCAAAATTCAGCAGGCTATCGTGTTAAATAGACTTTTAGTGCTGTCTTTATTTTATTACTTTGGTGTGCTTTGGTGTGGTTATCAATGCACAAGCACCTTTTTTCTCACTCCTATCAACAAAAGTTTGAAATGCATCTGTCATTACTAAATATCTAATATGAAAACTATTTTTTCATCAGTTCTGATTTCATTGGTCCTCAACTTGCACCTCAAACATTTAATTCAGGATAAATGTAGCTTAGCCCTAAATTAGCCTGCGCAGAGCAAGTTAGATGTGAAAGATTCGTTGCCATAGAAATGTACCTGGTTAAAAGATGAGCCACTAGCCTCCCGAGTGGTGCAGTCAATCAAATCAAATCAAATAAATGTATTTATAAAGCCCTTCTTACATCAGCTGATATCTCAAAGTGCTGTACAGAAACCTAGCGAGAGAGAGAGAGAGAGAGAACTTAAATTCACACAGGACACCGGGTAAGACAGGAGAAATACTCCAGATATAACAGACTGACCCTAGCCCCCCCGACACATAATAAACTACTGCAGCATAAATACTGGAGGCTGAGACAGGAGGGGTCGGGAGACACTGTGGCCCCATCCGACGTTACCCCCGGAAAGGGCCAAACAGGCAGGATATAACCCCACCCACTTTTCCAAAGCACAGCCCCCACACCGCTAGAGGGAAAACTTCAACCACCAACTTACCATCCTGAGACAAGGCCGAGTATAGCCCAGAAAGATCTCCGCCACGGCACAACCCAAGGGGGGGCGCCAACCCAAATAGGAAGGTCACGTCAGACTCAAGTGACGCACCCCTCCTAGGGACGGCATGGAAGAGCACCAGTAAGCCAGTGACTCAGCCCCCGTAATAGGGTTAGACGCAGAAAATCACAGTGGAGAGAGGGGAACCGGCCAGGCAAAGACAGCAAGGGCGGTTCGTTGCTCCAGTGTCTTTCCGTTCACCTTCACACTCCTGGGCCAGACTACACTCAATCATAGGACCTACTGAAGAGATGAGTCTTCAATAAAGACTTAAAGGTTGAGACTGAGTCTGCGTCTCTCATATGGGCAGGCAGACCATTCCATAAAAATTGAGCTCTATAGGAGAAAGCCCTGCCTCCAGTTGTTTGCTTAGAAATTATAGGGACAATTAGGAGGCCTGCGTCTTGTGACCGTAGCGTACGTGTAGGTATGTACGGCAGGACCAAATCGGAAAGATAGGTAGGAGCAAGCCCATGTAATGCTTTGTAGGTTAGCAGTAGAACCTTGAAGTCAGCCCTTGCCTTAACAGGAAGCCAGTGTAGAGAGGCTAGCACTGGAGTAATATGATCACATTTTTTGGTTCTAGTCAAGATTCTAGCAGCCGTGTTTAGCACTAACTGAAGTTTATTTAGTGATTTATCCGGGTAGCCGGAGAGTAGAGCATTGCAGTAGTCTAACCTAGAAGTGACAAAAGCATGGATACATTTTTCATCATCATTTTTGGACAGAAAGTTTCAGATTTTTTGCAATGTTACGTAGATGGAAAAAAGCTGTCCTTGAAACAGTCTTGATATGTTCGTGAAATGAGAGATCAGGGTCCAGAGTAACGCTGAGGTCCTACAGTTTTACTTGAGATGACTGTACAACCATCAAGATTAATTGTCAGATTTAACAGAAGATCTCTTTGTTTCTTGGGACCTAGAACAAGCATCTCTGTTTTGTCCGAGTTTAAAAGTAGAAAATGTGTATCCATCCACTTCCTTATGTCTGAATCCCAGGCTTCCAGCGAGGGTAATTTTGGGGCTTCACCATGTTTCATCGAAATCTACAGACGTTTATCGTCCACATAACAGTGAAAGTTAACATTATGTTTCCGAATGACATCACCAAGAGGTAAAATATATAGTGAAAACAATAGTGGTCCCAAAATGGAACCTTGAGGAACACCGAAATTTGTCAGAGTACAAACCATCCACAGAGACAAACTGATATCTTTCCGACAGATAAGATCTAAACCAGGCCAGAACTTGTCCGTGTAGACCAATTTGGGTTTCCAATCGCTCCAAAAGAATGTGGTGATCAATGGTATCAAAACCAGCACTAAGGTCTAGGAGCACGAGAACAAATGCAGAGCCTCGGTCTAACACCATTAAAAGGTCATTTACCACCTTCACAAGTGCAGTCTCAGTGCTATAATGGGGTCTAAAACCAGACTGAAGCGTTTCGTATACATTGTTTGTCTTCAGGAAGGCAGTGAGTTGCTGCGCAACAGCTTTTCCAAAAATATTTGAGAGGAATATTCGATATAGGCCGGTAGTTTTTATATTTTCTGGGTCAAGGTTTTGCTTTTTCAAGAGATTATTACTGCCACTTTTAGTGAGTTTGGTACACATCCGGTGGATAGGGAGCCGTTTATTATGTTCAACATAGGAGGGCCAAGCACAGGAAGCAGCTCTTTCAGTAGTTAAGTTGGAATAGGGTCCAGTATGCAGCTTGAAGGTTTAGAGGCCATGATTATTTTCATCATTGTGTCAAGAGATAGTACTAAAACACTTGACTGTCTCCCTTGAGCCTAGGTCCTGGCAGAGTTGTGCAGACTCAGGACAACTGAGCTTTGGAGGTGTACGCAGATTTAAAGAGGAGTCCATAATTTGCTTTATAATGATCATGATCTTTTCCTCAAAGAAGTTCATGAATTTATCACTGCTGAAGTGAAAGCCATCCTCTCTTGGGGAATGCTGTTTTTTAGTTAGCTTTGCGACAGTATCAAAAAGAAATGTTGGATTGTTTTTATTCTCCTCAATTCATTTGGATAATAGGATGATCGAGCAGCAGTGAGGGCTCTTCGATACTGCACGGTACGGTCTTTCCAAGCTAGTCGGAAGACTTCCAGTTTGGTGTGGCGCCATTTCCGTTCCAAGCTTGCTTCAGAGCTCGGGTATTTTCTGTATACAAGGAAGCTAGTTTCTTATGACTAATGTTTTTTGTTTTTAGGGGTGCGACTGCATCTAGGGTATTTCTCAAGGATAAATTGAGTTCCTCAGTTAGGTGGTTAACTGATTTTTGTACTCTGACGTCCTTGGGTAGGTGGATGGAGTCTGGAAATGCATCTAGGAATCTTTGGGTTGTCTGAGAATTTATAGCACGACTTTTGATGATCCTTGGTTGGGGTCTGAGCAGATAATTTTTTTTGCGATTGCAAACATAATAAAATGGTGATCCGATAGTCCAGGATTATGAGGAAAAACATTAAGATCCACAACATTTATTCCACGGGACAAAACTAGGTCCAGAGTATGACTGTGGCAGTGAGTAGGTCCGGAGACATGTTGGACAAAAGCCATTGAGTCGATGATGGCTCCGAAAGCCTTTTGGAGTGGGTCTGTGGACTTCTCCATGTGAATATTAAAGTCACCAAAAATGTGAATATTATCTGCCATGACTACAAGATCCGACAGGAATTCAGGGAACTCAGTGAGGAACGCTGTATATGGCCCAGGAGTCCTGTAAACAGTAGCTATAAAAAGTGATTTAGTAGGCTGCATAGATTTCATGACTGGAAGCTCAAAAGACGAAAACGTCATAAATGTTAGCAACACCTCCGCCTTTGCATTATGCGCGGGGGATATGGTCACTAGTGTAACCAGGAGGTGAGGCCTCATTTAACACAGTAAATTCATCAGGCTTAAGCCATGTTTCAGTCAGGCCAATCACATCAAGATTATGATCAGTGATTAGTTCATTGACTAGGGATCTAACATTAAGTAGCCCTATTTTGAGATGTGAAGTATCACAATCTCTTTCAATAATGGCAGGAATGGAGGAGGCCTTTATTCCAGTGAGATTGCTAAGGCGAACACCGCAATGTTTAGTTTTGCCCAACCTAGGTCGAGGCACAGCCGCAGTCTCAATGGGGATAGCTGAGCTGACTACACTGACTGTGCTAGTGGTAGACTCCACTAAGCTGTCAGGCTGGCTAACAGCCTGCTGCCTGGCCTGCAGAAAATAAGAGAGCACCCCTCCAGCCAGGATGGAGTCCGTCACTCCTCAACAGGCCAGGCTTGGTCCTGTTTGTGGGTGAGTCCCAGAAAGAGGGCCAATTATCTACAAATTCTATCTTTTGGGACCGGCAGGAAACAGTTTTCAACCAGCGATTGAGTTGTGAGACTCTGCTGTAGAGCTCATCACTCCCCCTAACTGGAAGGGGGCCAGAGACAATTACTCGATGCCGACACATCTTTCTAGCTGATTTACACGCTGAAGCTATGTTGTGCTTGGTGACCTCTGACTGTTTCATCCCAACATCGTTGGTGCCGGCGTGGATAACAATATCCCTAAACTCTCTATGCAGTGGGCTAAACTGAACTAAACTGCATCGCAGTGCTAGCTGTGCCACTAGAGATTCTGGGTTCGAGTCCAGGCTCTGTCGCAGCCGGCCGCGACCGGGAAGCCCATGGGGCGGCGCACAATTGGCCCAGCGTCGTCCGGGTTAGGGGAGGGTTTGGCCGGCAGGGATATCCTTGTCTCATCACTAGCAACTAGCGACTCCTGTGGCGGGCTGGGCGCAGTGCACGCTGACACGGTCGCCAGGTGTACGGTGTTTCCTCCGACACATTGGTGCGGCTGGCTTCCGGGTTGGATGGACATTGTGTCAAGAAGCAGTGCGGCTTGGTTGGGTTTCGGAGGACGCATGGCTCTCGACCGTCGCCTCTCTCGAGTCCGTACGGGAGTTGCAGCGATGAGACAAGACTAACTATTACCAATTGGATACCACAAAATTGGGGAGTAAAAAGGGGTGAAAAAAAGAAAAGATGAGACACTTTCGTTGTGTCAAACTTGTCTGTTTGTGAGTAAAATACACCGTTAATAGTTATCTTTATGAAGGCACATTTATTGCTAACTTGACGTTGCTTCACATTACAAGCCACATGAGAGAGATGCTTTCCTCATGAACCCCTACATTGCCACAGGCCCTCGTTAGCATATGGCCAATCAGGATGCAATATGCAAATTACACTGCATCTCCCCATTTCAGAGAACCAAGCGTAGACTGCCTTTGTCTCAAAAGACCTCAAGGGTTTATTCTGCCTTTATGTCGGTAGGTCTGTTCCTACCTAGTTCTTCTGGAACATTTCAACATAGTCATTTTCTGTAAACTTTAACCCAAAATGGATGTCACATTTCTTTTAACACAAACCTACTCCACTGGTAAATTAGAACTGTAACAACTTGACAGCTGTTTCGTCTTTTTTTGTTGTACTTTGAGCTCAGTCTTTTGTTCTTGTTGCTCTGACTTAACCTGTTATGGATAGGGGGCAGTATTTTCACGGCCGGATAAAAAAACGTACCCGATTTAATCTGATTATTACTCCTGCCCAGAAACTAGAATATGCATATAATTATTAGCTTTGGATAGAAAACACTCCAAAGTTTCTAAAACTGTTTGAATGGTGTCTGTGAGTATAACAGAACTAATTTGGCAGGCCAAAACCTGAGAAGATTCCTTACAGGAAGTGCCCTCTCTGACCATTCCTTGGCCTTCTACACTCTCTTTATTGAAAACTGAGGATCTCTGCTGTAACGTGACACTTCCTACGGCTCCCATAGGCTCTCAGAAGGCGTTGAATGATGCCTTTGCAGGCCTAGGCTGAAAAACAGTAGCGCATTTGGATAGTGGTCGATCTGAGAACAATGAGACTGGGGGCGCATGCACGAGGAGACTCCATGTTTTTTTTTTCATTCTTTGAACGAAAACAACGACTCCCGGTCGGAATATTATCGCTTTTTTTACGAGAAAAATCGCATAAAAATTGATTTTAACCTGTTAGGGCTAGGGGGCAGTATTGACACGGCTGGATAAAAAAACATACCCGATTTAATCTGGTTACCACTCCTACCCAGTAACTAGAATATGCATATACTTATTACATATGGATAGAAAACACCCTAAATTTTCTAAAACTGTTTGAATGGTGTCTGTGAGTATAACAGAACTCATTTGGCAGGCAAAACCCTGAGACATTTTCTGACAGGAAGTGGATACCTGATGTGTTGTATTACCTTTAAACCTATCCCATTGAAAAACACAGGGGCTGAGGAATATTTTGGCACTTCCTATTGCTTCCACTAGATGTCACCAGCCTTTACAAAGTGTTTTGAGTCTTCTGGAGGGAGATCTGACCGAACAAGAGCCATGGAACGATGATGGCCCATTAGACACCTGGCGCGCGAGTTCATGTTGGGTACCCTCGTTCCAATACGTTATAAAAGAGTATGCATTCGTCCACCTTGAATATTATTCATGTTCTGGTTAAAAAAGGCCCTAATGATTTATGCTATACAACGTTTGACATGTTTGAACGAACGTAAATATATTTTTTCCCCTCGTTCATGAAGTGAAGTCCGGCGGGCTTAGATCATGTGCTAACAAGACGGAGATTTTTGGACATAAATGATGAGCTTTTTTGAACAAAACTACATTCGTTATGGACCTGTGATACCTGGAAGTGACATCTGATGAAGAGAATCAAAGGTAATGGATTATTTACATAGTATTTTCGATTTTAGATCTCCCCAACATGACGACTAGTCTGTATCGCAACGCGTATTTTTCTGGGCGCAGTGCTCAGATTATTGCAAAGTGTGATTTCCCAGTAAGGTTATTTTTAAATCTGGCAAGTTGATTGCGTTCAAGAGATGTAAATCTATAATTCTTTAAATGACAATATAATATTTTACCAATGTTTTCTAATTTTAATTATTTAATTTGTGATGCTGACTTGACTGCCGGTTATTGGAGGGAAACGATTTCCTCAACATCAATGCCATAGTAAAACGCTGTTTTTGGATATAAATATGAACTTGATAGAACTAAAAATGCATGCATTGTCTAACATAATGTCCTAGGAGTGTCATCTGATGGAGATTGTAAAAGGTTAGTGCATCATTTTAGCTGGTTTTATGGTTTTGGTGACCCTGTCTTTGAATTGACAAAACATTACACACAACTCTTGTAAATGTACTGTCCTAACATACTCTAAATTTATGCTTTCACCGTAAAACCTTTTTGAAATCGTAAAACGTGGTTAGATTAAGGAGATGTTTATCTTTCAAAGGGTGTAAAATAGTTGTATGTTTGAAAAATTTGAATTTTGACATTTATTTGGATTCAAATTTGCCGCTCTTGAAATGCACCTGCTGTTGATGGAGTGCACCACGGGTGGCACGCTAGCGTCCCACCTAGCCCATAGAGGTTAAACAGCGTTTGACATGCTTCGAAGTACGGTAATGGAATATTTTGAATTTTTTGGTCACGAAACGCGTCGGGCGCGTCACCCTTCTTTACCCTTCGGATAGTGTCTTGAACGCACAACAAAACGCCGCTATTTGGAACCAAACCAACATTTGTTATTGAAGTAGAAGTCCCGGGAGTGCATTGTGACGAAGAACAGCAAAGGTAATCCAATTTTTCTTATAGTAAATCTGAGTTTGGTGAGGGCTAAACTTGGTGGGTGTCAAAATAGCTAGCCCGTGATGGCGAGCTATCTACTCAGAATATTGCAAAATGTGCTTTCCCCGAAAAGCTATTTTAAAATCGGACACCGCGATTGCATAAAGGAGTTCTGTATCTATAATTCTTAAAATAATTGTTATGTTTTTCGTGAACGTTTATCGTGAGTAATTTAGGAAATTCACCGGAAGTTTCGGTGGGTATGCTAGTTCTGTACGTCACATGCTAATGTAAAAAGCTGGTTTTTGATATAAATATGAACTTGATTGAAAAAAACATGCATGTATTGTATAACATAATGTCCTAGGTGTGTCATCTGATGAAGATCATCAAAGGTTAGTGCTGCATTTAGCTGTGGTTTAGTTTTTTGTGACATTATATGCTAGCTTGAAAAATGGGTGTCTGATTATTTCTGGCTGGGTACTCTGCTGACATAATCTAATGTTTTGCTTTCGCTGTAAAGCCTTTTTGAAATCGGACAGTGTGGTTAGATAAAGGAGAGTCTTGTCTTTAAAATGGTGTAAAATAGTCATATGTTTGAAAACTGGAAGTTCTCGGATTTTTGAGGACTTTGTATTTCGCGCCACGCCCATCATTGGATATTGGAGCAGGTGTTCTGCTAGCGGAACGTCTAGATGTAATAGGTCTAGTCTTTGAGGTCTAACTATTGCTCGCCCAGGCCTTGTTCTGGGTGTAGCAGGTACATCCAGGATTACCTTGGGTGTTGGTGGTTCTGGCAATGCGGTGTGTCGGAGTGGTGAAGACACTTGAATCTTCTCCTGTGTAGCGTTGTTGGTCTCATGTCCATCCATAGGGATGAGGTGATGTCTGTTCCTGCGGAGAGACCCGTGGGGAACTTCCACCAAGTAGGATCGTGGTGCTGCATGTTCCCTCAGAACTGTTTCTATGACTTTTGAGTCAGTCACCCACATCTGTTTTCCAGGTGGGAGTCTGCCGAGGTCACTGACTCTGTAACGCTTGTTGAAGCGCTCCTTCTCTCCTTTTCCTTTGAGCTGACTGCAGCTGTGTTTGATGGGTCTAGCAGCGATGGGGGTGTTGGTACTTTGGTACAAAGCTGTCATCCTATCAGCAGTTGTGCCGGGCTGAAGCCATTCTGGAGTGGAGTTGAACGATAGGCCAGCAAAGCAAGGGAAGGGTAAGCTGCTTTCTTAACCTCTATGGGCTATGTGGGACGCAAGCGTCCCACCCCTGGTACACCCAATCAACAACAGGTGAAATATCAAGAGCGCCAAATTTGAAAACAATTAAATGTTATAATTCAAATTTCTCAAACATACAACTATCTTACACCCTTTGAAAGATAAACATCTCCTTAATCTAACCACGTTGTCCGATTTCAAAAAGGCTTTACGGCAAAAGCATAAAGTTAGATTATGTTAGGAGAGTACATTGACAATAGCTGTGTGTAATGTTTTGTCAATTCAAAGACAGGCGTCACCAAAAGCAGAA
Source organism: Salmo salar (assembly GCF_965601325.2). Taxonomy (NCBI): domain Eukaryota; kingdom Metazoa; phylum Chordata; class Actinopteri; order Salmoniformes; family Salmonidae; genus Salmo; species Salmo salar. The sequence continues at coordinate 38,926,935 of NC_138297.1, read as the reverse complement.
AACCAGCTAAAATGATGCACTAACCTTTGACAATCTCCATCAGATGACACTCCTAGGACATTATGTTAGACAATGCATGCATTTTTTGTTCTATCAAGTTCATATTTATATCCAAAAACAGCGTTTTACTATGGCGTTGATATTGAGGAAATCGTTTCCCTCCAATAACCGCCAGTCAAGCAGCACAACAAATTAAATAATTACTATTCGAAAACATTGGTAAAATATTATATTGTCATTCAAAGAATTATAGATTTACATCTCTTGAACGCAACCGGATTGCCAGATTTAAAAATAACCTTACTGGGAAATCACACTTTGCAATAATCTGAGCACTGCGCCCAGAAAAATACGCTTTGCGATACAGACTAACCGCCATGTTGGAGAGATCTAAAATCGAAAATACAATGTAAATAATCCATTACCTTTGATTCTCTTCATCAGATGTCACTTCCAGGAATCCCAGGTCCATAACAAATGTAGTTTTGTTTGAAAAAGCTCATAATTTATGTCCAAAAAGCTCCGTGTTGTTAGCACATGATCTATGCCAGCCGGACTTCTCGTCATGAACGAGGGGAAAAAAAATATTTACATTCGTTCAAACATGTCAAACGTTGTATAGCATAAATCATTAGTGCCTTTTTTAACCAGAACATGAATAATATTCAAGGCGGACGTTTGCATTCTCTTTTAAAACGTTTTGGAACGAGAGTACCCAACGTGAACTCGCGCGCCAGAGTCTAATCGGCCACCACCGTTCCAAGGCTCTTGTTTGTTCAGTTCTCACAGTATAAGACTCAAAACACTTTCTAAAGACTGGTGACATCTAGTGGAAGCCATAAGAAGTGCTCAACAATTAATAAGCCCCTGTGTGTTTCAATGGCATAGGCTTAAAGGTAATTCAATACATCAGGTATCCACTTCCTGTCAGAATTTGTCTCAGGGTTTTGACTGCCATATGAGTTCTGTTATACTTACAGACACCATTCAAACAGTTTTAGAAAATTCAGAGTGTTTTCTATCCAAACCTGAACAATAATATGCATATTCTAGCTTCTGAGTTGGTGTAGGAGGCAGTTAAAAATGGGCACATATTTTTTTCAAAATTCTCAATACTGCCCCCTAGCCCCAACAGGTTTTAAGGAGGTTCTTCACCATCTGAACAGCGTGTTCCGCCTCTCCGTTGCTTTGCGGGAACTTTGGACTGCTGGTGACATGGCAAAATCCATACTCTGCAGCGAAGTCGGAAAGGGGTCTTTCAGAGACCTGAGGCCCATTGTCCGGAACCAGGACCTCAGGTACCCCATGGCGGGTGAAGACGGACTTCAGATGAACTATGACGTCCGTAGACTTTGTTAGTGACAGGTTTGCGATTTCCACATACCTTGAGAAGAAATCCACCACTAGCAAGTGGTGCTTTTCAGAGTAAACAAGTCCGCTCCCAGTCTTTGCCAGGGTCTCTCAGGTAGTGGTGATGGTATGAGAGGCTCTGTGTGGTTTGTGCACTCTTTGGTGCATGTCCTGCAGTAAAGCACAAGTTCATTCAGTTGCTGGCTGAGTCCAGGCCACCACACAGGCTGTTGTGTGCGTTCTCTGCACATGACCACACCTTGATGACCCTCATGCAGCTTAGTGAGGATATCATTTTGTAAGGCTGATGGAATGACAAGTCTTGTTCCTTTCAACAGAAGACCGTTGTGCACTGTGAGAAAAGCACGTTCTGCCCTCCATCTGCTGAACTCAGACTATCCTTCCTGACACATTTTCATGACTTTTGAGCACACACTGTCGGCTTTGAGTTGTTCTCTCAGATTGTCCATGTAGGAAACACTCGCTGGAAGCTGTTCCATGATGGCATCCACATATGTATTTATACTCTCCATGAGCTCCTTTTCTGCAGCAGTAGCTTGGGCTTTGATTGGCGCACGTGACAGCGTGTCTGCAGTCCACATACTCTTTCCAGGGACATGAGCAATCGTGTAGGAGTATCTCATAAGTTTCATCCTGAAGCGTTGGATTCATGGGGGTGTCCAAGGGTTGCTTCCCCAGAAGGCTCAGGAGCAGTTTGTGATCAGTTTCCATCTGAAAGTGTTGACCAATGAAAAAGTCTCTGAATCTTTTACATGCCCATGTCAGCCCCAGATCTTCTTTTTCCACTTGAGCGCATCTCTGCTCGGTCGGTGTGAGAGACCGGGAAGTGTAGGCAACGGGTCACCATTAATCGCTCTTCTTCTGCATCAGTACTCCCCCTAGTCCGTAGGAAGATGCATTGGCTGACAACTTGATCTCTTTGTTTGGGTCGTACAGGGCTAGCACGGGTGTGGATGTCAGCTACTCCTTCAGCTCTTTGAATGCACTGACTTGGTCGGCACCCCAGTGCGTGGTTTTTCTTTGAGAGTAGGTCTCTGAGAGGTTTGTCCTTTTCTGCTAACTGAGGGATGAACTTTCCGAGTTGGTTCACCATTCCTACAAAACTCCGTAGCTCGCTGACGTTTGATGGCTCCGCCATCTACTTGACAGTCTCTGTCTATGTCGGGTCGAGCTGTACTCCTTTGTCCGAGATAATGTGTCCCAGGAACTTCACTTCCAACTTTGACAGGTCACATTTGTCCATGTTCAGAGTTAAGCCAGCTTTTTCCATCTTCTGCAATGTGGAATGAATTCTTGCATCATGCTCCTCCTGAGTTTGGCCCCAGACCACACCTTTCAGGCCCTCAGTGACCTCTGTCACCATTCTGTCCTGGAAGTGTTCAGGTGCTGAAGCAATGCCAAAAGGCAGACGGTTGAAGTAGTAACGTCTGAAAGGTGTGATGAAGGTTGTTAGCTTAACCTGTTAGGGGTAGGGGGCAGTATTGACACGGCCGGATAAAAAACGTACCCGATTTAATCTGGTTACTACTCCTGCCCAGTAACTAGAATATGCATATAATTATTGGCTTTGGATAGAAAACACCCTAAAGTTTCTAAAACTGTTTGAATGGTGTCTGTGAGTATAACAGAACTCAAATGGCAGGCCAAAACCTGAGAAGATTCCTTACAGGAAGTGCCCTCTCTGACAAGTTCTTGTTCTTCTTGGCTCTGTTTATTGAAAACTGAGGATCTTTGCTGTAACGTGACACTTCCTACGGCTCCCATAGGCTCTCAGAACCCGGGAAAAAGCTGAATTATATCGAGGCAGCCCTGGCTGAAAAACATTAGCGCGTTTGGATAGTGGCCGGTCAGAGTACTATGAGACTCAGGCTCGTGCACGAGGGGATCCCATGCTTTTATTTTCTCTCTCTTTGAACGTAAACACGCTTTCCCGGTTGGAATATTAGCACTTTTTTACGAGAAAAATGGCATAAAAATTGATTTTAAACAGCGGTTGACATGCTTCGAAGTACGGTAATGGAATATTTAGATTTTTTTTGTCACGAAATGCGTCGTGCGCGTGACCCTTATTTACACTTCGGATAGTGTCTTGAACGCACGAACAAAACGCCGCTATTTGGATATAACTATGGATTATTTTGAACCAAACCAACATTTGTTATTGAAGTAGAAGTCCTGGGAGTGCATTCTGACGAAGAACAGCAAAGGTAATAACATTTTTCTTATAGTAAATCTGATTTTGGTGAGTGCTAAACTTGGTGGGTGTCTAAATAGCTAGCCCTGTGATGCCGGGCTATCTACTCAGAATATTGCAAAATGTGCTTTCACCGAAAAGCTATTTTAAAATCGGACATAGCGAGTGCATAGAGGAGTTCTGTATCTATAATTCTTAAAATAATTGTTATGTTTTTTGTGAACGTTTATCGTGAGTAATTTAGTAAATTCACCGGAAGTTTGCGGGGGGTATGCTAGTTCTGTACGTCACATGCTAATGTAAAAAGCTGGTTTATGTTATAAATATGAACTTGATTGAACAAAACATGCATGTATTGTATAACATAATGTCCTGGGTGTGTCATCTGATGAAGATCATCAAAGGTTAGTGCTGCATTTAGCTGTGGTTTGGGTTTATGTGACATTATATGCTAGCTTGAAAAATGGGTGTCTGATTATTTCTGGCTGGGTACTCTGCTGACATAATCTAATGTTTTGCTTTCGTTGTAAAGCCTTTTAGGTAAACAGAGGAAAGAAAACAAAGCATTCGGTCGACGCGGGCACGCGCCTGAGTCTCACAGTACTGTAACCAGCCACTACCCAAACGCGCTACTTTTTTTTAGCCAGAGCCTGCAAAACCACAATTCAGCTTTTTGCCGCCTTCTGAGAGCCCATGTGAGCTGTAGGAAGTGTCACGTAACAGCAGAGATCCTTTGTAATGGATAGAGATAATCAAGAAGGGGAAGAAATTGTCAGACAGGCCACTTCCTGCATGGAATCTTCTCAGGTTTTGGCCTGCCATATGAGTTCTGTTATACTCACAGACACCATTCAAACAGTTTTAGAAACTTTAGGGTTTTTTCTATCCAAAGCCAATAATTATATGCATATTCTAGTTACTGGGCAGGAGTAGTAACCAGATTAAATCGGGTACGTTTTTTATCCAGCCGTGTCAATACTGCCCCCTAGCCCTAACAGGTTAACTGACTCCTCGGCTAGCAGGATCTGCCAGAAGCCCATGTTTGCGTACATTTTTCTGAAGACCTTTGCCCTGGCTAGTGAGCTAAGGTTCGACAGTGGGAAGTATGTCTTTTTCTCTACACACTGACTCATTGAGACTGATGAAATCGTTGCATGTCCCCATTCTTCTTTGGGACAACCACCATGCCGGCACACCAGTCCGTGGGCTCCTCCACTCTGGTGACAACCTTGAACCCTTGCATGCGCTGTAGCTCTTTCTTGACTCTTGGCAGCAATGTCAGAGGAATCCGTCGTGGAGTGAGTAGGGCTCTGCGCTGGGTTTCAGCTTACATCTAGACGTTCCGCTAGCGGAACACTTGCTCCAATATCCAATGACGGGCGTGGCGCGAAATACAAACTCCTCGAAAATCCGAAAACTTCCATTTTTCAAACATATTACTATTTTACACCATTTTAAAGACAACTCTCTCCTTTATCTAACCACACTGTCCGATTTCAAAAAGGCTTTACAGCGAAAGCAAAACATTAGATTATGTCAGCAGAGTACCCAGCCAGAAATAATCACACACCCATTTTTCAAGCTAGCATATAACGTCACAAAAAACAAAACCACAGCTAAATGCAGCACTAACCTTTGATGATCGTCATCAGATGACACTCCTAGGACATTATGTTATACAATACATGCATGTTTTGTTCAATCAAGTTCATATTTATATCAAAAACCAGCTTTTTACATTAGCATGTGACGTTCAGAACTAGCATTCCCACCAAACACTTGGTTTTTACTAAATTACTAAATTACTCACGATAAACGTTCACAAAAAACAACAATTATTTTAAGAATTATAGATACAGAACTCCTTTATGCAATCGCGGTGTTCGATTTTAAAATAGCTTTTCGGTGAAAGCATATTTTGCAATATTCTGAGTAGATAGCCCAGCCATCATGGCTAGCTATTTTGACATCCACCAAGTTTGGTACTCACCAAACTCAGACTTACTATAAGACAAATTGGATTACCTTTGCTGTTCTTCGTCAGAATGCACTCCCAGGACTTGTACTTCATCACACAATGTTGTTTTGGTTCCAAATAATCCATAGTTATATCCAAATAGCAGCGTTTTGTTGTGCGTTCAAGACACTATCCGAAGGGTGACGCACCCGGCGCGTATCGTGACAAAAAAAATTCTAAATATTCCATTACCGTACTTCGAAGCATGTCAAACGCTGTTTAAAATCAATTTTTATGCGATTTTTCTCGTAAAAAAGCGATAATATTCCGACCGGGAGTCGTTGTTTTCGTTCAAACACTGAAAATGTAAACATGGAGTCGTCTCGTGCACGCGCGCACCAGTCTCATTTTTCTCAGATCTACCACTTACCAAATGCGCTACTGTTTTTCAGCCATGGCCTGCAAAGTCATCATTCAACGTTCTGGCACCTTCTGAGAGCCTATGGGAGCGTTAGAAAATGTCACGTTACAGCAGAGATCCCCTGTTTTGGATAGAGATGGCAAAGAAGGCCAAGAAATGGTCAGACAGGGTACTTCCTGTACAGAATCTTCTCAGGTTTTGGCCTGTCATTTGAGTTCTGTTATACTCACAGACACCATTCAAACAGTTTTAGAAACTTTGGAGTGTTTTCTATCCAAAGCTAATAATTATATGCATATTCTAGTTTCTGGGCAGGAGTAATAACCAGATTAAATCGGGTACTTTTTTTATCCGGACGTGAAAATACTGCCCCCTATCCATAACAAGTTAATGGTATAGGACTGTTGTACTGTGCCAAGACTGTTGCACAGCTTTGGATAGCTTTCTTTCAGTGTCTGTAAATCATTGCTGTCGAGTCAAGCAACTAGCTGTCACAGAAATCGGCGTGTTGAAGTGACCAAATCGCAGGCAGGATGTGAATACTCATCTTTTAATGAGAATGAATAAAGCAAACATGGATAACAATAAACAAGAATGACTAAAGACAGGTTAACAGGCTATACTTACAATAATAGCAGTGCTAACGAAACAACCCACAAACCCAGATGACAAACACACTCCTAATATATGACTCCCAATCAGGAACAACGATAACCAGCTGTCCCTGATCGGGAGCCACACAGACCAACATAGAAACAGACATCCCAGAACACACATACACAGACTTCTTCTGCCACGTCCTGACCAAAATACTACACAAATACTCCCTCTGCTGGTCAGGACGTGACACTAGCTCAAGCTTTGTGATAGCTGGTCTTCCTAGTAAACCTGAGCGTAGATCTCTGAGGACATACACGTCCTCCAGTGTCTCCTTTTCTCCCTTTCGTAGAACCACACTTGTAATGCCGATCACATCCAGCGGCGCTCTTCCTGGTCCTAGCAGAGGTTTTGTTGGTTTTTGCAGAGCTGCCTTGCTGGTTCCTGCAAAAATGTGATTGAACACATTGTCTGGGATAACAGTCACATATTTTGAATTTCACATTTCTGTTCATCACTTTAATGTCAATCATCCATTATGGGTCACCTCCTGCTGATATTGTTCCTAGGAAAATGCTATCATCCTCTTCTTGAATCTCGTTTACGGCTCTTGATGACATACAAAAATTGGTAATGTCCTTTTTTCCCACAGAAGTGACACACTACTTCATTAGCTGCATACTGTGCTCTTGGATCTTCAACACTGACTGCTTTTTGTAATTAGCATTAGCATTTTCATGGCTAGATTTCTCACGATGGAATGTCTGTTTCCACTGGCTGCCTTTCTGCATAACTCTATCCACTGAGCATGCCTCTTTTGTTGTTAGTGTCAATTCGCAGGCAACTTTGCTGCTTTTTCACTTCTTCAGTTTGTCTTGCCATCTCAATGGGTCTCTTTTGAGTGAGATCTTTATCTAGCTGCGTATATTCTGACAGATGCATGTCTGCTAACCCATCAACTAGCCTGTCACTAATTAGTTCATCATGCAAAAGTCCATAGTTGCAATACTCTGCCAGGGGATATAAGGCTATGAGAAAATAATCCACTGTTTTATTTCCTCCCTGTCTCCGCATGTTAAAGCGGGCTCTCTCATAGATCACATTCTTTTTCATAATAAAGAATGCATGAAATACGTGTCTTATTTGTCCATGCTGTTTTTGCGTGAGTTCATTTAGGTTTGGACCCCTCGAAATGTCATCTGCGTCCATTCTTGAGGTTTAGAAAAAGCAAACTGCTCCAGCGGCTGTATGCTAAATGTAGCACTTGTGCCTGTATGTGTGAGTATCTGTGCCCCTCCCGCTGTACCTTGCACTGGTGGCTGGCCTCTTGCCACTGCTGCCAGTGGCTACTGCGCTTCTCCCATGATGTCTTCCATTCAGATTAGCCTTCTCAATTTTCTTCCCAAAACTTTTCAAGCTGGTACTGAAAGCTAAGCTCTGTTAGTAAATACACTTGTTCTAGTCCATTGACACCATGTCATGTAATCAAACTTGTCTGTACGCCAGTATAATAACTTCTAACAGTGTATCTTCATGAAGGCACATTTATTGCTAACTTCACGTTGCTTCACATTAGATGCTTTCCTCGTTGTTCTGATAGCTGTACTTCTGTACAAAGTATTATATTGTCCTATGTTGTCATCTAGTGGAGAAGATGGATTCTGTAGCTTTTAATCACCGGCTTTCTAGCCATCGCCGCTCCATTTTTCATTTATTCATTAGTTTTGTCTTGTTCCCTGCACACCTGGTTTTCATTCCCCAATCACACTACATGTATTTATTCCTCTGTTCCCCCTCATGTCTTTGTGTGTGATTGTTTTGTGTTACGTGTCATTTTTGACGCGCTATTTCTGGTGTGCGTTTATTCCGTGTTGTATATTCACGAGGTATGTTTATTTGTTTGTACTTTATTATTGTGACTGTTTGAGCGTTTTTGCACTTTGGCATATTGGATGGAGGTTTCGACGCAGTGGCGTCCGTCTGTTAATTTCTCCTGCCTAAATAAAGTGTGCACCTGTTCACAACTCTCTGCTCTTCTGCACCTGACTCCGCTCCCAGTACGCACACCATTGACACCACAACACAATTCCACAGATGTCTCAAGTTTTGAGGGAGTTTGCAATTGGCATGCTGACTGCAGGAATGTCCACCAGAGTTGTTGCCAGAAAATTGAATGTTAATTAATCTACCATAAGCCGCCTCCAACATAATTTTAGAGAATTTGCAGTACGTCCAACCAACCTCACAACCGCAGACCATGTGTAACCACGCCAGCCCAGGACCTCCACATCCATCTTCTTCACCTGCGGGATCGAGACTGGCCACCGGACAGCTGATGAAACTATGGGTTTGCACAACCGAAGAATTTCTGCACAAATTGTCAGAAACCGTCTCAGAGAAGCTCATCTGCGTGCCTGTCGTCCTCACCAGGGTCTTGACCTGACTGCAGTTTGGCGTTGTAAATTACTTCAGAGGGTAAATTCTCACCCTCATGAACACGAAGGTGTGTCATGGGACTCGTCTGAAGGTAACTTTGTGCCTACCCCAAAAAAATTGGTTAAATAGCTGTAAAAAAAACACATATTTCCTGAGCTTTCTTATGTCTCCTAGATATACGACACACACTTCAAAACCTCACTCCTTATGATTTAGTTTTTTACTGGCTTTTTTACATTTGTGAAACACAACCTGGATTCTGTCTTATGTAGCAACATTTGAATTTCTCTTTTTTACATTGAATAAAAGTAGAGACTCAGAGCTACAAAATAGTATATCATACATTGCATTTGAGGAAACAATGGGAAAGTAATTCTGCTTTGAAAGTTGATCAACTTGTAAACTCAGTTTTGAGAGAACTGTCTTTCAATGTTTTGTTACTACTATTGGAGAGCCCTTCTTTGTCTACACCCATTCAACATTGTTCACACCCTCTTAAACCTTAGCCCCACCCATCTCTTTAAGGGTTGATCCGTGCGTTCTATTCTAACTTTCCACTACTTCCAGACATCTAAGAGAGATAAAACAGCTCACTGAACATTATTCGCCCTAGCAGAACTGGTTAGGCTGCTTTGTTATCCAGAGCATTGGTGACTGCAACTGTGCTGTCAGATTGCCCGTTTGTAAATTCAGAGCGTTTCGCATTCAGAGCGCACACTGGACGCTCTGGGCAATAAGTAGGGTTGCTCCGAAAGCTCTGACCTCACAACAACAGTCAAGCACCCAAGCTAACTGGCGAACATTGGCTAGCTACTTCCAGACACATAATGAGAGAACACCCCACTCTGACCATTTTACTCCCCCTAGCAGAGCTGGTTAGGCAGTTTTCATGTTATCCAGAGCGTTGGTGATTAACAGTGCTGCTGGCAACAATTGAATTACACATTGTCGTTTACTGACACCTGACATATTCAACCAGTGTTGAGCGTCCAAAAATTAATCAGTTATTCTGCACTCTGGCACACTAAGACGAGAGTCTTTTGTTAAGAAATGTAGCTAGATAGCTAGCTAGGTAAACACTGAATCCCAAGCATGATGTAACGTTAGTTAGCAAGCCAGCCAGCTAATGTTAGCTAGCTAGCTAACAGTACACTAACTTGAAATGAAAATACTTTCTAGCTGGCTAGCAAGCCAGCCAGCTAATGTTAGCTAGCTAACAGTACACTTTAATTAGGTTTAGGTTACATTAGGTTTATGCAGTTTTACTATGTGATACAGAAAAAAAGCTGCGTTTGACACGATTACCTAGACATACTGACTAGCTCCAATAGACTGACGCGTGCTATATTGCAGACCAATACAAACTCATCTCTCGGCATGTCCAGCCCACTCATTATCTCAGCCAATCATGGCTAGTGGGAAGGTTGCTCACTTTTTCTGTGGCTAAACCAACTAGGCTCGGAATTTAACAATTTTATTCGTATTTACAGATGGCATAGAAATTTGATATTAAGGCACATGAAAGTTCGAGAAGGCATTTCTGCCAAAAAAATGCATTTTGATAAAAAAAAATAAGTTCAAACAGCTCTCCTGTGAAGTCGTGACTTGCGACACCTAGTTACCTTAATTTGAGTCACATTTATGAATGTGTTATTTGATGCGTTTCTATGGGATTTGGTAGTAAAAGGGGTCCTCAAATTTCCTAAAGGCATCCTAAAATTCCTATAATTCAAAATCAAATAGCTAATTGATCCATGGTATGACAATCTTAAAATAATTATATGTCAGCTTGTGATGGAGAATGCTGTACCCCCATAGAATACGGTAATATACTGTATTGTAGGCGTTCTACAAACCATGTCCTGAAACTCTACAGTAACTTACTGGCCAATTGCTGCCAGTAATTTACTGTAATTCAGAAAACAGTACCATTTCTGGAGCGCCAAAAACCTTTTATACTCTAGTGTGTGCATGGAGACCCAGATCCCAGTTCCCAGTTCCTGGTCCCAGCACCAGCATCAACACAGTTTTTTACTGGTCCCAGTCCCAACACCAGCAACAACCCTGGACACAGCACCAACCAACCAACCACAACTGCCACCTCCATCCAGCAACTGGCAGCCCAGACCCCAACCTTTCCCTTCCCCCAATACAAAGACACAGACTTTGTGGACTGACTGACTGATTCTCCCAATTCTTTTGTTTATGATTGATTGCTTTTGTTTTTTATTTTCTTGGATTATATGACCATTTGGTTTGCCTAATTTGAATTGATTGCTTATTGTTTGAATTGTTTAATATGTTGAATTTTAAATGAATGATGATTTGAATATGGCCTTTCTTTTTACATTTTACCTCTAAATAATGTTTGGAAAAAACAAATAAAATGACCTTCAATGGTTGAGTGGCTATTGCTGTAATATATAATTAAATATTTACTATTAGAAATTGGTGATTTTATTTTCAATAAAATTCAACAATAAAGTACTGATTGCTGTTTTGATATATATTTACTGCAGCATACTGTAAATGATTGTGCATTATGGAGGAATATTGTGGGAGGAGAAGGAATTGCTGGCTCATTCAGATATTGTATGGAATGCCTTGTAATTGGCTATATTTGTTACACCCATTAGTGAGAGTCCTGTCCCAATTTAACATATATGTGGTAGTAGTTCCCTAGTAATTACATGTATATAGGGAACAGATCATAGTGGTAATGAGTCTTAAATCTTATACTGGTTAGATATTTAAGTCCATCTGATTTGCCCTGTAGCCACAGCCAGTTTGGAAACCTTTGATTAAGCATCTAGACAAGTGATATAAAACACCATGTTTTCATTAATATGCAGCAATATGTGAATGCCTACAGCAACCTGCTTGCTCTATTCCCTTGTAAATACAGTAAAGTACTGTAGAAACATTATTACAGTTCAATAGTCATTTTCACTGTATTTCCTTGCTCTGGCATCAAGTTTCATGAATATCTCAGTATAGTATTGGCACTTAGACAGAGACAGTCAGAGATATATCATAAGATATTTTGTTATAATTGCAATTATTTTGAAGACCAAGGTTTACTTAACAACAACATCATTTTCAGTAACGGTTACAGAACATTTTTACCTGCTATGACTGTGATATGTTTTTTTTATCAACATTGGTTGAATACACTGACTAAGTTGCTAAGGACAAGAGCACACGCTAAATGACCAAAATGTAAACATGAAAACTGGGTCATATGTCACTGCATGGGTAATTCCAGTAATATACTGTAAATTAGATCACAGTAACATTTTTGGTACTGTAAAATGGATTACAGTGCCTGTAATGTTACAGTTATGTCTGTCTCCTGTCTGATAAGTGAGTTTACTTTTCCCCCTCCCACTGTAATATGAGTTGACACCTATTTGTGACATATGACTGTATCATATATTGCCTGCCTGGCAGATAGCATCTCTTTTCTCCGCCCCTCCTGAGCCTGGATGGGATGGAAAGATGGAGTGATGGGGGAATGGAGAGATGGAGGGAGGGGATAGAGATATAGAGAGATGGAAGGATGGATAAATACCTTAAATGCGCCGTTTGTATTGAGAATTTTCCAGAACATGTGTGGCCGTTATACATTTCAGGATGGTCAGCAAGATGAGTGCACTCTATATGTGGGTCTGGGTCATTAGACACCATTAGACCTGTCTGGGGAGTGGACGTGACTGGTTATTTCTGTAATAGTTTGTGGCCTAATATGTACTGTTGCTATGGTTACACCTCTTGGGTCTTTTCCAGAACATTGGTGTTCCTTTCACAGCTGTAAAGTGCCAAGGACTGTTGCTATGGTCCTACATGCATGCACCTTTCTTAAGGTGAGTACATGTCTGTATTTTTGAACTCTCTACAGTTTCCATGTCCTAATATGAAATCAAACTAAAATTAGTGCAAGGCAATAAGATAATGGTGGCTAAATGCCAGAGGGGACGAGTCATTAAGAGGAGTTACTGTGGGTGTGACGTTAGGAGGAAAAATGTATAAGAAGTATGTGCCAAGATTGGAAAGTAGTTGTTTTCATCAACCAGCTCGGCTTTTATTATGTTGTAATAAAAATCTATTTGAACTCACAGGCTCCGGTATTTGAGAAATATGATTGACTGAATTTTCCACGACATAAATGGCGAGCTAGCCAGGAGTGGCGAAAAGGGACCAGAGACGGTGAAAATCTGCAGCGGTGGACAGGCTTCCTCAACGGACTGCACAAAACTACAAGTAGCCACTTGTAAGACGGTAAGCCGAGTGGTTACCAATAGTAATAGAGTTTTTGTGTGGTCTGCTCTAGGAACCTGCTTCAGCGGTAGGTCACCGAGTGGGTCTCTCCAAATTTGATGAACCAAAGAGATATTGGGAGTTTTTGAGTTCAATGAAAAGCATGCTAAATAATGGGGGAATAAGAAGCTTTGAGGGTTGCAACAGTGAAACTATAGTATAGTAATTGGTACCACCTTGTAGATTGTTGATAAGGGACCACTTAGACAGATAGTCATATCTGTGAATACCGCCTTATAAATTGTTTGATAAAGGACTGCTTAGTCAGGTATATAAAAAGCTGTGGTTACCGCCCTGACATAAAAGTTTCATTACAAGTCAAATCCTGTATAATCAGGTCGCTTAGGATGAGCGTGAAAGGTGTATAAAAGTGAGTGTGAAAGGTTCTCTGCTGTTGTGGGACAAAAAGGGTTGCGCGCCTCTCCTGAACCGTCACCTGAGTGTGATCTGGCGGAGGGGACGCATCCAGTCTGCACTAGGGGAGGTGAATGTGATTGGTACATAAATACCCATTGAAGAAATATGATACAAAAAGTTTGAACAGTTAGGATAAATTGTGAAATACATAAACATTATAGTAAATTAGTAATAAATGTCAAGACAATATTAGCGATTGCCGATTGCTGGTAAGGCCATTGAAAATTGAATACTGTGCTGCAAGGTGGAAGAATATACAGTATATAGAAATTGGAACATTTGAAGTAAGAATGTACTCAAAAAGAAATAATAATTATAAAAACCTAGAGACGGGCAATAACCAATAGTCAGAGAAAGAAAACTAATCTGGATTTAAATAGGAGAGAATAGGGTGTGGTCAAAGTAATGTAGGGCTTGAACAGACCGTTAACTTCTCTAGGAAAGGAGGGCAGTATTGAGTAGCTTGGATGAAAAGGCAGTTTACTCTGACCCCACATACACTGTATATTGGATAGGCAATCACTTGGAAAACTACAAACCTCAGATTTCCCACTTCCTTGTTGGATTTTTCTCAGGTTTTTGCCTGCCATATGAGTTCTGTTATACTCACAGACATCATTCAAACAGTTTTATAAACTTCAGAGTGTTTTCTATCCAAATCTACTAATAATATGCAAATATTTGAATCTGGGCCCGAGTATTAGGCAGTTTACTCTGGGCACGCTTTTCATCCGAAATCAAAAATACTGCCCCCTATACCCTAAAAAGTTCAAATGGGCAGTATATATGGGCGAGAGCACGAATAATGTTTACGAATAGTCTGACTTTGTATCACACCGCATTCAAACAATCGCTAAAGGGTTGAGATGTGGGGGTTCTGTGTTGATACAATAAGTAAACTATGTGGAAGAGCAGGGACACAAGGAATTTTAGCTATGGTAAAGTACTACTGGCGAAACATGAACATATTTGGGGGTTTCGAGAACCATGCGACTCAAAAAGAAAGGCCTAGTAGTTTGAAACTCGTGAGTCTTTGTTACGTTTTATTCTAAAATAGATTTGTTGAATTGATGTAAGGGAGGAAGAGGTAATAGGGATTAAAGTGGTGTCACGGTTGTCGTAAGAACGGGACCAAGGCGCAGCAGATGTTGAGTTCCACATATTTATTACAAAGTGAAACTTTAAGCAAAAACAAATAAATCAATAAACGAACAATGAAACGTGACTACGTGGTGCACATGCACAAACGCAAAACAATATCCCACAAACACAGGTGGAGAAAAAAAAGCTACTTAAATATGATCCGTGACAGTACGCGCCCCCCCCCCCCCCCCCCACAGGTGCGGACTCCGGACGCAAAACCTGAAACCAATTGGGAGGGTTTGGGGGGGGTGACTAGTGTTGGTGGTGGCTCCGGTGCGCGTCCTAGCCCCCCCCCCCGGATCCGACCATGGCACCAGGCTGAACGACGTGCCCGGACTGGGCATCGGCGCAGAGGAAGGCTCCGGCCATGGAGCTGGGTTGGACGCCGTGCCCAGACTGGGCATTGGCACAGAGGAAGGCTCAGGCCATGGAGCTGGGTTGAACGCCGTGCCCGGACTGGGCACCGGTGCAGAGGAAGGCTCCGGCTTTGGAGCTGGGCTGGTCTCTGCGCCTAGACTGGGCACCAGCGCTGAGGAAGGCTTTGGCCTAGGAGCGGGACTGGACGCCGTGTCTAGACTGGACACCGGCGCAGAGGAGGGCTCCTGCCATGGAGCTGGACTGGACACCATGCTTGGACTGGACACCGGCGCAGAGGAAGGCTCCAGCCTTGGAGCTGGACTGGACACCATGCCTGGACTGGACACCGGCGCAGAGGAAGGCTCCAACCTTGGAGCTGGACTGGACACCATGCCTGGACTGACCACCGGCGCAGAGGAAGGCTCCTGTCCTGGAGCTGGACTGGACGCCTTGCCTAGAAGCTCCGGACCGTTGACCCTCGCTGGAGGTTCTGGACCGTTGACCGTCGCTGGAGGTTCCGGATCGTGGACCGTCGCTGGAGGTTCTGGACCGTGGACCGTCGCAGGAGGTTCCGGACCGTGGACCGTCGCAGGAGGTTCCGGACCGTGGACCGTCGCAGGAGGTTCCGGACCGTGGACCGTCGCAGGAGGCTCCGGACTGTGGACCGTCGCAGGAGGCTCCGGATCGTGGACCGTCGCAGGAGGCTCCGGACCGTGGACACTGTCGCCGGAAGCTCCGGACCGTGAACCGTCGCCAGAAGCTCCGGACCGGGAACCGTCGCCGGAAGCTCTGGACTGTGAATGCGCACTGGAGGCCTAGTGCGTGGAGCCGGTACAGGTGGCATCAGACTGGTGACACGCACTTCAGGGTGAGTGCGAGGAGCAGGCACAGGATGTACCGGACTGGGGAGGTGCACTGGAGGCCTGATGCGTGGGGCCGGCACAGGTTGCACCGGACTGGTGACACGCTCTTCAGGGCGAGCGCGAGGAGCAGGCACAGGACGTACCGGACTGGGGAGGCGCACTGGAGGCCTGATGCGTGGGGCCGGCACAGGTTGCACCGGACTGGTGACACGCTCTTCAGGGCGAGTGCGAGGAGCAGGCACAGGACGTACCGGACTGGGGAGGCGCACTGGAGGCCTGATCCGTGGGGCCGGCACAGGTTGCACCGGACTGGTGACACGCTCTTCAGGGCGAGTGCGAGGAGCAGGCACAGGACGTACCGGACTGGGGAGGTGCACTGGAGGCCTGATGCGTGGGGCCGGCACAGGTTGCACCGGACTGATGACACGCTCTTCAGGGCGAGTGCGAGGAGCAGGCACAGGACGTACCGGACTGGGGAGGCGCACTGGAGGCCTGATCCGTGGGGCCGGCACAGGTTGCACCGGACTGGTGACACGCTTTTCAGGGCGAGTGCGAGGAGCAAGCACAGGTTGCACCGGACTGGTGACTGGATCCTCTGGACAAGTGGCCTCCCTGTGAAAAGTAGAGTTAGGTTTGTTTTGACAAATTCACCTAGTAACATAATCGTTAGTGAAATGAGATGTGTTATGGTTGAGATTATAGGGAGCTTTCTGAGTTTAAGGGATGAGATGTAGACTAGGGGAGGTAATAAAGGAAAGTTAGTCAATTGGAAAGTAAGAATTTCGACTTTGATTTGTTTGGATTGATTAAGAATTGGCTGATGTATTTTGTACATTTGGCGCATTACATGTTAATCTTAGAGTAATAAATGTTTAATTAGTGTGAAGCAGTGGTTAGTGATAAAAATAGTCATATTGAAAAGAGAGAGAGAGAGAGAGAGAGTAATTTGAAAGACTGGGGTTTCAATATGGGGTTATATGATGAGTAGAGGCATTGAGCCTTGAGATTGTAAAAAATATCAGCTGTGGTTGAAAGCAGGCAGGTAGTGGGATGTTTGAAGTAGAGGTATGATAAACATTGCTGTTGCTTGGTTTTATAGTTAGGTAACACCTGTGAATTTGAGCAGGAAGGTAATGTATTCTAGTAATTATAATCTGTTTCCATTGCGTGGAACAGTGTTCAGTAATACAAGTATAATGAAATAAGTATTGACTATCAAGCTGATTAGACAGAAGCAACTTTTTGAAGGTTCTACATTTGTTTAACTACGGTTTTGTATTTTACTAACCTAATGCAACAGGTTAAACTGATTGGATTACTGGAAAGGGGCTTTGGGATTGTTTATTTGAAATGGGGTCGATTCCACTAAATGGAACTCTGTATTATCTGATGTGTCTGGAATATAATTATTGCTTCCAGGACTGATGGAAGTCCAACATAGTATGTATGTTAATTAAGGGAGACATGGGAGACTATGTCTCAAACAACTTTTTATTAGATGCCTAGGATCAGATTTCACTGATTGCTTAAGCTGAGAAATTGACTACATTTGCGACAGGAAAAAGTATTACATTTAGAATGGTTAACAGGAACAATCTAAGGCGAAACAGCTATTACATATGTTGGTTGGACATTGGTCTATTAACAATACCAGGATATTTGTACATGGTGAGGGAAGAGAGAGACCAATCATATAATACCATATGAGTGTGAATTGTGTCTTAGGGTAGTACATGCTAAATAAAGCATGGGAAGGCCTGGCCATTTCTGTTTGTTTTTGCCATATGGTTCACCACACACACACACACACACACACACACACAGACACACACACACACACACACACACACCAGCACACGCACTCAATTTATGCGATGGCGGTGTTGAGACTGGGATTTATTTTGGATAGTTTTTTTTCATTTCAATCTGCCAGCGTAGGTATGTCATCAGGAGCAGCAGGCATGTCACTCCACCCCATCCCTGGACTCTCTGGATCTTCAGGCGAATGTATCTGTTGACTATTGGGAATTGTGCTGTGATCCTTTTCTCCTTCTGTTTCCTCCAGGCCACTACCTGGTGTATCAGCATCCACTCCTTCCATTCCCTCCAGGCCCCTGCCTGGTGTATCAGCATCCTCGTGGCTCGATGGTCGCGCGCTGATCCCCTCTAGAACACTGGTACAGTGGTTTAGATGGCACCATGCAGTGCTTCCTTTCACCTGGACGGCTGTTGGTGTTGCTAGGACCACTTCGTAGGGACCCTCTCTCCTTGGCTCGCTCCAATTCCTCTGGAACACTCGGACCTGGTCCCCTGGGATCACCGTACGTGGAACCTCTGGTCCTGGTTCAGGTTTTTGCCTTCTTTCCGTGAGGCTTTTAAACTCAGAGATGTATGGCCTCTGTTCTATGATTACACCCTACACATTCTTATTTCCATCTCTAATTACACCTCCACTTTCTCCTTCTGGTTCCTAAGAGAGTGATAGGACAAGACTTGGAAAGCAACAAAAAACACAAAACATAACAGTATTAAAAATGTGGTAAGTTATGCATAAGTATATGTGCATGAAAACCAAAGTCCGAGACCATGACAATTCCCACTCTCTCTTCACCTGACTCTATGCCTCCAGGATACTTTTCTGCTGGACTCCAAAATAAAGGCCCTAAAAAACCTCTTTGTGCTTTCGCCCAGTCTTCCCCTTTCCGGCCCCAGGTTCTGAGAGGTGTTCGCAAGCCATGTCATTTTCACTCCCCCCCCCCCCCCTTTACTGCCACTTAACCTGTTGGGGATAGGGGGCAGTATTTGCACAGACGGATAAAAAACGTACCCGATTTAATCTGGTTACTACTCCTGCCCAGTAACTAGAATATGCATATAATTATTGGCTTTGGATAGAAAACACCCTAAAGTTTCTAAAACTGTTTGAATGGTGTCTGTGAGTATAACATAACCTCTATGGGCTAGGCGGGACGAATTCGTCCCACCTACGCAACAGCCAGTTGAATCCCGTGGCGCGATTTTCAAATACCTTAGAAATGCTATTACTTCAATTTCTCAAACATATGACTGTTTTACAGCATTTTATAGACAAGACTCTCGTTAATCTAACCACACTGTCCGATTTCAAAAAGGCTTTACAACGAAAGCAAAACATTAGATTATGTCAGCAGAGTACCCAGCCAGAAATAATCAGACACCCATTTTTCAAGCTAGCATATAATGTCACAAAAACCCAGAAGACAGCTAAATGCAGCACTAACCTTTGATGATCTTCATCAGATGACAATCCTAGGACATTATGTTATAGAATACATGCATGTTTTGTTCAATCAAGTTCATTTTTATATCAAAAACCAGCTTTTTACATTAGCATGTGACGTTCAGAACTAGCATACCCCCCGCAAACTTCCGGCGAATTCACTAACAATTTTCTAAATTACTCACGATAAACGTTCACAAAAAACATAACAATTATTTTAAGAATTATAGATACAGAACTCCTTTGTGCAATCGAGGTGTCCGAATTTAAAATAGCTTTTCGGTGAAAGCACATTTTGCAATATTCTCAGTAGATAGCCCAGCCATCACGGCTAGCCATTTAGACACCCACCAAGTTTAGCCCTGACCAAAGTCAGATTTACTATTACAAAAGTTTGATTACCTTTGTTGTCTTCGTCAGAATGCACTCCCAGGACTGCTACTTCAATAACAAATGTTGGTTTGGTCCAAAATAATCCATCGTTATATCCAAATAGCGGCGTTTTGTTCGTGCGTTCCAGACACTATCCGAAATGGTAAATCAGGGTTACGAGCATGGCGCAATTCGTGACAAAAAATTCTAAATATTCCATTACCGTACTTCGAAGCATGTCAACCGCTGTTTATAATCCATTTTTATGCCATTTTTCTCGTAAAAAAGCGATAATATTCAGACCGGGAATCTCCGTTTAGGTAAACAGAGGAAAGAAAACAAAGCATTCTGTCGACGCGGGCACGAGCCTGAGTCTCACAGTACTGTAACCAGCCACTACCCAAACGCGCTACTTTTTTTCAGCCAGAGCCGGCAAAGCCACAATTCAGCTTTTTGCCGCCTTCTGAGAGACCATGTGAGCCGTAGGAAGTGTCACGTAACAGCAGAGATCCTTTGTAATGGATAGAGATGGCAAAGAAGGCCAAGAAATGGTCAGACAGGGTACTTCCTGTACAGAATCTTCTCAGGTTTTGACCTGCCATTTGAGTTCTGTTATACTCACAGACACCATTCAAACAGTTTTAGAAACTTTGGAGTGTTTTCTATCCAAATATACTGATTATATGCATATTCTAGTTTCTGGGCAGGAGTAATAACGTGCGCGTCACCCTTATTTACCATTCGGATAGTGTCTTGAACGCACGAACAAAACGCCGCTATTTGGATATAACAATGGATTATTTTGGACCAAACCAACATTTGTTATTGAAGTAGAAGTCCTGGGAGTGCATTCTGACGAAGACAGCAAAGGTAATAACATTTTTCTTATAGTAAATCTGATTTTGGTGAGTGCTAAACTTGGTGGGTGTCTAAATAGCTAGCCCTGTGATGCCGGGCTATCTACTGAGAATATTGCAAAATGTGCTTTCACCGAAAAGCTATTTTAAAATCGGACATATCGAGTGCATAGAGGAGTTCTGTATCTATAATTCTTAAAATAATTGTTATGCTTTTTGTGAACATTTATCGTGAGTCATTTAGTAAATTCACTGGCAGTGTTCGGTGGGAATGCTAGTCACATGCTAGTCACATGCTAATGTAAAATGCTGGTTTTTGATATAAATATGAACTTGATTGAACAAAACATGCATGTATTGTATAACATAATGTCCTAGGGTTGTCATCTGATGAAGATCATCAAAGGTTAGTGCTACATTTAGCTGTGGTTTGGGTTTATGTGACATTATATGCTAGCTTGAAAAATGGGTGTCTGATTATTTCTGGCTGGGTACTCTGCTGACATAATCTAATGTTTTGCTTTCGTTGTAAAGCCTTTTTGAAATCGGACAGTGTGGTTAGATTAATGAGAGTCTTGTCTTTAAAATAGTGTAAAATAGTCATATGTTTGAAAAATTGACGTTTTTGCCATTTTTAGGTATTTGAATAACGCGCCACGGGATTACACTGGCTGTTGAGTAGGTGGGACGCAAGCGTCCCACCTAGCCCATAGAGGTCAAAATCAATTGTTATGCTACTTTTCTCATAAAATAGCGATAATATTCCAACCGGGCAACGTTGTATTCATTCAGAGAGAGAAAGAAAAACATGGAGAAGTCTCGTGAATGCGCATCTCAGTCTCACTGTCCCCAGGCTGACCACTCACAAACTCTGCTGCTGAACTTTGCCCAGAGACAGCAGACACCCCATTCCACTTTCTGGCGGCTTTAGAGAGCCAATGGAAGTCTTAGAAAGTGTCACGTTACAGCACAGATGCTGTAATGTCGATAGAGATGCAACAGAAGGACAACAAATTGTCAGACAGGGCACTTCCTGTATGGAATCTTCTCAGGTTTTGGCCTGCCATATGAGTTCTGTTGTACTCACAGACACCATTCAAACAGTTTTAGAAACTTTAGAGTGTTTTCTATCCAAATATACTGATTATATGCATATTCTAGTTTCTGGGCAGGAGTAATAACCAGATTAAATCGGGTACTTTTTTTATCCGGCCGTGAAAATACTGCCCCCATACCACAACAGGTTAAATAACAGCCCTATGTAAACATTCTGTCTCAAACACCTCGCCTCCTGCTACAGATACATTTGCACATAACTATAGCCCAATTAAGGTCCATACAGCAACTGCTATAATAACTACTGCATGTAATCTGTCAAGTGTCTTCCAGCTGTTAGAAATTAAGAAAAATACCAATGACTTGGAAGAATATCCAACCTAACAAAACTCTAAGTCATGCGTTTCGTAAACGTTTACCATAGTGTTCAAAATGCCACCACTATCACTTTCACTCTCACCGTAGTTTAGGTATGTGTAATGTTCAATTGACTTATGATTGTCCCTATATATTTTACACTGCCAGCTGTCCTCCCTCTCCTATGAGCTACCTCCTGTAACAATATACAGTACATAGCCTCTGGAAATAACACCCCTCCACCACCATGACCTTAATTTATGAGCCCCCCTCAGATCCCCAATGCAGTCACTTTCCATCTAACCCATAACACACTAGTCACTACTCCTAATGTACTTCCACAGTCATAAACATACTATAACATTCTCAAACATTCTCAAATCAATTTAGTCAATATACATATATCCCTCCTCTGGAACAATAATAACACAAACGTTCCACAAAATGAAAAACAAATTGACTAAACAAGAAAAGAGAGAATTAAAAAATATATATTAATAGTAAAATAAATGCTTAATAACTGCACATCACCCATGGATGCGACCAACATTAAAAGACTGAATACAAAGTAAAACAAAAGAGAACAAAAAACCTCAGGGTTAACCCAAGCTATCATCCAGTGAGTACTCTAACAACCTCCCTGTCGGAGGACACTCAGAAATAAAGTTTCTGGAGCCTCCCCCAGCCTAATACATTTGAGCAGTGCCCTCACTGTTCGAAAGCAACTCTCTCTCTTTATATCCAAATCATAACTACAACATTTTATAAATTATCCAACCCAAATTCAGAATGACAGTCCTCAGTGCTTACTTTGAGACTATGACTCGAATTCCTGCTTCTTTACTTAGCACACATCATCCCAGTTACAATGTACATTTGTAAACGGAACATTCTATTGTCATTCATATCTATTCACATTTCAACTTCCCTTAGTCCCTGATTACCTTTCGCAAGTGGCCTAGTAATGAAAGATCAGTATCACAATGCATCCTTAGTCTAAACTGTTCGTAGTGAATAACCCCCTTGTCCTTTTTTGTCCTTCTCCCAGCACATATCATTCCAGTGTGTCTATTTAAGATATTGTTCACAGGTCAACTTCCCAACGGACACAAATTGCACGCATTTGCCCCTCTCTTCAGCCGGTTAGGGAGGGTTTTGAGTTTCACACACACTGTTTGTGGTTAAATTATCCCTACCATGCATTAAGACATGATCTGATGTCACCTTCCATGATAACTCCCTTATTCTACTGGCGACCTCTCGGACGAGTTACCAGATCATGAAGTTATCACCCTAACCCCTAGCAGAATCCCACACTCCAGTATCCCAATCTGGTGAAGTTTGTATTGAAACAAAAACACAAAATGAAATCATCAATACATATACCACAATCCAGTCAAAGTAACTGCCATCCCTTAATATTGTTTTTCCCCCTTCTATTTGCAGATTGAACAAAGTACCTCTGTATATTTACCCAAAGACCATGACCCCCAAGGAACTGGTAATTTTCCCTTTGAAAACGAAATAAAAAAATAACGTGTAAAAAAAAAAAAAAAAAAATATATATATATATATATATATATATATCAATATAACTAATCAACTTAGAATTACAACTCTTTATTACTCCCTAAGGAAATAATAGTATATCAAAGTAATGGTACACTGGTGTTTCTCAGTCATTTTATAATTAAATCCCACCTGTTCGTGTCATTTCCAGTGAGATTGATCAGGCCTCACTGAAAAGTCATGATACAGAGCATTCGACAACCTTAGACATGTAAGTTACATAGGGTTTTCCGGTTACAAGAGTCCACGGAACATGCCCTTAATCCTCTAACAGGTTTTTTCACTTATGACCAAATTGTTGTTAGAGAGGTGTCTGTGAGGGAGAGCCATGTGTTTAGGTGTCATATTGAGAATGACATTATAATGGTTTCTGAGGGTTAGTTTATTATTTTTTAAGTTTTTATTGTTTTTCTTTTCTCATACATAACTAAAAATCTCGGGCATGGCTAAGAAATGCATGCATATGCTTTTACACTGTATGTTGAAGGATAATTGGCTTGAGGAGGGACCGTATACTTCTTTTTAGCTTTGTGAGGGGATATGTTTGGTCCTGCCTCCTCAGTACGAATGAGAAAGGGGGGTGCTGAGGTGCTTCTCACTTGTACTGGGGTATATTTTAAGGTGTGGGACTTTTTAAGCGCCAAAGTAGGGATATATTAAGAATTTTCCAGAACATGCGTGGCCGTTATACATTTCAGGATAGTCAGCAAGTGCACTCTATATGTGGGTCTGGGTCATTAGACACCATTAGACCAGGACCTGTCTGGGGAGTGGACGTGACTGGTTATTTCTGTAATAGTGTTTTGGCCTAATATGTACTGTTGCCATGGTTACACCTCTTGGGTCTTTTCCAGAACATGGGTGTACCTTTCAGAGCTGTAAAGTGTAAATATAATTGACTGAATATTTCCCCTGACACTCACTTTGTTGTCATTGTGGTGAGAGTGAGGAAGGGACAAAGGGATTGGAGAGAGAGATGGAGCGATGAATGTGTGATTTGGTTTAAATCGCAGGAACTTGCCTCTTGGGTCAAAAAGGCAAGAATACACATGAAAGACCATGCTACATGATGAGACATGCCTATAGCTTTACAGCTCTACACTAACACCCAGGGACTACAGATGGAAATGAGCTATCTAGCTAAATCTGGTGCAATGGCATGTTGTACATGGTCCTTGACAAGTAAATGTAATAATAATAATAATAATAACACATGTGAGAGTCATGGCACAAGGCAAGGCACACATTCAGAAAGGTTTTTCCATTTCCATTCACTCTCTCCCCCCATCTACCTCTTTCTTTCTCCTTTTGTGCCATTACGGGCATATAGCATAATGAAGGTGACGTAAACAGACTATGTGTTCAGACCCATTAAAATGCATGAAACAAATGGCAATGCAGTGAACACACGGCAACCAGCGCATGGCAACAAACATTCATTGCTCCAGGGTCGCCGTTGATAATGTCAGACCCTGGTCATGATCCCACACTACGAGGTTGTCTCAGGGAGAGTAGGGATATGCTAAATACACATTTCCAATTCACATATACATATTCATATTCACTTGTACATGCGTGAAATAGCACAAATATAAGCACCCACCAAGTTACCATTATTATGGCAACCAATGCACGGCAACCAACGGGCGGCAACCAACGCATAGCAAGGGGAGGATATTGGTCGGCATGAGCACAGCCGAGTCCAGGCTGATTCTGTACACTCCAGTGGCTTTTGAAGCCTAGAGAGAGGGGGCGCGTGAGAGAGTGAACGTGAGTGCGAGAGAGAGAGAGGGAAGGAAGAGGGAGAAAGGAGGGTTCAGGAGTTGATGTGACCCCAGTCACACATCTGTGGAAATCACAACCACATTTATCCATCCATCTCTCTTTCGTTCATTCTGTTTCTCTCTCTTTTGCTCACTATTTCTCTGTCGCCTACAGTTTCTCTATATTTTGCCATCTCTGTTGCTCACAGTGTCTCTCGCTCCACCTCTCTCTCTTATACACACATCAGGTACAGCTGTGGTGGTAGAGGATTCTGATCTGGGTTCAAATAGTATTTGGGGTCTATAAACCACAGATAATTTTGCGAAACCACTCAAAGCGAAAGAATGGCCTGATCTCCTCGGCCATTGCGCAAGGTGTCGTCATCTGCAGCTCTATGGTTATAAACATCTTGGTTCCCGTGGCAAAAACCCTGTGCTATCCTGTGCTGGAGCATGAATACAGGACATAACAAGGCTGCTTCCAACCGATTTGCGACAGCTGCCAGGAGCTGACGCTGTTGTAGTCCATGTGGGGTCAAACGACATTAGGAAGGCTAGCTCGTAACTGCTGAAAATAGATTTTAAAGAAATTATTCTCTCTGAAAGATTCCAAAAAGTGGGCAATTATTTCACGTCTGGAACCATCGTTGGGCCGTGGGTGTAAAAGATTCAGCAGGCTACTGGCATTACACACCTGGCTAAAAGATTACTGTAGCTCTGTTGGAATAACTTTTACAGATAACTTTAACACTTTCTGGAAACAGAAGATGCTGTACAGCAGGTATTCCCAAACTGGTGGTATGTGCAATGCGTCGGGGGGTACGCCAAATAAAAATGGGATTCACATGTTTCTTTTTTTAAATATTTTTTTCATATTTTCACAGTCCATTTATATTTTTTCCAATGGGGCTATTCATTTGCGTGAGTTTTTTTGTCGCATGAGTAGCCTTGTTTCACTGTCAAAAAATAAAATTAAACCATCTAGTGTTCAGCAAAATGACAACACAAGGTCAAATACAGGTAGCCTCGTCAAATAATGAACATCCAATCACATTAACCGTTACACTCTTGCGGGAATTCCACTAACGGTCCGTATGTAGCCAAACGTAGCTGCTGCTCATTCCGTTTGCTCGAAAATGATTTTAAAAAAGTAAGGCCCGCGTCCATAGAGACACATACAAGCTCTACTGGTAGTACTGCTACTACCAGCAGTACTACACCTGCACCTGTCGACGACACAATTTGTTCTGCTTCCACGAGCATCAGTCATTTTACATTTGTTGTTAGCCCAGCTAGCATGGACAATAACAGTTGTGAATCTGATGCAGCTGAAGAGCTACTGCCCGCATACCCAGGAAAGCACCAAACAACAGACAGGGACGTTGGACCATCGAAGAGGCGCAAATATGATGAGAACTACATTGATTTGGGGTTCACTTATATTGGGAGTAGTGCCTTTCCTCAGCCACAGTGAGTTATATGTGCAAAAGTACTATCTCACAACTCGATGAAACCTTCACTCATTTAGAAACAAAACATCACATTTTCAAAAATAAGCCACAGGAGTTTTTTGAGCGAGAATTAAGATGACTTCCGAGTAGTAAGACATATCTAAAAGCAGAAGATACCATTAACCTCCCTGGGCAAGGTGGGACGTTTGCGTCCCACCTAGTCAACAGCGAGTGGAATCGCGTGGCGCAAAATACAAATACCTCAAAAATGCTATAACTTCAATTTCTCAAACATATGACTATACTAGACTCTCGTTAATCTAACCACATTGTCCATTTTCAAAAAGGCTTTACAGCGAAAGCAAAACATTAGATTATGTCAGGAGAGTACCCTGCCAAAAATAATCACACAGCCACTTTCGAAGAATGCATATATGTCACAAAAACCAAAACCACAGCTAAATGCAGCACTAACCTCTGATGATCTTCATCAGATGACACTCCTAGGACATTGTGCAAACTTCCGGTGAATTTACTAAATTACTCACGATTAACGTTCACAAAATACATAACAATTATTTTAAGAATTATAGATACAGAACTCCTTTATGCAATCGCGGAGTCAGATTTTAAAATAGATTTTCGGCGAAAGCACATTTTGCAATATTCTGAGTACATAGCCAAGGCTAGCTAATTTGACACCCACCAAGTTTGGCCCTCACCAAACTCAGATTTTTATCGCCTGAATGATCTGAATCTAGGATTACAGAGACTCTCTGCAACTATATTCAATGTGCGGGACAAAATTTAGGCTATGATTAAGAAGTTGGAGCACTTCTCTGGCTGCAATAACAAGGACAACACACAGGTCTTTCCATCATTGTATGATTCTTTGTGTGCAAAAGAACTCAATCTTACGGACAATGTCAAATGTGATATAGCGAAGCACCTGAGTGAGTTGGGTCCGCAATTACGCAGGTACTTTCTCAAAACGGATGACACAAACAACTGGATTCGTTATCCCTTTCATGCCCTGTCTCCAGTCCACATATCGATATCTGAACAAGAGAGCCTCATCGAAATTGCAACAAGCGGTTCTGTGAAAAGCCTGGTTGTGACAAAAACTCACACTCATTCTTATGTTTAAAAGATGTATTGTATAGTATGTGTGTGTGTGTCAGGCTTACAATGATGGCAAAAAACAACATTTGAGAGTACGCTGACCCTGGTGCTAGAGGAGGTACGCAGCTGGAGGTTGAATGTTTGAAGGAATACGAGACTGTAAAAAGTTTGGGAACCACTGCTCTACAGGAATGACGGAGTCCATCCAAGTCATCTTGGCTCCTGAACTCCGTTCACACATTTCAAGGCTGCATTGAAACAATGACTTATCAATGACCCAAGCCCAGCTAGGGCTGTTGCGGTGACCGTATTACCGCCATACCGGCAGTCACTAGTCATGAAGGCAGTCAAATTCCACATGATTGTTTAGCCACTGTAATTAGGCTTCTCCAAGCTCTGATGCTTCTCATTAGTTCACTGTGATTACTATTATTTGACCATGCTGGTCATTTATGAAAATTTGAACATCTTGGCCATGTTTTGTTATCATCTCCACCCGGCACAGCCAGCAGAGGACTGGCCACCCCTCATAGCCTGGTTCCTCTCTATGTCTCTTCCTAGGTTTTGGCCTTTCTAGGGAGTTTTTCCTAGCCACCGTGCTTCTACACCTGCATTGCTTGCTGTTTGGGGTTTTAGGCTGGGTTTCTGTACAGCACTTTGATATATCAGCTGATGTAAGAAGGGCTATATAAATACATTTGTTTGATTAGTAGCCTACCAAACTTGCTAACTGCCTGGTACTCAGCACTCTATTGTCCCTCTAATCACTCTGACATCAATGCAAATGTATTGAAAATGTAATCAAACACTTCATGAGAGCCCGTGAGCTCATGTTGAGCAACATTTCTATAGGTTATGCAATTACGCGAGAAAACAGAGTGATGGCCTCTATGGCCTCAGCTTTCTGTAGGCTAGGCCTGCTATATTTATTTCTCAACTTTGCAAATATTAAGCATATTGCTTATCTTTACAACAGGATTATAGCTGGCTGGCATGAAAATGGACCATGGGAAAAGTGGTACTCCATTTGCTATTTAAGTGCATAGATTACATGTATTTGTTCCCCTGCCCGTTTCGAGATAGGTGCATGATAGTGGTCCGTTCTAAATCAAAACATATTTCACACATATATTATTTAGTATATGTAAAGACAAGATTAATTCAAGAACAGTCTGATGGGTGAGAATATTAGCCTATCATTTGTGAATGATATATTCTGCTCAAAAAAATAAAGGGAACACTTAAACAACACATCCTAGATCTGAATGAAAGAAATAATCTTATTAAATACTTTTTTCTTTACATAGTTGAATGTGCTGACAACAAAATCACACAAAAATAATCAATGGAAATCCAATTTATCAACCCATGGTCTGGATTTGGAGTCACACTCAAAATTAAAGTGGAAAACCACACTACAGGCTGATCCAACTTTGATGTAATATCCTTAAAACAAGTCAAAATGAGGCTCAGTAGTGTGTGTGGCCTCCACGTGCCTGTATGACCTCCCTACAACGCCTGGGCATGCTCCTGATGAGGTGGCGGATGGTCTCCTGAGGGATCTCCTCCCAGACCTGGACTAAAGCATCCGCCAACTCCTGGACAGTCTGTGGTGCAACGTGGCGTTGGTGGATGGAGCGAGACATGATGTCCCAGATGTGCTCAATTGGATTCAGGTCTGGGGAACGGGCGGGCCAGTCCATAGCATCGATGCCTTCCTCTTGCAGGAACTGCTGACACACTCCAGCCACATGAGGTCTAGCATTGTCTTGCATTAGTAGGAACCCAGGGCCAACCGCACCAGCATATGGTCTCACAAGGGGTCTGAGGATCTCATCTCGGTACCTAATGGCAGTCAGGCTTCCTCTGGCGAGCACATGGAGGGCTGTGCGGCCCCCCAAAGAAATGCCACCCCACACCATGACTGACCCACCGCCAAACCGGTCATGCTGGAGGATGTTGCAGGCAGCAGAACGTTCTCCACGGCGTCTCCAGACTCTGTCACATGTGTGTCAGTGTGAACCTGCTTTCATCTGTGAAGAGCACAGGGCGCCAGTGGCGAATTTGCCAATCTTGGTGTTCTCTGGCAAATGCCAAACGTCCTGCACGGTGTTGGGCTGTATGCACAACCCCCACCTGTGGACATCGGGCCCTCATACCACCCTCATGGAGTCTGTTTCTGACCGTTTGAGCAGACACATGCACATTTGTGGCCTGCTGGAGGTCATTTTGCAGGGCTTTGGCAGTGCTTCTCCTGTTCCTCC
Source organism: Salmo salar (assembly GCF_965601325.2). NCBI lineage: Eukaryota > Metazoa > Chordata > Actinopteri > Salmoniformes > Salmonidae > Salmo > Salmo salar. The sequence goes on along the minus strand of NC_138297.1, from coordinate 38,896,792 downwards.
TTGCACAAAGGCGGAGGTACCGGTCCTGCTGCTGGGTTGTTGCTCTCCTACGGCCTCCTCCACATCTCCTGATGTACTGGCCTGTCTCCTGGTAGCGCCTCCATGCTCTGAACACTACGCTGACAGACACAGCAAACCTTCTTGCCACAGCTCACATTGATGTGCCATCCTGGATGAGCTGCACTACCTGAGCCACTTGTGTGGGTTGTAGACTCCGTCTCATGCTACCACTAGAGTGAAAGCACCGCCAGCATTCAAAAGTGACCAAAACATCAGCCAGGAAGCATAGGAACTGAGACGTGGTCTGTGGTCACCACCTGCAGAACCACTCCTTTATTGGGGGTGTCTTGCTAATTGCCTATAATTTCCACCTATTCCATTTGCACAACAGCATGTGAAATGTATTGTCAATCAGTGTTGCTTCCTAAGTTGACAGTTTGATTTCACAGAAGTGTGAGTGACTTGGAGTTACATTGTGTTGTTTAAGTGTTCCCTTTATTTTTTTGAGCAGTGTATTATCACTTGTGAATGATGCCCAGCGTAAGGCAGCAGACAAAGCCTTTTTGTTAGCCATTTTTTCGTCACCTCATGTAGCCTAGCCCATAGGCCTATATGTTTTGATAAGGTTTGTAAATCACAACTAAAGTGGCCAAATAACTTCTTAAAATTTAACACATGAATCCACTTTATAAGGGGTGTAGAGCCTAACTGGCATACATAAGCAGCTCGCACACAATGCCTTGTGCGCATTGCTGCACTTATAATGTGAAGAAATAGCCTAATAGTTTATCAACATTTTAAGCTAAATGTTCTGATCTGTTGTGTCAGCCAATTTTTTGGGGGGGATGCTAGTGGTTGTATTAATTTGGGATCTATCGCATCCCATAACTGTCCCAGACTAAGTTAGGAATATTTATTTTTCACACAGAATAGGTCAACTATTGTACTATGGGGGATAGTAGATTGACATAGGCTAGTGCTTTTGCTGTTCGTTAGGCCTACTCATCTTGTTGGGTGACGAAAAGTAAATGTGGACTGTTCTTCCAATATCTTCTATATGCACCTCGGAATTGGATAAAGACTGGTGCATTGCAGCCACACAAGGGGATGCTGCCATGAAATTCGTGGCATTATCAAGTGCTTGTCAAATTGTGAATGAGAGACTGATGAAACGTGTACAGCCTGCTCCAAAAAAACTAAGCAGAGCTCATGCCTTTCAAGCTACTTTTTTCAAATCATCATTAGAGTCGCATCATGTAGCCTTACAATTTATCAAAAATCAAAACATATAGCCCAATGTTTGTAGAACAATTCAAGTTACATGAATAACTCTAAATTAAGCATATAGGAGTACTTATTTATTTGTTAACAGCTCAACAAAGGATAGCCGCATGTGCGCACTCCCTCAAATCGTTTGGAGAAAATTGTATTTATATTTTATTCAGCCTTGTTCAATTGTATTCTTCATACTGTAAAATAATGCCACAGAATTCTAAGCAAATCTTGTCTGCTAAATGAATTAGTGTAGCCCACAGCCATGTGGCATAGCCAGATCAGGACCTAACATAAGGATAACTCAGAGTATGCTATTCTTCATTTCATGCTTCTTTAGACCTGTATGAAATAAATAATGGATTTATTGTGAAGGTGTAGGCTATATTACATGGACTTCTTAGAATACAAATGTAGATGTTCCAAAGGTCTGCATCAGTGGCTTGTAGGCTATGTGTGGAAGCCAGGAGATGCTACATTTGTTTATGTTAATTATGGTCAATTACCATGAGACTGACAGTTTTTTGCTTGACAATCACCGACTGATGAAATTTTGTGACCGCCACAGCCCTAAACCCAGCTCAGATAATCCCTACCATTGTGTTGCTGAGTTGTAGTCATGCTGCAGCAAATGTACATTATCCCAGGAGTGTTGGCAGTCACAATGTAAGTAACATAATTTAAGTCCCTTTAACTCCCCTGAATGCCTCTGTCGATCCTACAGCTATTGTATACAGTAATCATGTGCCAATGAACCAGAGTTATACTGTTAGCACTGAGGCGGTGTGCCCTAGTAGAAAATTCACTATGTGCAGATTACCCTGCACCCTGAGCTCAAACATAAATAACATTGTCATGTCTACTTCTGATAAGCTTCCCAGTAAAGCAATAAAAACAATCAAGCATCCCAGACAAGTGAAAAAATTGCCTACATTAACATATGTATCCTAAGAAATAAGGTTCATGAAATAAATAACTTGCTAGTAACAGATGACATTCATATTCTTACTATCTCTGAAACTCACTTAAATAATACCTTTGATGATAAAGTGGTAGGAATACATGGTTATAACATTTACAGAAAAAAACAGTAATGCCTATTGGGTGGTGTTGCGGCCTATACACAGAGCCACATTCCTATAAAGCTTAGAGAGGATCTCATTTTAAATACTGTTGAAGTAATATGGCTACAGGTTCACTTGCCTCACCTAAAGCCCATTCTTGTGGGACGGTGCTTTAGACCACCAAGTGCTAAAAGTCAATATCTGGATAATATGAGTGAAATGCTTGATAACATATGTGATATCAACAGAGAGGTATATTGGGTGACCTTAATATTGAATGAAAGCATAGGAATGAAATCATCAACATGTATTGATCACATTTTTACTAAGGCTCCAGAAATCTGCTTTAAAGCTGTATCCAAATCCATCAGATGTTGTGATCACAATATAGTAGCCATATCTAGGACAACGAACGTTCCAAAGGCTGGGCCTAATACGGTGTTTCAAAGGTCATACAATACGTTTTGTAGTTATTCCTATGTTGATGATCTAAATAATATTTTCTGGTCTGTGGTGTGTAATGACGAGCAACCAGACGCTGCACTTAACACATTTATGAAATTGCTTATTCCAGTTACTAATAAGCATACACCCATTAAGAAAATGACTGTAAAAACTGTTAAATCCCTGTGGATTGATGAGGAATTGAAAAATGGCATGGTTGCGAGGGATGTTATTTGTGATTTAACCTTTATTTAACCTATTTAACTAGGCAAGTCAGTTAAGAACAAATTCTTATTTACAATGATGGCCTACCAAAAGGCAAAAGGCCTCCTGCGGGGACGGGGTCTGGGATTAAATATACAAATACATAAAATAAAAAAATGTAGGACAAAACACAACACACATCGCGACAAGAGAGACAACGCAACACTACATAAAGAGAGACCTAAGACGACAACATAGCATGGCAGCAACACATGAAAACAGAGCATGGCAGCAACACATGAAAACAGAGCATGGTAGCAACACAACATGACAACAACATGGTAGCAACACAACATGGCAGGAGCACAACATGGTAGCAGCACAAAACAGGGTACAAACATTATTGGGCACAGACAACAGCACAAAGGGCAAGAAGGTAGAGAGAACAATACATCACGCAAAGCAGCCACAACTGTCAGTAAGAGTGTCCATGATTGAGTCTTTGAATGGTAAGACTGAGATAAAACTCTCCAGTTTGAGTGTTTGTTGCACCTCGTTCCAGTCGTTACCTGCGGCGAACTGAAAAGACGAGTGACTCAGGGATGTGTGTGCTTTGGGGACCTTTAACAGAATGTGACTGACAGAACAGGTGTTGTATGTGGAGGATGAGGGCTACAGTAGATATCTCAGATGGGGGGAGTGAGGCGTAAGTGGGTTTTATAAATAAGCATCAACCAGTGGGTCTTGCGATGGGTATACAGAGATGACCAGTTTACAGAAGACTATAGAGTGCAGTGATGTGTCCTATAAGGAGTATTGGTGGCAAATCTGAAGAATGCCCAAAGGTAACCACATTACCTTTGTTTTGAAGGTGTTCAGAACAAGATTTAGGGCAGAGAAAGCTTGATGGACACAAAGAAAGCTTTGTTGAAGAGCGTTTAACACAACATCCGGGGAGGGGCCAGCTGAGTATTAGACTGTATCATCTGCATAGAAATGGATGAGAAAGCTTCCTACTGCCTGAGCTATGTTTTTGATGTAAATTGAGAAGAGCGTGGAGCCTAGGATCGAGCCTTGGGGTAAACCATTGGTGACAGGCAGTGGCTGAGACAGCAGATGTTCTGACTTTATACACTGCACTCTTTGAGAGAGGTAGTTAGCAAACAAGACCAAAGACCACTCCGAGACAACAATACTCCTTAACCGGCCCACAAGAATGGAATGGTCTACCGTATCAAAAGCTTTGGCTAAGTCAATAAAAATAGCAGCACAATATTGCTTAAAATCAAGGGCAATTGAGACATCATTGAGGACCTTTAAGGTTGCAGTGACACAACCATAACCTGAGAGGAAACCAGATTGCATACATGAGAGAATACTATAGACATCAAGAAGCCAGTCAGTTGATTATTAACAAGTTTTCCAAACACATTTGATAAACAGGGTGAAATAGAAATAGGCCTATAACAGTTAGGTTCAGCTTTATCTCCCCCTTTAAATAAAGGACACACCATGGCTGTTTCCAAGCAATGGGAACCTCCCCAGAGAGGAGAGACAGGTTAAAAACATCAGAGATAGGCTTGGCGATTATAGGGGCAGCAACCTTAAAGAAGAAAGGATCCAAACCATCTGACGCAGATGTTTTTTGGGGTCAAGTTTAAGGAGCTCCTTTAGCCTCTTACATTTAGACGTTCCGCTAGCGGAACACCTGCTCCAATATCCAATGATAGGCGTGGCGCGAATTACAAATTCCTCAAAAATACAAAAACTTCAATTTTTCAAACATATAACTATTTCACAGCATTTTAAAGACAAGACTCTCCTTTATCTAACCACACTGTCCGATTTCAAAAAGGCTTTACAGCGAAAGCAAAACATTAGATTATGTCAGCAGAGTACCACGCCAGAAATAATCAGACACCCATTTTTCAAGCTAGCATATGTCACAAAAAACAAAACCACAGCTAAATGCAGCACTAACCTTTGATGATCTTCATCAGATGACAACCCTAGGACATTATGTTATACAATGCATGCATGTTTTGTTCAATCAAGTTCATATTTATATCAAAAACCAGCTTTTTACATTAGCATGTGACGTTCAGAACTAGCATACCCCCCGCAAACATCCGGTGAATTTACTAAATTACTCACGATAAACGTTCACAAAAAACATAACAATTATTTTAAGAATTATAGATACAGAACTCCTCTATGCACTCGATATGTCCGATTTTAAAATAGCTTTTCGGTGAAAGCACATTTTGCAATATTCTCAGTAGATAGCCCAGCCATCACGGCTAGCCATTTAGACACTGACCAAGTTTAGCCCTGATCAAACTCCGATTTACTATTACAAAAGTTTCATTACCTTTGTTGTCTTCGTCAGAATGCACTCCCAGGACTGCTACTTCAATAACAAATGTTGGTTTGGTCCAAAATAATCCATCGTTATATCCGAATAGCGGCGTTTTGTTCGTGCGTTCCAGACACTATCCGAAATGGTAAAGAAGGGTCGCGCGCATGGCGCAATTCGTGACAAAAAAAATCTAAATATTCCATTACCGTACTTCGAAGCATGTCAACCGCTGTTTAAAATCAATTTTTATGCCATTTTTCTCGTAGAAAAGCGATAATATTCCGACCGGGAATCTCCTTTTCGGCAAACAGAGGAAAAAAATCACAAAGACGGGGGCGGCCAGGTCACGCGCCTAAGCCCACAGTCCCTTGATCGGCTCCTTGAGAAAGGCGATAATGTGTTTCAGCCTGGGGCTGGGATGACGACATTCAGGTTTTTCCCGGGCTCTGAGCGCCTATGGACGACGTAGGAAGTGTCACGTTAGAGCAGAGATCCTTTGTAAAAGATAGAGATGGCAAAGAAGTTCCAGAAATGGTCAGACAGGCCACTTCCTGTAAAGGAATCTCTCAGGTTTTGACCTGCCATTTGAGTTCTGTTATACTCACAGACACCATTCAAACAGTTTTAGAAACTTTAGGGTGTTTTCTATCCATATATAATACGTATATGCATATTCTAGTTACTGGGTAGGATTAGTAACCAGATTAAATCGGGTACGTTTTTTATCCAGCCGTGAAAATACTGCCCCCTAGCCATAAGAGGTTAAAAGCGCACATTTATAAATCCCAAACTCTAAAAGTAATTGGAAAGGTAGATACAAATTATGCGTGACACTGTGGTTACAATAAAGAATGTAGCCCATCATGCAAATGTTTCCTATTAGCAGGACAATAGACTTTTTATAGCCTGGCTACTGTTGTGAAAATCTCTGTAAATATCTTAACATTGGATCCAAAATACACTGCTCACATTCTGGACATAACTTTGTAAGGACTGTGTTTGTGTAAATAGTTTCTGAAAAAAGTGTGGCCAGCTCAAATGCTGATTGTTGTGTCATTCGAAACTGTCCATTCTAAATAAGCATTCTAATCACATGGGTGTGATTGTACGCTTCAGGGACCACTGTAGAATGATCACATGGTATGTGATGGTACAAGAAAATGTAGGGTGTTTTCTATCCATATGTAATAAGTATATGCATATTCTAGTTACTGAGTAGGAGTGGTAACCAGATTAAATCGGGTATGTTTTTTATCCAGCCGTGTCAATGCTGCCCCCTAGCCCTAACAGGTTAACCTGTTTTTTTATATAGATACACCTCTCCTGAATCGACCCACGTCGTCCGATTTCAAAAAGGTTTTACAGGAAAAGCAAATCATTAGATTATGTTAGATGAGTCCATCGTAAAAAGCAGCTTCATAGCCATTTTCCGACCAACCACTTGCATCACATATAATCAAAAAACAGCTAAATGCAGCACTAACCTTTTACAAACTTCATCAAATGGCACCCCTAGGACATCATGTTATACAATGCATGCATTCTTTTGTTCAATAAAGGTCATATTTATATATAAAAACAGCATTTTACATCTCTGTCTGACGTTGACTAAATAATTTCCCCTCAAATGCGTCCCGGTAAACAATGCTACATTTCCCTAAATTACTATCCGATAACGATTTTTTAAATTTATATTGTCAATCTAACATTTATAGATGAATATCTCTTGAGAACACCTGTCATACCAGATTTTAAATTAACTTTACTGGGTAATCACACTTTGCGATAAAAGGAGATGCGATACTCAGAAAATGAGCTAATATACAGAGCTCGGCGCCATCTTGGAAACAATCGCATGTCACATCTCATCTTGTATAATATTGTCAATAATCGCCTACCTTTAGTTGTCTTCATCAGAAAGCATCCCAGGTCCACAACAGATGTATTTTCGGTCAAAAAGTCCATACTTCACGTTCCATTAGCCTGCTGTTGGTAGCGCGTCCTATGGCTCTCTCCAAGCGCAGGGCTGAAGTTCCGGATAAAATGAGATTCTCCCGCCTGTAGGTTCGTTCAAACATGTCAAACGTTGTAAAACATTAATCTTCAGGGCCTGTAACACCAAGAGAGCCAATAAGATTCGAGGGGGATGATTTAATTGTCTTTCAAACCCATTCCAAAGGTGGGGGTAGACATGGCCGCCGGCGTCATAATGGTGATGGCCCATCCCCTGTGACCAATTTCAAAAGAGTCTCATTCACTGAGTTTCGACTGTATAAGGCTCAAACCACTGTGAAAAGACTGGCGACATCTAGTGGAAGCAATAGGAAGTGCTCACTGAACCATGGTTAACGGTGTGATTTATAGAGAAAGATGAGAAGTCGAGTCCACAATTCTGAATTCCACTTCCTGTTTCAATCGGTCTCGGGGTTTTGACTGCCATTTGAGTTCTGTTATACTCACAGACACCATTCAAACAGTTTTAGAAACTTTAGGGTGTTTTCTATCCATATATAATAAGTATATGCATGCCCTAGCTTCTGAGTTTGATTAGTAGGCCGTTGAAAATGGGAACGATTTTTTTTCAAAATGCGCTGTGGCGCCCCCTATCCTAGGGTATCCTCAAGATTAAGTAAGGAATTAGGCACTTTCCCATGTTTACTACAGTATGTATTATAGACTGCACATTAGCCTAATAAACAAATAAACACATTTCGTTAATAAAATAATTATAAAAAAATACCATTTCAAAATGCAGACGTTGATTTAGTTATGGATCCATAACAAATTACTATAGGAATAAATATCACTGATTTACAGAAATATTGGAACAAAGTTGTCTATTCAAGGCAAACAATTTAGAATCCTCCAATCCTGTAGTCTACTCCCGACCGTCACGTTGTACAGCGCCATATTTTCCATCCCATCCTAACGGAAACCCTGAGGGTTTCATTTTTCTCTGAATAGAAACACCATAATATTAATCAAATTAATTAAGCCAATTTTCTTAAAATCAATCCCATATACTATGTTATTACAAAAAAGGTTTTAAATTCTCTGGTAATGCCAATACGGAATACTATCAAATGCTTCTCAAAGATGCCCTCTGGTGGTCAAACTAGCAATAACTTGCAGTAACAGCAAAAATGGCTGACAATTAAATGATGTGCCACAGAATGCTGCAGCAGCACGCAAGGTGTGCCGCAGTATGACACAACTTTTAAGAAGGCGGAGAAGTGCTTTATTATGGACAGACTTCTCCCCATTTTAACTACTGTTGCATCAACATGTTTTGACCATGACAGTTTACAATCCAGGGTTACTCTAAGCTGTTTAGTCTCCTCAACTTGCTCAAGTTCCACCTTATTCATTATAATACGTATTTGAGGTTTAGGGTTTAGTGAATGATTTGTCCCAAATACAATGCTTTTAGTTTAAGAAATATTTAGGACTAACTTATTTCTTGCCACCCATTCTGAAATTGACGGCAGCTTTTTGTTAACAACACTACAAACAAGGCAGGTTCTACAGACCCTAGTTTTGTTGTGTGAAAATTACAATTGGCTCAGAACAGGGAAGCATGGCTGGCCCTTAAATGTACACAGGGATCAAACTTTAATATGTCAATCTCTCATGGCTCAAAGTAGAGGAGAGATTGACTTCATTACTACTTGTTTTTGTAATAAGTATTGACATGCTGAATGCACTATGGAAGGTGCACAGTACTACATAGAGCAATGGATACATTGAACTCTATTCCACATCAGGTAACTGATGCAAGCAGTAGAATCAGATGATAAAAATACACCTTATGTCACATGGGATGATGCTGGAGAAAAGAAGCAGGTACGGGGAGTAAAACATTTAATATAGAACAAACATGGAACGAGACGGTAACAGCATCAGCAAACAGATAACACAGACAAAAAACAATCAATGCAGCAGCGGAGAACAGAGCAAGGGAACTGACAAATATAGGGGATGAAATAAACAGATGAGTGAGTCCAAGTAAGTCCAATATCACTGATGCGTGTGACAAGGGAAGGCAGGTGTGCGTAATAGATGATAGGAATGAGTGATGCATGGCAGCCTAGCGCCCTCAAGTGCCAGGGGGGAAGAGCAGAAGCAGACGTGGGTTCAGATGATCATGCATGTGAAGAAGCCGGATGTGGAGCCCCTGGGCTGGTGTGGTTAAATATGATCTGTGGTTGTGAGACCGGTTAGACGTACTGCCACATTCTCTAAAACGAGGTTGGAGGTGGCTTATGGTAGAGAAATTAACATTAAATTCTCAACGCAACAGCTCTGGTGGACCTTCCTGCAGTCAGAATGGCAATTGCGCTCTCCCCCAAAACTTGATACATCTGTGGCATTGTGTTGTGTGACAAAACTTCACATTTTAGAGTGGCCTTTTATTGTCCCCAGCACAAGGTGCACCTGTGTAATGATAATGCTGTTTAATCAGCTTCTTGAGATGCCACACCTGTCAGATGGATGGATTGTCTTGACAGGGATGTAAACAAATCTGTTTCTCGGATGTTTTATTTTAGCTCATGAAACATGAGACCAACACGTTGCATGTAGTTTATATTTTTGTTCAGTATAATGTTTTTAATTGTATATAACTGCCTTAATGTTGCTGGACCCCATGATCAGGGTCCTTAATAAAAACAAAGACAAATGTGTATTTTTACTCCCAGTTCCTGGAAAGCCAAGTTGTTATCTATCATTTTCTTGTGTGCCCTTTGGAGTACCATTTCTCCCCTACTAATTTTCAACAGCAGCAGTAGTTTGGTAAAGGAAAGTCGGCATGAGAGTGTAGCTATACAGGTGGCAGACAGTGGTTTTAGGAGTACAGTAGGCCTCTGTCTATATCAGCAGGAGGTATTTAGAACACGTATTACTTTCTGTGATAGGTGTAAAATATAAATAATTAGATTTGTCTTTGTTTTATTTACCTTTGATCCTAATTATATATTTTTTTTAAACATTCAAACATTCCCTAATAAGCGAAGCAGCTAAAGACACTATTCATCACTAATGTGAAAGTACAGTCTAATGGGTCTGTAAGACACATCTATTAGCAGACATCTTCATCGATATCCAGAGAACTTTCTCTTCTTTTAATGAGTCCACGGCATTATTTCCCGAGGTGGTAAATTATTAAACTTAAGGCCTTGCTTGGACGGAGAGGAAAGAGTCACATTCATCTCTTCTTCATTTCCAATTCATCATCGCCTCCATATTAACTCTCTCTTCTTCCACATCACAGGGAATATTATTTTAATCAGATGGATGATTTATTCCATTTAAATGTGGTCTTCTTCCCCTGATGGAACCTTGGCTTTGTGAGAGAGAGATGGAGAGAGAGAATATTTCGCTCAAAAGAGATGGTCAAGAGAGAAGAAGAAAAAAATGCAATTTATAATAATCTAGAGAGAGAGAGAGATTGAGAGAGGCAGACACCTGTGAGAGTGACCTTTATTTGAATGAATAAAGATAGGGTCTTTATATATACACCACTATTGTCCCATCACTAACAACCATTCATTATTAACAGGTTGACTTTTAAGTTGCTTTTAAAGAGAAATAGCCTAGCAGGCTTCTGAGAAGGCTCTGCTTGGGTTGCTGCTAGTGTAATGCAGTGGCACTGTATTATCCTCTCTCAAACCCTAGAGGACACTGTTTGGGGATCATGCACTAGTAGTCTCGTGTTTACCAAATAATGGGTTGGAACCTAGCTTGATCCCAGATCTGTTTGTGCAATCTTGCCAAGTGTAAGACAACACAAACAGATTTAGGACCAGGCTAGTTGCATCACACCCTTGGCTTCGAGGGCTGCAACTTATAGTGTGAAAACTGGTTAAAGGCAGGATTGATTAGATTAGTTGTTCACTTGGATGGTCTCCTAAAAACATTTTAAAGACAGCCTGAAACACTCAAAAACATTTGGAAATCACAGCCTTGTATTGGTCATTTAATTTTTTTAAATCTGTTTAGCAACTTGTTTCCAGGAAATAAACCCACTGATATGACATATCTTCTACCTGAGTAAACTTCATGTTATTGGTAACAGTGACCTATTCCTCAGGGGCATTTGATCCGATGTTGGTTGTAGCAGAGAAGCGCTATGTGGCGAAGGACAGATTATTTGTTCTCCGGAGAAGTCTCTCAACAATGATCTATTCTATACCGGCCATGGAACCGTTTTCCCTGGCTGCACCCCAAATGGCAACCTATGTAGTGCACTACTTTTGACCTTATGGGCCTTGGTCAAAAGTAGTGCACTATATCTATAAGGGCACAAGGCGAGACCCAGATGCAGACACAGGAGGCAGACGGTTAGAGTCAAAGATGCTTATTGATAATCCAAAAGGGGTCGGCAAGAGAATGGTCGTGGACAGGCAAAAGGTCAAAACCAGTTCAGAGTTCCAGCGGTACAGAATGGCAGGCAGGCTCAAGGTCAGGGCAGGCAGAATGGTCAGGCAGGCGGGAATGGAGTCCAGAAAAACAGACAAAGGTCAAAACTGGGAGGACTAGTAAAAGAGAATAGAAAAGCAGGCTCACAGGAAAAACACACTGGTTGACTTGAACATACAAGACAAACTGGCACAGAGAGACAGGAAACACAGGGATAAATACACCAGGGAAAATAAGCAACACCTGGAGGGGGTGGAGACAATTACAAGGACAGGTGAAACAGATCAGGGCATGACAATATCATGATATTACCATGGATATTACCATGGCAACTCAGTTTACTTTAATATACCTGCATGATAATATCATTAGCCTATATAGAAAAAATAAGCTAGAATTAACACCATTAACTTAAAATTATTTTGTTATAAATATGTAACATTTGTGCATACTGTACTCCTTTACCCTACATTGATCTACTATAATAAACTCCAAGATGACAGCATTACACAACAGGGAGTGTGTCACGACTTCCGCCGTAGTCGGTCCCTCTTCTTGTTCGGGCGGCGTTCGGTGGTCGACGTCACCGGCCTTCTAGCCATCGCCGATCCACTTTTCATTTTCCATTTGTTTTGTCTTTGTCTTACACACCTGGTTTCAATTCCCCAATTACTTGTTCATTATTTAACCCTCTGTTCCCCTATGTTTGTTTGTGAGTGATTGTTTTTATGAAATAGGGTCCGTTTATGTGGGCTCGCTTATTTTGTATTGTCTTTGACATTTTTGAGTAAAATACGTTTATTTACTCATATCTGCTGTCCTGCGCCTGACTCCTCTACACCAGCTACACACAGACCACATTACAGAGTGTTTGTTCACACAGTTTAAAAGTGGATTACGAAACACTTGCCTACACAGCATGAAGACAGAAAAGGAGGCTGGAAAATGTTATTCCTGAGAGGAACCTTGGCGACACAAATCAAGCACATAGCCACAACGGACTGTTCTGTGGTGGGCGCCACACTGCCATAATGACAAGGGCTTCTACAGCAAGTGAGTGTGTGTGTGCGCCTGTGTGCCCCAGAGTTCTGATCTACAACACAGAGAGTAAGTGTGAAATGAGACCTGGGTCATTTAACGCAGTAGGCTTTTACCACGCTTTACACAACCACAGTTTTTTTACCACGCACTGTGGATGAAGCTGTGTGGTCACAGACCTGACTGACGCCACCTGTGACTAGGTCAATGTTTACAGGACAAGAGGAAAACAATGTGCTGTTTGTTTGTCTGAAAGGTCTGGTAGACAGTCTCTGTGCCAAAGCCACTGATAAGAGGGCTCTTATAGCCTTCATTCACTCTCATCTAATTCAGCCTCTTGTATACCTGGCCGTTTTTCTTATAACTTCAAACAATAAGTGTTGTAAAATAGCTGCTGCAACAATGGCAACCCATTGACTGTGCTACCAGGCATCAATACCCTTGTTGATTGTGTTCTACTGTTCTGTTCTGCCATGCATGTTTATATCTCTGTATGTCAGCTGCAGGTGGATCAATGTGGAACGCATTCATTCATTCATTCAAGCACTTTGCTTAGTGCTGTTACGCAATAACAACTCATATCATATTTTTAACACTAGGAAGTGTATATAGTTTACACCAATGGTGTTATGAAATAACGACTCATATTGTTTTTTTGGAAACACTTTACTTGACACCCAGTGTCATGACACATTATGACGTGGTCATAACCACGTCATAATGTCATAACAGCTGATATAACTTGTCATAACCAGTTATAATGTGGTCATAACACTGTCATGACACGTATTTAGACACCTACATAAGTGTCAAAACCTACCACGGTAGTTATTTTATGACTGGTTATGACACCTTTAAAAGAGTGTCAAAACTAACAAAACCTACCACACTAACCAAAACATTCCATTACACCATAAACATACTGTTGACACGTAGGCTACACACACATTGATGTCTGACATGCACCTACCCCAATGCTCTGTTGTTGATAACTGGGATGAATGCAGGAGCAGATTTCAGCAGCAGGACAAGACACCCTATTTTTGACGGATGATTGAAATAATGGCATGTACGTGATAGGCCTATCTGGCTTTTATGATTATGATGGTCATAATGCATCTTGACAGTGTCATAAAGTGTATATTCTTAGTCCAAGTGAAATGACACATGATGGTCATAATGCTTCATGACAGTGTCATAAAGTGTATTTAAAATATGATGAAAAGCATGACTGTAAAGAATCCATTACAACAGCAACAACAACAAAGTATTTAAGAAACAAACTTTTAAACGAAAGGAAACTTCTTGGCAGGGAAAAACATGTGGGTTTTGACACTTAAGTAGGTTTCCTAACCAGCCATAAAATAACGCCGTATACGTCACAACATAGGTAATTATATGGGTCATGGCAGTGTTATCACCATATTATGTCAGGTAATGTCAGCTGTTATGACATGGTTATGACCTTGTCATAAGTGTTATAACACTGGGTATCAAGTAAAGTGTTACCCTTTGTTAAACACTAGGAAGTGTATTATAGTTAGCACCAATACAGTATTATTTAACCATTATGCCCAGAGGTCCATATCTCTTGACAAGGTCGTTCAGTGTTGGGTTAAGGGTGTTACAATACTATTCACAAGCCGTTATTGTCACATGCTTTATGTAAGCATTTACAAAGATTTCAGGGACCTCATTTATAACCGTTGCGTCAATTTAACACTATGTGTGTGCGCCATTTCTGAAAAGACTGCACACGCAGAAAAATGTGACTGACCAGCTCAAGTTGGTCTTGTGTTTTTTTACATTGGATAAAAGTAGAGACTCAGAGCTACACAATTGTATGTCATACACTGCATTTTTGAGGAACAATGCGAAAGTAATTATGCTTTGAAAGTTGATAAACTTGTAAACTCACTTTTGAGAAAAGAGCCTTTGAATGTTTTGGTACCTGCTGGAGAGCTCTCCTTTGTCTACATCCATTCAGCATTGTTCACACCCTCTTAAAGATCAAATCAAACTTTATTTGTCACATGCGCTGAATAGAGCAAGTGTAGACTTTACTGTGAAACGCTTACTTACAAGCCCTTAACCAACAGTGCAGTTGAGGAGCCTTTTGGTCCTAGACTTGGCGCTCCGGTATCGCTTGCCATGCTGTAGATGAGAAAACAGTCTAACTTGGGTGACTGGAGTCTCTGACAATTTTATGGGCTTTCCTCTGACACAGCCTATTGTATAGGTCCTGGACGGCAAGGAGCTTGGCCCCAGTGATGAACTGGGCCGTTCGCACTACACTCCGTAGCGCCTTACTGTCAGATGCCGAGCAGTTGCCATACCAGGCGGTGATGCAACCAACCAGGATGCTCTCGATGGTGCAGCGGTAGAACCTTTTGATGATCTGGGGAACTTGAAACTCTCGACCCGCTCCACTACAGCCCCGTCGATGTTAACCTCTCTTGGGCAGGTGGGACGGTTAACACTATTCAACATCCAGTGAAAAATCAGAGCGCCAAATTCAAATCAACAAAATGTCATAATTCAAAGTTCTCAAACATACAACTATTTTACACCATTTTAAAGGTACAGGTCCTTAATGTAACCACATTGTCCGATTTCAAAAAGGCTTTACGGCGAAAGCATAAAGTTAGATTATGTTAGGACAGGTACAACACAAGAAAAACCACACAGTCATTTTCCAAGCAGGAGAGGGGTCACAAATACCAGAAATTCAGCTAAAATTAAGCACTAACCTTTGACGATCTTCATCAGATGACACTCCTAGGACTCAATGTTAGACAATACATGTATGTTTTGTTCGATAAAGTTAATTTTTATATCCAAAAACAACATTTTACATTGGCACGTGATGTTCAGAAAATATTTTTCCTCCAACACTGGTGGTGGATCAGCACAACAATTTACAAAAATACTCATCATCAACATTGATAAAATATTAAACTGTCATTCAAAGAATTATAGATAAACATCTCCTTATTGCAACCGCTGTGACAGATTTCAAAAAAGCTTCACGGGGAAATCACACTGCAGTAATCTGAGTACGGCGCTCAGAAAAATACATCAGGCAATACAGATACCCGCCATTTTGGAGTCATCTAAAATCATAAATAGCATTATAAATATTCACTTACCTTTGATGATCTTCATCAGAAGGCACTTCCAGGAATCCCAGGTCCACAATAAATGTTGTTTTGTTCGATAAAGTCCATAATTTATGTCCAAATACCTCCTTGTTGTTTGCGCGTTCAGTAAGCTACTCCAAATGTAGGAAGCGCGCCCAAAATTTCACGACGAAAAGTCAAAAAAAAGTTATATTTACTTTCGTTGAAACATGTCAAACGTTGTATAGCATCAATCTTTAGGGCCTTTTTAAACATAGAACTTCAATAATATTCCAACCGGACGATTCCAATGTCTTGAAAAACGTTTTGGAACACAGCTACCTCATCACGTGAATGCGCGTCAATGAACTCATGTCCTTCCCTGAGTCACCAACTCCCGGCCTTCTTGTTTGCTCTCTGTTCACTGCAAAAGCCTGAAACTAGGTTCTAAAGACTGTTGCCATCTAGTGGAAGCCTTGGGAAGTGCAAAATGATCCCTAAGTCACTGTGTGTTGGATAGGCAATGACTTGAAAAGACTACAAGCTCCAGATTTCCAACTTCCTGGATAGATTTTTCTCAGGTTTTTCCCTGCCGTATGAGTTCTGTTATACTCACAGACATCATTCAAACAGTTTTATAAACTTCAGAGTGTTTTCTATCCAAATCTACTAATAATTTGAATATTCTAGTTCCTGGGCCTGAGTAGTAGGCCATTTAATATGGGTACGGTTTTCATCCGGCCGTGAAAATACTGCCCCCTACCCAAGAGAGGTTAATGGGGGTCTGTTCGGCCAACTTTTCCTGTAGTCCACGATCAGCTCTTTTGTCTTACTCACGTGGAGGGAGAGGTTCTTGCCCTGGCACCACACTACCAGTTCTCTGACCTCCTCCCTATAGGCCGTCTCATCGCTGTCGGTGATCAGGCCTACCACTGTTTTGTCATAGGCAAACTTAATGATGGTGTTGGAGTCGCGTTTGGCCACGCAGTCGTGGGTGAACAGGGAATACAGGAAGGGACTAAGTACACACCCCTGAGGGACCCCAGGTTTAAGGATCAGCATGACAGACGTGTTGTTGCCTACTCTTACCACTTGGGGGCTGCCCATCAGGAAGTCCAGGATCCAGTTGCAGAGGGAGGTGTTTAGTCCCGGAGTCCTTAGCTTAGTGATGAGCTTTGTGGGCACTATGGTGTTGAACGCTGAGCTGTGGTCAATCAAATCAAATCAAATTAAATGTATTTATATAGCCCTTCTTACATCAGCTGATATATCAAAGTGCTGTACAGAAACCCAGCCTAAAACCCCAAACAGCAAGTAATGCAGGTGTAGAAGCACGGTGGCTAGGAAAAACTCCCAAGAAAGGTCAAAACCTAGGAAGAAACCTAGAGAGGAACCAGGCTATGAGGGGTGGCCAGTCCTCTGCTGGCTGTGCCGGGTGGAGATGATAACAGAACAGCCAAGATGTTCAAATGTTCATAAATGACCAGCATGGTCAAATAATAATAATCACAGTAGTTGTCGAGGGTGCAACAAGTCAGCACCTCAAGAGTAAATGTCAGTTGGCTTTTCATAGCCGATCATTCAGATTATCTCTACCGCTCCTGCTCTCTCTAGAGAGTTGAAAACAGCAGGTCTGGGACAGGTAGCACGTCCGGTGAACAGGTCAGGTTTCCATAGCCGCAGGCAGAACAGTTGAAACTGGAGCAGCAGCACGGCCAGGTGGACTGGGGACAGCAAGGAGTCATCATGCCAGGTAGTCCTGAGGCATGGTCCAAGGGCTCAGGTCCTCCGAGAGAGAGAGAGAAAGAAAGAAAGAAAGAATTAGAGAGAGCATACTTAAATTCACACAGGACACCAGATAAGACAGGAGAAATACTCCAGATATAACAGACTGACCCTAGTCCACCGACACATAAACTACTGCAGTATTAATACTGGAGGCTGAGACAGGAGGGGTCAGGAGACACTGTGGCTCCATCTGATGATACCCCCGGAAAGGGCCAAACAGGCAGGATATAACCCCACCCACTTTGCCAAAGCACAGCCCCCACACAGCCCCCACAAAATGTCAGTGAAGACACTTGACAGTTGGTCCACACATGCTTTGAGTACACGTCCTGGTAATCCGTCTGTCCCAGCGGCTTTGTGAATGTTGACCTGTTTAAAAGGTTTTGTTCACATCGGCTACCGGGAGCATTATCACAGTCAACCAGAACAGCTGGTTCTCCCGTGCATGCCTCGAAGCGAGCATAAAAGGCATTTAACTGGTATGGTAGGCTTGTGTCACTGGTCAGCTCACGTCTGGGTTTCCAATTGTAGCCCATAATAGTTTTCAAGACCTGCCACATCCGACGAGCCCTCAGTGCCAGTGTAGTAGGATTCAATCTTAATCCTGCATTGACGATTTGCTTAGTTGATGGTTCGTCTGAGGGCATTGCGGGATTTCTTATCAGCGTCTGGATTAGTCTCCCCCTCCTTGAAAGCATCAGCTCTAGCCTTTAGCTCGATGCAGATGTTGCCTGTTATCCATGGATTCTGTTTGGGATATGTACGTACAGTCACTGTGGGGACGATGTTGTCGATGCACTTATTGATGAACCCGATGACTGAGGTGGTATACTCCTCAATGCCATTAAGTGTAGCGTCCGCGTCATCTGACCACTTCCGTATTGAGCGAGTCACTGGTACTTCCTGCTTTAGTTTTTGCTTGTAAGCAGGAATCAGGAGGATAGAATTATGGTCAGATTTGCCAAACGGAAGGCAGGGGAGAGCTTTGTATGCATCTCTGTGTGTGGATTAATGGTGGTCTAGGATTTTATTTTCTCTGGTTGCATATGTGACATGCTGGTAAAAATTTGGTAAACTGATTTAAGTTTGTCTGCATTAACTTGTTATGGATAGGGGGCAGTATTTTCACGGCCAGATAAAAAACGTACCCGATTTTAATCTGATTATTACTCCTGCCCAGAAACTAGAATATGCATATAATTATTAGCTTTGGATAGAAAATACTCCAAAGTTTCTAAAACTGTTTGAATGGTGTCTGTGAGAATAACAGAACTTATTTGGCAGTCCAAAACCTGAGAAGATTCCAAACAGGAAGCGCCCTCTCTGACTATTTCTTGGCCTTGATCATCTCTATCCAAAACAGGGGATCTCTGCTGTAACGTGACATTTTCTAACACTCCCATAGGCTCTCAGAAGGCGCCAGAACGGGGAATGATGACTTTGCAGGCCATGGCTGAAAAACAGTAGCGCATTTGGATAGTGGTCGATCTGAGAACAATGAGACTGGGGGCGCG
The DNA here is from genome assembly GCF_965601325.2 of Salmo salar. NCBI lineage: Eukaryota > Metazoa > Chordata > Actinopteri > Salmoniformes > Salmonidae > Salmo > Salmo salar. The sequence continues at coordinate 38,877,573 of NC_138297.1, read as the reverse complement.
TGCACGAGAAGACTCCATGTTTTAATTTTTTCGTCTTTGAACGAAAACAGGGTTTCCCGGTCGAAATATTATCGGTTTTTACGAGAAAAATCGCATAAAAATTTATTTTAAACAGCGTTTGGCATGCTTCGAAGTACGGTAATGGAATATTTTGAATTTTTTTGTCACGAAACGCGCCGGGCGCGTCACCCTTCTTTACCCTTCGGATAGTGTCTTGAACGCACGAACAAAACGCCGCTATTTGGATATAACTATGGATTATTTGGAACCAAACCAACATTTGTTATTGAAGTAGAAGTCCTGGGCGTGCATTCTGATGAAGAACAGCAAAGGTAATCCAATTTTTCTTATAGTAAATCTGAGTTTGGTGAGTACCACACTTGGTGGGTGTCAAAATAGATAGCCATGATGGCCAGGCTATCTACTCAGAATATTGCAAAATGTGCTTTCACCGAAAAGCAATTTTAAAATCGGACATAGCGATTGCATAAAGGAGTTCTGTATCTATAATTCTTAAAATAATTGTTATGTTTTTTGTGAACGTTTATCGTGAGTAATTTAGTAAATTCACCGGAAGTGTTCGGTGGGAATGCTAGTTCTGAACGTCACATGCTAATGTAAAAAGCTGTTTTTTTATATAAATATGAACTTGATTGAACAAAACATGCATGTATTGTATAACATAATGTCCTAGGAGTGTCATCTGATGAAGATCATCAAAGGTTAGTGATGCATTTAGCTGTGGTTTTGTTTTTTGTGACATTATATGCTAGCTTGAAAAATGGGTGTCTGATTATTTCTGGCTGGGTACTCTGCTGACATAATCTAATGTTTTGCTTTCGCTGTAAAGCCTTTTTGAAATCGGACAGTGTGGTTAGATAAAGGAGAGTCTTGTCTTTAAAATGGTGTAAAATAGTAATATCTTTGAAAAATTGAAGTTTTGGGATTTTTGAGGAATTTATAATTCGCGCCACGCCTATCATTGGATATTGGAGCAGGTCTTCCGCTAGCGGAACATCTAGATGTAAGAGGTTAAAGTCCCCGGCCACTAGTAGCGTGAGCATTTTCTTCTTTGCTTATGGCCTAATAGAGTTGAATATTAGACATCGCGCACCAGCTGTTTTTGACAAATAGACACACACCCCTCCCCTCATCTTACCAGAGGTAGCGTCTCTGTTCTGCCAGTGAATGGAAAATACAGCTAGCGCTATATTGTCTGTATCGTCGTTCAGCCACGTCTCGGTGAAACATAAGATGTTACAGTTTTTGATGTCCCGTTGGTAGGATAATCTTAATCGTAGGTCATACATTTTATGTTCCAATGATTGCACGTTAGCAAGAAGAACGGATGGCAGTGGGAGTTTACTTGCTAGCCTACAGATTCTCAGAAGGCTACAATAGGCCTATATCTAAAAAAACACAAAGTCAAAAGTCCGGTCTCTGGCTGGGCCACTCAAGGACATTCAGAGACTTGTCCCGAATCCACTCCTGCATTGTCTTGTTGGAAGGTGAACCTTTGCCCCAGTCTGAGGTCCTGAGCGCTCTGGAGCAGGTATTCATTAAGGTTCTCTCTGTACTTTGCTCCGTTCATCTTTCCCTCGATCCTGACTAGTCTCCCAGTCCCTGCCGCTGAAAAACATCCACACAGCATCATGCTGCCACCACTTTGCTTCACTGTAGGGATGGTGCCAGGTTTACTCCAGATGTGGCACTTGGCATTCAGGCCAAAGAGTTCAGTCTTGGTTTCATCAGAGCAGAGAATATTGTTTCTCATGGTCTGAGTTTCCTTTTGGCGCCTTTTGGCAAACTCCAAGCAGGCTGTCATGTCCTTTTTACTGAGGAGTGGCTTCTGTCTAGCCACTCTACCATATAGGCCTGATTGGTGGAGTGCTGCAGAGATGGTTGTCCTTCTGGAAGGTTCTCCCATCTCTACCTAGGAACTCTGTAGCTCTCAGAGTGACCATCGGGTTCTTAGGTACCCTTCCCCAGATCTGTGCTTCAACACAATCCTGACTCGCAGCTCTATGGACAATTCCTTTGACCTCATGGGTTGTTTTTTTCTCTTATTGTGGGACCTTATATAGACAGGTATGTGCCTTTCCAAATCATGTCCAATCAATTGAATTTACCACAGGTGGACTCAAATCAAATTGTAGAATCATATCAAGGATGATCAATGGAAACAGGATGCACCTGAGCTCAATTTCAAGTCTCATAGCAAAAGGTGTGAATATTTATGTAAATATGGTATTTCTGTTTTTGGAGTGTATTTCAGCCCAGTGCAATTCAAATTAGAAAATACTCAGAAGTTATTAAAATACTTATTTAAAATACATGTAACATGAATACTGCCCATCTATATGATGTTATAAATGGCACCCTATTCCATATATAGTGTACCACTCAAAAATTGTGCATTAAAATAGGGAAAGGATGCTATTTGGGACGCAGTCCATGAATTACTTGAGGTAAGATGATGAAGAGTCCAGGTAAATCATTGCTCCAGCTCTACTACAATCCCACTACAGTCGTGTGTGTGTGTGTGTGCGTGCGTGCTTGCATGCGAACACACAGGAGAGCTTAATACAGTAATGAGACAATTTCACCATGAGCTACAACAGGCACTAATATCATTACATTAGCTATGTGTTTGTTAGCCTGTCTGATTGCCTTGGAGGCCACTTTCACCATTCTAATCGTAATCTAGTCGCTTTAAAAATAACTTGTACACTGGTGGGGGATAATATATGGAGATATAATGTCGCTTTCCTTACCTTATAAGCTGGGGAAATGTGAGGTTTCCATCAACCTGGAATGGGAGTGGAGACCCCATCAAGGCATGTAGGAAGGACAGCACACTCAGGTTTGGTTTATCATGCAGACAAGGAAGATTACAAGCAACTGTTTCAATTGTCCCAGAGGGTACATCTGACGCAGCACACATTTTCTTTTAGGAAATATAATTTACTAGTAATACTTAAAACCTGTTAGGGTGTCACGTCCTGACCAGCAGATGGAGCTGTTGTTGTAGTTTTGGGGTCAGGACGTGGCAGTCTTGTGTTCTGTGTTGGTCTTGTGACTCCTAATCAGGAACAGCTGGGGATCGTTGTTCCTGATTGGGAGTCATATATGTAGGAGTATGTTTGTCACTTGGGTTTGTGGGTAGTTGTTTTTACACTGCGTGTATAGCCTGTAAAACTGCTACTGTTGTCACCGTCATTGTTTTTTCAAGTGGATGCTTTACTCTTTTTTTGGTAATAAATAACCATGAGTATTCACATACCTGCTGCGCCTTGGTCCATTCATGAAGACAACCGTTACAGAACTACCCACCACCAAAGGACCAAGCAGCAGAAGAGGAGGAAGCCACAGGAGAAGGAAATGGAAGAATGGACCTGGCAGGACGAGAGAAAATTCTGGGCGGACAAGTTAAGGGAGCTAAGGGAACCCGAGAGGCAGCCCCAAGATTTTTTTGGGGGGGGGCACACGGGTAGTTTGGCCAGGCCAGGGAAGAGCCGTAAGCCAGCTACCCGTGACTACAGGGAGGTGCGTACGAGGTGGAGGGCGTCATGTTACGCTGAGGTCGCTGCCTCGATATCATTCCGCTTTTTCCCGGGCTCTGAGAGCCTATGGGAGCCGTAGGAAGTGTCACGTTATAGCAAAGATCCTCAGTCTTCAATAAAAAGAGCCAAGATGAACAACAACTTGTCAGACAGGCCACTTCCTGCATGGAATCTTCTCAGGTTATGGCCTGCCATATGAGTTCTGTTATACTCACAGACACCATTCAAACAGTTTTAGAAACTTTAGGGTGTTTTCTATCCAAAGCCAATAATTATATGCATATTCTAGTTACTGGGCAGGAGTAGTAACCAGATTAAATCGGGTAAGTTTTTTATCCGGCCGTGTCAATACTGCCCCCTAGCCCTAACAGGTTAACAATCACCCAATGGTGTAGAGTTAAAGCCCAAATAAACAGGATTCGGTTACAACTCTTTATAGTCTTTCTGTGTCCTTGTGTCATGATCACTGTCCTCGAACTCCCTGTCATAAATAAGCCAAGGCGCAGCGTGCCGGTAATTCAACATCCTTTATTTAGAAGTGAAACCGAACAAAACAATAAACAGGATAAACAGAAAGAAACGTGACGTTCTGGGGCTGCTCAAAGGCAGCTTCACAAAAACAAGATCCCACAACTCAAGGAGGGAAAAAGGGCTGCCTAAGTATGGTTCCCAATCAGAGACAACGATAGACAGCTGCCTCTGATTGGAAACCATACCTGGCCAAGACATAGAAATAAAATACATAGAATGCCCACCCCATATCACACCCTGACCTAACTAAACAGAGAAAAACGGCTCTCTCAGGTCAGGGCGTGACACCTTGCGACAAAGAACAGATACTTTGAAATTATACGAAAGGTACATTGTGCTCTCATGCAACAGACATCAAGATTTTTATGGTGCCAAATATCTGTCTCTAGTTCATTTACTGCTTGCTTATACAAAAATACTAATGCAACCTAGAATACTAAATCCTTTCCTTAAATAAACTGGAGATTGGTTCTCCCTGTTACCGACAGACAGGCACACAGACACTAATCATGGAATGAAATGTTGTCTTATCACCAAGCCATCGTAAATCTTCTGTCAACGTTAAATCTCAGAGGCTTCTCTCTCTCTTTACACAGACACATGAGAGTCCTAAGAAACCTATTATTTTGCCTCTAAGAAAAACAGACAGTGTGAGTACTAATATAGGATTACATTCTAATATAAAATGTATGAGATTTAACATAATGTTGTAATTCTACGACAGCGGAGTGAAGTCCCAGTGAAGAGTACAGCTCTAGCTTGTCATGTCAGTCATTTCAATTGCTCCTTGACATATCAGTAACAACACTACAGAAATAACCACACATCATCTTCCAGTGCCATAGAGTGAGACAGTGATAGAGAGAGAAAGAGAAAAAGTAGAGAGAGAGAGAGAGATGCCTTGTACAGAGAGACAGCTCCAGCTCCATGTCACAGTCTGTAAGAGACCCAGGGAATTGGGAGGAGGGGGCAGAAGTGGTGGATTCCTCAGCCCCTGGCTCCCATCAATGTCACTCAAAGCCTGGCAGAACGCGAGGCGGGTGACATCCTGAGCTCCCCAGCGTCTGGTTTGGGACAGGAGGACCTCCCTATACTCCACCCTCTCCTCCTCTCCCTCCCCCCTCTTTCCCCAATCCGATTCTCACTCACCCGGCTCAGCGGCCTGTCTGTCGGACTTGTGATACAATGTGTTAAATGGAAGCAGCGACACCCCCCAGGATGTTATTGCTTCCTTCTCTCACAGATTGGTAAGACCACCAGGGTAGAGGCAGCAGCAGCATCACTAGGGTTGCAAAGAAAAATCATAGTTTTTACAGAAATATATGTTTGAATTTCCCAGGAATTAAGAGGGAATAAGCAGGAAATGCAAGAATCCTGCAATGGGGATTTCTGGAAAACCAGGCAATTTTGGGCAATTTACCACAATGTTGCAACCCTAAGCATCACTCAGAGCTCTGCTGGGAGGTGGCGCTACAGGCCAGTGGAGGCTGGTGTCTGGCTCGTTGCAATGGCTAAATGGACTAAATAGAACATCATAAACATGTGTATGTTTGATGTGCTTGATACACAGCAAAATTCTACAGTGTTAAATTAACTCTGACAGTGTCACGTTCATCGTAGGAAGGAGACCAAGGCGCAGCATGGGAGAGCCTAGAAGGGAGAGCCTAGAATGGGGAGACGGCTGGGGAATGTGAGAGCGATGGAATGACCAGATAACCGTATTTCCTGGAGCTACAGTGCCCACCGTAATTATTGGGACAGTGATGGATTTTTTCTTATTTTGGCTCTATTCTCCAAAAGTATGAATTTGAAATCAAACAATGACTATGAGGTTAACGTGCAGACATATCAGGATATTTTCATCCATACCGGATGAACCGTTTAGAAATGACAGCCACTTGTTGTACATAGTCCCCTATGAAAGTAGTAAAAAGTATTTGGTCCCAAATTCATAGCACGCAATGACTACATCAAGCTTGTGACTTTATAAATGTGTTGGATGTACAGTATTTGCTGTTTGTTTTGATTGTGTTTTAGATTATTTTGTGCACAATAGAAATGAATGGTTAACCTCATTTACTGTGTCATTTTGTAGTCACTTTTATTGTACACAAAAATAGAATATGTTTATAAACACTAATCCATTAACGTGGATGCTACCATGATTATGGATATTCCTGAAAGAATCGTGAATAATGATGAGTGAGAACATAGACACAAAAACATAAAACCCCCCCCCCCAAAAAATGATAACCTCCCCTGTTATTGTAATGGTGAGAGGTTAGCATGTCTAGGGGGTATGCTATTTGTGCGTCTGTAACTAGCCAAATACTTAACTTTTTACTACTTTAATACACATACACTACCGTTCAAAAGTTTGTGGTCACTTAGAAATGTCCTTGTTTTAGAAAGAAAAGCAAATTTTTTGTTCATTAAAATAACATCAAATTGATCCGAAATACAGTGTAGACATTGTTAATGTTGTAAATGACTATTGTAGCTGGAAACAGCAGATTTTTAATTGAATATCTACATAGGCGTACAGAGTCCCATTATCAGCAACCATCACTCCTGTGTTCCAATGGCATGTTGTGTTAGCTAATCCAAGTTTATCATTTTAAAAGGCTAATTGATCATTAGAAAACACTTTTGCAATTATGTTAGCACAGCTGAAAACTGTTGTCTGATTAAAGAAGCAATAAAATTGGCCTCCTTTAGACTAGTTGAGTATCTGGAGCATCAGCATTTGTGGCTTCGATTACAGGCTCAAAATAGCCAGAAACAAAGTAAGTACTTCTGAAACTCGTCAGTGTATTCTTGTTCTGAGAAATGAAGGCTATTCCATGTGAGAAATTGCCATGAAACTAAAGATCTCGTACAACGCTCTGTACTACTCCCTTCACAGAACAGCGCAAACTGGCTCTAACCAGAATAGAAAGAGGAGTGAGAGGCCCCGGTGCACAACTGAGCAAGAGGACAAGTACATTAGTGTCTAGTATGAGAAACAGATGACTCACAAGTCTTCAACTGGCAGCTTCATTAAATAGTACCCGCAAAACACCAGTCTCAACATCAACAGTGAAGAGGCGACTCCAGGATGCTGGCCTTCTAGGCAAAAACGTAAAAATATATATAAAAAAATTGTAGTACTCAAGGACAATTGATGTAAAGTACTCATAAATGCTTTGGGGTTTGAATTTGCAAGCTTTGGCAGATGTGGATTAATGTTTCAGCAGTGGCACCAGGTACACCTTTATTACAAAAACATTCATCCACACACTCAAAATTAGGGTACAGTTAGGTTACAGTGTTGTTCCCTGGGGTACAAAAAGGTCAAAGGTACAGAGAAGGTAACTTCACATACTGAATTCTAAATAATGTCACAGGTTTCGGTCTGATCGGATTGTCACGGATTTTGGGATTGTGTAATATTAACTGACTTGTCCGGAAGGACCCATACAGATCCTACTGTGACGGCTGCAGTAGAGAGAAATTGTATCCTTTATTCTGCTGCTCTGCTTTTCACGAGAGTGGCTTGTTTAGCTTGTTTTTGTTGTTGGACAAATATAAGTCATCAAAGCGTCAATAAGCAACAGTCATAGAGCCTCCGTGTGTGACAAAAGTTAGGAGATATATAATCAATGGAAGATATAATTAGAATGACATAATTAAAAGTTAAAGTAGAAGGGTACGCTACAACGATCAATAGCCAACAGGTAGGTTGCTACTTAAAACCTCTTACATCTAGGCGTTCCGCTAGCGGAAACCCGTTCCGCCAGCGGAACCCCTAGCCAACAGCCAATGGGATCGCATGGCGTGAAATACAAAAACCTCAAAAATCCAATAATTAAAATTTTTCAAACATGCGACTATTTTACACCATTTGAAAGACAAGACTCTCGTTAATCTAACCACATTGTCCAATTTCAAAAAGGCTTTACAGTGAAAGCAAACCATTAGATTATGTTAGGAGAGTACATAGCCACAAATAATCACACAGCCATTTTCCAAGCAAGCATATATGTCACATAAATCCAAAACACAGCTAAATGAAGCACTAACCTTTGATGATCTTCATCAGATGACACTCCTAGGACATTATGTTATACACTGCTCAAAAAAATAAAGGGAACACTAAAATAACACATCCTCGATCTAAATGAATGAAATAATCTTATTAAATACTTTTTTCTTTACATAGTTGAATGTGCTGACAACAAAATCAAACAAAAATAATCAATGGAAATCCAATTTATCAACCCATGGAGGTCTGGATTTGGAGTCACACTCAAAATAAAAGTGGAAAACCACACTACAGGCTGATCCAACTTCGATGTAATGTCCTTAAAACAAGTCAAAATGAGGCTCAGTAGTGTGTGTGGCCTCCACGTGCCTGTATGACCTCCCTTCAATGCCTGGGCATGCTCCTGATGAGGTGGCGGATGGTCTCCTGAGGGATCTTCTCCCAGACCTGGACTAAAGCATCCGCCAACTCCTGGACAGTCTGTGGTGCAACGTGGCGTTGGTGGATGGAGCGAGACATGATGTCCCAGATGTGCTCAATTGGATTCAGGTCTGGGGAACGGGCGGGCCAGTCCATAGCATCAATGTCTTTCTCATGCAGGAACTGCTGACACACTCCAGCCACATGAGGTCTAGCATTGTCTTGCATTAGTAGGAACCCAGGGCCAACCGCACCAGCATATGGTCTCACAAGGGGTCTGAGGATCTCATCTCGGTACCTAATGGCAGTCAGGCTTCCTCTGGCGAGGACATGGAGGGCTGTGCGGCCCCCCCAAAGAAATGCCACCCCACACCATGACTGACCCACCGCCAAACCGGTCATGCTGGAGGATGTTGCAGGCAGCAGAACGTTCTCCACGGTGTCTCCAGACTCTGTCACGTCTGTCACATGTGCTCAATGTGAACCTGCTTTCATCTGTGAAGAGCACAGGACGCCAGTGGCGAATTTGCCAATCTTGGTGTTCTCTGGCAAATGCCAAACGTCCTGCACGGTGTTGGGCTGTAAGCACAACCCCCACCTGTGGAGGTCGGGCCCTCATACCACCCTCATGGAGTCTGTTTCTGACCATTTGAGCAGACACATGCACATTTGTGGCCTGCTGGAGGTCATTTGCAGAGCTCTGGTAGTGCTCCTCCTGCTCCTCCTTGCACAAAGGCGGAGGTAGTGGTCCTGCTGCTGGGTTGTTGCCCTCCTACGGCTCCTCCACGTCTCCTGATGTACTGGCCTGTCTCCTGGTAGCGCCTCCATGCTCTGGACACTACGCTGACAGACACAGCAAACCTTCTTGCCACAGCTCGCATTGATGTGCCATCCTGGATGAGCTGCACTACCTGAGCCACTTGTGTGGGTTGTAGACTCCGTCTCATGCTACCACTAGAGTGAAAGCACCGCCAGCATTCAAAAGTGACCAAAACATCAGCCAGGAAGCATAGGAACTGAGAAGTGGTCTGTGGTCACCACCTGCAGAACCGCTCCTTTATTGGGGGTGTCTTGCTAATTGCCTATAATTTCCACCTGTTGTCTATTCCATTTGCACAACAGCATGTGAAATGTATTGTCAATCAGTGTTGCTTCCTAAGTGGGCAGTTTGATTTCACTGAAGTGTGATTGACTTGGAGTTACATTGTGTTGTTTAAGTGTTCCCTTTATTTTTTTGAGCAGGTACAATACATACATGTTTTGTTCAATCAAGTTCATATTTATGTCCAAAAACAGCTTTTTACATTGGCATGTGATGTTCAGAACATGCATTCCCACCCAAAACTTCCGGTGAATTTACTAAATTACTCACCATAAACCTTGACAAAATGCATAACAATTATTTTAATAATTATAGATACAGAACTCCTTTATGCACTCGCTATGTCCGATTTTAAAATAGCTAGAGTACATAGCTCGGCAATCACGGCTAGCTATTTTGACATCCGCCAACTTCGAGGTCACCTAAACTCAAAATTACTATTTTAAAAATGTGATTACCTTTGCTGTTCTTCGTCAGAATGCACTCCCAGGACTTCTACTTCAACAACAAATGTTTTTTTGGTTCCAAATAATCCATAGTTATATCCAAATACCTCAGTTTTGTTTGTGCGTTCAGGTCACTATCCAAAGGGTGACGCGTGAGTGCATTTCGTGACAAAAAAAATCTAAATATTCCATTACAGTACTTAGAAGCATGTCAAACGCTGTTTAAAATCAATTTTTATGCTATTTTTCTCATAAAATAGCGATAATATTCCAACCGGGCAACACTGTATTCATTCAAAGGCTGAAAGAAAAAAATGGAGAAGTCTCGTGAACGCGCATCTGTCTCACTGTCCCCAGGCTGACCACTTACAAACTCTGCTGCTGTACTTTGCCCAGAGACAGCAGACACCCCATTCCACTTTCTGGCGGCTTTAGAGAGCCAATGGAAGCCTTAGAAAGTGTCACGTTACAGCACAGATGCTATAATGTTGATAGAGATGCAACAGAAGGACAACAAATTGTCAGACAGGGCACTTCCTGTATGGAATCTTCTCAGGTTTGGGCCTGCCATATGAGTTATGTTATACTCACAGACACCATTCAAACAGTTTTAAAAACTTTAGAGTGTTTTCTATCCAAATCTACTAATTATATGCATATTCTAGTTTCTGAGCAGGAGTAGTAACCAGATTAAATCGGGTACGATTTTTATCCGGCCGTGAAAATACTGCCCCCTATTCCAAAGAAGTTAAAGATACACTCCAGGATCTTAAGTGCAACAAACTCATAACATATAGTACCAATTGTATTCATAACATATCATACGAATTGCAAAAAAATACAAAATGATAAAGAAAAATTTGCAGGACATAAAATATCATACAAAATGGATTACATAGCAGAGGTGTGGACTCGAGTCACAAATATGATGACTTGCAATTTGACTTTGACTTTAACCTCTCTTGGGTATGTGGGACGTGACCGTCCCACCTGCGGGACACACTCCCAACAGCCAGTGAAATAGCAGGGCGGCAAATTCAAAACGACCAAAATCTCACAATTCAAATTTCTCAATCATACGGCTATTTTACACCATTTTAAAGATACACTTCTCCATAACCTCTTGGGGATCGGTGCCCGGTAATGGGATTCATTGTCAAGAGACCATGGCGGGAAATTCAAAACTGCAAGAATCTAATAATTTCAATTTCTCAAACAATCAACTATTTCTCACCATTTGAAAGATAAACATCTCCTAAATCCAACCACATTGTCCGATTTCAAAGAGGCTTTACGGTGAAAGCATAAAGTTAGGTTATGTTAGGAGAGTACATTGAAAATAGCTGTATGTAATGTTTTGTCAATTCAAAGACAGGCGTCACCAAAAGCTAAAACCAGCTAAAATTATGCACTAACCTTTGACAATCTTCCTCAGATGACACTCCTAGGACATTATGTTATACAATACATGCATTTTTTGTTCCATCAAGTTCATACTTATATCCAAAAACAGCATTTTACAGTAGCGGTGAAATTCAGATTTTTTTTTCTCTCAAATGCTTCCGGTGAACAATGTTACAATTTACAAAATTACTATTCGAAAACATTGGTAAATTATAATATTGTCATTCAAATAATTAAAGTTTAACATTTCGTAGTTCAAACGTCAAACGTTGTTTAGCATCAATCTTTAGAGCCATTTTTAACGTGAAACATCAGTAATGTTTCAACCCGACCTCTCCTGTGTCTTGAAAAACGTTTCTGAAAAATTTCTCGCATCACATGATTGCGCAGGTGCAGCCAATAATGAAGCGACGACATCCCAGGGAGGTCAACTTCTCTTCTTTGTCATCCGGTCTCTGTTCATCATAGACGCTTCAAACAACTTTATAAAGATTGTTGACATCTAGTGGAAGCCGTAGGAAGTGCGAAATGAATCCTTTCTCACTGTGTTATCTATTAACAATGACTAAAAATAAAAGAAATTGCCTGCCATATGAGTTCTGTTATACTCACAGACATCATTCAAACAGTTTTAGAAACTTCAGAGTGTTTTCTATCCAAATCTACTAATGATATGCATATTCTAGTTTCTGGGCCCGAGTAGTAGGCAGTTTAATTTGGGTACATTTTTCATCCGGCCTTGAAAATACTGCCCCCTACCCAAGAGGTTAACCTGTTGGGTCTAGGGGGCAGCATTTGCACGTCTGGATAAAAAAAATGTACCCGATTTAATCTGGTTACTAATCCTACCCAGTAACTAGAATATGCATATACTTATTATATATGGATAGAAAACACTCTAAAGTTTCCAAAACTGTTTGAATGGTGTCTGTGAGTATAACAGAACTCATTTGGCAGGCAAAACCCTGAGACATTTTCTGACAGGAAGTGGATACCTGATGTGTTGTATTGACTTTAAACCTCTCCCATTGAAAAACACAGGGGTTTAGGAATATTTTGGCACTTCCTATTGCTTCCACTAGATGTCACCAGCCTTTACAAAGTGTTTTGAGTCTTCTGGAGGGAGATCTGACCGAACAAGAGCCATGGAACGGTGATGTCCCATTAGACACCTGGCGCGCTACTTCATGTTGGGTACCCTCGTTCCAATACGTTATAAAAGGCTATGCATTCGTCCACCTTGAATATTATTCATGTTCTGGTTAAAAAAGGCCCTAATGATTTATGCTATACAACGTTTGACATGTTTGAACGAACGGAAATATATTTTTTCCCCTCGTTCATGACGAGAAGTCCGGCTGGCTTACATCATGTGCTAACGAGACGGAGATTTTTGGACATAAATGATGAGCTTTTTTGAACAAAACTACATTCGTTATGGACCTGTGATACCTGGAAGTGACATCTGATGAAGAGAATCAAAGGTAATGGATTATTTACATAGTATTTTCGATTTTAGATCTCCCCAACATGACGTCTAGTCTGTATCGCAACGCGTATTTTTCTGGGCACAGTGCTCAGATTATTGCAAAGTGTGATTTCCCAGTAAGGTTATTTTTAAATCTGGCAAGTTGATTGCGTTCAAAAGATGTAAATCTATAATTCTTTAAATGACAATATAATATTTTACCAATGTTTTCTAATTTTAATTATTTAATTTGTGACGCTGACTTGACTGCCGGTTATTGGAGGGAAACGATTTCCTCAACATCAATGCCATAGTAAAACGCTGTTTTTGTATATAAATATGAACTTGATAGAACTAAAAATGCATGCATTGTCTAACATAATGTCCTAGGAGTGTCATCTGATGGAGATTGTAAAAGGTTAGTGTATCATTTTAGCTGGTTTTATGGTTTTGGTGACCCTGTCTTTGACTTGACAAAACATTACACACAACTCTTGTAAATGTACTGTCCTAACATACTCTAAATTTATGCTTTCGCCGTAAAACCTTTTTGAAATCGTAAAACGTGGTTAGATTAAGGAGATGTTTATCTTTCAAATGGTGTAACATAGTTGTATTTTTGAAAAATTTGAATTTTGACATTTATTTGGATTCAAATTTGCCGCTCTTGAAATGCACCTGCTGTTGATGGAGTGCACCACAGGTGGCACGCTAGCGTCCCACCTAGCCCCAAGAGGTTTTTAACACCAATGACTTGTGACTTAACTTGGACTTGATACCCTCCCCAAGCCCAAATATAACACATTATGCTATTAAAAAAAGTGTGCAGCACATCAACTCTTCATTTAACAGATTACAGTTTGAATCGGACAGCAGCCAATCAAATTGTGCCACTTGATAAAAAGTTGCGTGTGGCAGTGCAGAGGAACGTCGGCGGGTGAATTCAGGTGGAGCCCTTGGAAAGATGATACCCAAAATTATTATTTTCGAATATAAAGACTACACTGTATAAAAAAAAACTGATCGCAACTTGCAAAACATGCAAGAAGAAAATTACAGACGGAAGCGTAACAACTTCCAACTTTGTTCGACATTTGAAGCTGCACAAAGAACGGTAAGTCGTGGCTAATATAGCCGACAGCTATATAATTTATAACTTTGCTAGTGTAGCATGTAGGCTAACGTAACGTTAAATCAATGAGCTTCCACACAGTCAGCCAGTGCGGGAACGTGATCATTGCACCCAAGATTGAGCTAGAACTGGCTAGGCAGTTGGTAGCCTAAATCCTGTCTGATGTTAATGCTGTTCTAAAACCATTGACATACATTAGCCTACTGTACCCACACACAGAGAGGGTGTGTGTGTGTGTTTAGGTTGGACGATTGTGTACAAGCCTACATCACCCGATTGCGCCCCATAGCGATCCTCGATAGTCGATCGCTATGGGGGGTGGGTCTTTCTCATGGCTACCCATGTATTTCCATGGAAATATAAAGTTTATTTGGAAACTAATAAATATATACATTTTTAAAAGCATTCATGATTTGCCTAAATGTAATATACTAACTATTACTCTTGTTAAAAATATTAAATGGTATTACATTTGGTGAAGAGCACATTATGACTTGTTTAGGTGTCACGCTCTGACCTATGAGAGCTGTGTTTTCTGTTTAGTTAGGTCAGGGTGTGATAGGTGGGTGGGAATTCTATGCTTGGTGTTCTATGTTTTGGCCGGGTATTGTTTCCAATCAGAGGCAGCTGTCATTCGTTGTCTCTGATTGGAAGCCATACTTAAGCAGCCTGTTTTTCCCTGTGTTTTCGTGGGATCTTGTTTTTGTGCAGCTGTGTTTAGCAGCCCCAGAACGTCACGTTTGTTTCAGTTTCACCTGTTTCTTGTTTTGTTCGGGTTCACTAATAAAATATGTGGAACTACCGGCATGCTGCGCCTTGGCTGATTTATGACATGGAATTCGAAGACAGCACTCGTGACCTTAAGACTCAAAACTCAAAGTTTAGGACTTGAGACTTGTTGGTCTTGACTTGAGACTTGACTCGGACTTGCCTGTTTTGACTTGGGACTTGACTTCGGACTTGAGTGCTAAGATTTGAGACGTACTTGTGACTTTTAAAACAATGACTTTGTCCCACCTCTGTTACATAGTATACATTTTGATGTTGTAATATACAACAAACAGGGGCCACTTTTGGTACACCCTATCAACAGCAGGTGAAAAATCAAGGGCGCCAAATTTGAAAACAATTAAATGTCATAATTAAAATTTCTCAAACATACAACTATCTTACACCCTTTGAAAGATAAACATCTCCTGTTGGGGCTCGGGGGCAGTATTGAGAAATTTGGAAAAAAATATGTGCCCATTTTTAACTGCCTCCTACACCAACTCAGAAGCTAGGATATGCATAT
The DNA here is from genome assembly GCF_965601325.2 of Salmo salar. Classification (NCBI taxonomy): domain Eukaryota; kingdom Metazoa; phylum Chordata; class Actinopteri; order Salmoniformes; family Salmonidae; genus Salmo; species Salmo salar. The sequence continues at coordinate 38,862,189 of NC_138297.1, read as the reverse complement.
TATTAACACATTCGGATAGAAAACACTCTGAATTTTCTAAAACAGTTTGAATGGTGTCTGTAAGTATAACAAAACTCATATTGCAGGCAAAAACCTGTGAAAAATAGATTTAAAAAAAATGTGAATTTTGTGACTGTACTATTTAGTGTCATTGTTTTATAGATACCATAGTGAGAAAGGATTCATTTCGCAACACCTACGGCTTCCACTAGATGTCAACGATCTTTATAAAGTTGTTTGAAGCGTCTATGATAAACAGAGAGCAAATTAGAGTTCTATCAAGTTCATATTTATATCCAAAAGCAACATTTTACAATGGCGTTGATGTTGAGAAAATATTTTCCCTCCAATACCACCAGTCAATCAGCACAACAAATTAAATAATTACTATTTGAAACCATTGGTAAAATATTATATTGTCATTCAAAGAATTATAGATTAACATCTCGTGAACGCAACTGCATTGCCAGATTTAAAAATAACTTTACTGGGAAATCACACTTTGCAATAATCTGAGTACTGCGCTCAGAAAAATAGGCTTGGCGATACAGACTAGGCGCCATGTTGGAGAGATCTAAAATCAAAAATACTATGTAAATATTCCCTTACCTTTTGATTATCTTCATCAGAAGGCACTTCCAGGATTCCAGGTCCATAACAAATGTAGTTTTGTTCGAAAAAGCTCATAATTTATGTCCAAAAAGCTCCGTGTTGTTAGCGCGTCCTGTAGGCTACTCAAAAACATGAACGTCGCCCGCCGGACTTGTCTTCACCAAAGAGGGAAAAAAATATTTTTACGTTCGTTCAAACATGTCAAACGTTGTATAGCATAAATCATTAGGGCCTTTTTCAATCAGCACTTCAATAATATTCAAGGCGGACGATTGCATTCTCTTTTAAAACGTATTGGAACGAGAGTACCCAAACATGCACTCGCGCGCCATAGCAGTATAGGCCATCCGCTTATGACCAACTTACCAGGTCTCTCATTCGGTCAGTTTTCACAGTAGAAGACTCAAGCCACTTTGTAAAGACTGTTGACATCTAGTGGATGGCGTAGGAAGTGCTTAAATGATTAATAAGTCCCTGTGTGTTTCAATGGCATAGGCTTAAAAGTAATTCAACACATCAGATATCCACTTCCTGTTAGAATTTGTCTCAGGGTTTTGACTGCCATATGAGTTCTGTTATACTTACAGACACCATTCAAACAGTTTTAGAAAAATCAGAGTGTTTTCTATCCAAATCTATTAATAATATGCATATCCTAGCTTCTGAGTATGTGTAGGAGGCAGTTAAAAATGGGCACATATTTTTTTCAAAATTCTCAATACTGCCCCCTAGCCCCAACAGGTTAATATGCGTAATAATGTTGGCCGTTTGTGCAAAGGATTGTTACCTATATCCTGGATTGCCATTGCATTACATATATGAAGGGAACGATTTGGCATTTCCCATATGATTGATTATGATCGCCATGTGGCAAATGTACCGTCCCTTACTAGACGTCAGCGAGTGTTATTAAAATAGGCCGACGGCCTCGGGTCGTGCACCAGGGCCCACTCTTCCGGGAAGTCATCAAATGAAGTCTCTCGGACATTTGGTTTCCGTTTTATAAAATGTTACATTTTGTCATTTTTCCGCTGTACCGGATGGGGACTGGCTGCTTATTGCAAATGGACAAAACATCACCATAGTGGCATGGCCATTTCTTCTAAATGGAAAAGAGTTCGAAGACGAAACTTGGTGAGCACGGGTTTAGCCAAATGGGCTTTTAGCCCAGAAACAAGATGGCGTCGAGGTGTCAACGCTTTTTGAGTTAAGTCCCATTTTCTGGGATTAAAGGTCAGAAACGGTAATAGAGCGCTAAGTTGACCGCTTCACATCAAAATACATGAACCTACGGTGTAAGGAAAAAAGAACCAGCCATTTATCTATCGTAATTTACAAGAAATTGTACAATGTACAATTGGTGATGGTTAACCTCTCTGGGCTAGGCGGGACGAATTCGTCCCACCTACGTAACAGCCACTTGCAGCCTGTGGCGCGATTTTCAAAACCTTAAAAATCCTATTACTTCAATTTCTCAAACATATGACTATTTTACAGCTATTTAAAGACAAGACTCTCGTTAATCTAACCACACTGTCCGATTTCAAAAAGGCTTTACAACGAAAGCAAAACATTAGATTATGTCAGCAGAGTACCAAGCCAGAAATAATCAGACACCCATTTTTCAAGCTAGCATATAATGTCACAAAAACCCAGAAGACAGCTAAATGCAGCACTCACCTTTGATGATCTTCATCAGATGACAACCCTAGGACATTATGTTATACAATACATGCATGTTTTGTTCAATCAAGTTCATATTTATATCAAAAACCAGCTTTTTACATTAGTATGTGACGTTCAGAACTAGCATACCCCCCGCAAACTTCCGGGGAATTCGCTAACATTTTACTAAATTACTCACGATAAACGTTCACAAAAAGCATAACAATTATTTTAAGAATTATAGATACAGACCTCCTCTATGCACTCGATATGTCCGATTTTAAAATAGCTTTTTGGTGAAAGCACATTTTGCAATATTCTAAGTACATAGCCCAGGCATCACGGGCTAGCTATTTAGACACCCGGCAAGTTTAGCACTCACCATAATCATATTTACTATTATAAAAGTTTGATTACCTTTTGTTGTCTTCGTCAGAATGCACTCCCAGGACTGCTACTTCAATAACAAATGTTGGTTTGGTCCAAAATAATCCATCGTTATATCCGAATAGCGGCGTTTTGTTCGTGCGTTCCAGACACTATCCGAAATGGTAAAGAAGGGTCGTGCGCATCGCGCAATTCGTGACAAAAAAATTCGAAATATTCCATTACCGTACTTCGAAGCATGTCAACCGCTGTTTAAAATCAATTTTTTCGCCATTTTTCTCGTAGAAAAGCGATAATATTCCGACCGGGAATCTCCTTTTCGGCAAACAGAGGAAAAAATCACAAAGGCGGGGGCGGTCGGGTCACGCGCCTAAGCCCAGAGTCCCTTGATCGGCCACTTGAGAAAGGCGATAATGTGTTTCAGCCTGGGGCTGGGATGACGACATTCAGGTTTTTCCCGGGCTCTGAGCGCCTATGGACGACGTAGGAAGTGTCACGTTAGAGCAGAGATCCTTAGTAAAAGATAGAGATGGAAAATAAGTTCAAGAAATGGTCAGACAGGCCACTTCCTGTAAAGGAATCTCTCAGGTTTTGACCTGCCATTTGAGTTCTGTTATACTCACAGACACCATTCAAACAGTTTTAGAAACTTTAGGGTGTTTTCTATCCATATGTAATAAGTATATGCATATTCTAGTTACTGGGTAGGAGTGGTAACCAGATTAAATCGGGTATGTTTTTTATCCAGCCGTGTCAATACTGCCCCCTAGCCCTAACAGGTTAAAGAATTTTTTTTTTTTTTCAAAAACGTTATAGATCCAGTTGTTGCGTGTTCAGACGAATCCATTAAGATGGGTTTCGGAGCTCTACGTGATTTCTGTAATTTTCTGAACTGACACACACACACAGTCAACGGGGAGTGACAGTGTGAGGCTTACAGACACACAGAGCCTGCAATAGTTACCTGTGTTCGAACTATCAAAGAACCGTCAGACCAAGAGCTCTGAAACTTTATACACATGTTCTAGAGCTTAAGTCGATTGTGCACGGTGAGTTATGTGGCTCTAGAAGGTTATAGGGCCGAGAAACAGCCTTGTACATTTACAATGACTTCAATTAGTTTTGACCATTGCGAAAATGACGACATTTAGAAAGTCACACGAAACCGCCTCGGCCCATAGAGACGGACCCTAACATTTCTGTCCAATAGCTCATTCAGCAGGGACCCCGTAGCAACGCCCAGAAAAAGTGGATTTTCAGCACTAATTAAGGTCGCTGCTCGGGCTCCGAATGACCTATCGAGCTGAAACTCGGGATTCTGGGTCGCCTCAGCTAGGCCTACACATAATGTCAGAACTGGACCCGCAGCTAGAACGTAACTACGTGTTTTAAGTTTTTATTATGGTATAAACAGAAGGCGCTGTGAATTTTGGGCCTGCTCTGAAATATGTGATAGTTGACTTCTAAACGTGTTGGACAGAGTGGGTTTGGTGTCAGTATGTATCAGTTTGGTGTCAGAATGATATCTTATTGACTGATGGATGCTGACTTGATGGCTGACTTTTGTCTGTTTGCAATAAGTTTAAACAGTGATGAACCATCACCAAATTGACATGCTGAAATCAACACCAACGAGCGATGGAGTGGAACCACTATCACAGCCCGGCCATCCTCAGTTCAACGGGCCAGTCAATTGGGCATTTCTACAGTTTATTAGAGCATGTCAAATTTGTGATGGTAAATGACCATTGTAAGACATTGCAAATGGACAGCCATGCACCTGGTAATCTGAACGAGTTACCAGGAGCAATTTAAAAAAATGTTTTTAACCTCTCTGGGCTAGGTGGCACCAAATCGTCCCACCTACGTAACAGCCAGTTGAATCCTGTGGCGCGATTTTCAAATACCTTAGAAATGCTATTACTTCAATTTCTCAAACATATGACTATTTTACAGCTATTTAACCTGTTAGGGCTAGGGGGCAGCATTGACACGGCTGGATAAAAAACATACCCGATTTAATCTGGTTACCACTCCTACTCAGTAACTAGAATATGCATATACTTATTACATATGGATAGAAAACACCCTAAATTTTCTAAAACTGTTTGAATGGTGTCTGTGAGTATAACAGAACTCAAATGGCAGGTCAAAACCTGAGAGATTCCTTTACAGGAAGTGGCCTGTCTGACCATTTCTGGAACTTCTTTGCCATCTCTATCATTTACTAAGGATCTCTGCTCTAACGTGACACTTCCCACGTCTTCCATAGGCTCTCATAGCCCGGGAAAAAAGAGAATGTCGTCATTCCAGCCCCAGGCTGAAACACATTATCGCCTTTCTCAAGTGGCCCATCAAGAGACACTAGCTTATGCGCGTGACCCCGACCGCCCCCGCCTTTGGGATTTTTTCCTCTGTTTGCCGAAAAGGAGATTCCCTGTCGGAATTTTATCGCTTTTCTACGAGAAAAATGACGTAAAAATTGATTTTAAACAGCGGTTGACATGCTTCGACGTACGGCAATGGAATACTTTGAATTTTATTGTCAGGAATTGCGCCAAGCGCGCGACACTTCTTTACTATTTCGGATAGTGTCTGGAACGCACGAACAAAACGCCGCTATTCGGATATAACGATGGATTATTTTGGACCAAACCAACATTTGTTATTGAAGTAGACGTCCTGGGTGTGCATTCTGACGAAGACAACAAAAGGTAATGACATTTTTATAATAGTAAATATGATTATGGTGAGTGCTAAACTTGCCGGGTGTCTAAATAGCGAGCCCGTGATGCCTGGGCTATGTACTTAGAATATTGCAAAATGTGCTTTCACCAAAAAGCTATTTTAAAATCGGACATATCGAGTGCATAGAGGAGGTCTGTATCTATAATTCTTAAAATAATTGTTATGCTTTTTGTGAACGTTTATCGTGAGTAATTTAGTAAAATGTTAGCGAATTCCCCGTAAGTTTGCGGGGGGTATGCTAGTTCTGAACGTCACATGCTAATGTAAAAAGCTGGTTTTTGATATAAATATGAACTTGATTGAACAAAACATGCATGTATTGTATAACATAATGTCCTAGGGTTGTCATCTGATGAAGATCATCAAAGGTGAGTGCTGCATTTAGCTGTCTTCTGGGTTTTGGTGACATTATATGCTGGCTTGAAAAATGGGTGTCTGATTATTTCTGGCTTGGTACTCTGCTGACATAATCTAATGTTTTGCTTTCGTTGTAAAGCCTTTTTGAAATCGGACAGTGTGGTTAGATTAACGAGAGTCTTATCTTTAAATGGCTGTAAAATAGTCATATGTTTGAGAAATTGAAGTAATAGGATTTTGAAGATTTTGAAAATCGCGCCACAGGCTGGCAGTGGATGTTACGTAGGTGGGACGAATTCGTCCCGCCGGTCCCATAGAGGTTAAAGACAACACTCTCGTTAATCTAACCACACTGTCCGATTTCAAAAAGGCTTTACAACGAAAGCAAAACATTAGATTATGTCAGCAGAGTACCCAGCCAGAAATAATCAGACACCCATTTTTCAAGCTAGCATAATGTCACAAAAACCCAGAAGACAGCTAAATGCAGCACTAACCTTTGATGATCTTCATCAGATGACACACCTAGGACATTATGTTATACAATACATACATGTTTGTTCAATCAAGTTCATATTTATATCAAAAACCAGCTTTTTACATTAGCATGTGACGTTCAGAACTAGCATACCCCCCGCAAACTTCCGGCGAATTCACTAAAAATTTACTAAATTACTCATGATAAACGTTCACAAAAAGCATAACAATTATTTTAAGAATTATAGATACAGAACTCCTCTATGCACTCGATATGTCCGATTTTAAAATAGCTTTTCGGTGAAAGCACATTTTGCAATATTCTAAGTAGATAGCCCGGCATCACAGGGCTAGCTATTTAGACACCCAGCAAGTTTAGCCTTCACCAAAATCAGATTTACTATTACAGAAGTTTGATTACCTTTCCTGTTCTTCGTCAGAATGCACTCCCAGGACTTCTACTTCAATAACAAATGTTGGTTTGGTCCAAAATAATCCATAGTTATGTTCCAACAGCGGCGTTTTGTTCGTGCGTTCAGGACACTATCCGAATGGTAAATAAGGGTCATGCGCACGGCGCATTTCGTGACAAAAGATTTCTAAATATTTCATTACCGTACTTCGAAGCATGTCAACCGCTGTTTAAAATCAATTTTTATGCCATTTTTCTCGTAAAAAAGCGATAATATTCCGACCGGGAATCTGCAATTAGGTAAACAGCCGAAAGAAACTACAGCATGGGGTCGACTCGGGCACGCGCCTAATTCCTTTGTCCTCTGATCGGCCACTTGGCAAAGGCGATTATGTGTTTCAGCCTGGGGCTGCCTCGATATCGTTCAGCTTTTTCCCGGGCTCTGAGAGCCTATTGGAGCCATAGGAAGTGTCACGTTACAGCAAAGATCCTCAGTCTTCAATAAAAAGAGCCAAGATGAACAACAACTTGTCAGACAGGTCACTTCCTGTATGGAATCTTCTCAGGTTTTTGCCTGCCATATGAGTTCTGTTATACTCAGATACCATTCAAACAGTTTTAGAAACTTTAGGGTGTTTTCTATCCAAAGCCAATAATTATATGCATATTCTAGTTACTGGGCAGGAGTAGTAACCAGATTAAATCGGGTACGTTTTTTATCCGGCCGTGTAAATACTGCCCCCTAGCCCTAACAGGTTAATGCCTTTGGGGGGGTGCAAGGGGTCCATGGCTAGGTAGAGAGCACCCCCCACCCGGGCCCATCCCTGGTCATTATGGACATAAAAAAAAAAATGAATCCAACTTCTCCCTCATTGCACCAAATTCTTACTTCCCATGACGTCCTATGATCAAACATGACAGACTTTCTAGGTTGATTCAGGGCTTAACAAAATGATGTATATCATTTGGTCAGTATAAATGGTTCACTGAGTTTTGGGTTCGGAAGCCGACTTCCTATTATCATATATTGCAAATGGACAAAACAGGCCTTATGGACAAACTCAATAAAATAAGACAAAAGTGTATTTATATTGTTATTATATAATTGACAAAAAAAATGGTCCAGAAACCACTTTTTTACAGGGGGTTGGTTGAATGATTCAAAAAAAAAAAGTTTTTGGGGTCTTGACTTTGTGACCACTTGCAATATGAAAATCTGTGGCGGAGCACGCTCACCATCTTTAGGATTTGTTGTATGACACTTGGAATCTGCCATATGCCACTTGCCATATGGTTTGGATGAACTGCCGTCCATTTGAATGGTATTTGCGATTATGTATATGTATATGTTTCGTCAAATGCCAATATGTTGCTATTCATTTTTGTCCATTTCATGGGGGTTTTCCCTTACATTACATTTTTGTCAAGCAATTATTATTTTAGCAAACAATTATTGTGATTTCCCCCTATATTGTCCCTAACATCATTACCCCTTTGCACCAGATGTGGGATATACATACACACACACACACAACCCCTTTCCCCCACACTCAACCATAGGCTCAGATGCTCAAATGTTGTTACATCCCAGAGCCCAACTCAAGAAAGGACCTGATTTTATGAATGCATTTACAGTTAAAGCTGTTTGAGAAGGCATGCAAGATTGAGCAAAAAATTGCAAAAATGTAAGATTTGATTAATCATTGTCAAGTCATAGGTGATGGAGATCAGATCCACCCCATTCCCCTGAAACATACACACGCTGGTCCCCCGTTGTAACCATTTTCCCAATCATCTCTGTGCAGTCAGACCTTTGATTATTTTGTGCCACTAGGGCCACAATAGTATGCCCCCTCTCTGATTGTCCGAGTGTGACCCCCTCCCCATGGGTTACTGCAACCATTGATGCCAGCACTGCCACTACCTGGGTGGGGTTCTCATTAGCAGCTTTGAGAATATCGTTGTATGTTATGCTCTCCCATCAGGGGGCTCTGGCTTTGTAGGACCAACCCATAGTTCCATCATGATAGGACAATAAATAAATAAGATGTATAATTCATTTAAAAATGTATATCCCTCATCTGCACAAAATTGAAACTCTCTCTCACAACCCCTGCTCACAGACACACATTGGTTCTCACACACTTAATGCCACACTTTTCCAAACACCAAAAACACACACCACACCTTCCATCACAATACATCCACACATACCAACATACTGTGCCTTCTATGTCTTCTGTTTGCTGTGTTTTTATCTCCGCCATGTTGATTTAGTACTTTTGTGTTCCAATTAGTTGTATTTGAAGATAGATAGAAAAGCAATTTTTTTGTATTATTACAATCCCTAACATGGCTAGAATTGGGTGTTCCATTATTCGAAGACTCTATGAGAACTTTGTAATTTTTAGAATAGCCATGGAGTAGTCTTTGTGTCTCGGAACATTTGGTTGTCAATATACAATTTATCGACTACGAGAGCTACACGCTTCCATTTTAATCTATTCTCCTTGAAGATTGGATACAGAACTTTGTGCCGTTCTGCAATCTCTCTCGAGAACTGATCATTCATGTCTATTTTTGTGCCAGCGAGTCTTTTACTGAGGCTTTTAAACATTCTTAAAGACAGCACATTTGGCAATGATTTTACACTCATATCTCTGTCCTCTTTGTCCAAAACTGTGTACACGTTGGAATTGGATTTTATCGACAACATCGAATGGGATTTGAAGCACTATAAGAGAGAATTTCTTCACTACGTTTTCGGGAACTTCTTTTCTTTACCCTTTTTAAGTTAACCTGTTAGGGCTAGGGGGCAGTATTGACACGGCCAGATAAACAACGTACCCGATTTAATCTGGTTACTACTCCTGCCCAGTAACTAGAATATGCATATAATTATTGGCTTTGGATAGAAAACACCCTAAAGTTTCTAAAACTGTTTGAATGGTATCTGAGTATAACAGAACTCATATGGCAGGCAAAAACCTGAGAAGATTCCATACAGGAAGTGACCTGTCTGACAAGTTGTTGTTCATCTTGGCTCTTTTTATTGAAGACTGAGGATCTTTGCTGTAACGTGACACTTCCATAGGCTCTCAGAGCCCGGGAAAAAGCTGAATGATATCGAGGCAGCCTCTGGCTGAAACACATTATCGCGTTTGGCAAGTGGCCGATCAGAGGACAATGGGCTTAGGCGCGTGCACGAGTCGACCCCGTGCTTTATTTTCTTTCGTCTTTTTACCTAAACGCAGATTCCCGGTCGGAATATTATCGCTTTTTTACGAGAAAAATTGCATAAAAATTGATTTTATACAGCGGTTGACATGCTTCGAAGTACGATAATGGAATATTTACAATTTTTTTGTCACGAAATGCGCAAGGCTCGTCACCCTTATTTACCCTTTCGGATAGTGTCTTGAACGCACAAACAAAACGCCGCTATTTGGATATAACAATGGATTATTTGGGACCAAACCAACATTTGTTATTGAAGTAGAAGTCCTGTGAGTGCATCCTGACGAAGAACAGCAAAGGTAATAACATTTGTCTTATAGTAAATCTGACTTTGGTGAGTGCTAAACTTGCTGGGTTTCTAAATAGCTAGCCCTGTGATGCCGGGCTATCTTCTGAGAATATTGCAAAATGTGCTTTAACCGAAAAGCTATTTTAAAATCGGACATATCGAGTGCATAGAGGAGTTGTGTATCTATAATTCTTAAAATAATTGTTATGCTTTTTGTGAACGTTTATCGTGAGTAATTTAGTAAATTCACCGGCAGTGTTCGGTGGGAATGCTAGTCACATGCTAGTCACATGCTAATGTAAAAAGCTGTTTTTTGATATAAATATGAACTTGATTGAACAAAACATGCATGTATTGTATAACATAATGTCCTAGGGTTGTCATCTGATGAAGATCATCAAAGGTTAGTGCTGCATTTAGCTGTGGTTTGGGTTTATGTGACATTATATGCTAGCTTGAAAAATGGGTGTCTGATTATTTCTGGCTGGGTACTTTGCTGACATAATCTAATGTTTTGCTTTCGTTGTAAAGCCTTTTTGAAATCGGAGAGTGTGGTTAGATTAACGAGAGTCTTGTCTTTAAAATGGTGTAAAATAGTCATATGTTTGAAAAAATGGAGTTTTTGCATTTTTGAGGTATTTGAATATCGCGCCACGGGATTACACTGGCTGTTGAGTAGGTGGGACGCAAGCGTCCCACCTAGCCCATTGAGGTTAACATCCGTTTCTATCTTATTGACTGTCCCTTTTAGCTTGTTTGTTTCTTTTTCTATTATCGCAGCTCTTTCGTCACTCATTTCAAGGCTAGCCTTCAACCCCTTTATATACTTAGTGACTAATTCAAGAATGCCCAGTTTGTCATTTATCAACTTTAACAGATCGCTTTCCACACTTACCATTCACAGTGGTGAAAAGCATTGTGTCTGTGGAGGAGTCACGTTTCCTTTTAGATATTGATTCTCCACGTTTACATCCCTGTTATGTTTGAGTTTTGCTTGTTTTTGTAATATTTTTCAATACATGTCTCCAGCCTAATGATTTGTTTTGTGTTATTATCCAGATTGAATGTAAGTACCCCCGAGTATATGAAGTGCTAATATTTAGTCTAACTTACTGATATTGAATATTACATATTTATCTTAAATAAATAAATACGTATTTATCGATTTTGCACCGGTGTGTTCAGTACGCCATCTTGCCTGGTACAGTCTTACATCATTACTTACAACTGAGCCTCACTGAACTTTTCTGATTACAATGCTCTACCAACTGAGCCACACGGGACCAACCTCTTGGTTAGCAGCAAACTAAACTTCCTGCCACACCATCAGGTCTGTGAGCGTTACAGAAATCAGCCACACTAAGTAACTGTCAATTAAACGATAACTACTTGCAACAAGATGACAATGCATAATTGAAAATTAAACATGAACTTCCCGATGGCCAACAACCATAAAGTAACTGGAAAAAGCACAGTAACTTAACTTCTTTGGGATAGGGGGCAATATTTTCACGGCCGGATAAAAAACTTACCCGATTTAATCTGGTTACTACTCCTGCCCAGAAACTAGAATGTGCATATAATAGATTTGGATAGAAAACACTCTAAAGTTTCTAAAACTGTTTGAATTGTGTCTGTGAGTATAACAGAACTCATATTGCAGGCCAAAACCTGAGAAGATTCCATACAGGAAGTGCCCTGTCTGACAATTTGTTGTCCTTCTGTTGCATCTCTATCAACATTACAGCATCTGTGCTGTAACGGGACACTGTAAAAAGCTGGTTTTTCATATAAATATGAACTTGATTGAACAAAACATGCATGTATTGTATAACATAATGTCCTAGGAGTGTCATCTGATAAAGATCGTCAAAGGTTAGTGCTGCATTTAGCTGTGGTTTTGGTTTTTGTGACATTATATGCTAGCTTGAAAAATGGGTGTCTGATTATTTCTGGCTGGGTACTCTGCTGACATAATCTAATGTTTTGCTTTCGTTGTAAAGCCTTTTTGAAATTGGACAGTGTGGTTAGATTAACAAGAGTCTTGTCTTTAAAATGGTGTAAAATAGTCATATGTTTGAGAAATTGAAGTAATAGCATTTCTAAGGTATTTGAATATCGCGCCACGGGATTCCACTGGCTGTTGAGTAGGTGGGACGATTTTGTCCCACATACCCTAGAGAGGTTAAGACACTAACAGCTTACAGGTGGTAGGCAATTAAGGTCAGAGATAAGACATATTAACACATTAAAGAGGCCTTTCTACTGACTCTGAAAAACACCAAAAGAAAGATGCCCAGGGTCCCTGCTCCTCTGCGTGAACATGCCTTTGGCATGCTGCAAGGAGGCATGAGGACTGCAGATGTGGCCAGGGCAATAAATTGCAATGTCCGTACTGTGAGACGCCTAAGACAGCGCTACAGGGAGACAGGACAGACAGCTGATCATCCTCACAGTGGCAGACCATGTGTAACAACACCTGCACATGATCGGTACATCCGCACATCACACCTGCGGGACAGATACAGGATGGCAACAACTGCCCGAGTTACACCAGGAACGCACAATCTCTCCATCAGTGCTCAGACTGTCCGCAATAGGCAGAGAGAGGTGGAGGGTCTGTCATGGTCTGGGGCGGTGTGTCACAGCATCATCGGACTGAGCTTGTTATTGCAGGCAATTTCAACGCTGTGTGCTACAGGGACGACATCCACCTTCCTCATGTGGTAACCTTCCTGCAGGCTCATCCTGACATGACCCTCCAGCATGACAATGCCACCAGCCATACTGCTCATTCTGTGCGTGTTTTTCTGCAAGACAGGAATGTCAGTGTTCTGCCATGGCAAGCGAAGAGCCCGGACCATGGCAAGTGAAGACCCCCCCCCCCCCCCCCCCCTTTGTTCAGGGACACATTATTCCATTTCTTTTAGTCACATGTCTGTGGACCTTGTTCAGTTTATGTCTCAGTTGTTGAATTTTGTTATGTTCATAGAAATATTTACACATGTTAAGTTCGCTGAAAATAAACGCAGTTGACAGTGAGAGGACATTTCTTTTTTTGCTGAGTTTACATTGATTGATTGATTAATCAATAAATATATCTTATACTACACAAAGATAACATACATTTTTCTAAACTAATCCAATCTGTTAGTTGGACCTATTGCATCCATTACTCAAATGGTTGCTTCCAGTTTAGATGGTTTAGGTATTCTCATTCATTACCTTCCAACCCTGATAGTCATACTGAATGAAGATTGTGGGAATCCACTCAGGCTGGATTACAACAGGAATTAAACATCACTTTGCAAACCATCACAATGTGACTTGATGCTGGTTTTGCTTTAGCTGGTCAAGTGTCATAAACACAGCTAAGCCTGGTCACCAACAAAAGCACAATGAAGGCTAGTCACCAGTGAAAACACAATGAAGGCTGGTCTGCCAGTATAACCCGCTAGACCATACTGGTCGGCCAGCAGAACCAGCTAGACCATGCTGGACGGCCAGTAGAACCAGCTAAACCATGCTGGTCAGACTAGCTTGACCAGCTTGAAATTTATGCTGGTCTATGCTGGGTTTTTTTCAGCAGGGCTGGCATGATGTAGGCCCAACGCAGGCTAAAATATGTGACTAGGTTCAGAAAACTAGGTGTATGTCGCAACTTCACAGGAGAGGCGTTTGAACGTTTATTTTCAGTTTTTTGGCAGAAATGCCTTCCTGAACATTTGAACTTGCATGTGCCTTAATATCAAATTGCATGCCATCTGTAAATATGAATAAAGATGTTAAATTACAAGCCTAGTTGGTTTAGCCACAGAAAGTCAGGATCCTTCCTGCTAGCCATGATTGGCTGAGATAATGCATGGGCTGGAAATGCCGAGAGATGAGTTTATTTCATTCTGTCTATAAAATTAGCTGCTCATTATGTGTAATGATAATCCTTTCTACTGCAGTTTTTTTCGAAAGATATAACATTAGCCATGGAGAACTACAAATGTATTGCTACTGCTCTCAATAACAGTGCTGCCTTGAATTTATCAGGCGCTATCAACAAAGGTCAGTGGGAAAAAGTTGTGATGGACTACTTTCAGGAGGACGATTGTACCATGCTGACTCTGACTCTGAAAATGAATCAGACAATGTGAACCAGAGTGGCTTGACACAACAAGTGTCAAGCAAGCTGTACAATCAAAACGGAAATGACACAAAACGTCTTATTTAATGAAAGGGTTTGCAGTCTGCCGTGAAGCGTTCATCAATGTATACTGTTAAGACTAGCTACAGTTTTAGATATTATACGTTTCAAATTTTGTCAGAAAGATGTTTTCATTGCAAGTTAAAGCTTGCTGTTAGCTAGCTAGCTGACGTTAGATGGCTTGCTTGCTAGATAATATTACTACACTGATCATACACGTAATGTTATCACAGGAAACCATTTGCATTGCTAGATATAGCCTAATGTTAGCTATGACAATCAGTTTGTATTGCTAGTACTCAATGGATTGGGATTATGGTTAATTGTTTAGCTAGCTACATGTATAAACAAAAGACTCCACGTCCTATGATTACATTACCCAGCAAGTTAGTCGGGTGTGTCTGATGGTGATTACGGCTATCTGTTGTATATTAATGCTAAAATATTTGTCTCTGGAATTTGTCTTTCAGCATCAATAGAACACGCCTAACTTTCCTCCACCAGTCATACAAGGAAAATGGTCTAATGCCTCTCATCAAAAAGAGAGCTTGCACAGGCAAGCACTTGTTCAGAGTGAGCGATCTATCTACCAGAAGATGGTTGCTGACTGCAAGATGACCTGTCAAGACCTGCAGTTGTCTCTGGGGGGCCCTACTGAAACAGCAAGCAAAGACATCAGGATGCATTACAGATGTTTTTTTGCAAGTAAGCAACATTTCCTCATTTACACTGATTAAGGAGATAGATAGAGACACACACAGACACAAACACACACACACACATATATTTAGTAAACCCTCTTAAGGATACGCCCATTTAAAAAAAAAAAAGCCTAAAATGACATACCCAAATCTAACTGCCTGTAACTCAGGCCCTGAAGCAAGGATATGCATATTTTTGGTACCATTTGAAAGGAAACACTTTGACGTTTGTGGAAATGTGAAAGGAATGTAGGAGAATTTAACACAATAGATCTGGTAAAAGATAATACAAAGAACAAAACCAATCGTTCTTTTGTAACATAATTTTTGAAATGCAAGAGAAAAGGCCGTAATGTATTATTCCAGCCCAGCTGCAATTTCGATTTTGGCCACTAGATGGCAGCAGTGTATGTGCTAAGTTTTAGACTGATCCAGTGAACCATTTAATTTCTGTTCAAAATGTTGTGTCAACACTGCCCAAATGTGCCTAATTTGTTTATTAATAACTTTTCATGTTTAAAACTGTAGTCTCCTCAAACAATATATGGTATTATTTCACTATAATAGCTACTGTAAATTGTACAGTGCCGTTAGATTAACAAGAATTTAAGCTTTCTGCCAATATTAGATATGTCCTGGGAAATGTCCTTGTTATTTACAAACTCATGCTAATCGCATTAGCCTACGTTAGCTCAACCGTCCCGTGGACGGGACACCGATCACGAAGAAGATGTACAGTACCAGTCAAAAGTTTGGACACACCTACTAATTCAAAGGTTTTTCTTTACTTTTACTATTTTCTACATTGTAGGATAATAGTGAAGACATCAAAAATATGACATAACACATATGGAATCATGTAGTAACCAAAAAAAGTGTTAAGTTCCTCAGTGTACACATCACTGACAAACTGAAATGGTCCACCCACACAGACAGGGTGGTCAAGAAGGCTCAACAGCACCTCTTCAACCTCAGGAGGCTGAAGAAATTTGGCAGGTCACCTAAAACCATCAAACTTTTATGGATGCACAATTGTGAGCATCCAGTCAGAATGTATCACTGCCTGGTATGGCAACTGCACCACCTACAACCGCAAGGCTCTCCAGTGGGTGGGCGGTCTGCACAATGCATCACCAGAGGCAAACTACCTGTCCTCCAGGACACCTACAGTACCCGATGTCACAGGAAGGCCAAAAAGATCATCAAGGACAACAACCACCCAAGCCACTGCCTGTTCACCCCGCTACCATCCAGAAGGCGAGGTCAGTACAGGTGCATCAAAGCTGGGACCGAGAGACTGAAAAACAGCTTCTATCTCAAGGCCATCAGACTGTTAAACAGCTATCACTAACACAGAGAGGATGCTGCCTACATACAGACTTGAATTTATTGGCCACTTTAATAAATGGATCACTAGTCACTTTAATAATGCCAGTTTAATAATGATTACATGTCTTGCATTACTCACCTCATATGTATATACTGTATTTTATAGCATCTATTGCATCTTGTCTATGCCGCTCTGTCATTGCTCATCCATAGCCAAATACACTGCTCAAAAAATAAAGGGAACACTTAAACAACACAATGTAACTCCAAGTCAATCACACTTCTGTGAAATCAAACTGTCCACTTAGGAAGCAACACTGATTGACAATACATTTCACATGCTGTTGTGCAAATGGAATAGACAACAGGTGGAAATTATAGGCAATTAGCAAGACACCCCCAATAAAGGAGTGGTTCTGCAGGTGGTGACCACAGACCACTTCTCAGTTCCTATGCTTCCTGGCTGATGTTTTGGTCACTTTCGAATGCTGGCGATGCTTTAACTCTAGAGGTAGCATGAGACGGAGTCTACAACCCACACAAGTGGCTCAGGTAGTGCAGCTCATCCAGGATGGCACATCAATGCGAGCTGTGGCAAGAAGGTTTGCTGTGTCTGTCAGCGTAGTGTCCAGAGCATGGAGGCGCTACCAGGAGACAGGCCAGTACATCAGGAGACGTGGAGGAGGCCGTAGGAGGGCAACAACCCAGCAGCAGGACTTTGTGCAAGGAGGAGCAGGAGGAGCACTACCAGAGCCCTGCAAAATGACCTCCAGCAGGCCACAAATGTGCATGTGTCTGCTCAAACGGTCAGAAACAGACTCCATGAGGGTGGTATGAGGGCCCGACGTCCACAGGTGGGGGTTGTGCTTACAGCCCAACACCGTGCAGGACGTTTGGCATTTGCCAGAGAACACCAAGATTGGCAAATTCACCACTGGCGCCCTGTGCTCTTCACAGATGAAAGCAGGTTCACACTGAGCACATGTGACAGACGTGACAGAGTCTGGAGACGCCGTGGAGAACGTTCTGCTGCCTGCAACATCCTCCAGCATGACCGGTTTGGCGGTGGGTCAGTCATGGTGTGGGGTGGCATTTCTTTGGGGGGCCGCACAGCCCTCCATGTGCTCGCCAGAGGTAGCCTGACTGATCTAAGACAGGGAATTTGTACTAGGATTAAATGTCAGGAATTGTGAAACACTGAGTTTAAATGTACACTGCTCAAAAGAATAAAGGGAACACTAAAATAACACATCCTAGATCTAAATGAATGAAATAATCTTATTAAATACTTTTTTCTTTACATAGTTGAATGTGCTGACAACAAAACCACACAAAAATAATCAATGGAAATCAAATGTGTCAACCCATGGAGGTCTGGATTTGGAGTCACACTCAAAATTAAAGTGGAAAACCACACTACAGGCTGATCCAACTTTGATGTAATGTCCTTAAAACAAGTCAAAGTGAGGCTCAGTTGTGTGTGTGGCCTCCACGTGCCTGTATGACCTCCCTACAATGCCTGGGCATGCTCCTGATGAGGTGGCGGATGGTCTCCTGAGGGATCTCCTCCCAGACCTGGACTAAAGCATCCGCCAACTCCTGGACAGTCTGTGGTGCAACGTGGCGTTGGTGGATGGAGCGAGACATGATGTCCCAGATGTGCTCAATTGGATTCAGGTCTGGGGAACGGGCGGGCCAGTCCATACCATCAATGCCTTCCTCTTGCAGGAACTGCTGACACACTCCAGCCACATGAGGTCTAGCATTGTCTTGCATTAGGAGGAACCCAGGGCCAACCGCACCAGCATATGGTCTCACAACGGGCCTGAGGATCTCATCTCGGTACCTAATGGCAGTTAGGATCACCACTTTATTTTAAGAATGTGAAATGTCAGAATAATATCAGAGAATGATTTATTTCAGCTTTTATTTCCTTCATCACATTCCCAGTGGGTCAGAACTTTACATACACTCAATTAGTATTTCGTCGCATTGCCTTTAAATTGTTTAACTTGGGTCAAACGTTTCGGGTCGCCTTCCACAAGCTTCCCACAATAAGTTGGGTGACCATTCCTCCTGACAGAGCTGGTGTAACTGAGTCAAGTTTGTAGGCCTCCTTGCTCGCATACGCTTTTTCAGTTCTGCCCACAAATATTCTATGGGATTGAGGTCAGGGCTTTGTGATGGCCACTCCAATACCTTGACTTTGCTGTCCTTAAGCCATTTTGCCACAACTTTGGAAGTATGCTTGGGGTCATTGTCCATTTGGAAGACCCATTTGCGACCAAGCTTTAACTTCCTGACTGATGTCTTGACATGTTGCTTCAATATATCCACATAATTTCCCTCATGATGCCATCTATTTTGTGAAGTGCACCAGTCTCTCCTGCAGCAAAGCACCCCCACAACATGATGCTGTCACCCCCGTGCTTCACGGTTGTGATGTTCTTCGGCTTGCAAGCCTCCCCCTTTTTCCTCCGAACATAACGATGGTCATTATGGACAAACAGTTCTATTTTTGTTTCATCAGACCAGAGGACATTTCTCCAAAAAGTACGATCTTTGTCCCCATGTGCAGTTGCAAACCGTAGTCTGACTTTTTTATGCTGGTTTTGGAGCAGTGGCTTCTTCCTTGCTGAGCGGCCTTTCAGGCACTGTCGGAACTAGAAGCACAAGCATTTCGCTACACTCGCAATAACATCTGCTAACCATGTGTATGTGACCAATACAATTTGATTTGACATAACCAGCAGTCTATGGTCTAGCTACCGGTATACTCACCACCACTGGGGACCAACAAACTCCAACCACCTATTCCGCATGATAGGGTCCTTTGGCCGGGCATGCAAATCATATTTTGTCAATCCGTATAGGACTTTTCAGTTTCAAACAGCCGTGATACTTTGAATGCGTTGGGGGCAGAGCATGTGAGCGGAGTTCAGCAGTTGGATATCCCGCTCGTTGCTCATCGAGTGGTGATCACTCCTGCACTCCATGTCCTTTCCAACCACTCCACTAAAATTCACTCCATGCTCACAGGGAAAAAAATTGCCACTCAAAATTTGCTCCATTCATTAAAATCCCAATTTAACCAACACCCATCTATTTTCATGACAACCTGGACCAACCAATTGGTTAAGTATTGAAACCAAACCATATGGCTTTGAATCAAAAATATTTGAATAAACATGAAAATGTGAATGTAAGAAGCGAACATAATTTCAAATAGGCTACATGTCAAATTAAAACAACATATAAATGTCTGTCTGTAATAAAGATATGCTCTGCTTTTTTGACACCACACTCCAAAAAGCAAGTCCTGCAGGCTCTAATTTTGGCTTATCTTGATTATTGTCTAGTCAAGTGCTGCAAGGAAAGACCTATTTAAGCTGCAACTGGCCCAGAACAGAGCAGCACGTCTTGCTCTTCATTGTAATCAGAGGGCTGTTATAAATACTATGCATGCCAGTATCTCTTGGTTAAGAGTTGAGGAGAGACTGACTGCATCACTTCTTCCTTTTATAAGAAACATTAATATATTGACAATTCCAAATAGTCAACGTACACACAGCTCTGACACACACACACACTCACCCCACTAGACATGCCACCAGGGGTCTTTTCACAGTCCCCAAATCTAGAACAAATTCAAGAAAACGTACAGTATTATATAGAGCCGATATTGCATGGAACTCTGTTCCATCTCATATTGCTCAAGTGAACAGAGAACCTGGTTTCAAAAAACAGATAAAGCAACACCTCACAGCACAACGCCTCTCCCCTAGTTCACCTAGATAGTTTGTGTGTATATATTGATATGTAGGCTACGTGTCTTTTGTAAAAATAAAAAAATAAAATGTTTTATGTAGTTGTGTCTGTGACTATCATTAATGTGATGACATGGTATTTCATCAAATTGATTACCTAACGTTTAATTGATTATGTGATTTAATTAAAGCATGCAACATTAACTAATTAATAACCTGGGGCACCACGGAGAAGTTTATTTAAGGAGTTCCGTCTTCTGAATTAACTCTTAGAGATCTGAAAATCTCTTACATTTCAGTCATCAATCAGTCATTAATTATTCTTTACCTTCTATTAGTCTCATCTGAACATCGTAAAATTCTTGGTTATCTGCACAAACCTTAGTTTCCAAAATGAATCAGCAATATACAAATTGGCTTAATTATTTATTTACTAACTAAATAATCACAGAAATACATCACAAACAAACAGTAGATATTGGTTACTGACAATGACAGAAAAGGCCCGAGTGGGCTAAGCCAATATGATGGCTTGGTAGTCAAAGGAATGTGGTGGGGACTGAGAAAGAGCGGGAAAGTCAAAATGGATTCACTACACACAGTCTATAATTATATTAATTGAAATGCTAATCCTTTGCACATGAACGGCCGCTCATTCAAGAATAATTGCAATGTACATATTTATGTCCGTATGTCGTTGTTGTCTTCTCTGTTGGAATCCTTGATCGTCCTGTAGGGTTCATCAGAGTCTCTGGTTAACTTTCCCAGATGTCACAATGTCTTTCGTGGTTGTAGGTGGTTAGAATGGATTCTTCAGAGTACCATTTGGAAATGTTCTCATAGAATAGTTGCTTCGGCAGTTGTCAGTATTCTCGTTCTAGACTTACATAATTTCTAGCTGCAGACTAGTAATTATATGTCGAAGGTTTGCTCTTATTCTGTTGTGATCGATAGTCTCAGAGTTGAACTATTTCCAGCCGTGTAGCCAATGCTCCACGAGGTATGGTCTTGTCCTTTTGGTAGAGTTGTAGTGCCAACTATTTCAACATGTCGCGTCAGCTGCATGTTTTCTAGTCTGGTGCGAATTTCTTCAGGAGGAAGTTTGATCCTCTTTTGAAAAAGGGGTGGTTTTATGACGCCTAATATGATGTCTGAGCTCACACGGGTGTTTCCACTGACTAGTTAACCTATATATGAAAATCCATACTCTCATTTAGAAGGTTAATATCGCATTACTTCTTTTCACAAATAGTTTCATGTTTAACTTTTTACGGTATAGGGGGCAATATTTTCATTTTCGGATGAAAAGGGTGCCCAGAGTAAACTGCCTAATACCCGGGCCCAGAGTCAAATATTTGCATATTATTAGTAGATTTGGATAGAAAACACTCTGAAGTTTCTAAAACTGTTTGAATGATGTCTGTGAGTATAATAAAACTCATATGGCAGGAAGTAACCTGAGAAATATCCAACCAGGAAGTGGGAAATCTGAGAATTGTAGTTCTTCTTTTGAATACCTATCGAAACTACAGTGTCTGTGGGGTCACGTTGCACTTCCTAAGCCTTCCATTGGCTGTCAACAGCCTTTAGAAACGTGTTTCATCCTTCTCCTGTTACTGGGCAGAAAATAGGAGCCCAGTCAATGAGTGGACTGTATATGGACAAAGGACTTGGTGATACGCGAGCCCGCCAGCGCGCGCCTCCTTCTTTTTCTTCTTGAATGAATACGCTATTGTCCGGTTGGAATATTATCGACGTTTTATGTTAAAAAGACACTAAGGATTGATTGTAAACAATGTTTGACATGTTTCTACGAACGGTAATGGAACTATTTGACTTTTCGTGTCTGGATTTATGCTTGCGCGTTATGCCTTTGGATAGTGATCTGAACGCACAAACAAAACGGAGGTATTTGGACATAAATATGGAGTATTTTGCACAAAAAGAAAATTTCTTGTGGAAGTAGGAGTCCTGGGAGTGCATTCTGACGAAGATCAGCAAAGGTAAGAGAATATTTATAATACTAATTCTGAGTTTACTTGACCCCAGAACTTGGCAGGTATCTGTATAGCTTGCTTTGATGGCTGAGCTATGTACTCAGAATATTGAAAAATGTGCTTTCTCCGTAAAGCTATTTTAACCTGTTATGGCTAGGGGGCAGTATTTTCACAGCCGGATAAAAAAACGTACCCGATTTAATCTGATTATTACTCCTGCCCAGAAACTAGAATATGCATATAATTATTAGCTTTGGATAGAAAACACTCCAACGTTTCTAAAACTGTTTGAATGGTGTCTGTGAGTATAACAGAACTCATTTGGCAGGCCAAAACCTGAGAAGATTTCATGCAGGAAGTGGCCTGTCTGACAAGGTGTCGTTCTTCTTGCCTCTGTTTATTGAAGACTGAGGATCTCTGCTATAACGTGACACTTCCTACGGCTCCCATAGGCTCTCAGAAGGCGGCAAAAAGCTGAATCATGGCTTTGCAGGCTCTGGTTGAAAAAAAGTAGCGCGTTTGGGTAGTGGCTGGTTACAGTACTGTGAGACTCAGGCGCGTGCCCGCGTCGACCGAATGCTTTGTTTTCTTTCCTCTGTTTACCTAAACGCAGATTCCCGGTCGGAATATTATCGCTTTTTTACGAGAAAAATGGCATAAAAATTGATTTTAAACAGCGGTTGACATGCTTCGAAGTACGGTAATGGAATATTTAGAAATCTTTTGTCACAAATTGCGCCATGCTCGTGACCCTTATTTACACTTGGGATAGTGTCTTGAACGCACGAACAAAACGCCGCTATTTGGATATAACGATGGATTATTTTGGACCAAACCAACATTTGTTATTTAAGTAGAAGTCCTGGGAGTGCATTCTGACGAAGACAACAAAGGTAATCAAACTTTTGTAATAGTAAATCGGAGTTTGGTCAGGGCTAAACTTGGTCGGTGTCTAAATGGCTAGCCGTGATGGCTGGGCTATCTACTGAGAATATTGCAAAATGTGCTTTCACCGAAAAGCTATTTTAAAATCGGACATATCGAGTGCATAGAGGAGTTCTGTATCTATAATTCTTAAAATAATTGTTATGGTTTTTTTGAACGTTTATCGTGAGTAATTTAGTAAATTCACCGGATGTTTGCGGGGGGTATGCTAGTTCTGAACGTCACATGCTAATGTAAAAAGTTGTTTTTTGATATAAATATGAACTTGATTGAACAAAACATGCATGTATTGTATAACATAATGTCCTAGGCGTGTCATCTGATGAAGATCATCAAAGGTTAGTGCTGCATTTAGCTGTGGTTTGGGTTTATGTGACATTATATGCTAGCTTGAAAAATGGGTGTCTGATTATTTCTGGCTGGGTACTCTGCTGACATAATCTAATGTTTTGCTTTCGTTGTAAAGCCTTTTTGAAATCGGACAGTGTGGTTAGATTAACGAGAGTCTTGTCTTTAAAATGGTGTAAAATAGTCATATGTTTGAGAAATTGAAGTAATAGCATTTCTAAGGTATTTCAATAACGCGCCACAGGATTCCACTGGCTGTTACGTAGGTGGGATTATTTCGTCCCACCTTCCCTAGAGAGTTTAACGTGTATCTTTCCTAGCTGTCAGGTTTACATCTAAATATTGTGAAACGTATGTGATTAACTTCTATGGGCTACGTGGGACACACTATTCAACAGCCAATGAAATAGCATGGCGCAAAATAAAAAACAGCAAAAATCTCATAATTTCATTTTCTCAAACAATCAAC
Source organism: Salmo salar (assembly GCF_965601325.2). Classification (NCBI taxonomy): domain Eukaryota; kingdom Metazoa; phylum Chordata; class Actinopteri; order Salmoniformes; family Salmonidae; genus Salmo; species Salmo salar. Next base: position 38,838,254 of record NC_138297.1, on the reverse strand, counting down.
TATTTTACACCATTTTAAAGATAAACTAATCGTTAATCTAACCACATTGTCCGATTTCAAAAAGGCTTTACGGCGAAAGCATAAAATTAGATTATGTTAGGACATAAAATTCACAAGAAAAACCACACAGCCATTTTCCAAGCAAGGACATGGATCACAAATATCAAAAATACAGCTAAAATATTCACTAACCTTTGATGATCTTCATCAGATGGCACTCATAAGACTTCATGTTACACAATACATGTATGTTTTGCTCGATAAAGTTCATATTTATATCCAAAAACCCCATTTTACATTGGCGCGTGACGTTCAGAAAATGTATTCCCACCAAAACGTCCGGTGAATGAGCACATCAATTTACAAAAATACTCATCATAAACGTTGATAAAATTTACAAAAGTTATTGAAAGTATTATAGATATACTTCTCCTTAATGCAACCGCTTTGTCAGATTTTAACCTCTTACATCTAGACGTTCCGCTAGCGGAACACCTGCTCCAATATCCAATGATGGGCGTGGCGCGAAATACAAACTCCTCTAAAATCCGAAAACTTCCATTTCTCAAACATATGACTATTTTACACCATTTTAAAGACAAGACTCTCGTTAATCTAACCACACTGTCCGATTTCAAAAAGGCTTTACAACGAAAGCAAAACATTAGATTATGTCAGCAGAGTACCCAGCCAGAAATAATCAGACACCCATTTTTCAAGCTAGCATATAATGTCACATAAACCCAAACCACAGCTAAATGCAGCACTAACCTTTGATGATCTTCATCAGATGACAACCCTAGGACATTATGTTATACAATGCATGCATGTTTTGATCAATCAAGTTCATATTTATCTAGTTTCTGGGCAGTAGTAATAACCAGATTAAATCGGGTACGTTTTTTATCCGGCCGTGTAAATACTGCCCCCTAGCCCTAACAGGTTAAGAGTTTGGCCAAGTCTCTCTTTGTACTGGTAAACCTTCTCAATACTGCATGGCAGTTTCTACCATGACCTGTTGTAAAGTTTTAAAACTGTTTAGAGAGGGGTGCTATGGTCCTCCCCAGGGCACGTCATGACATACTTCTGTCCTTGAGCTGTTCTTGTCTATACATTTTCATGTTTCATGTATATTGTGGACCCCAGGAAGAGTAGCTGCTGCTTTTGCAACAGCTAATGGGGACCCTAATAAAATACCAACACCAAAAAAGCTGTGCCGCAATGCTCCCCATCCAAGCTGACAGAGCTTGAGAGGATCTGCAGAGAAGAATGGGAGAAACTCCCTAAATACAGGTGTGACAAGCTTGTAGCATCATACCCAAGAAGATTCAAGGCTGTAATCACTGCCAATGGTGCATCAACAAAGTACTGAGTAAAGGGTCTGAATACTTATACATATGTAATATTTCATTTTTTAAATTTTAATACATTTGAAAACATTTCTGAAAACCTGTTTTTGCTTTGTCAATATGGGGTGTTGTGTGTAGATTGAAGAGGGGAACAAAATAATTTAAGCAATTTTATTACAATAAAGCTATTTTGGTATTGGTATTTTATTAGGATCCCCATTAGCTGTTGCAAAAGCAGCAGCTACTCTTCCTGGAGTCCACACGAAACATGACGTAAGTAAATGTGGAAAATGTCAACGGGTCTGAATACTTTCCGAATGCACTGTATTCTTTTGTAAATATATTCTGTTAGTAGTTCACCAAAATGAATTTCAACATACTGGCCACCTCTTCATCTTCTTTCTTGGACTACCTGCCATTTACCTGGGGGCGGCAGGTAGCCTAGTGATTAGAGTGCTGATCGAATCCCCGAGCTGACAAGGTAAAAATCTGTCGTTCTGCCCCTGAACAAGGCAGTTAACCCACTGTTCCCCAGTAGGCCATCATTGTAAATAAGAATTTGTTCTTAACTGACTTGCTTAGTTAAATAAAGGTTAAATTAAAAAAATATATCTATAATAATAATAATTTAGGGGCCTACCTTCCCACTGCCCTCATCTCACCTGAGATTCAATGGGAACATTTGCGTTGAGTTGCCATCTTAGAACAACGGCAATGAGCAAACAGTCAGTGGTTGCATTTGATTAATGTTTATAAAAAAAAGTTTGGATTTTAGCAAACAGAGGCATGCAACTACAGAGGATAAACATAGGCACGAGGTGGGCGTTTCATAATTCAAATGTTTTTTTTGTTGGGCAAATAAATGTAGTTGGAGCTTCCTTTACCGTGGAGTTCAGTCCACTAGCTGTGGGAAAGCCCATGCTGGGCTAGCCTGTGTTGGGCTGGTGTAGGCTGATGTGGGCTTGTTGTGGGCTAGCCTGTGTCAGGCTGGTGTGGGCTAGACCGTGTTGAGCTGATGTGGGACCGCTGTGGGCTAGCATGTTCTGGACTAGCCCGTGTTTGGCTGGTGTGGGCTTTGTGTGAGCTGGCCCCTGCCCACATTGCTCAAAAATAACTACGTTTGCTGCTAGCAGCTAGGGTTGGGCCAATTCCATATTAATTCAGTCAATTTAGGAAATAAACTTAAAAAGGGAATTGGAATCTCAGTTTAATTCCTAATTCAGCTCTCAGTGGGACCTACAAGGGGAATTACAGTGAGCGAAGGCCTCCTACTGCCTGTGGCTCAGGCTCAGCAGGCCTTGCATGGGATCGACAGCCGAGAAAGACATTAATCTCAGATAAACTGGGAGATGATGAGGCTCCCAGATAAACACTGGAGCAGCATCTCATCTGTTTCATGCATATACGACAGGGATGTAGTTTGAGGCTGTGGACACGGGCAGTAATTGCATCCATGAGTGTGCATAAATTAGCTGTGGTTTTGCCACAAATCTATAGGAGAGTAGCTGGGGCTTTGAGAGTGGGATCAGTCCCCTTCAATCCCCCACTCGGAGCCTTCAGCTGAACGATGGGGGAGATGGATACAGATTTATGAGACCAGGCTAGGATGGGATAAAGCATCATTTCCATTTCATCACTGTCAATAAGCATTTGATTACAGGGAGGGGATGGAGGGATGAAATGATAATTGCAAGGAGGAATATAATGTTATGATAATAACAGAGATTTAATGTGATGGTATACTGTATTTGTAGAATGTGGTCAAATGGATATGTCTTCTGACATGACATGGCTGACTAACGCACATGGCGAGTCAAACTCATGGCGAGTCAAACTGAATAGAAATTAAAAGTGGGCTGGCACAGTTGAGAGCTTTGCTTATTGGTTACATACCCAAGGTTATAAAACTGCATTCAACACAGCGGACTTCCATGTTGGTTTTGGGTCAAATTCAGGCATAACAGCGACCTCTTGTTTTACTGAAACCACAATGTTTATTACACAAAAAAATACAAAGAAAGACGATTCACACACCTGTGCAGCGTGGAAGTTAAGGTCTGAAACAGTGAATATGATTGGTTTAATGTGACTCGGTTAACGTAACTTGTCTTCAGATTTCATAACTCCCTTTTACTAAGGAATCATGAAGTCTCCTCGGGTATGTTTTGAGAAGTCATGCTTTTACCATCTGTTCCTGGTTTCAAATAGCACCAAAAACTACACTAACCACGAGCCTTAGCGATTCTGACCCTGGGTCTGTTTTAACGTGACCACCTGCAAATCCGAGGCCATGGATGCATTGAGTATGTTTTTACGTTCTGAAACGTTCCGTTTAATGGAAACCGTGCTGTACTGAACGACCAGTTGAAAAACAGGGAGGGATTGTGGAACACTGTCAGCATGTCCATTGCCCTTTAAATACGTGTCACGTCCTGACCAGTAAAGGGGTTATTTGTTATTGTAGTTTGGTCAGGACGTGGCAGGGGGTGTTTGTTTTATGTGGTTCGGGGTTTGTTGGGCTATGTGTTTATATAGAGGGGTGTTTGTTTAGAGTGTTCCGGGGTTTTTGGTTAATGTTCTATGTTAGTATATTTCTATGTTCTAGTCTTTCTATTTCTATGTTTAGGGTTTTTGATTGACCTTCAATTGGAGGCAGCTGTTCCTCGTTGACTCTGATTGAAGGTCCTATGTATAGGGATGTTTTGCTATGGGGGTGTGTGGGTAGTTGTCTCCTGTTTTGTGTCTGTGAACCTGACAGGAATGTTTAGTGTCGGTTGTTGTTTTGTATACGTGTTTCTTTTGTTTTTCCTTCTTTTAATAAAAATAAAGAAGATGAGTATACACGTTCCCGCTGCACCTTGGTCCAATCCTTACGACGCCCGTCACAATACGTCACTCATTGCTTCAAGCCATACTTCACCACACCCACCAAACGGGGGCAAGTGTACCTCAAAGTCTGTTCAAGAATGTACAATAAAGTTTTGGCAAAACGTGTCATTGATACACTGTGATCCATTGGCGGCTTCAGAAATGAGTGCATGGAACTCAGAGATGGCCTATAGATAGCCTATAACTTCCATCGTCAATTAAGTAAAATACATAGGCCTAAATCCAACAAATAAAAACAGTACAAAACATCCTGATGAAAAAGCAGGTTCTTTCAATCGTATTGATCTCTCTTCTCTGCCTGTCTGCGTCCCTTTCTATCTCTTGACTTGAGCTATTGCTAGTGAAGTGCAACATTGTATAAATTCAATCAACTGGGTCAGGCCTGAAGCTTTACCTATTGAACTTGCAACATTGTATCAACTACCTTATTCAGTGCCCTTAGAGTTTCCTGCGCCAGTGAGCTCGGTACAGACAGCTGTTTGCAAGGGAAAAGTGTTCCACTGGATATGGGATCATTAGATCATTATATTTTGCTCTTTCACAACGAGTCTTGGTGATTTTTGAGGCTGGGAGAGTGTTGGAAAGATTTTTCATATACTATGAGGAACTATTATCATTCACAATGGATTTTAAAAAAAAGACTGTTGACTTAAATGACTGTAATTAACAGTAAATAACTGTAATTACATTTTTACATTTTAGTCATTTAGCAGATGCTCTTATCCAGAGCGACTTACAGTAGTGAATGCATACATTTCAATTCATTTCATACATTTTTTTTTTCTCTGGGAGGCTCAGGGAGGCTCAGTTGCATTAACAGAAATGTATGTAACCAAATGACAGGATTAACAACTGGCCTTCTTTAGACTAGCTGAGTATCTGGAGCATTTATTCAGCATTATTACAGGCAAAACACCAGTCTCAACGTCAACAGCGAAGTGGTGACTCTGGGATGCTAGCCTTCTAGGCAGAGTTGCAAAGAAAAAGCCATATCTCAGACGGCCAATAAAAAGAAAAGATTAAGATGGGCAAAAGAACACACACTGGACAGAGGAACTCTGCCTAGAAAGCCAGCATCCCGGAGTCGCCTCTTCGCTGTTGACGTTGAGATTGGTGTTTTGCTGGTACTATTTAATGAAGCTGCCAGTTGAGGACTTGTGAGGCATCTGTGAGGCGTCAGAACAAGAATAGACTGACGAGTTTCAGAAGAAAGTTCTTTGTATCTGGCCATTTTGAGCCTGAAATCGAACCCACAAATGCTGATGCTCCAGTTACTCAACTAGTGTAAAGAAGGCCAGTTGTATTGCTTCTTTAATGAGAACAACCATTTTCAGCTGTGCTAACATAATTGCAAAAGGGTTTTCTAATGATCAATTAGCCTTTTAAAATGATAAACTTGGATTAGCTAACACAACGTGCCATTGGAACACAGGAGTGATGGTTGCTGATAATGGGCCTCTGTACGCCTATGTAGATATTCCGTAAAAAATCTGCTGTTTCCAGCTACAATAGTCATTTACAACATTAACAATGTCTACACTGTATTTCCGATCAATTTGATGTTATTTTAATGGACAATAAAATTTGCTTTTCTTTCAAAAACATTTCTAAGTGACCCAAAACGTTTGAACGGTAGTGTAAATACTGAGATAATAAGCATAATCTGCACAAAACCATGGAAAATAATTGCTACATTAGACATATTTCACCAAATAGTTAATCTTCTTACATTGACTACTGTCACAATAAGAGCACGCACCAATTACCACCATTAGGCCTACAAAACATCAGCTTTGACAATAGTTCCTTGTAAACAACAAAAATGAACAGCTTTTTCTTTTACACACAACAGTGACTTTATAGGTCAATACATTTCCCCATCTTGTTTATCTTAAACCAGCAATAAACAAACATTTACCCCATTTTGAAGCATTTCTGTTTGCTTTGGGATTGTCGGGCTCACGTCCTCCCTTTTTTCAGTCAACTGTTTTAAGATAAAAATAGCTTATAAAGATTCTTCCTGGCTTGCATGCCATTATCATTAATCAGTGCATTTTGACTGCTCTTTCCTTTCCCTGTTTCAAGTTTAGACCTGGGCTAATCCACAGATCTTGCCATGAAGACGCACACACCTACTCAGGGCGTCAGAGCACAGCTCGAACCGAGTGGAACCTGTTGGGGCTCGGGGGCAGTATTGAGAAATTTTGAAAAAAATATGTGCCCATTTTTAACTGCCTCCTACACCAACTCAGAAGCTAGGATATGCATATTATTAACACATTCGGATAGAAAACACTCTGAATTTTCTAAAACAGTTTGAATGGTGTCTGTAAGTATAACAAAACTCATATTGCAGGCAAAAACCTGTGAAAAATAGATTTAAAAAAAATGTGAATTTTGTGACTGTACTATTTAGTGTCATTGTTTTATAGATACCATAGTGAGAAAGGATTCATTTCGCAACACCTACGGCTTCCACTAGATGTCAACGATCTTTATAAAGTTGTTTGAAGCGTCTATGATAAACAGAGAGCAAATTAGAATGCAGGGAAGTTGACATGTCATCACTTCATTTTTTTGCGCCTGCGCATAAATCTGAGAAGCGTGAGTTTGTCATTAATTGTTTATCAAGACATAGGATAGGTTGTGTGAAAATATTACTGATGTTTAACGTTAAAAATGGACCAAAAGATTAATGCTAAACAAGGTTTGACATGTTTGAACGAACGTAAATAGATTATTTACTAGGTTTTTTTAGCTTTTCGGCGTGATTTTACAACCCCCCCCACCACGTTTTGTGGGAGCATAATGAACGCTAACTGCTTGGTGTTATTTGGACATAAATTATGAACTTTGTCAAAAGAAACCACATTTGTTCCGGACCTGGGAAATCCTGGCAGTGCCTTCTGATGGAGATAATCAAAGGTAAGGGGATATTTACAATGTTATTATCGATATTAGATGATGCTAACTGTATAGCATAGCTTGTTGTTCTTAGCATAGCACCCCGTTTATTGCAAAATGTGATTTCCCAGTAAAGTTATTTTGAGATCTGGCCATTCGGTAGCAATTACGAGATGATAATATATTATTCTTTGAATGAAAATATTATATTTTACCAATGTTTTCGAATAGTAATTTTGTTATGTTCACCGGAAGCATTTCAGAGAAGAAAAAAATCTGAATTTCACGCTACTGTAAAATGCTGTTTTTGGATATAAATATGAACTTGATGGAACAAAAAATGCATGTATTGTATAACATAATGTCCTAGGAGTGTCACCTGATGGAGATTGACAAAGGTTAGTACATAATTCTAGCTGGTTTCTGCTTTTGGTGACGCCTGACCTTGAATTGAAAATGGATGTTTGTACTTTTGTGGCTATGTACTGTCCTAACATAATCTAACTTTATGCTTTTGCCGTAAAGCCTCTTTGAAAATCGAACAATGTGGTTAGATTAAGGAGATGTTTATCTTTTAAATTGTGTAAAATAGTTGATTGTTTGAGAAATTGAAATTATTAGATTTTTGATGTTTTGAATTTCCAGCCTTGTTAGCAATCCCGACTCGGGGTTCATTGCTAACCTGTAGCCCCAACAGGTTAATATTGGCACTCTTTTTAGATTCTAGTCTTAGTCTTAGTCATTTTGACAAAAATATCAAGTCGTACTCACATTTTTGTCATTTGAATAATGATTTAGTGTAGTTCCAAGATGGCGTAGCAGTTCAGGCGTCCTTTGTCCTCCTCTTGTCGTGTCCCGTGTGTATATATATATATTTACACATTTTCTTCGCATATCTTTTTACATATTTTTTTTTCTTCTAAAAACTCAACCTCAACACACTCTCCTGCAACCCGCCTCACCAATTAAAAAAAAAAGTATTATTTACCTCAAATCTGAAATCCACAACAAAAGCTAGCCAGAGGTTAGCCAGTTCACTTTTTTGCTCTGGACACCATATGTGAACTGATTGCCCCCCATCTATCTTCAGAGCTCGTGCTGCTAGGTGACCTAAACTGGGACATGCTTAACACCCCAGCCATCCTACAATCCAAGCTCGATGCCCTCAATCTCAGGCAAATTATTAATGAACCCACCAGGTACCACCACAAAGCCGTAAACACGGGCACCCTCATAGATATCATTCTAACCAACTTGCCCTCTAAATACACCTCTGCTGTTTTCAACCAAGATCTCAGGAATCACTGCCTCATTGCCTGCATCCGTAATGGGTCAGCGGTCAAACGACCTCCACTCATCACTATCAAACGCTCCCTGAAACATTTCAGCGAGCAAGCCTTTCTAATCGACCTGGCCCGGGTATCCTGGAAGGATATTGACCTCATCCCGTCAGTAGAGGATGCCTGGTTATTTTTTTTAAATGCCTTCCTCACCATCTTAAATAAGCATGCCCCATTCAAGAAATTTAGAACCAGGAACAGATATAGCCCTTGGTTCTCTCCAGACCTGACTGCCCTTAACCAACACAAAAACATCCTGTGGCGTTCTGCATTAGCATCGAACAGCCCCCGTGATATGCAGCTTTTCAGGGAAGTTAGAAACCAATATACACAGGCAGTTAGAAAAGCCAAGGCTAGCTTTTTCAAGCAGAAATTTGCTTCCTGCAACACAAACTCAAAAAAGTTCTGGGACACTGTAAAGTCCATGGAGAATAAGAACACCTCCTCCCAACTGCCCACTGCACTGAGGATAGGAAACTCTGTCACCACCGATAAACCCACTATAATTGAGAATATCAATAAGCATTTTTCTATGGCTGGCCATGCTTTCCACCGGGCTACCCATACTGCAGTCAACAGCACTGCACCCCCCACAGCTGCTCGCCCAAGCCTTCCCCATTTCTCCTTCTCCCAAATGCATTCAGCTGATGTTCTGAAAGAGCTGCAAAATCTGGACCCCTACAAATCAGCCGGGCTAGACAATCTGGACCCCTTCTTTCTAAAATGATCTCCCGAAATTGTTGCAACCACCATTACTAGCCTGTTCAACCTCTGTTTCGTGTCGTCTGAGATTCCAAAAGATTGGAAAGCAGCTGCTGTCATCCCCCTCTTCAAAGGAGGGGACACTCTTGACCCAAACTGTTACAGACCTATATCTATCCTACCCTGCCTTTCTAAGGTCTTCGAAAGCCAAGTCAACAAACAGATTACCGACCATTTCGAATCCCACCGCACCTTCTCCGCTATGCAATCTGGTTTCAGAGCTGGTCATGGGTGCACCTCAGCCACGCTCAAGGTCCTAAACGATATCGTAACTGCCATCGACAAGAAACAATACTGTCTAGCCGTATTCATTGACCTGGCCAAAGCTTTCGACTCTTTCAATCACCACATCCTCATCGGCAGACTCAATAGCCTTGGTTTCTCAAATGATTGCCTGGTTCACCAACTACTTCTCTGACAGAGTTCAGTGTGTCAAATCGGAGGGCCTGTTGTCTGGACCTCTGGCAGTCTCTATGGGGTCCCACAGGGTTCAATTCTTGGGCCAACTCTTTTCTCTGTATACATCAATGATGCCGCTCTTGCTGCTGGTGAGTCTCTGATCCACCTCTACGCAGATGACAACATTCTGTATACTTCTGGCCCATCTTTGGACACTGTTACATCTAGACGTTCCGCTAGCGGAACACCTGCTCCAATATCCAATGATAAGCGTGGCGCGAATTACAAATTCCTCAAAAATACAAAAACTTCAATTTTTCAAACATATGACTATTTCACAGCATTTTAAAGACAAGACTCTCCTTTATCTAACCACACTGTCCGATTTCAAAAAGGCTTTACAGCGAAAGCAAAACATTAGATTATGTCAGCAGAGTACCAAGCCAGAAATAATCAGACACCCATTTTTCAAGCTAGCATATAATGTCACAAAAACCCAGAAGACAGCTAAATGCAGCACTAACCTTTGATGATCTTCATCAGATGACACACCTAGGACATTATATTATACAATACATGCATGTTTTGTTCAATCAAGTTCATATTTATATCAAAAAACAGCTTTTTACATTAGCATGTGACGTTCAGAACTAGCATACCCCCCGCAAACTTCCGGAGGAATTTGCTAACAATTTACTAAATTACTCACGATAAACGTTCACAAAAAGCATAACAATTATTTTAAGAATTATAGATACAGAACTCCTCTATGCACTCGATATGTCCGATTTTAAAACAGCTTTTTGGTGAAAGCACATTTTGCAATATTCTGAGTACATAGCCCAGCCATCACGGGCTAGCTATTTAGACACCCGGCAAGTTTAGCACTCACCAATATCACATTTACTATTATAAAAGTTTGATTACCTTTTGTTGTCTTCGTCAGAATGCACTCCCAGGACTGCCACTTCAATAACAAATGTTGGGTTGGTCCAAAATAATCCATCGTTATATCCGAATAGCGACGTTTTGTTCGTGCGTCCCAGACACTATCCGAATGGTAAAGAAGGGTCGTGCGCATGGCGCAATTCGTGACAAAAAAATTCTAAATATTCCATTACCGTACTTCGAAGCATGTCAACCGCTGTTTAACATCAATTTTTATGCCATTTTTCTCGTAGAAAAGCGATAATATTCCGACCGGGAATCTCCTTTTTGGCAAACAGAGGAAAAAAATCACAAAGACGGGGGCGGCCAGGTCACGCGCCTAAGCCCACAGTCCCTTGATCGGCCACTTGAGAAAGGCGATAATGTGTTTCAGCCTGGGGCTAGGATGACGACATTCAGGTTTTTCCCGGGCTCTGAGCGCCTATGGACGACGTAGGAAGTGTCACGTTAGAGCAGAGATCCTTTGTAAAAGATAGAGATGGCAAAGAAGTTCCAGAAATGGTCAGACAGGCCACTTCCTGTAAAGGAATCTCGCAGGTTTTGACCTGCCATTTGAGTTCTGTTATACTCACAGACACCATTCAAACAGTTTTAGAAACTTTAGGGTGTTTTCTATCCATATATAATAAGTATATGCATATTCTAGTTACTGGGTAGGATTAGTAACCAGATTAAATCGGGTACGTTTTTTTATCCAGCCGTGAAAATACTGCCCCCTAGCCATAAGAGGTTAACAACCCTCCAGACGAGCTTCAATGCCATGTAACTCTCCTTCCGTGGCCTCCAACTGCTCCTAAATACAAGTAAAACTAAATGCATGCTCTTCAACCGATTCGCTGCCTGCACCTGCCTGCCTGTCCAGCATCACTACTCTGGACGGTTCTGACTTAGAATATGTGGACAACTACAAATACCTAGGTGGCTGGTTAGACTGTAAACTCTCCTTCCAGACTCACATCAAATATCTCCAATCCAAAGTTAAATCTAGAATTGGCTTCCTATTTCGCAACAAAGCATCCTTCACTCATGCTGCCAAACATACCCTCGTAAAATTGACCATCCTACCGATCCTCGACTTCGGTGACGTCATTTACAAAATAGCCTCCAATACCCTACTCAACAAACTGGATGCAGTCTATCACAGTGCCATCCGTTTTGTCACCAAAGCCCCATATACTACCCACCACTGCGACCTGTACGCTCTCGTTGGCTGGCCCTCGCTTCATATTCGCCGCCAAGCCCACTGGCTCCAGGTCATCTACATGACCCTGCTAGGTAAAGTCCCCCCTTATCTCCGCTCACTGGTCACCATAGCAGCACCCACCTGTAGCACGCGCTCCAGCTGGTATATCTCTCTGGTCACCACCAAAGCCAATTCCTCCTTTGGTCGTCTCTCCTTCCAGTTCTCTGCTGCCAATGAACTACAAAAATCTCTGAAACTAGAAACACTTATTCCCCTCACTAGCTTTAAGCACCAGCTGTCAGAGCAGCTCACAGATCACTGCACCTGTACATAGCCCATCTATAATTTAGCCCAGACAACTACCCCTTCCCCTACTGTATTTATTTATTTTGCTCCTTTGCACCCCATTATCTCTATTTCTACTTTGCACTTTCTTCTACTACAAATGTACCATTCCAGTGTTTTACTTGCTATATTGTATTTACTTGCCACCATGGCCTTTTTTTTGCCTTTACCTCCCTTATATCACCTCATTTCCTCACATTGTATATAGACTTATTTTTCTACTGTATTATTGATTGTATGTTTGTTTTACTCCATGTGTAACTCTGTGTTGTTGTATGTTGTCGAACTGCTTTGCTTTATCTTGGCCAGGTCGCAATTGTAAATGAGAACTTGTTCTCAACTTGACTACCTGGTTAAATAAAGGTGAAATAAATAAAAAAAGGTTATCAAAATGACGAAAACAGTGGGTGTCACGTCCTGAACAGTATAGGGGTTATTTGTTATTGTAGTTTGGTCAGGACGTGGCAGGGAGTGTTTTGTGTATGTGTTTATATAGAGGGGTATTTGATTTATTAGTCCGGGGTTTGTTAGTCTATGTTCTATGTTAGTATTTTTCTATGTTCTATCTAGTCTATTGTATTTCTATGTTTAGTTAATTGGGGTTGGACCTTCAATTGGAGGCAGCTGGTTATTGTTGCCTCTGATTGAGGGTCCTATAATTAGGAGTTTGTTTTTCATTGTGCTGTGTATAGCTTTGTGCCTTACCGGCCTGTTATTCGTCGTTGTGTTTTGTATACGTGTTTGTTTTGGGTTTTCCCTTCTTTGTCCGTAATAAAGAAGATCAGTGTACATATTCCCGCTGCATTTTGGTCTTTACCCTACGACACCCGTGACAGTAGGACATTTTAGTCAACTAAATTCCATTTAATATTTGTCACATTTTAGTTACATCACATTTGTATTGCCTCATGGACCTATAGTAAATATAAATCACTGACTTCCATGTGCACAAACTTACATATCATTGTCCTACCAACACATTTTTCTGCATAACATCATATCCTCTTTCCAAACATATTTAAGAGTAAATGTAAGAATAATTTTGTCTATCTAGATATTGTACTTTACATACAAAATGCACAGAGAGAAGCACAATAACCAGATGGTGCTCCAAAGTGTTGGCAAAGTAGTATGGGTTGCAGCTCCGGTCACATCATTACCATTGTTATCAACTTTCCACAGACGCCACAGCCACGTTGATGTCCAAAAGTAGAATGGGGGCTAATGACTGTTTCGTTCGGCATTGAGGAGTACATCACATCAGTCACTGGCTTTATCAATAAGTGCATCGAGGACGTCGTCCCCACAGTGGCTGTACGTATATACCCCAACCAGAAGCTATGGATTACAGGCAACATTCGCACTGAGCTAAAGGGTAGAGCTGCCACTTTCAAGGTGCGGGACTCTAATCCGGAAGCTTACAAGAAATCCTGCTATGCCCTGCGATGAACCATCAAACAGGCAAAGCGTCAATACAGGGCTAAGATTGAATCATACTACACCGGCTCCGACGCTCGTGTTATATGGCAGGGTTTGCAAACTATTACATACTACAAAGGGAAGCAAAGCCGCGAGCTGCCCAGTGACACGAACCTACCAGACGAGCTAAATCACTTCTATGCTCGCATCGAGGCAAGCAACACTGAGGCATGCATGAGAGCATCAGCTGTTTCGGACAATTGTGTGATCATGCTCTCCGTAGCCGACCTGAGTAAGACCTTTAAACAGGCCAACATTTACAAGGCTGCGGGGCCAGACGGATTACCAGGACGTGTGCTCTGGGCATGTGCTGACCAACTGGCAAGTGTCTTCACTGACATTTTCAACATGTCCCTGATTGAGTTGGTAATACCAACATGTTTCAAGCAGACCACCATAGTGCCTGTGCCCAAGAACACAAAGCAACCTGCCTAAATGACTACAGACCCGTAGCACTCACGTCCGTAGCCATGAAGCGCTTTGAAAGGTTGGTAATGGCTCACATCAACACCATTATCCCAGAAACCCTAGACCCACTCCAATTGGCATACCGCCCAAACAGATCCACAGATGATGCAATCTCTATTGCACTCCACACTGCCCTTTCCCACCTGGACAAAAGGAACACTTATGTGAGAATGCTATTCATTGACTCCAGCTCAGCGTTCAACACCATATAGTACCCTCAAAGCTCATCACTAAGCTAAGGATCCTGGGATTAAACACCTCCCTCTGCAACTGGATCCTGGACTTCCTGACGGGCCGCCCCCAGGTGGTGAGGGTAGGTAGCAACACATCTGCCACGCTGATCCTCAACATTGGAGCTCCACAGGGGTGCGTGCCCAGTCCCCTCCTGTACTCCCACGACTGCATGGCCAGGCACAACTCCAACACCATCATTAAGTTTGCAGATGACACATCAGTGGTAGGCCTGATCACCAACAACGACGAGACAGCCTATAGGGAGGAGGTCAGAGACCTGGCCGGGTGGTGCCAGAATAACAACCTATCCCTTAACGTAACAAAGACTAAGGAGATGATTGTGGACTACAGGAAAAGGAGGACCGAGCACGCCCCCGTTCTCATCGACGGGGCTGTAGTGGAGCAGGTTGAGAGCTTCAAGTTCCTTGGTGTCCACATCAACAACAAACTAGAATGGTCCAAACACACCAAGACAGTCGTGAAGAGGGTACGACAAAGCCTAATATCCTTCAGGAAACTAAAAAGATTTGGCATGGGTCCTGAGATCCTCAAAAGGTTCTACAGCTGCAACATCGAGAGCATCCTCACTGGTTGCATCACTGCCTGGTATGGCAATTGCTCGGCCTCTGACCGCAAGGCACTACAGAGGGTAGTGCGTATGGCCCAGTACATCACTGGGGCTAAGCTGCCTGCCATCCAGGACCTCTACACCAGGCGGTGTCAGAGGAAGGCCCTAAAAATTGTCAAAGACCCCACTCACCCCAGTCATAGACTGTTCTCCCTACTACCGCATGGCAAGCAGTACCGGAGTGCCAAGTCTAGGCCAAAAAGGCTTCTCAACAGTTTTTACCCCCAAGCCATAAGACTCCTGAACAGGTAATCAAATGGCTACCTGGACTATTTGCATTGTGTGCCCCCCCCCCCCAACCACCCCTCCAACCCCTCTTTTTACACTGCTGCTACTCTCTGTTTATCATATTTGCATAGTCACTTTAACTATACATTCATGTACATACTACCTCAATTGGGCTGACCAACCAGTGCTCCCACACATTGGCTAACCAGGCTATCTGCATTGTGTCCCGCCACCCGCCAACCCCTCTTTTACACTACTGCTACTCTCTGTTCATCTTATATGCATAGTCACTTTAACCATATCTACATGTACATACTATCTCAATCAGCCTGTATGTAGCCTCTTTACTTTTATAGCCTCGCTACTGTATATAGCCTGTCTTTTTACTGTTGTTTTATTTCTTTACTTACCTATTGTTCACCTAACACCTTTTTTGCACTATTGGTTAGAGCCTGTAAGTAAGCATTTCACTGTAAGGTCTACACATGTTGTATTCGGCGCACGTGACAAATAAACTTTGATTTGATGCAATCAAGTCAGTTAACCTCGAGCCCGAATCGAATCCCAAGTCCCCTGTGCTCGAGTCCGAGTCCAAGTCTGAATCACCATTGGTCGAGTCACAAGTCGAGTCACTAGTCCCTATGGCTGAAGTCCGAGTCCCAGTGCTCGAGTCCTGGTCCAAGTGCTCAAGTCGGAATCACCGGCTCCACATTAACTCAAAATAAAGTTCAGATACAGCATAGTGACGAAGAATTTAGTCAATAAATTGTTTTATTTTAATTATTTAATTTTACATTTTTATTAGGGGTGGATCAGCTTAATATTGCGGAAAGAATATTGCTTCCATCAATGTAATTGTCTGCATCATTTCCAATCCCCCATATATTTTTGGGGTAAATATATATATCCATACACGCATGCATACATATACACATATCTATATAGAAAGACATATACCTTTATTATTGTTCCCCGCAAACCCTACCACCGATCCCCCAATTGGAGTAAACTAATAAACACTTAGGCTTTTACCTTCAATTTATTCATCTCATACACATTTTACAGACACAGTCTATTTTACAATAGTTATTTTTTGTTTGTTTTTAGTCCTTCCTCTATTTCTGATGTCCATCCAGTTTGATTTCTATTTGTAACTGTGCTATATCACATAAGTTCTGAACCTGTAACGGGTGTCGTAAGGATCAGACCAAAACACAGTGGGAACCTGTATACTCATCATCTTTTTAATGTTGAAGAAGGAAAACAAACAAATCACGTATACAAAAACAATAAACGACACTAAACAGCCATGTCGTGTGTACAGACACAAAACAGGAGACAACTACCCACAAATCCCATTACAAAAACACCTCTATACATAGGACCTTCAATCAGAAGCAACGAGGAGCAGCTGCTTCCAATTGAAAGTCAACCCCATTAACTAAACATAGAAATAGAAAGACTAGAACTGACATAGAAATACACTTACATAGCCCAACAAACCCCGAACCACATAAAACAAACACCCCCTGCCACGTCCTGACCAAACTACAATAACAAATAACCCTTTTACTGGTCAGGACGTGACAGAACCTATATACATTTTACAGACCCCGTATGTTTTACATTGTTTATCTTGTTATTAGTCCCACCCTTCAGCTCCATTCAATAAATTGTTTGCTATCCCTTTTCCTTTCTTTCTGTGCCACCAAATGTTTGCATATAGGCTACTGGTAATGTTACCAAGGCCACACTCAGTTTAAAAACTTTTTGAATGTTTTGAATTCGATGACAAGAGCCGACATTATTCCTTATTCAACATGTCAGAGGCATGTTTATTCTTCATAGCATATTTCTATCTGAACGTTCCAAAATGTTGCGTCCTGCTGAATAGCTACCTAATGAGGTAACTTGACTGAACAAGGTGTAGGTTGACAAATGGTTAACGGTCCGGACCGCAAATAGCCTAGTTTTAGAACAGCCAGCGCAATACTGTATGTTTTATGAATGTAAAATGCAGCCCGTCAAAGCATAATAGAAAGAAAAAAACATAGCGCTGCTTGTGTGGGTCATGTCTTTTGAACTAGAATCAAGCCATTTTCTTGAGGAAAAGAGGGAGACTTGGGTACGTTGGCTACAGAACCTATAAATGAAATCCAGTGGGGAAAGTGGGAGGGTTGAACAAGACTACAAATTCAAAAACGGACCACTTTTCTATAGCCTACTCAATGAAGAGAAAAACATAGCTAGACTGTTGTTGAACTATATTTTTTTATTTCTTAAAGCAGCTTGTGTTTCTTAACCAGGCAAAGTGTAGCTAACTAGAAGGCTGGTGGTGACTGGTTAGCTAAAGCAAGTCGCCTGTGTGATGTGTATAATCGGAGGCGGATCCGGAGCCAGAGCTGAGCCTGTCTACCTACACTCCTTGCTTGCTCCCCCGCAGCTCACCAGTTTATATAGGCTGTGTTTTCCGGTGTGACATGTCCTTCCCACTGCTGAACAGAACTGTACATCTGTGCTGCTAATATTAATTTTGCTAATCACTGAAAATCTCTCAATCTCTTCAAAAACTCTTGTCCAGTCACCTTAAAATATTTTTTGTTAAGTTATAATAATTTCTGGATCTGTGTAGTCAGTTATAGTCTCGTCAATTGCCACTGAAAAATAGGTGTTTGACAAATTGTCACGTCCTGACCATAGAAAGCTGTTTTTTTCTATGGTAGAGTAGGTCAGGGCGTGACAGGGGGGTTTTCTAGTTTAGTTTTTCTATGTTGTTATGTTCTAGTTTTGTATTTCTATGTTGGCTTTTGTTTGGGATGATCTCCAATTACAGGCAGCTGGTCCTCGTTGTCTCTAATTGGAGATCATACTTAAGTAGGTGTTTTTCCCACCTGGGTTTGTGGGAGATTGTCTTTGAGTTAGTGTATGTTTCACCGCTGTGTCACGGTTTGTTGTTTCTTTATTCAGTTTATTTATATGTATTGCATAGTTTCACAGTTCAATAAAAATGTGGAACGATAATCACGCTGCACTTTGGTCCGCTCCTTCCTACAACAACCATGACACAAATGTTTTAGTCACTATTTTTGTTGACGAACTTAACACTGCACGAACAATGCCAACATCGCAGGACAGAACTGATTCAAACAAAGATGCCTGGAACTTCATGGCTCCACTAATCATAGCCAAAGTAGGCTCCATGCTGACTAGAAACCTAAAAACCTGAAGATTTAGACAGAAAAAAAGTAGTTATTTCTTTCACACACTTATCACATTAGGTGCTAATACTTTATAATAACAGCTTAAGATTTCTAGTCATACCATCTGCTTTGACATCCTAAGGTAGATTTATGTAGAGTACAAGTTATCAGTTGCAGTGTGCCCCCAATGCACAATGTATGAAGTACATTATTAATTTTTTTACCCCATTTTTCTCCCTAGTTGGTAGTTACAGTCTTGTCTCATCACTGCAACTCCCGTACGGACTCTGGAGAGGCAAAGGTTGAGAGCCGTGCGTCCTCCGAAACACAACCCAACCAAGCCGCACTGCTTCTTGACACAATGCCCACTTTTAACCTGGAAGCCAGCCGCACCAATGTGTCAGAGGAAACAATGTGCACCTGGTTACCATGTCCGTGTGCACTGTGCCAGGCCCACCACAGGAGTCGCTAGTGCACGATGGGACAAGGACATCCCTGCCAGCCAAACCCTCCTGTAACCTGGACGACGCTGGGCCAATTGTGCGCCACCCCATGGGTCTCCCGGTTGCGGCCGGCTGCGACACAGCCTGGGATCAAACCCAAGGCTATGGTGGCGCAGCTAGCACTGCGGTGCAGTGCCTTAGGCCACTGCACCACTCGGGAGGCCCACATGAAGTACATTATTTAACTCAAAAACATTCTTGTGAGAACACAGCTGTGTGGATATTAAGCACATTGCTTCTCTTTACAACAGGAGTATAGCCTACCTGGCTGGCATGGAAATGAACCATGGGAAAAGCGTCCTCCATTTGCTATTAAAGTGCATAGATTACTTATTTTTTTCCGCTGCCCGTTTCGAGACTGGAACATTATCATGCACCTTTCTAAATCAAAACAAATTTCACACACGTATTATATATATATATATATATATGTGTGTATAAGATTAAATCAAGAATAGTTTGATGGGTGACAATATTAGCCTATCACTTGTGAATGATGCCCAGCTTAAGGCATGCATAATCGCATTTGTGGTCACTTTTTAGAATGGTGTTTTCCTCCTAATGGAGCATTCGGCTTATGGCCTACTGCTGTGTGCACATTGCTGCGCTTATGATGTGAAGAACTAGTCTAATAATTTAAAAATGTTTCAAGCTAAACGTTCTCAACTGTTGCGTCAGGCTCATTGCTTAAAACAGCTTTTTTATGCTAGTGGTTGTATTAATTTGGGATCTATCGCATCCCACAACTGTCCCAGACTATGTTTGAAATATTTATTTCTCCCACATAATAGAATAGGTCGAATTTTGTATTATGGGGGATAGTAGATTGACATAGGCTAATGCTTTAGCTGTTCGTTAGGCCTACTCATCTTCTTGGCTGACGAAAAGTAAATATGGACAGTTCTTCCAATACCTTCAATATGCACCTCGGAATTGGATAAGGACACGCGCTGTTGCGTCCCCAATGTGGCTTCCACACATCCTAGCTTCCACTGATGCAGACCTTTGGAACATCTACACTTTAAGAAGTCTAATAAATCCATGTAATATAGCCTACACCTTCACAATAAATCCATTATGTATTCTAGAGCGGTCTAAAGAAGCATGATATGAAGAAAATGTAGTCTATTTCAGAAGAACAGAATAGCATACTCTGAGTTGTCCTTATGTTAGGTCCTGATCTGGCTGTGCTAAATGGCTGTGGGCTACACTAGTTCATTTAGCAGACAATATTTACTTAGAATTCCATTGCATTATTTTATTGTATGAAGAATATAATTGAACAAAACTGAATAAAATTGAAATAATATTTTCTCCAAATGATTTGAGGGAGTGTGCACATGCGGCTATTCTGTGTTTAGCGGTTAAAACTTCTCAGGGCTACGTGGGACGCTACAAAACAGCAAAAATCTCATAATTTCATTTTCTCAAACAATCAACTATTTTACACCATTTTAAAGATAAGACTCTCGTTAATCTAACCACATTGTCCGATTTCAAAAAGGCTTTACGGCGAAAGCATAAAATTAGATTATGTTAGGACATAAACTTCACAAGAAAACCCACAGCCATTTTCCAAGCAAGGACATGCATCACAAAAACCAAAAGTACAGCTAAAATATTCACTAACCTTTGATGATCTTCATCAGATGGCACTCATAGGACTTCATGTTATACAATACATGTATGTTTTGCTCGATAAAGTTCATATTTATATCCAAAAACATAATTTCACATTGGCGCGTGATGTTCAGACAATGTATTCCCACCAAAATGTCCGGTGAATGAGCACATCAATTTACAAAAATACTCATCATAAACGTTGATAAAATTTACAACAGTTATTGAAAGAATTATAGATACACTACTCCTTGATGCAACCGCTTTGTCAGATTTCAAAATAACTTTACGGAGAAAGCACATTGTTCAACATTCTGAGTACATAGCTCAGCCATCGAAGCAAGCTATACAGGTACCCGCCAAGTTCTGGCATCAACAAAACTCTGAATTAGTATTATAAATATTCTCTTACCTTTGCTGATCTTCATCAGAATGCACTCCGAGGACTCCATATTTATGTCCAAATACCTCCATTTTGTTCGTGCGTTCAGATCACTATCCAAAGTCATAACGCGCGAGCACAGTACCAGAGACGAAAAGTCAAATAGTTCCATTACCATTCGTAGAAACATGTCAAATGTTGTTTATAATCAATCCTTAGGGTATTTTTAACATAAAACGTCGATAATATTCCAACCGGATAATAGCATATTCATTCAAGAAGAAAAAGGAGGGGTGCGCTGGCGGGCTCGCGCATCACCAAGTCCTTTGTCCATAGGCAGTCCACTCATTGACTGAGCTCCTATTTTCTGCCCAGTAACAGGAGAAGGATGAAACACGTTTCTAAAGGCTGTTGACATCCAATGGAAGCCTTAGGAATTGCAATGTGACCCCACAGACACTGTAGTTTCGATAGGGATTCAAAAGAAGAACTACAATTCTCAGATTTTCCACTTCCTGCATGGAATCTTCTCAGGTTTTGGCCTGCCATATGAGTTCTGTTATACTCACAGACACCATTCAAACAGTTTTAGAAACTTTAGAGTGTTCTCTATCCAAATCTACTAATTGTATGCATATTCTAGTTACTGGGCAGGAGTAGTAACCAGATTAAATCGGGTACGTTTTTTATCCGGCCGTGCAAATACTGCCCCCTATCCATAACAAGTTAAGATGATTGTTTGAAGAACTTCTTATTTAACCTTTATTTAACCAGGTAGGCTAGTTGAGAACAAGTTCTCATTTGCAACTGCGACCTGGCCAAGATAAAGCAAAGCAGTTTGACACATACAACAACACAGAGTTACAGGTGGAATAAACAATGATCAAGTCTCTCTCAGTACTGAATTTTCACGACAGTTGTCACACAGGAAAAATAATTTACTTAGCTAGTGACTGTATTTTTCATCTGTCCTCTTCATGCTGGCATCGGCTGTAGCTGCGCTTCTAGCTAAATCCAACGCTTTGTTTAGAATCCTCTTCACAATATTCCAGTTGAAACATGTGTTGTTGAATGTCACCATGTAGCTAAAAATAAAATGTCCCATTGTGGAATTCGTGTTGATGAGAGAAATCACCTGAAGCCATTGTGTTCTGGTCAGTTCTTTCAGTTTGCCCAAAGGATTGTGTTAGTGTCCGCCTCCCTTTCAAAAAAGCCTGCCTTGTGGGAGGGACGGGGCCAGAGCTCGAACCAGCACCCCCAACAAGTTGTAGTCTTTCAGGGACTGGAAAAATGTTGACAGCTTGCATATTTAGCAATGAATCTGCTCATAGGAACATCGCTGAAAGACGGCCAATGGCTATATCAAACAACAACAAAAAATTGTGCGATCAGTTTCATATAGAGCCTTCCCGAAATGACCCAAATAGTACTACATTTATTTTCATATCCCCCCAAAATTTGACAGATTGCATATTTAGCAATGAATCTGCTGATAGGAACATCAATATAGTCAGTAGGTGTCTTTCAGCGATGTTCCTATCAACAGATTCATTGCTAAATGCGCAAGCTGTCAAATTTTACAATGGATGCCGTCATAGGATGTATTGCTCAGAGTGCGAAGCCCAGACCTGCCTTCCTCCTGGGCAATTATGTGACCTAGAAATGCCTGGGACATGATGAAAACAAGCCTAGATTCCCCCAGGGCGAAATTACCCTGTAAGAGAAATCCCATGCAGCCTTGTTTACAAGTCGTAACACTAGAATGTGATGTAGCTTACACCTTGATAAGACTGATACAAATCCTTTTTCTTTAATGATTTTCAAATTGAGTGTCATTATTTCTATAGATTTTGACAGCTCTAATGCAGTTGACAGCTCTAACAGTATCATGTGTTTACGCTTTATATGACTGAATCTAGGCCTTAAGCACATTTTTACTCCTGAATTTATTTACACTACCGGTCAAAAGTTTTAAAACACCTACTCTTTCAAGGGTTTTTATTTTTTTTAAATTCTACATTGTAGAATAAATGTGAAGACATCACAACTATTAAATAACACATAAGGAATCCTGTAGTAAACAAATCAATATATTTGAGATTCTTCAAATAGCCACCCTTTGCTTTGATGACAGCTTTGCACACTCTTGGCATTCTCTCAACCAGCTTCACCTGGAATTCTTTACCAACGGTCTTGAAGGAGTTTCCACATATGCTGAGCACTTGTTGGGTGCTTTTCCTTCACTCTGCGATCCGAATCATCTTAACTTGGTTGAGGTTGGGGGATTGTGGAGGCTAGGTCATCTGATGCAGCACTCCATTACTCTCCTACTTGGTAAAATAGCCCTTACACAGCCTGGAGGTGTGTTGGGTCATTGTCCTGTTGAAAAACAAATGGTAGTCCCACTAAGCCCAAACCAGATGGGATGGCGTATCGCTGCAGAATTCTGTGGTAGCCGTGCTGGTTAAGTGTGCCTTGAATTCTAAATAAATCAGTGTCACCAGCAAAGCACCCCCACACCATAACATAGCTTTATGTTTGGGAAATACACGTGGAGATAATCTGTTCACCCACACCGTGTCTCAAAAAGACACGTGGTTGGAACCAAAAATCTCCAATTTGACTCCAGACCAAAGGACAAATTTCCACCTGTCTAATGTCCATTGCTTGTGTTTCTTGGCCCAAGCAAGTCTCTTCTTCTTATTGGTGTTTAGTAGTGGTTTCTTTGCAGCAATTTGACCATGAAGGCTTGATTCACACAGTCTCCTCTGAACAGTTGATCTTGAAATGTCTTACTTGACATTTCAACTAAGCATTTATTTGGGCTGCAATTTCTGAGGCTGGTAACTCTAATGAACTCTGGTTCTTCTATTCCTGTGGCGGTCCTCATGAGAGCAAGTATGATCATAGCGCTTGATGCTTTTTACGACTGCACTTGACATTTTTCTTAATGTCTTAAAGTAATGATGACTGTCATTTCTCTTTGCTTATTTGAGCTGTTCTTGCCATAATATGGACTTGGTCTTTTACCAAATAGGGCTATCTTCTGTATACCACCCCTACCTTGTCACAACACAACTGATTGGCTCAAACGCATTAGGGGAAAGGAAAGAAATTCCATGAATTAACTTTTAACAAGGAACACCTGTTAATTGAAATGCATTCCAGGTGACTAACTCATGAAGCTGGTTGAGAGAATGCCAAGAGTGTGCAAAGCTGTCATTAAGGTAAAGGGCGGCTATTTGAAAATCTCAAATCTAAAATATATTTTGATTTGTTTAACACTTTTTTTGGTTACTACATGATTCCATATGTGTTATTTCATGGTTTTGATGTCTTTACTATTATTCTACAATTTAGAAAAAAGTTAAATAAAAACCCTTGAATGAGTAGGTATTCTAAAACTTTTGACCGGTAGTGTAGGCTTGCCATAACAAAGGGTGTGAATACAGTGGCTTGCAAAAGTATTCACCCCCTTGGCATTTTTCCTATTTTGTTGCCTTACAACCTAGAATTAAAATAGATTTTGGGAGGGGTTGTATCATTTGTTTTACACAACATGCCTAACACTTTGAAGATTCAAAATATTTTTTTTATTGTGAAACAAACAAGAAATAACTATTTACCCCCCTAAAGTCAATACTTTGTAGAGCCACCTTTTGCAGCAATTACAGCTGCAAGTCTCTTGGGGTATGTCTTAAGCATATCTAGCCACTGGGATTTTTACCCATTCTTCAAGGCAAAACTGCTCCAGCTCCTTCAAGTTGGATGGGTTCCGCTGACGTACAGCAATCTTTAAGTCATAGCACAGATTCTCAATTGGATCGAGGTCTGGGCTTTGACTAGGCCATTCCAAGACATTTAAATGTTTCCCCTTAAACCACTCGAGTGTTGCTTTAGCAGTATGCTTAGGGTCATTGTACTGCTGGAAGGTGAACCTCTGTCCCAGTCTCAAATCTCTGGAAGACTGAAACCGGTTTCCCTCAAGAATTTCCCTGTATTTAACTCCATCCATCATTCCTGACCAGTTTCCCAGTCCCTGCCGATGAAAAACATCCCCACAGCATGATGCTGCCACCACCACGCTTCACTGTGGGGATGTTGTTATCGGGGTGATGAGAGGTATTGGGTTTGTGCCAGACATAGCGTTTTCCTTGATGGCCAAAAAGCAAAATTTTAGTCTCATCTGACCAGAGTACCTTCTTCCATATGTTTTGGGAGTCTCCCACATTCCTCTTGGCGAGCACCAAACATGTTTGCTTATTTTTTTTCTGGCCATTCTTCCATAAAGCCCAGCTCTGTGGAGTGTACAGCTTAAAGTTGTCCTATGGACAGATTCTCCAATCTACGCTGTGGAGCTTTGCAGCTCCTTCAGGGTCATCTTTGGTCTCTCCGTGAGTTTTGGTGGGCGGCCCTCTCTTGGCAGTTTTGTTGTGGTGCCATTTTCTTACCATTTTTTAATAATGGATTTAATGGTGCTCCATGGGATGTTCAAAGTTTCTGATATTTTTTATAACCCAACCCTAATCTGTACTTCTCCACAACTTTGTCCCTGACCTGTTTTGAGAGCTCCTTGGTCTTCATACTGCTGCTTGCTTGGCGGTGCCCCTTGCTTAGTGGTGTTGCAGAATCTGGGGCCTTTCAGAACAGGTGTACAGTGTATATATACTGAGATCATGTGACACTTAGATTGCACACAGGTGGACTTTCTTTAGCTAATTATGTGACTTCTGAAGGTAATTGGTTGCACCAGATCTTATTTAGGGGCTTCATAGCAAAGGGGGTGAATACATATGCACGCACCACTTATCCATTTTATTTTTATAATTTTTTGAAACAAGTTATTTTTTCACTTCACCAATTTGGACTATTTTGCGTATGTCCATTACATGAAATCCAAATAAAAATAAATGTAAATTACAGGTTGTAATGCAACAAAAAAAAAACAGGAAAAATGCCAAGGGGGGTGAATACTTTTGCAAGGCACTGTACTTACAGTGCGTTTGGAAAGTATTCAGACCCCTTGAATTTTTCAACATTTTGTTACGTTACAGACTTAATCTAAAATGGATTAAATAAAAAATCCACAGCAATCTACACACGATACCCCATAATGACAAAGCAAAAACATGTTTTTAGAACTTTTTGCAAATGTATTCTTAATAAAAAAAACATAACTTATTTACATAAGTATTCAGATCCTTTTCTATGAGACTACAAATTGAGCTCCGGTGCATCCTGTTTACATTGATCATCCTTGAGATGTTTCTACAACTTGATTGGAGTCCACCAGTGTTAAATTCAATTGATTTGACATGATTTGGATAGGCACACACCGGTCTATATAAGGTCCCACAGTTGACAGTGCATGTCAGAGCAAAAACCAAGTCATGAGGTGGAAGGAATTGTCCATAGAGCTCTGAGACAGGATCGTGTCAAGGCACAGATCTGGGGAAGCGTACCAAATAATGCCTGCAGCATTAAAGGTCCCCAATAACAGCGACTTCCATCATTCTTCAATGGAAGAAGTTTGGAACCACCAAGACTCTTCCTAAAGCTGGCCACCCAGCCAAACTGATCAATCAGGGGAGAAGGGCCATGGTCAGGGAGGTGACCAAGAAACCAATGGTCAGAGTTCTAGAGTTCCTTGGTGGAGATGAGAGAACCTTCCAGAAGGACAACCATCTCTGCAGCACTCTACCAAACAGGCCTTTATCGTAGTAGAGTGGCCAGACGGAAGCCACTTCTCAGTAAAAGGCACATGACAGCCCACTTGGAGTTTTCCAAAAGGCACCGAAAGAGTCTAATATCATGAGAACCAAGATTATCTGCTCTGATGAAACCAAGATTCAACTCTTCGGCCTGAATACCAATGTAATGTATGAAGGAAACCTGCCACCATCCCTACGGTGAAGCATGGTGGTGGCAGCATCATGTTGTAGTGTTGATTTTCAGCGGCAGGGACTGACTAGTCTGGATCGAGGCAAAGATGAACGGAGCAAAGTACAGAAAAATCCTTGATGATAACTTGCTCCAGAGCGCACAGGACCTCAGACTGGGGCGAAGGTTCACCTTCCAACAGGACAACAATCCTAAGTACACAGCCAAGACAATGCAGGAGTAGCTTCGGGACAAGTATCTGAATGTCATTTAGTGGCCCAGCCAGAGCCGGTCTTGAACCCAATCGAATATCTCTGGAGAGACCTGAAAATAGCTGCGCAGCAATGCTCCCCAGCCAACCTGACAGAGCTTGAGAGGATCTGCAGAGAAGAATGGGAGAAACTCCCCAAAAACAGGGGTGCCAAACTTGTTGCGTCATACCCAAGGAGACTCAAGGATGTAATTGCTGCCAAAGGTTCTTCAACAAAGTACTGAGTAAAAGGTCTGAATACTTATGTAAATGTAATATGTTTTTTATTTGTAATAAATTAGGAACTAAACCTGATTTTGCTTTGTCATTATGGGGTATTGTGTGTAGATTGAGGGGAAAAAACGATCTATTTTATAATAAGGCTGCAACCTAACAAACTGTGGAAAAAGTCAAGAGGTCCTAACACTTTCCCCTGGCACTGCTAGTGCTTTAATGTGTTTGGACCCCAGGAAGAATAGCTGCTGCCTTGACAGCAGCTGATGGGGATCCCTAATAAAAAAATGTATAAATAGATATTCAAATTAAATTATTTAAAACAATAGATATTTGATAAGGTCAGCCTTATTTTGAGAGCCTAGTTTTACCTTAATACAGTGTTCTGAAACTCATGGTTTACAGGCCACATCAGGCCTACAAGTCACATTGTCCTGGCTTGCAAAGTGATGTGTACATTTCTATTGGAATCCAGCCAGTGGGGATATCCAACATTTTGTATTTTTATTAACCCACAACGTGCATTCAGAATGGCTGGGAAGACTAAGATATGAGACTACCTAAGCATCTAAACTGGAACAACCATTTCAGTAATGGGTGCAATATATCCAAGTTAAAGATTAGGATTTGTTTCGGGAAATGTATTTATTTATACACTGTGTACAAAACATTATAAACACCTTCTCTTTCCATGTCAGACTGACCAGGTGAATCCAGGTGAAAGCCATTATCCCTTATTGATGTCACTTGTTAAATACACTTCAAACAGTGTAGATGAAGGGGAGGAGACAGGTTAAAGAAGGATTTTTAAGCCTTGAGAATTGAGACATGGATTGTGTATGTATGCCATTCAGAGGGTGAATGGGCAAGACAGAAGATTTCTAAGTGCCCTTGAACGTAGTATGGCAGTAGGTGCCAGGCACACCAGTGTGTCATGAATAGCAATGCTGCTGAGTGTTTCACGCTCAACGGTTTCCCGTGTGTATCAAGAATGGTCACCACCCAAAGGACATCCAGCCTACTTTACACAACTGTGGGAAGCATTGGAGTCAACATGGGCAAGCCTCCCTGTGGAACGCTTTTGACACCTTGTAGAGTCCATGCCTGACGAATTGAGACTGTTCTGAGAGCAAAAGGGGAGACTCAATATTAGGATACATTCAGTGTACTTGAATAGCATAAGATGAATGAATCAAACACTGCAATAGAGCATGCTGGGAAATATGATAATGATGGGCGTGGTTTTAGTTCAACACTGGTTATTAACAACAGGGTTATTTTATGCCACTGAGTGTTTATTTAACTTCTGAATTAACATTAGAAATGTCACACTGAAAAATCAACACTAGTTTTAACACTGGCCAATTTACTGTGTATTAAATGTGAATGTCATGCATACTCTGACTCTTTGGCCGTAAAAAGAATGCCTTCAAATGTGAATGGGGTATCAACAGAACAGTTTTACAGCACAAGAGAGTATTTCCAATCCCCATAACCACAGAATTGGGTCCAGACTTATGAGCGACACAGTAACACTAAGCACAGCTGTCATTTTATGTCGCCATTAGAAGCTAGGAAGCGGGGGCTTGAATATGGCTTCATGTTACTGTTTTTGAGTTCCAAATGTTACCCTATTCCCTACATAGTGCACTACTTGGGCCCTGATCAAAAGTAGCGCACAATATAGTGAATGGGGTGCCATTTGGAACGTGCCCTCAATATCATTAAGGACTATAGGGGCTCTCTCCTCTTCTTTCCCGGCTACTCATATGTCATATGGCGGAGGTGATATTCTAACGAGGTCGTTAGCGAGGGTTTTGCAATGCATTGTTCGTTATCGGTGTGAGACAAGGCTGAGGCATCGCACATACACACACACACACACACACACACACACACAAGGAATGAGGCATTAATAAAGCTGCCAGCTGTAGAGTTAATTTATTCACAGATTATTTCTGTCCTTCATTCACTGTCTCATATTTGCAAACACTCCCCTTCATTCGTTCTGTGAGTGCCATTAATGATCTGGGTGAGGCTTGTGCTCATGAAGCTTGTGTACACCTTTCCACCTCTCTCTCTGTCTCTGCTCTCCACCACTCTCACGGTCTGCCTGTCTCAACCTCCATCTCTCACTCTCAATCACCACATCTCTCTTTCTCATCAGTCTTCTCTTTCTAAATTTTCCCTCATTCACTCTCACAGCCTGTTGCTGTTTCCCAGGGCCTGCGCCAGAACAAACCAGTTGGATGGGAATTTGAAATCCATAGGGGGACACGTTTTTTTCACGGGACATCATGTGTTTTTCTGTCGGCGCGCAAATTATCTATATTTAAATAGTTTATTTGAATGGGCAAGGAGGTACGGTAGGGCGGGCCCCTAAGGCCCACCTCTACCCTTCCCAAAATGTTATTCACTGGTATAAATATCCTGTAATTGACCTGCTGTGTCCTTCTGTCAGACGTAATATATATATATTTTTTCTTTTTTTCTCAGGCTGGCTTATCTGCTTTTGGACGTGTATGGGATCTGATGAATAAGGAAACATGGGAAAGTTTTTTTAGGGAGCTGAGGAATTGAAGGGCATGTATTTGCATGAGACAGGAGTTTAAAACACAGAGTTGTGGAGAAACTATGTAGGGAGGCAGAAAGTGCTGATCCTACTAGTTTCGTCTACAGGAACACAGCAACAGACAGGGTGTAAATGCAATTATGGCTCTCCAATAGGATGTGATTCATACACAGTAACCTATGTGTTTTCACATAACATGCTGTGTAAGATGACTGACACACACACACAAACATTAAGTCTAGTAATGGTATGAAATTCTGATAAAGTATGTCAAACTCCATCTATGGGGCGGGAGCAATTCCCAGGGAAAGTAAAACCATAAGTTTAATTGAGAGAAAATCTGATGAAATCAATCCCCAACTCCACCTGTTCAGCAACAATTTTTTTTGCATATTTCATTAACATTTTCATACCTACATTTCCTCATTCTCTTTCAGAAGGGCTAAGTCAGAAAGATAGTGTTTCTGTGAGTTATATTACATTTTTTCTGCTGAATGAAGAAGCAGAGAAGAGTGACGTAAGGAGGAGACACCAGCAGGGGTTAGTTATCAACAGGAGCGTGAGAGAGGCAGAGAGATAGACAGAAGAGAGAGACAAGAACCTTCCCCAGTTTCTTTCCTGCATAATGATGATGGAGTAGCATTACTATTTCAGGATCTCAGATGGTATTTTGGGGGGGCTGGTGTGTAAAATGTGATGTTGCTGTGTTTCGCATAGTACCACCCTAGCAACATTACCATTTCAGTTGGGGGGAGGGTAAAATGTCCATAGGGGGAGCAGAGGGAGGTAGGGGTAGGAAGTCTGGGGAGCAGGAGGGAGACAGGGGGAGGAGGTAGCTGACTAGTTGTGGCTATTCAGCAGCCTGATGGTCTGGGGGTAGAAGCTATTGGCCAGTCTGTCAGTTTTTGCCATGAGGCCCCTATACTGCCAGCGTCTGAGTGATGAAAGCACAGAGAACAGGCCGTGGCTCGGGTGGCTGAGGTCCCTGATGATGTTTTTGGCCTTCCTGCGACACCTGGGCAGGTAGTGTGCACCCGGTGGTGCATTCTGTAGAGCCTTGTGGTGGAATTGCCGTACCAGGCTGTGATGCCCAACAGTATGCTCTCGACGGTGCTCCTGTAGAACACTGTGAGGGCCCTTGGGGACAGGACACATTTATTCAGCCTCCTGAGAATGAGGAGGATGGGGCATGCCCAGCCTGGTTCCTCCTGAAATCCACAATGAGCTCCTTTGTTTTGCTGATGATGAGGGAGTGGCTGTTTACTTGGCATCACGCCGTCAGAGTGCCTACCTCCTCTCTGTAGGTCATCTTGTCATTGTTGGTAATCAGGCTGTCGTGTCGTCAGCAAACCTGATGATGGAGTTGGAACTGTGTGAGGCCGCGGAGTCATAGGTATACTGGGAGTACAGGAGGGGACTGAGGGTGGGGCCGCTGTGTTGAGGATAAGTGTGGAAGAGGTGATGTTGCCTACCTTCACCACCTGGGGGAGGCTCATCAGAAAGTCCAGGACCCAGTTGCATAGGGAGCAGTTCAGTCCCAGGGCCAAGAGATTTGTGGTGAGCTTAGACGGCACTATGATATTGAAGGCCGACCTGTTGTCGATGAACAGAATCCTCACATATGCATTCCTTTTGACCAGGTAGGTTAGGGCAGTGTGCATTGCAATGGCGATTGTGTCATGCGTGGATGTCGGGGCAGTATGTGAATTGGAGAGGGTTGAGTGTATCAGGGAGGGAGGAGGTGATGTGGTCTTTGACTAGCCTCTCGAAGCACTTCATGATGACTTCATGATATACACAAAAGTGTGTAGACACACTTTCAAATTAGTGGACCAGCTATTCCAGCCACACCCGTTGCTGACAGTTGTATAAAATCGAGCACACAGCAATGCAATCTCAATAGACAAATATTGGCAGTAGAATGGCATTACTGAGGAGCTCCGTGACTTTCCATGTGGCACCGTCATACGATGCCACCTTTCCAACAACTCAGTTTGTCAAATTTCTGCCCTGCTAGAGCTTCCCAGTCAACTGTCAGCGCTTTTATTGTGAAGTAGAAATGTCTAGAAGCAACAACGGCTCAGCCGAAAAGTGGTAGGCCACACAAGCTCACAGAATGGGACCACCAGGTGCTGAAGCACTTAGTGCATAAAAATCGTCTGTCCTCGGTTGCAACACTCACTACCGAGTTCCAAACTGCCTCTGGAAGCAATGATAGCACGAACTGTTAGTGCGGAGCTTCATGAAATGAGTTGCTATGGCCGAGTTGCTGCACACAAGCCTAAGATAACCATGCGCAATGCCAAGCGTCGGCTGGAGTGGTGTAAAGCTCACTGACATTTGACTCTGGGGTGCTGAATCACACTTCACTATCTGGTAGTCCGACGGACGAATTTGGCTAGGCCCCTTAGTTCCAGTGAAGGGAAATCTTAACGTTACAGCCTACAATGACATTCTAGATGACTCTGTGCTTCCAACTTTGTGGCAAGATGGCAATGCCCCTGTGCACAAAGAGAGGTCCATAGAGAAATGGTTTGTTGAGATCTGTGTGGAAGAACTTGACTGGCCTCAACCCCATCGAACACCTTTGAGATGAAATGGAACGCAAACTGCGAGCCAGGCCTAATCGCCCAACATCACTGCCTGTCCTCACTAATGCTCCTCATGCCTGAATGGAAGCAAGTCCCCGCAGCAATGTTTCAACACATAGTGGAAAGCCTTCCCAGAAAAGTGGAGGCTGTTATAGCAGAAAAGGGGGGACCAACTCCATTTTAATTCCCATGATTTTTGAACAGAATGTTCAACGAGCAGCTGTCCACATACATTTGGTCATGTAGCCTGTTAGGGATAGGGGGCAGTATTTTCACGGCCGGATAAAAAACGTACCCGATTTAATCTGGTTATTACTCCGGCCCAGATACTAGAATATGCATATAATTAGTAGATTTGGATAGAAAATACCCTAAAGTTTCAAAAACTGTTTGAATGGTGTCTGTGAGTATAACAGAACTCATATGGCAGGCCAAAACCTGAGAAGATTCTATATGGGAAGTGCCCTGTCTGACCATTTCTTGGCCGGCGCGTCACCCTTCGGATAGTGATTTGAACGCACAAACAAAACTGAGCTATTTGGATATAACTATGGATTATTTGGAACCAAAACAACATTGGGTGTTGAAGTAGAAGTCCTGGGAGTGCATTCTGATGAAGAACAGCAAAGGTAATCCAATTTTTCTTATAGTAAATCTGAGTTTGGTGAGTGCCAAACTTGGTGGGTGTCAAAATAGCTAGCCGTGATGGCCGGGCTATCTACTCAGACTATTGCAAAATGTGCTTTGCCGAAAAGCTATTTTAAAATCGGACATAGCGATTGCATTAAGGAGTTCTGTATCTATAATTCTTTAAATAATTGTTATGTTTTTTGTGAACGTTTATCGTGAGTAATTTAGTAAATTCACCGGAAGTTTTCGGTGGGTATGCTAGTTCTGAACAAAACATGCTAATGTAAAAAGCTGGTTTTTGATATAAATATGAACTTGATTGAACAAAACATGCATGTATTGTATAACATAATGTCCTAAATGTTAGTGCTGCATTTAGCTGTGGTTTTGGTTTTTGTGACATATATGCTAGCTTGAAAAATGGGTTTGTGATTATTTCTGTCTGGGTACTCTCCTGACATAATCTAATGTTTTGCTTTCGTTGTAAAGCCTTTTTGAAATCGGACAATGTGGTTAGATAAAGGAGAGTCTTGTCTTTAAAATGGTCATAT
The DNA here is from genome assembly GCF_965601325.2 of Salmo salar. Classification (NCBI taxonomy): domain Eukaryota; kingdom Metazoa; phylum Chordata; class Actinopteri; order Salmoniformes; family Salmonidae; genus Salmo; species Salmo salar. The sequence continues at coordinate 38,804,685 of NC_138297.1, read as the reverse complement.
GTTTGAAAAATGGAAGTTTTTGCATTTTTGAGGTATTTGTAATTCGCGCCTGGCTATACCATTGGATAATGGTGAGGCGTTCCGCTAGCGGAATGTCTAGATGTAAGAGGGTAGTGTACTTTCCCTTTCTTGGAGGACATCTTGAAGCAGTTGGGGATAATGACCTGAGCAAGAGAGGGATTGAAAATGTCCAGAAACACATCAGCTAGCTTGTCTGCACATGCTCTGGTTAGGGATGCCGTCTGGGCCGGCAGCCATGCAAGGGTTAACACGCTTGAATGACTTGCATACATCCACTGTGGACACCGTAAACAAGTAGCCCTCGTTGTCCTCAGGTGCTCTCATCGGCTGCCGTTATGCTCAAAGTGCGAAAGTGTTTTGCTTCTCCAGCACGGCAGCGTTGGTGTCTGCGATGTGACAGGTTTTTTTTTTGTAATCCGTGATTATTAGAAGCCCCTGCGCCACATATGCCTTGTGTCTCACCACCTTGATCGATCTGCGTAGGTCGTATTCATACTGTTTAACCATACGTTTGTCCCTGGTCACCATGCCGTCACAGTTAGCCGAAAGGGCTGTGGTCAATCCACTTTTTTTGATTCAGGCACATTTTGTAAGTCACCATTGGTATCACATCAATGCATTTTTTTTATGAAATCGGTAACTGAGTCGACGTTTTCATTGATGTTGTCCCCAAAGCAGACCCGGAACATATTCCAGTCAAAGTGATCAAAACAGTCTTGGAGCATGGATTCTGATTGGTCAGACCTGACCACCTGAATTTCCCTCGAGTCTTTGTTTGTAAGCGGGAGAAGAAAAATGGAGTCGTGTATGATTTGCCAAAAGGAGGACGAGAGAGGGCCTTATACCCGTGTCGGAAAGGCTTGTAGCAGTGGTCAAATCGCCCTCCAGGTTCCCTTGGAGAGTTCATCAATGAGCTTGACGCCTTGATAAGTTCCTTTCCTGAGGATGGCTCACCTCTCACAGTTCTGGGTGACTTTAACCTCCCCACGTCTACCTTTGACTCATTCCTCTCTGCCTCCTTCTTTCCACTCCTCTCCTCTTTTGACCTCACCCTCTCACCTTCCCCCCCTACTCACAAGGCAGGCAATACGCTTGACCTCATCTTTACTAGATGCTGTTCTTCCACTAATCTCATTGCAACTCCCCTCCAAATCTCCGACCACTACCTTGTATCCTTTTCCCTCTTGCTCTCATCCAACACTTCTCACTCTGCCCCTACTCGGATGGTATTGCGCCGTCCCAACCTTCGCTCTCTCTCTCCCGCTACTCTCTCCTCTTCCATCCTATCATCTCTTCCCTCTGCTCAAACCTTCTCCAACCTATCTCCTGATTCTGCCTCCTCAACCCTCCTCTCCTCCCTTTCTGCATCCTTTGATTTTCTCTGTCCCCTATCCTCCAGGCCGGCTCGGTCCTCCCCTCCGGCTCCGTGGCTCGACGACTCACTACGAGCTCACAGAACAAGGCTCCGGGCAGCCGAGCGGAAATGGAGGAAAACTCGCCTCCCTGCGGACCTGGCATCCTTTCACTCACTCCTCTCTACATTCTCCTCTTCTGTCTCTGCTGCTAAAGCCACTTTCTACCACTCTAAATTCCAAGCATCTGCCTCTAACCCTAGGAAGCTCTTTGCTACCTTCTCCTCCCTCCTGAATCCTCCTTCCCCTCCCCCCCTCCTCCCTCTCTGCGGATGACTTCGTCAACCATTTTGAAAAGAAGGTTGACGATATCCGATCCTCGTTTGCTAAGTCAAACGACACCGCTGGTCCTGCTCACACTGCCCTACCCTGTGCTTTGACCTCTTTCTCCTCTCTCTCTCCAGATGAAATCTCGCGTCTTGTGACGGCCGGCCGCCCAACAACCTGCCCACTTGACCCTATCCCCTCCTCTCTTCTCCAGACCATTTCCGGAGACCTTCTCCCCTTCCTCACCTCGCTCATCAACTCATCCTTAACCGCTGGCTACGTCCCTTCCGTCTTCAAGAGAGCGAGAGTTGCACCCCTTCTGAAAAAACCTACACTCGATCCCTCCGATGTCAACAACTACAGACCAGTATCCCTTCTTTCTTTTCTCTCCAAAACTCTTGAACGTGCCGTCCTTGGCCAGCTCTCCTGCTATCTCTCTCAGAATGACCTTCTTGATCCTAATCAGTCAGGTTTCAAGACTGGTCATTCAACTGAGACTGCTCTTCTCTGTGTCACGGAGGCTCTCCGCACTGCTAAAGCTAACTCTCTCTCCTCTGCTCTCATCCTTCTAGACCTATCTGCTGCCTTTGATACTGTGAACCATCAGATCCTCCTCTCCACCCTCTCCGAGTTGGGCATCTCCGGCGCGGCCCACGCTTGGATTGCGTCCTACCTGACAGGTCGCTCCTACCAGGTGGCGTGGCGAGAATCTGTCTCCGCACCATGCGCTCTCACCACTGGTGTCCCCCAGGGCTCTGTTCTAGGCCCTCTCCTATTCTCGCTATACACCAAGTCACTTGGCTCTGTCATATCCTCACATGGTCTCTCCTATCATTGCTATGCAGACGACACACAATTAATCTTCTCCTTTCCCCCTTCTGATAACCAGGCGGTGAATCGCATCTCTGCATGTCTGTCAGACATATCAGTGTGGATGACGGATCACCAGCTCAAGCTGAACCTCGGCAAGACGGAGCTGCTCTTCCTCCCGGGGAAGGACTGCCCGTTCCATGATCTCGCCATCACGGTTGACAACTCCCTTGTGTCCTCCTCCCAGAGTGCTAAGAACCTTGGCGTGATCCTGGACAACACCCTGTCGTTCTCCACTAACATCAAGGCGGTGACCCGATCCTGTAGGTTCATGCTCTACAACATTCGCAGAGTACGACCCTGCCTCACACAGGAAGCGGCGCAGGTCCTAATCCAGGCACTTGTCATCTCCCGTCTGGATTACTGCAACTCGCTGTTGGCTGGGCTCCCTGCCTGTGCCATTAAACCCCTACAACTCATCCAGAACGCCGCAGCCCGTCTGGTGTTCAACCTTCCCAAGTTCTCTCACGTCACCCCGCTCCTCCGCTCTCTCCACTGGCTTCCAGTTGAAGCTCGCATCCACTACAAGACCATGGTGATTGCCTACGGAGCTGTGAAGGGAACGGCACCTCCATACCTTCAGGCTCTGATCAGGCCCTACACCCAAACAAGGGCACTGCGTTCATCCACCACTGGCCTGCTGGCCCCCCTACCTCTGAGGAAGCACAGTTCCCGCTCAGCCCAGTCAAAACTGTTCGCTGCTCTGGCACCCCAATGGTGGAACAAGCTCCCTCACGACGCCAGGACAGCGGAGTCAATCACCACCTTCCGGAGACACCTGAAACCCCACCTCTTTAAGGAATACCTAGGATAGGATAAAGTAATCCTTCTAACCCCCCCCTTAAAAGATTTAGATGCACTATTGTAAAGTGGTTGTTCCACTGGATATCATAAGGTGAATGCACCATTTTGTAAGTCGCTCTGGATAAGAGCGTCTGCTAAATGACTTAAATGTAAATGTAAATGTAATGTAAATGTCAAAAGTGTAACTTCCGCGAATTGGACAGTCATTCTGGAGCACGGCCCTGAAATTACTTTTGTGAAAGTCCACGCAACAATGAATGCTGCCTCCGGGTACGCAGTCTCCAGTTTGTTCAGGGTCCAATGAAGATCCTTAAGGGCATTTTTGGTACCGACTTGGGACAGGATGTACACAGCTGTGGCGATAATCCCTGAGTACTCTCTCGGGAAGGTAAAAAAGGTGACATTTGATGGCCAAGTATTCCAAGTCGGGAAAGTTCCTTTACATTAACCTCTCTAGGGTAGGTGGGACGAAATCGTCCCACCTACGTAACAGCCAGTGGAATCCCGTGGCGCGTTATTCAAATACCTTAGAAATGCTATTACTTCAATTTCTCAAACATATGACTATTTTACACCATTTTAAAGACAAGACTCTCAACACTGTCCGATTTCAAAAATGCTTTACAACGAAAGCAAAACATTAGATTATGTCAGCTGTTTAAAATCAATTTTTATACCATTTTTCTCGTAAAAAAGCGATAATATTCCGACCGGGAAACCCTGTTTACGTTCAAAGAGAGAGAAAATAAAATAAAAACATGGGGTCGACACGTCCACGCGCCTCAGTCTCATTGTCCTCTGATAGACCCTTTACCAAAGGCGCTAATGTTTTTCAGCCAGGGGCTGCAAAGACATCATTCAGCTTTTTCCCACCTTCTGAGAGCCTATGGGAGCCGTAGGAAGTGTCACGTTACAGCAAAGATCCTAAGTTTTCAATAAAGAGAGTCAAGATGCCCAAGGAATGGTCAGAGAGGGCACTTCCTGTACAGAATCTTCTCAGGTTTTTGCCTGCCATAGGAGTTCTGTTATACTCACAGACACCATTCAAACAGTTTTAGAAACTTTAGGGTGTTTTCTATCCAAAGCCAATAATTATATGCATATTCTAGTTTCTGGGCAGTAGTAATAACCAGATTAAATCGGGTACGTTTTTATCCGACCGTGCAAATACTGCCCCCTACCCTCAACAGGTTAACCCCATTGCACCACTTGTTATTGTTCATAAAACAGACCCCACCACCTTTGTTCTTGCCAGAGAGAGCCCGCTTCCTGTTCGCTCGAACTGTAAAACCCGCTGGTTATATATAATCCATTTGGATGTTGGATGAAAGCCAAGTCTCAGAAAAACTGAGTTTGTTGAAGAATCTGACATCCCTCTGCAAGGAGATCCTCGCTCTGAGTTTGTCAAGTTTATTCACTCATGACTGAACATTGGCGAGTAGTATGCTCAGTAATGGAGGATGGTCACCTGGAGTCTTAATCTTGCTAAGACCCCTCCATGTCTGCATCTTAATTTCCTTCTGTCCGGTAGGACTCACATGCTTCCCGGTGCCTTACCAAAGAGGCTAGACCAGGGGTGTCAAACTTATTCCATGGAGGGCCTAGTGTCTGCAGGTTTTTGTTTTTTCCTTTAAATTAAGACCTAGACAACCAGGTGAGGGGAGTTCTTTACTAATTAGTGAGCTTAATTAATTTATCAAGTACAAGGGAGGAGCGAAAACCCAAAGAAACCAAACACTCGCTCCTCCATAGAATAAGTTTGACACGTCGGCTAGATCATTGTCCCGCCGTCTCCGGCAATTTGGGAAGGTCGGGTGGACTGTGAGTACAGAGCAATTCGTATTCCAATAGTTCAGTCTCTTGGTATCAGCTTTGACGCCCCTGCACTGACCTCGCCCTCCGGATGACAGCGGGGTGAACAGGCGCTCGGGTGGTTATTGTCTGTGATGATGGGGCAGCAGGTAGCCTAGAGGTTAGAGTGTCGTGCCAATCACCGAAAGGTTAATGGATCGAATCCCCGAGCTGACAAGGTAAAAATCTGTCATTCTGCCCCTGAACAAGGCAGTTAATCCACTGTTCCCTGTTAGGCTGTCATTGTAAATAATAATTTGTTCTTAACTGACTTGCCTAGTTAAAAAAAAATGTAAATGATCTTTTTGGCCATCCTGTGACATCGGGTGCTGTAGGTGTCCTGTTAAATATATCATTAATCAAATGTTTTTTTGTGTTAAAATATCTAAATATTTCACATTACAAGTGCATTGCAGACACACAGATTACAAACACACATTTAGTAATGACAGAATGCATTTTAAACTTCAAGCAATGTAACACTTTCTAAAAAATATTGATAGGAGTGGAAAAAGATTGCTAGTGCATTGATAAGCAGACCAAAGACGGCATTAACGATAAGTAAAACAATTATAAAAGGCACTTCTAAAAGCCTATTTCACACCATAGCATGCTGAATTTGCAAGATACATTTCTTTCAAATATTTCAGCGTTGTCTCAATGAAATGTTTGGCGTTGCACACAGTTATATTCCTGTTAGCGTCAAGCGGAGGAGCAATATCTACATCGTAGTACAGATGAAGCCTGAGCTGTAATGTGAAGCTAACTGAAGCTGGTTAGCTTTAGAAAACCCTGAGAAGATCTAACTTGCTTCGTAGAATACCCCTCAGCAGGTGTCAACAGGAGAGCGAGAGAGCGACAGAGAGAGATAGAAGATCAAGAGAAAGGAACTTTCCCCCCTTTCTTTACTGCATAATGATGGAATACTATTTCAGGAACCTCAGGTGGTGTGTTTAGGGGGCTGGTGTGTTAAATGTGATATTGCTATTCACAGTTATGTGTTTTTGCATCGTACTTCCCCAGCAACACGAGCACTGAGAATACAACATGAATATGATGCAAGTCTAATTCAAAGTTACAAAGCAGAGCTTGTTTGTGATATGACAGTCTTTTCAACTGCATTGCAGACACACACATTGCAAACACACACACTATAATAGCGAGGGTGCACAGCTGCAAGAGATTTGTTGACGGAAAAAAGTCAAAGTCAAAACAAATGCCTTTTCTATCACTTTAGGTTACTGCCAGACTGCCAGTAAAGCAAGTGAAATAGCTTGTGCTCCGAGACATTTTAACTCTGAAAGAATACGGAGGCAATATCCTCAGGAGGTTCCAAAACAGAGGGATGGAGGGGAGGAAGCTCTTGTTGAAAGGGCTCTACTGTGATTCAGTGTGTTTCAGAGACTACCTTTTCTGTCTCTTTTCTCGCTCTTTCTCAGCACATGCTGGCAAACCCAAGATCTCCCCAAATAAACACCATAATTGTAACTTGTTTTAGGAAACTAGGCGTATGTCGCGCGTCACTAATTCACAAAAGCTCTATTTGAACATTTTTTTATCAAAATGCGTTTTTTGGTCAGAAATGCCTTCTGGAACATGTGAACTTTCATATGCCTTAATAACAAATGTTTATGTTGTCTGTAAATAAAAATGAAATTGTAAAATTAGGAGCCTAGTTGGTTTAGCCACAGATGAAGTAGCAACCATCCCGCCAGCAATGATTGGCTGAGATGAGTGGGCTGGACATGCCGAGAGATGACTTCGGATTGGTCTGCCATGTAGCACGCTTCTGTCTATAACATGAGCTGGTCAGCAGCTTTTTTGAAAGCTATCATATAGTAGAAATGCATAAGTGTGGCTCTCTACTTTCTGGAGGACCGAGTTTGAAATCAGTGGAATTAGATAGATAGTGGAATTGGATATGATAGATAAGGAGATGGAGAAAATTCTGGAGTTTGATTGCAAATATGCAGATATAATCGAAAAGAGAACACACAGAAGGGTGTGGTATAAAACACCTGTCTCCGGATTACATCTTCAAAATAAGGGCAACCATGGCATCCGTGACAGAGAGGGAGAAGCTTCCATCCATGTATACGGGTAATATAATGTAGCTAGCTACATTTTCAAATATCACATGTTTCTAATTTTGTAAGAATGTCATTTTCATTTCAAGTTTCAAGTGTACTGTTAGCTAGCTAGCTAAAGTTAGCTGGCTGGCTAGCTAGCTAACATTACGTCTATGATCTGTTGAGTAATATTATTCGTATCTCAGAGCCATTTCCATTGCTAGTTAAAGCCTAATGTTAGCTAGCTAACATTGAACATGGTTGGTTTGCTACCTGCAGATTCATGCAGGGTAGTACCGTTATGAGTTGGGATTATGGTTCATTGTTTTGCTAGCTAGCTAGCTACATGTCTAAACAAAAGACTCCATTATGCAAGTAACTATTTCAATAGAATGTTTATGATGTATGTCACTGCGACAACTGTCGATAGCCAGAGCTAAATTTACCAGCTATCTACTCCGGTTTCAGAGCACTCTCGTTTGAGTGTGCCAGAGTGCAGAATAACTGACGTATTTACGAATGCTCAACACCCGTTGAATATGGCATCGTGTCAGTAAACATTGTCAAAAAAGCGTAATTAAATTGTCCAATGCTCTGGACAACATAACATCAGCCTAACCAGCTCTGCTAGGGTGAGTAAAATGGTCAGTGAGCTTTGACCCCAGAGTGTCCAGTGTGCGCTCTGAACACTCCGAGAGCAAAGCGCTCTAAATTTACGAATGGACAATCTCACAACGCTCTGAGTTTACAAACGCCCAGAGCATACTCTGGCACTCCAGATTAAATTTACGAACACACCCATAGTATAAACCAACGTTTAGTCTTGAAATCTTTGGTTGTTTAGTACATAGCCTCACATGTGAATCCTTAAAGAGATGGATGGGCCTAAAGCTTAAGAGGGTGTGAACGATGCTGAATGGGTATAGACAAATAATAGCTCTCCAGTAGATACCAAAAAATTCAAGGTCCATTTTCTCAAAAGTGAGGTTACAAGTTTATCAACTTTCAAAGCATAATTACTTTCCCATAGTTCCTCAACTGTATGATATACTATTTTCTAGCTCTGAGTCTCTATTTTATCCAATGTAAAAAACAAGATTTCAAATTTTGCTACATAAGACCGAATCGAGCCGGTCGGTCACAATTGTGCTGCTCACTTGTTTGTATGGATTTGGATAATCATTTTTTTATTCACCATTCAAATACATTCAACCAACAATACTGAATATGTTGATGGTATTTATTTGGAGAGACCTTAAGGTTTGAATGAATCTGACATTTATGAAATATTTAATTACTTGATTTGCGCTTAAGTTTTTGTATGCACAAATGTTTTGGAAGAACTGTCTACTTCAGTCTCAGCTCCCACAATGAACTGCATTCCTTCCTATTAGACAAATAGTCAATTGAAAACCACAGGGACACAACTCTTCATCTCTCTTTACAAATCTTTTAATTCCTTAAATATCCTCTGAGGTATCACAGTCGGTACATTTCAAAACGTGATCATGTGTGACCCTATTCAGGAAACTAGGCATTTATCACAAGTCACGACTTCACAGGAGAACCGTTTGAACGTAAAAAAATATATTTTTTATCAAAATGCGTTTTTTGGATTGGTCTGCCATAAACAAGGCTTCTTTCTATTTGAGCTTGTCAGTCTGTGTTCATAATTCTGCTGAAAGCGGCATTTTTTTAATGTATTGTGTAGTGGAGCTGCATATGTGTTGCTCTCCACTTTCTGGAGGATCAAGTTTTGAAATCAGTGGCATTACAATATGATAACTAAAGCGATGGAGAAAACACCTGTCTCCGGTTTACATCTTCAAACTAAGGGCAACCATGATATGGCATTCCTGACAGGGAGACGCGTCCATCATGCATGATGATGCATACAGGTAAGAAAGTCTAGCGTTAGCTAGCTACATTTTCAGATATTACATGTTTCTAATTTTGACAAAGTGATTTCATTTCAAGCTAAAGTATACTGTTAGCTAGCTAGCTAACGTTAGCTGTCTGGCTCCCGAGCTGACGTTATTATTCATTTCCCAGAGCCGTTTGCTTTTCTAGTTAGAGCCTAATGTTAACTAGCTAACAATGAACCTGGTCTGTGGCATTGTTGGCACTGTTCATTGTTGTTTAACTAGCTAACGTTAGCTGGCTGGCTCGTTAGCTAACATTACGTGACGTGTGTACAACACCCGTTGAATATGTCCGGTGTCAGTAAACGTCTGCAAAAAAGCATAATGAAATTGTTGCCAGCTGAGCTGGTTCGGCTGTTTTCATGTTATCAAGAGGTAAACAAATCATCGGTCAGAGCGTCAAGTGTGCGCTCCGAGAGCGAAATGAGATAGGTGGGGCTAAAGCTTAAGAGGCTGTGAACGATGCTGAATGGGTGTAGACAAAGAAGAGCTCTACGGTAGATACCAAATCATTCAAAGGTCATTTTCTCAAAAGTGAGGTTGCAAGTTGATCAACTTTCAAAGCAGAATTAATTTCCCATTGTGCCTCAAATGCAATGTATGATATACCATTTTGTAACTCTGAGTCTATACTTTTATCCAACGTAAAAAACACAATTTCAAATTTTGCTACATAAGACCGAATCCAGGTGGTGAGTCACATATAATAAATTGATGTATTTCTTTGAGAGATTAATCAATCTCATCCAATCTTTGCTCGATCCACCAATGATTTACCTGTCCACCACTAGTGTTAATTAATTAGAAGTTACACTTGTTGATTAAATTAAACATTGATTTAACTTTACAGTAATATACTGTTAGCCCAAAGTTTATTTGGAATTTACAGTAACATGATACTGTACTTTTTATTACACTAACTCATTACACAGAGGGCAGAGTGTCTGCAGGTTTTTGCTCCACCCTCGTACTTGATTAATTAAGGTTGCTAATTAGTAAGGAACCCCCCCTCCCCCCTCGGTCTTAATTGAAAGGAAAAAACAAAAAACCTGCAGACACTCAGCCATCCATGGAATGACTATTTTCTCTGTAAATATCAACGATGTCGCTTTCAGCCCTCCATGGAATGATTATTTTCTCTGTATATATCAACGATGTCGCTCTTGCTGCGGATGATTCCTTGATGCACCTCTACGCAGATGACACCATTCTGTATACACCTGGCCCTTCTTTGGACACTGTGTTAACAAACCTCCAAACGAGCTTCAATGCCATACAACACTCCTTCCGTGGCCTCCAACTGCTCTTAAACACTAGTAAAACTAAATGCGATCGCTGCCCGCACCCACCCGCCCGACTAGCATCACTACTTAGAATATGTGGACAACTACAAATACCTAGTTGTCTGGCTAGACTGTAAACGCTCCTTCCAGACTCATATTAAACATCTCCAATTCAAAATTAAATCTAGAAATTGGCTTCCTATTTTGCAACAAAGCCTCCTTCACTCACGCCGCCAAACATACCCTCGTAAAACTGACTATCCTACCGATCCACGACTTCGGCGATGTCATTTACAAAATAGCCTCCAACACTCTACTCAGCAAACTAGATGCAGTCTATCACAGTGCCATCCGTTTTGTCACCAAAGCCTCATACACCACCCACCACTGCGACCTGTATGCTCTCGTCGGCTGGCCCTCGCTACATATTCGTTGCCAGACCCACTGGCTCCAGGTCATCTATAAGTCTTTGCTAGGTAAAGCTCCGCCTTATCTCAGCTCACTGGTCACGATAACAACACCCACCCGTCGCATGCTCTTTTTGGCCGCCTTTCCTTCCAGTTCTCTGCTGCCAATGACTGGAAAGAATTGCAAAAATCACTGAAGTTGGAGACTTATATCTCCCTCACTAATTTTAAACATCAGCTATCTGAGCAGCTAACCGATCGCTGCAACTGTACACAGCCCATCTGTAAATAGCCCGTCCAATCTACCCACCTCATCCCCATATTGTTTTTATTTACTTTTTGCTTTTTTGCACACCAGTATTTCTATTTGCACATCATCATCTGCACATCTATCACCCCAGTGTTAATTTGCTAAATTGTAATTACTTCGCTACTATGGCCTATTTATTGCCTTACCTCCTCACGCCATTTGCACACACTGTATATAGACTTTTTGCTATTGTGATATTGACTGTACATTTGTTTATTTCATGTGTAGCTGTGTGTTGTTGTATGTGTCGCACTGCTTTTCTTTATCTTGGCCAGGTCGCAGTTGTAAATGAGAACTTGTTCTCAACTGGCCTACCTGGTTAAATAAAGGTTAAATAAAAAAATGGGGTGGCTGCAGTTTTACGGGCTCCTAAACAACTCTGCTATTTTGTTCGTTTTTTCACATTTTCGCAAAGAGTTTTCTTTAACGAGTCCAACGAGAAGTATACACTCCTTTATCAAGAAAAGGCCCAGGGGAGGAGGGCGAGTAGGTAAACCACCACTACCCTCCGTATTATTGGCCAACGTGCAATCATTGAAAAACAAACTGAACGATTAAGACTATCCTACCAACCGGACATCAAAAAACTAACATCTTACGTTTCACTGGAACGTGGATAAACAACGACACAGATAACCTGTTAGGGCTAGGGGGCAGTATTGACACGGCTGGATAAAAAACATACCCGATTTAATCTGGTTACCACTCCTACCCAGTAACTAGAATATGCATATACTTATTACATATGGATAGAAAACACCCTAAAGTTTCTAAAACTGTTTGAATGGTGTCTGTGAGTATAACAGAACTCAAATGGCAGGTCAAAACCTGAGAGATTCCTTTACAGGAAGTGGCCTGTCTGACCATTTCTTGAACTTCTTTTCCATCTCTATCTTTTACTAAGGATCTCTGCTCTAACGTAGACTTCCTACGTCGTCCATAGGCGCTCAGAGCCCGGGAAAAAACAGAATGTCGTCATTCCAGCCCCAGGCTGAAACACATTATCGCCTTTCTCAAGTGGCCGATCAAGGGACTCTGGGCTTATGCGCGTGACCCGACCGCCCCCGCCTTTGTGATTTTTTCCTCTGTTTGCCGAAAAGGAGATTCCCTGTCGGAATATTATCGCTTTTCTACGAGAAAAATGGCGTAAAAATTGATTTTAAACAGCGGTTGACATGCTTCGAAGTACGGTAATGGAATATTTAGAATTTTATTGTCACGAATTGCGCCATGCGCGCGACACTTCTTTACCATTTCGGATAGTGTCTGGAACGCACGAAACAAAACGCCGCTATTCGGATATAACGATGGATTATTTTGGACCAAACCAACATTTGTTATTGAAGTAGACGTCCTGGGAGTGCATTCTGACGAAGACAACAAAAGGTAATCAAACTTTTATAATAGTAAATATGATTATGGTGAGTGCTAAACTTGCCGGATGTCTAAATAGCGAGCCCGTGATGCCTGGGCTATGTACTTAGAATATTGCAAAATGTGCTTTCACCAAAAAGCTATTTTAAAATCGGACATATCGAGTGCATAGAGGAGGTCTGTATCTATAATTCTTAAAATAATTGTTATGCTTTTTGTGAACATTTATCGTGAGTAATTTAGTAAAATGTTAGCGAATTCCCCGGAAGTTTGCGGGGGGTATGCTAGTTCTGAACGTCACATGCTAATGTAAAAAGCTGGTTTTTGATATAAATATGAACTTGATTGAACAAAACATGCATGTATTGTATAACATAATGTCCTAGGGTTGTCATCTGATGAAGATCATCAAAGGTGAGTGCTGCATTTAGCTGTCTTCTGGGTTTTGGTGACATTATATGCTGGCTTGAAAAATGGGTGTCTGATTATTTCTGGCTTGGTACTCTGCTGACATAATCTAATGTTTTGCTTTCGTTGTAAAGCCTTTTTGAAATCGGACAGTGTGGTTAGATTAACGAGAGTCTTGTCTTTAAATAGCTGTAAAATAGTCATATGTTTGAGAAATTGAAGTAATAGGATTTTTAAGGTTTTGAAAATCGCGCCACAGGCTGCAAGTGGCTGTTACGTCCCACCTAGCCCATAGAGGATAATATAGAGCTGGCTGGCTTCTCCGTGCATCGGCAGGATAGAGCAGCTATGTCTGGTAAGACGAGGGGTAGGGGTGTGTGTCTGTTTGTCAATAACTGCTGGAGCGCAATGTAATATTAAAGAAGTTTCGAGGTATTGCTCGCCTGAGGTAGAATAGTTCATGATAAGCTGTAGACCACACTACCTACCAAAAGAGTTCTCATCTATATTATTCATAGCCATCTATTTACCACCACAAACCGATGCTGGCACTAGACCGCACTCAACGAGCTGTATAAGGCCATAAGCAAACAAGAAAATGCTCATCCAGATTTGGCGCTCCTGGTGGCCAGGAACTTTAATGCAGGTAAACTTAAATCCATTTTACCTCATTTCTACCAGCATGTCACATGTGCAACCAGAGAAGGAAAAAAAAAAAACTCTAGACCACCTTTACTCCATACACAGAGATGCATACAAAGCTAAAAAACTAAAGCAGGAAGTACCAGTGACGCTACAGATGCGGATGCTACGCTACAGGAATGTTTTGCTAGCACAGACTGGAATATGTTCTGGGATTCATCCAATGGCATTGAGGAGTATACAACCACAGTCACCAGCTTCATCAATAAGTGCATCGCCGACGTCGTCCCCACTGTGACCGGACGTACATATCCCAACCAGAAGCCATGGATTACAGGCAACATCCGCACCGAGCTAAAGGCTAGAGCTGCTGCTTTCAAGGAGTGGGACACTAAACCAGACACTTATAAGAAATCCCACTATTCCCTCAGACGAACCATCAAACAGGCAAAGCGTCAAAACAGGACTTAGATTGAATCCTACTACACCGGCTCTGACGCTCGTCCGATGTGGCACGGCTTGAAAACTATTACGGACTAAAAAGGGAAACCCAGCCGTGAGCTGCCCAGTGACGTGAGCCTACCAGATGAGCTACATATCTTTTTATGCTCACTTCGAGGCAAGTAACACTGAAGCATGCATGAGAGCACCAGCTGTTCTGGACAACTATGTGATCACACAGTCCGTAGTCAATGTGAGCAAGACAGGTCAACATTTACAAAGCCGCGGGTCCAGACGGATTACCAGGACGTTTACTCTATTTCTTGAACTGCATTGTTGGTTAAAACCTCTCTAGGGGGTGTGGGACGCTACTGTCCTACCTGGCCAACATCCAGTGAAATTGCAGAGTGACAAATAACATTTGATTTGATTTAAATGAGTTTGACACCTATCGTGTAGGCAATGATTTGTCTGCCATTTATACTGCTGAGAACTGAGGCCCTGGGCTCTACTCTCATGTCTTCTCCTCCCCTCCCTTCCTCGCCACCATCCTCTCCTTAGACCAACCACTCCTCTCCTCCATCCACCTCTCTGCTTAGACAGACGCACCACTCCCCTCTCTTCATGTGAGAATGCGTGACACATTCTCTCACCCTCTCCAGTAATTGGTCTGGTAAACGGGTTGGGTCCCAGCCAACGTCGACAGCCCAGAGATTGATGCACACTGGCCGTCTGCAGGGAGCTGATATGAGAAGCCAGGAGAGCCTGGACCGAACCATAGTGTGGGTGGGTGGGTACGTTTGTGTGGATAGGACCACAGACAGGGGCAGAATACAAAATGGTTGGCCTGGAGAATCTGATCTAACTCTCTCCTGATCGCTCCCTCCCTACCCTTCAAAGGACTCCGATATCTTTGCCTCACGTTTTGGAGTCCATTCCAGGCACTCTCTCCCCCACCTATGCTGCTGGCCATTTCGCCAAGGCCACAGGTTCAGAGTCCAGAATCTGTTGTAGGCGTGAATATGGTAGAGCAGAGCAGACACACAAGGTGCTCTACAGGAAGGGTCCATCACACAGGGTTATACAGAGTGGAGCCATAGTGGAGGGAGAAATCAGAGGATGGACTCATTGTTGCCCAGCCTTTAAAATAATTCCATCCTCTGATTAAAAGTGCCTTATAGAGGCAGCATGCTGACCTAAAGCACCACAGGAGATAGCATTACTCTGACAATGATGCACCTAAGTGGGGGAGAACTTTTTCATTTGGAAGCTAAAGTCATTTTGGCACCAAAAAACATTTTGTGAATTTTAGTGGGGAGTGCAAATGAGAATTATTTGCATGTCTTTTCTAAAGAGATGAGTCTAGGAGGAGCTAAGTGGAAATATAAATGTACCAAAGCACACTGGCACCTAGATGTTGGAAACATTTAATGGATAATAAATTCAACTTCCATGCAGCTCGTAAATGAAAATAAGTGCGACTGACAAATTTAACAAATATTAGCACACATATGCAAAGAATATTATTTTTGATTGCTACTCTTTTCTTTATGAACTGGTTTTGTGTTTGCATGCAAAGGATATTCTCAAGTGTGTTCTTTCATTATTTTCTCTGAAATGTGCATGTTCTCTTTTCACACAAAGATTATGGATATTATTAATTGCCAAGAGTAACATACTGAACCACTACATGTAAAGGTACAGCTATGTTAAACTACATTAACATCTGACACTGCAATTTCTATGTTGATATCACATGAAAATCAAAACCTAGTCATGTCAGGCTTGTTAACACTTTATTAATATCTTCTCTCTTGAGGGTTGTCCACATGAACAGAGGCTCCAGGAGACCTCCAGCTGCACTAACCTAAAAAGCCTCCGCTCTAATTCATTAATTAGCATTTGACGCTAACCAGGTGGTTCTTCTCCAAAGGGCCTTGGCTCACATTAAAGGGCCTACGTTGGTGTAGAGAACATAACCCCGGAGGACACCCTGCTGGGCTGCCCACTGAGTAGAGCTATAGATACTTTCTTTAGAGCTATTCACAAAGGCCTGAGGTGTTTTCAGAGAGAGAGAGAGAGAGAGAGAGAGGATGGTTATAAAACCTTCATAATAGAAATGTATTGTGTAGGATATTATTCTCAGTTACAAACATATTGAGTCTGCTCTATATTGCATTTCCACCACACTGACAAATACAACACTAGAACATTTCACAGATGTTGCTAGGCAGATAAAAAGTGACATGTAAAAGGTAAACACATACAGGGAGAAATGGGGAGGGAGGGGCGATGGAGGAAGTGAGAGATAGTAGAGAGAAAAAGAAAGAGCAGAGAGAGGACTGCAGCCAGGACCAGGCCATTATTCTGCATCCCTTGGTAATTTGTAGGGTAATGTCCCATCCCTCCATCCCTTTGTTCTCCAATCAATAGTCTCCTCTCCGAAAGGAGAGGAGCGAGGCAACAGCCTTTATTCAACATTAATCATTTAACACTTTAGGCTGGTGGGAACTACAGCTTATTAAAACACTATCACTTCAAATACTCAGAAGCAACATGCAGGGAAATAAAGCATCTGGCAGCAGCATTTAGGTTTTAGTACAACAGGTCCATTCTGGTCTAGAGACCTTCTAGCTAACAAAGGGATAGAAATGTGAGAAGGAGGAAGGGAGAGAAAGAAAGAGTGGGAAGGAGACCAGTTATTATAGTTATTTCATCAGCTAGGTTATTGAGAGAGGAGAACACATTCTATTTTATGGTAACAACCTGCCTATAGCACAGAAGTAGACATTATCCTCTCTCTCGGCAGCTAGGGAGAGCTCCTCCTAAAATAATTTTGTTTTTAGTGAACAGTATTGTTGTTTTAATGCAGTTCATGTTTTCTCCACATCTGGAGGGACTAGGACATATTTAAAAAGCACAAGCTTCTCACAATAAGTTGGGTGAATTTTGGCCCATTCCTCCTGACAGAGCAGGTGTAACTGAGTCAGGTTTGTAGGCCTCCTTGCTCACACACACTTTTTCAGTTCTGCCCACAAATATTCTATAGCATTGAGGTCAGGGCTTTGTGATGGCCACTCCAATGCCTTGACTGTTGTCCTTAAGCCATTTTGCCACAACTTTGGAAGTATGCTTGGTGTAATTGTCCATTTGGAAGACCCATTTGCAACCAAACATTAACTTCCTGACTGATGTCTTGAGATGTTGCTTCAATATATCCACATCATTTTCCTCCCTCATGATGCCATCTATTTTGTGAAATGTACAAGTCCCTCCTGCAGCAAAGCACCCCCACAACATGATGCTGCCACCCCGTGCTTCACGGTTGGAATGGTGTTCGGCTTGCAAGACTCCCCCTTTTTCCTCCCAACAGAACGATGGTCATTATGGCCAAACAGTTCTATTTTTGTTTCATCAGACCAGAGGACATTTCTCCAAAAAGTATTATCTTTGTCCCCATGTGCAGTTGCAAACCGTAGTCTGGCTTTTTTATGGCGGTTTGGAGCATTGGCTTCTTCCTGCTGAGCGGCCTTTCAGGTTATGCCGATATAGGACTCATTTTAATGTGGATATAGATACTTTTGTACCCGTTTCCTTCAGCATCTTCACAACGTCCTTTGCTGTTGTTCTGGGATTGAGTTGCACTTTTCACATCAAATTACATTAATCTCTAGGAGACAGAACACATCTCCTTCCTGAGCGTTATGATGGCTGCGTGGTCCCATGGTGTTTGTACTTGCGTACTATTGTTTGTACAGATGAACATGGTAGCTTCAGGCATTTGGAAATTACTCCCAAGAATGAACCAGACTTGTGGAGGTCTACAATAATTTTTCTGGGGGTCTTGACTGATTTCTTTTGATTTTCCCATGATGTCAAGCAAAGAGGCACTGACTTTGAAGGTAGGCCTTGAAATACATTCACAGGTACACCTCCAATTGACTCAAATGATGTAAATTAGCCTATCAGAAGCTTCCAAAGCCATGACATCGTTTTATGGAATTTTTCAAGCTGTTTAAAGGCACAGTCAATTTAGTGTATGTAAACATCTGACCAACTGGAATTGTGATACAGTGAATTATAAGTGAAATAATCTGTCTGTAAACAATTACTTGTGTCATGCACAAAGTAGCTGTCCTAACCAACTTGCCAAAACTATGTACAATATTCCCTGATTGGAGACAAGAATACAATCTCTGACATGCTCTTCTATACAGAGCATACTGCTGCTTGGTATTCTGCCGCGTGAAGGCACTTTGACCATGCCAGAAAGAGAGGAATCACTAATGGTCGACAGATCTTGGTGTTTGATGAACAAGAGCCTTATAATGGACCCTTAACCATTAACACCTACAACAATGGCACCGTAATGATTTATGGCCTATAAGCTGCACTTATCCTCTATATACATGAGTTTACGTCACTGAAAAAGCTAGCAGACACCTTGAAAGAGAATGAAGTGTAACAGAGTGCCAATCAGAAGACTGACCTGATAAGAAATCAGTTAATTTCAAAAGTCCCCCACCCCCCCCACCCTCATATCTAACCAAGCCAGCATAGCAAACATGAAGAGTGACTACCTGCACCAGCTGTCCCAGGCCTTTGGCATCATCTCCCTACTGGAGGTAAAGGTGAATGAGCTTCGTGGTGAGGTGACTGTTCTGAGGCAGGATAAGGAGGAGCTCAGAGAGGACCATCATTAGTAGAGAGATAGCTGACATCAGGGAGGAGCTACAAAGAAAGTTACCTACAACAAACCTCACTACCACACCCTCACATCCCCTCATCGGCAGGACCACTGCCAGCGGAGCCATGCTGGGACCCTCACGAGAGAGGAAGACAACAAAAAGTCCCCAGCCCACTCCATCCAAAGAACATAACTTAGGACACCACAACCCACAACTGCAACACACAGGCAAAGCACACCATGTTCTTCATTTTATATGACTCCAATGGGATATTTCTCAGGAGAGAAACTGTTAATCCATGGCATGTCAGTCAGAAAGCTATTATGCCCAACAACACCAAGTGCCTTAAATTCTGTCAAGCAAAAAATTGAATGGGGCAAACCATATTATAATTCACAAATCTGGCATACATCCTCCAAGATCACAACCACTAGCCCCCAACCAGAGTGACCAGCACCATCGGGCCCCATCCAGAATGGCCAACACCACCCTACCCCATTGGGCCCCATCCTGAACAGCCTGCACCATCGGGCCCCTTCCAGAGAGGCCAGTACTTGGCGATCCCATTCTGTTAGCTTGTGTGGCCTACCACTTTGCGGCTGAGACGTTTCCACTTCACAGTAACAGCACTTACAATTGACTGGGGAAGCTCTAGTAGGGAAGAAATTTGACAAACTGACTTGTTGGAAAGGTGGCATTCTATGACAGTGCCATGTTGAATGTCACTGAGCTGATAGTGTATATTGGTGACCTGAACATTGACTGATTATAATCTAGTTGTCCTCTCAAGAGGAAGGTTTTTACTGTGACTAATTCCTGCAACATGACCCAGGTTATCACTCAACCAACTAGAGTGTATACCAATAGTGTTGGATCTGTGATATCCACTTGTGTTGATCATATCTTCACTAATGCTGCAGAGCTTTGCTCCTACACAATATCAGTTCCCATTGGCTGTAGTGACCATAACATTATGGCAATAACAAGGAAATCCAAAGTAACACAGTACTTTGGAGTTGTTTATAAGAGATCATACGAAATGCTTTCTCATTAATCTTTTGTTGAAGACGAACAGGTTTTAATGTTGGTCGGTGGAGGAGAATCCAGATGCAGCAGTTGGAGTATTTGTATAATAATTATTGCCAATTGTTGACAAACATGCACCTGTTAAGAAACTAATTGTGAGAACTGTTAGAGACCCCTGGATCAATGATGAATTGAAAAATTGTATGGTTCAAAGAAATGATTTGCTGACATGCTGTTAATTGAGAAATTGTCACTAAACGTAACAAATTGCGTTACCAAAACAAGATAAATGACAAACTATGGAAAAATACTTGAGCCCTTTAAATGATATTATGGGCAGAAACCCCAATTAATCTCCTTCATTCATTGAAGTTGATGGGTAATTTATAACAAAACCTTTTGATATTGCCATTAATTTCAATGACAGCTAAAGTAAACAAATTGACAAGTGAAATGACAACATTTGTTTATTGAAGATCTAATAATGAAAGAGAATGCTGTTTTGAATTTTTTGGTTTGTGTGGAAGAAGTGGAAAAACAATTGTTATCCATCAATAATGATAAGCCACTTGGTATAAACCTAGATGGGAAACTATTGAGAATGGTAGCAGACTGTATTGCCACCCCTATTTGCCATGTCTTTAACCAAAGCCTAAAGGATTGTTTGTGTCCACAGGCATAGAAGGAAGCTTAAGTAATTCTACTACTTAAAAAATAGTAAAGCACCCTTTGCTGGCTCCAACAGCTGCCCAATCAGTTTGCTGCCAGTTCTTAGTAAACTAATTGTTTGAACAAATACAATGCTATTTTTCAAAGAAGAAGTTAACTACTGACTTTCACCATGCGTATAGGGAAGGGCACTCAACTTGTACTGCACTGACTCAGATGACTGTCTAAAATAAATGGATAATAATATGATAGTTGCAGCTGTATCGTTAGATTTCAGTGCAGCCTTTGATGGTATTGAAAAAAACTTTACATCACCTGCCATCACATGGTTGGAGAGTTACTTATTCCAATAGCACTCAGAAAGTATTCTTCAATGGAAGCTTCTCTAAAATCAGATATGTACAGTGCGGTATCCCTTACGGCAGTTGCCTTGGGCCATTACTCTTCTCTATTTTTACAAGAAGCTAAAATTACTATGTATGCTGATGATTGCACACTGTACACATTATCACCTACAGCCAGTGAGCTCTCGAAGACTCTAAACAAGGAGTTAGTCAGTGTCAGAATGGGTAATTAACAAAATGTCCTTAAAAACGTCTAAAACCAAAATAATTGTTTTTGGTTCGAAGAACCTCAACTGGGGATGTGCATAAAGGGTGTGACCATTGAACAAGTTGAAGAAGCTGAACTCCTAGGAGTAACATTGGATGGTCAGTGCCTTCAGAAAGTATTCATACCCCTTATTCCACATGTTTTTGTTACAGCCTGAATTCCAAATTTATTAAATATATATTTTTCTCTCACCCATTTACAAACAATGACAAGAGTGAAAACATGTTTTTAGATTTTTTTTCAAATTGACAAAATGAAGTGCAGAAGTCAGAAGTTTACATACACCTTAGCCAAATACATTTAAACTCCGTTTTTCACAATTCCTGACATTTAATCCTAGTAAAAATTCCCTGTTTTAGGTCAGTTAGGATCACCACTTGTGAATACTTATGTAAATTAGATACAGTTGAAGTCGGAAGTTTACATACACTTAGGTTGGAGTCATTAAAACTTGTTTTTAAACCACTCCACAAATTTCTTGTAAACAAACTATAGTTTTGGCAAGTTGGTTAGGACATCTACTTTGTGCATGACAAGTAATTTTTCAAACATTTGTAAACAGACAGATTATTTCACTTATCACAATTCCAGTTGGTCAGAAGTATACATACACTAAGTTGACTGTGTCTTTAAACAGCTTGGAAAATTCCAGAAAATGATGTCATGAGTTCAGAAGCTTCTGATAGGCTAAGTGACATAATTTGGGTCAATTGGAGGTGTACCTGTGGATATATTTCAAGGCCTACCTTCAAACTCAGTGCCTCTTTGCTTGACATCATGGGAAAATTAGAAGAAATCAGCCAAGACCTCAGAAAAATAATTGTAGACCTCCACAAGTTTGGTTCATCCTTGGGAGCAATTTCCAAATGACTGAAGGTACCACTTTCATCTGTACAAACAATAGTACGCAAGTATAAACACCATGGGACCACACAGCTGTCATACCGCTCAGGAAGGAGACGCGTTGTGTCCTAGAGATGAATGTACTTTGGTGTGAAAAGTGCAAATCAATCCCAGAACAACAGCAAAGGACCTTGTGAAGATGCTGGAGGAAACAGTTACAAAAGTATCTATATCCACAGTAAAACGAGTCCAATATCGACATATCCTGAAAGGCTACTGCTCCAAAGAAGCCAATGCTCCAAGCCGCCATAAAAAAGCCAGACTACGGTTTGCAACTGCACATGGGGACAAAGATCATACCTTTTGGAGAAATGTCCTCTGGTCTGATGAAACAAAAATAGAACTGTTTGGCCATAATGACCATCATTATGTTTGGAGGAAAAAGGGAGAGGCTAGAAAGCCGAAGAACATCATCCCAACCGTGAAGCACAGGGGTGGCAGCATCATGTTATGGGCGTGCTTTGCTGCAGGAGGGACTTGTGCACTTCACAAAATAGATGGTATCATGAGGGAGGAAAATTATGTGGATATATTGAAGAAACATCTCAAGACATCAGTCATGAATTTAAAGCTTGGTCGCAAATGGGTCTTCCAAGTGGACAATGACCCCAAGCATACTTCCAAAGTTGTGGGAAAATGGCTTAAGGACAACAAAGTCAAGGTATTGGAGTGGCCGTCACAAAGCCCTGACC
Organism: Salmo salar; assembly: GCF_965601325.2. Lineage (NCBI taxonomy): Eukaryota > Metazoa > Chordata > Actinopteri > Salmoniformes > Salmonidae > Salmo > Salmo salar. The sequence goes on along the minus strand of NC_138297.1, from coordinate 38,782,014 downwards.
TCAATCCCATAGAAATTTTGTGGGCAGAACTGAAAAAGTGTGTGCGAGCAAGGAGGCCTACAAACCTGACCAGCTTTGTCAGGAGGAAATGGGCCAAAATTCACCCAACTTATTGTGGGAAGCTTGTGGAAGCTACCCAAAACGTTTGACCCAAGGTAAACAAATTAAAGGCAATGCTACCAAATACTAATTGAGTGTGTGTAAACTTCTGACCCACTGGGAATGTGATAAAAGAAATACAAGCTGAAATAAATAATTCTCTCTACTATCATTCTGACATTTCACATTCTTAAAATAAAAGGGTGATCCTAACTGACCTAAGACAGGGAATTTTTACTAGGATTAAATGTCAAGAATTGTGAAAAACGGAGTTTAAATGTATTTGGCTAAGGTTTATGTAAACTTCCGACTTCAACTGTATTTGATAATATCTATATTGGTCAGTCCAACATTGCTTTTTAATTGTGTCATGGAAATAAATGTTTTTCCTATTATCAAGTAATTTACCTATGCCTTTATTTTTTCCATGTGGAACAATTAAAAAAATTGGTGAATTCTGAAAAGCTATCCAAAGATTTGTTCCATAGGATTGTGCTTTTAGGGAGTGATATTGGTTCTTGTAGAATAAGTTTAATTTTGTTCCATATTGTTATAGTGTTTTTAACTATTAAGTTGTTCATGGTCTTAGCTTTATCATTTGAAAATAGACATGTGAATAGATTCTGGGGATAAGCATTGCGTCAGGGTTGTTGAGTGTAAGAAGGCTGTAGGATCAGTCCAACTTTTATTTAATTCTGATTTATATGTCTTTCAGAGAAGTTTTTAAAGAATAACATTTGGCAGCAATTACAGTGTGAGTCTTTCTGGGTACGTCTCTAAGAGCTTTGCATACCTGGATTGTACAATATTTGTCCATTATTCTTTTCAAAATTCTTTAAGCTCTGTCAAATTGGTTGTTGATCATTGCAAGACAACCATTTTCAGGTAGATTTAAGTCAAAACTCTAAATCGGCCACTCAGGAACAAACACTGTCTTCTTGGTAAGCAACTCCAGTGTAGATTTGGCCTTGTGTTTTAAGATATTGTCCTGCTGAAAGGTCAATTCATCTCCCAGTGTCTGGTGGAAAGCAGACTGAACCAGGATTTCCCCTAGGATTTTGCCTGTCTGTTTATTTTTTATACTGAAAAACTCACCAGTCCTTGACGATTGCAAGCATACCCATAACATGATGCAGCCCCCACTATGCTTGAAAATATGGAGACTGGTACTCAGTCATGTGTTTTATTGGATTTCCCCCAAAAATAACACTGTATTCAGGACAAAAAGGTAATTGTTTTGCCACATTTTCTGCAGTATTATTTTAGTGCATTGTTGCAAACAGGATGCATGTTTTGGAATATTATTCTGTACAGAAGTATTTGTACATTTTATGTGGACCCCAGGAAGAGTAGCTGCTGCATGTGCAGTAGCTAATGGGGACCCTAATAAACTAAACTCTCTCGCTCTCTACCTCCCTCATTCCCTTTCTCCTGTCCTCCCTCCTCGTCTCTCCTTCCCTCCTTCCTTCCCCACTCTCTCTGTTAAAATTGGGAGCAGTGTGTGTTTTAGTGCCACTGCAGCAATGAGTGATGGGGATACAAAAGCACAGGGAGGCAATAGTAACCAGCCATGCAGTATAAACCTGGAAAGAGGCTCAGTGTATATACAGTGCATTTGGAAAGTGTCAGATTTCGTCCAGACATGACGCTTGGCATTCAGGCCTAAGAGGTCAATCTTGGTTTTATCAGACCAGAGAATCTTTAGGTGCCTTTTGGCAAACTGCAAGCGGGCTGTCATGTGCCTTTCACTGAGGAGTGGCTTCTGTCTGGCCACTCTCCAATAAAGGCCTGAATGGTGGAGTGATGCAGTAATGGAAGAACCTTCCAGAAGGACAACCATCTACACAGAGGAACTCTAGAGCTCTGTCAGAGTGACCAAGAACCTCCCTGACCAAGGCCCTTCTCCCCCGATTGCTCAGTTTGGCCGGGCAGCCAGCTCTCCACCAATCAGGCCTTTATGGTAGAGTGGCAAGACAGAAGCCACTCCTCGGTAAAAGGCACGACAACTCGCTTGGAGTTTGCCAAAAGACACCTAAAGAACTCTGACCATGAGCAACAAGATTATCCGGTCTGATGAAACCAAGATTGAACGCTTTGGTCTGAATCCCAAACGTCACGTCTGGAGAAAACCTGTCACCATCCCTATGGTGAAGCATGGTGGTGGCAGCATCATACTGTGGGGATGTTTTTCAGCGGCAGGCACTGGGAGACTAGTCAGGATCGAGGGCAAGATTAACAGAGCAAAGTACAGAGCGATCCTTGATGAAAACCTGCTCCAGAGTGCTCAGGACCTCAGACTGGGTCCAAGGTTCACCTTCCAACAGGACAACAACCCTAAGCACACAGCTAAGACAATGCAGGAGTGACTTCGGGACAAGTCTCTGAATGTGGTTGAGTAGCCCAGCCAGAGCCCGGACTTGAACCCGATCGAACATCTCTGGTGAGACCTGACAATAGCTGTGCAGCGACGCTCCCCATCCAACCTGATAGGGCTTGAGCGGATCTGCAGAGAAGAATGGGAGAAACTCCCCAAATACAGGTGTGTCAAGCTTGTAGCGTCATACCCAAGAAGACTCAAGGCTTTAAATCGCTGGCAAAGGTACTGCAACAAAGTACTGAGTAAAGGGTCTGAATACTTATGTAAATGTAATAGTTACGTTTTTTATTTTAAAAAATGTGCCGAAATTTTCAAAAATCTGTTTTGCTTTTTCATTATGGGGTATTGTGTGTAGATTGATGAGGGGAAAAAACTTTTTCATCCATTTTAGAATAAGACTGTGATGTAACAAAATGTGAAAAAAGTCAAGGGGTCTAAATACTTTCCGAATGCACTGTATATTGACATTGTCATGACGTTGGCCTCTGAGTACAGGGAGGACAGTTGACCCCCTCCCCCCAACCTACCTCCCCCCACCCAGGCCCTGTGTGAAAGGGTTGTAAAACTCTAAGAGGAGAATCTCTTGCCACATGGCCCATAGAGAGACATAGGAAATTCTTCCAACTCACAGAATTGGGGAGCCAAGCAACATTTGTGTTCTGGAGAAGGTATGGAAGACTGGTGAAGAATCCAGCTACGAACTGGTCCGCTTGGTACAATTTTGTGATACTCAGAAGAGACAATATAGCCATATTACCATAAAACTGTTTATATAATAGCCTCAGCGATGGGACTTGCTTCCAAATGGTTGTATAGAATGTATTAACCTGTTTAGGATAGGGGGCAGTATTGACACGGCTGGATAAAAAACATACCCGATTTAATCTGGTTACCACTCCTACCCAGTAACTAGAATATGCATATACTTATTACATATGGATAGAAAACACCCTAAATTTTCTAAAACAGTTTGAATGGTGTCTGTGAGTATAACAGAACTCAAATGGCAGGTCAAAACCTGAGAGATTCCTTTACAGGAAGTGGCCTGTCTGACCATTTCTTGAACTTCTTTTCCATCTCTATCATTTACTAAGGATCTCTGCTCTAACGTGACACTTCCCACGTCGTCCATAGGCGCTCAGAGCCCGGGAAAAAACAGAATGTCGTCATTCCAGCCCCAGGCTGAAACACATTATCGCCTTTCTCAAGTGGCCAATCAAGGGACACTGGCTTATGCGCGTGACCCCGACCGCCCCCGCCTTTGGGATTTTTTCCTCTGTTTGCCGAAAAGGAGATTCCCTGTCGGAATATTATCGCTTTTCTACGAGAAAAATGTCGTAAAAATTGATTTTAAACAGCGGTTGACATGCTTCGAAGTACGGTAATGGAATACTTAGAATTTTATTGTCACGAATTGCGCCATGCGCGCGACACTTCTTTACTATTTCGGATAGTGTCTGGAACGCACGAACAAAACGGCGCTATTCGGATATAACGATGGATTATTTTGGACCAAACCAACATTTGTTATTGAAGTAGCAGTCCTGGGTGTGTATTCTGACGAAGACAACAAAAGGTAATCAAACTTTTATAATAGTAAATATGATTATGGTGAGTGCTAAACTTGCCGGGTGTCTAAATAGCGAGCCCGTGATGCCTGGGCTATGTACTTAGAATATTGCAAAATGTGCTTTCACCAAAAAGCTATTTTAAAATCGGACATATCGAGTGCATAGAGGAGGTCTGTATCTATAATTCTTAAAATAATTGTTATGCTTTTTGTGAACGTTTATCGTGAGTAATTTAGTAAAATGTTAGCGAATTCCCCGGAAGTTTGCGGGGGGTATGCTAGTTCTGAACGTCACATGCTAATGTAAAAAGCTGGTTTTTGATATAAATATGAACTTGATTGAACAAAACATGCATGTATTGTATAACATAATGTCCTAGGGTTGTCATCTGATGAAGATCATCAAAGGTGAGTGCTGCATTTAGCTGTCTTCTGGGTTTTGGTGACATTATATGCTGGCTTGAAAAATGGGTGTCTGATTATTTCTGGCTTGGTACTCTGCTGACATAATCTAATGTTTTGCTTTCGTTGTAAAGCCTTTTTGAAATCGGACAGTGTGGTTAGATTAACGAGAGTCTTGTCTTTAAATGGCTGTAAAATAGTCATATGTTTGAGAAATTGAAGTAATAGGATTTTTAAGGTTTTGAAAATCGCGCCACAGGCTGGCAGTGGCTGTTACGTAGGTGGGACGAATTCGTCCCGCCTAGCCTAGAGAGGTTAATAAGGATAAAGCTATTTGTAATACATTGAGATGCTATGTACTGATGTTAATGTGATAGAATTATATTTCTGTACCAAGCTTAACTCAGTCATCGGCATGCCCCCAGGGACACAGACAGGACCAGGCGTCATGTGACAAGCCTGTTCTATGTTCACTATAAAACCCACCCTGATTTACATTTCTGGAGACCAGGCCTCCACTCCATTGCGAGTTGGCCAATAGGTTTGACCATCCAATTCCGCTACTGAAAGTGAACTATACTACGTGGTTAACTTTTAGACTATTGATACTGACAGAATAAGAACAAGTCTTTGATATTAATTAATAGTCTGCAGCTAGAAATTATATCATTGAACGCGAAGACCGACGAAACATCCATTCTATAACGACATTAATGAATGTCGCTTTGAAAGATCCATTCTAACCGAGAGAGAGAGAGAGAGAACGCGGACAAAACTCTCCAACAGAACGACGCTCCAACAAGGATCCCGACGACACACTGAGCGTAAATATATATTGATTGCAATTGTTCCCAAATGAGTGAGCGTTCATGTGCAAAGGATTAGCATGTCAATTGTTAATATTAATGAACTCTGTGTACCTCCTCAGCTGAACTTTTATGACCCATTGTTGAACAAGACACCAGCCATGCCTGTTAGCCACTAGGGCACATTACTCTACCAATTCTTTGTGATGATAATTACTGTTTGTATACTTTCTGTGAATTACTTAGTTTAGTAAATAAATGATTTTAAGACAATTGATGTATGGATGATTTTAGTAAAGACTGGGTTCGTGCAGATACAACAATTTACGACGTTTGGAATGAGACTGGACGCGAGGTAAAATACACCATTTAAACCAGAATATAAATCGGCCTATACTATAATATATAATGTTATAATATAGGAAAGTTATATTAGGAAAATTATAACTTTGTAATCTGAATATTTTCCTTGGTGCCCCGATCTCCTAGTTAATTACAATTAAACGATGAATCAGTTTGATCGCGTGATAATAATTACAGGGAGTTAATTGACAAACATATCTTCAGTTTAATGGTACCCCAAAGACACGACAACATGATCCCATATAAAAAGGTGATTGTAGAGATGGTTGGTGCTTTCATATTGGACTTCAATCAAACCCACCATAGCAATGTTTATGCAGTGTCTTTGTTTACAAACTTCCCCCTGCACTTCAGAGGATGATTGAATAGATAGAATTGAGTTCTTAGAAAAGTTTGGAATAAACTCATACTGTAGTTTACCATCAGGGAACAGAGTGTGATTGGGTTCCGTGACAAGCCTGCCTCATATCAACGTTTCATTTCATATGTTCAGTCCTTTGAAGGAAGAAACATTAGTGGAAAAACCAGACTACTCTGGAAAAACCAAGCGGTGATGATGAAAGTGATGATGGCTCAGTGACTGCAGGTGCATCACTGTCTATAATCGCCTCAGCTCTGCATCCACGGGTATAAACAGGCAAGCAATACCCCACACACACACACACGGCAACCGGTAGTGCACATAAAACACACACATGGCATATATTATGTATTATTTTCACACAGGAATGTGCATGTGCACACAAAAGCACATAAATACACACCTTTACTCATACTTACACATAATCCCCAATTTGCCCTTACACTCCCTGTCCATCCACACATGCAAAGACTTACGCAGCTTTCCACACCTCACACTATGACACAGATCCAGAGAGAGACATCCTACACTATTCATGCTCTCAGATAGGTAATTATGTTTCTGTTTGTTAGAAAGAGAAGGTGGGGTGGAAAAGAAAGAGAGTGTAAATCTAATAATTCTTACAGAACAGGGCCTATGGCGAAGCCCTATAGGATCAACTCCAATTGTGACTAGATGCACATTAAGCCCTGTCACTCAGTAGCAGCACTACACTGGCTGCCCTTCGAACAGAGAGAGGAATGTTGATGACACTAGTGGTGGAGGTGGAGGGGGAGTTTCTCTCTTAGGAGCAAGAGATGAAGAGTGTAAACTCACGCATGCACACATGTGCATGTAAGGACAAACACGCACACACATGAAAACAAATGTGCACACACGCAAGGGATGAAGCATGTAGAAACGCAAGTACACACACACATCTGACCCATCATCCACGCCCCGACACCAGGCACCGTACCACAGCCAATCAAACACCGAAAACAACATTATGCCGCACTGAGAACACTACTTTGTGCCAAATCCAACACATATGTGGACACACACTACAAATACATGACACACACCCATCCAAAAGCAATGACGAGTCACTGTTTGATTAGGTTACCTTTCAGAGCGAAAAGCTCATATAGTAACGTAGTCAAAAAGCATTTAACGAGTCTATTTACTTTAGTGCTGGACTTTAGCTAACTGCAGAAGTAATTATCCTTCACTTCAAAGGCTCTGTCCCAAACGTCACTCTATCCCAGCTTACGTAGTGCACTATATAAGGAATAGGTTGCAATTTGGGAAGCAGCCCGTTCCCACAGCTTCCTGTGCAGACTGAAGCATGACAGATAATTGGCTGACCACTATGCTGCTGCTGTGTTTGATGAAAGGACATGTGAGAAGAGCCCCTACAGGTTGGGTACTAAACACACACTCGCACATAAGCATTTGCACTATCACACACACACGGGAATGCACACACTCGCACACAAACAGGCTTTTAATATGAGAGATAATGGGGATGCTACACATAGGCATTAACACCTTCAACCACTGAATGACTGTTAATAAAGGTGCTATAGACATATCTATCTTGGCAAAGCCCTGCAGAAAGCGAGTAAAATCAACTTCACCCCGAATTCCATCCTCTGGCCGCAGGTACAGCCAGCCAAATGTAAAAACCAACAGTGGCAGAAATTATTTTATTCCAAGTGCAATACTTCAGATGCACAAGATGTTAGCCTAATATACACTTTAAGCACTAAGACATGCAAATGTAGGCCCAGCCTTACTCAGACATTTTTAGACCCTTGCACTACCCTACTGACTTGTTTGTAAATATTCCGTTTTTTTCTGTTGTTGTGTTTTACATTTTAATATGTGATCGTGTCTGTATGTACTTTGACTGCTGCAAAATGAATTGACTCGAGGACATTAACATATATTCTGAACAACCACAGTTTTTCAGGGCAACATCCAAGCCGTTACACCAGAGATCCAAACCTCTTAACAAAGTATCTTCCGTTCAGATGCAGACTATGGATCGCTACAATAAGACGAAAAGAGAGTGTAATGGAATAATGCCCATTGGATCAATATATTAAATGTATGGGAAGTCCATAACACCATGATCTGCCTTGATTCAAGACAGTTAACTCCTTTCACCTCATGACATTAGTAGAATAATATCTAATCACATTTGACTCAAATGGATACATAATGCAGTTGTTTGACTGAAGCATGTGGATCCATAGTGGGCATGATGTCATGCCAACAGCATTGTGTTTGAATTTATTTACTCACCTGACAATAATTCTCTACTGTTCTTTGACATTCAGAGATTGAGGCAGCATTCCAAATGGCACTATATTCCGTATATAGTGCACTACTACCCTATGGGTACCGGTCAAAAGTAGCACACTATAAAGGGAATAGGATTCCATTTGGAACACACTCAGAGACAGACTATAAACTCAGGAAAAAAAGAAATGTCCCTTTTTCAGGACCCTGTCTTTCAAAGATAATTCGTAAAAATCCAAATAACTTCATAGATCTTCATTATAAAGGGTTTAACCTCTCTAGGCTAGGCGGGACGAATTCGTCCCACCTACGTAACAGCCACTGCTATCCTGTGGCGCGATTTTCAAAACCTTAAAAATCCTATTACTTCAATTTCTCAAACATATGACTATTTTACAGCCATTTAAAGATAAGACTCTCGTTAATCTAACCACACTGTCCGATTTCAAAAAGCCTTTACAACGAAAGCAAAACATTAGATTATGTCAGCAGAGTACCAAGCCAGAAATAATCAGACACCCATTTTTCAAGCCAGCATATAATGTCACCAAAACCCAGAAGACAGCTAAATGCAGCACTCACCTTTGATGATCTTCATCAGATGACAACCCTAGTGACAACCCTAGGACATTATGTTATACAATACATGCATGTTTTGTTCAATCAAGTTCATATTTATATCAAAAACCAGCTTTTTACATTAGCATGTGACGTTCAGAACTAGCATACCCCCCGCAAACTTCCGGGGAATTCGCTAACATTTTACTAAATTACTCACGATAAACGTTCACAAAAAGCATAACAATTATTTTAAGAATTATAGATACAGACCTCCTCTATGCACTCGATATGTCCGATTTTAAAATAGCTTTTTGGTGAAAGCACATTTTGCAATATTCTAAGTACATAGCCCAGGCATCACGGGCTCGCTATTTAGACACCCGGCAAGTTTAGCACTCACCATAATCATATTTACTATTATAAAAATGTCATTACCTTTTGTTGTCTTCGTCAGAATACACACCCAGGACAGCTACTTCAATAACAAATGTTGGTTTGGTCCAAAATAATCCATCGTTATATCCGAATAGCGGCGTTTTGTTCGTGCGTTCCAGACACTATCCGAAATAGTAAAGAAGTGTCACGCGCTTGGCGCAATTCGTGACAATAAAATTCTAAGTATTCCATTACCGTACTTCGAAGCATGTCAACCGCTGTTTAAAATCAATTTTTACGACATTTTTCTCGTAGAAAAGCGATAATATTCCGACAGGGAATCTCCTTTTCGGCAAACAGAGGAAAAAATCCCAAAGGCGGGGGCGGTCGGGGTCACGCGCATAAGCTAGTGTCTCTTGATGGGCCACTTGAGAAAGGCGATAATGTGTTTCAGCCTGGGGCTGGAATGACGACATTCTGTTTTTTCCCGGGCTCTGAGCGCCTATGGACGACGTGGGAAGTGTCACGTTAGAGCAGAGATCCTTAGTAAATGATAGAGATGGAAAAGAAGTTCAACAAATGGTCAGACAGGCCACTTCCTGTAAAGGAATCTCTCAGGTTTTGACCTGCCATTTGAGTTCTGTTATACTCACAGACACCATTCAAACAGTTTTAGAAAATTTAGGGTGTTTTCTATCCATATGTAATAAGTATATGCATATTCTAGTTACTGAGTAGGAGTGGTAACCAGATTAAATCGGGTATGTTTTTTATCCAGCCGTGTCAATGCTGCCCCCTAGCCCTAACAGGTTAAACACTGTTTCCCATGCAATCAATGAACATGCACCTGTGGAACGGTCGTTAAGACACTAACAGCTTACAGACGGTAGGCAATTAAGGTCACAGTTATGAAAACTTAAGACACTAAAAAGACCTTTCTACTATGAAAAACACCAAAAGAAGGGTCCCTGCTCATCTGCGTGAACGTGCCTTAGGCATGTTGCAAGGAGGCATGAGGACTGCGGATGTGGCCAGGGCAATAAATTGCAATGTCCGTACTGTGAGACAGGACGGACAGCTGATCGTCGTCGCAGTGACAGACCACATGTAACAACACCTGCACAGGATCGGTACATCCAAACATCACACCTGCGGGACAGGTACAGGATCGCTTTGGAGGTGGAGGGTCCGTCATGGTCTGGGGCGGTGTGTCGCAGCATCATCGGATTGAGCTTGTTGTCATTGCAGGCAATCTCAACACTGTGCGTTACAGGGAAGACATCCTCCTCCCTCATGTGGTACCCTTCCTGCAGGCTCATCCTGACATGACCCTCCAGCATGACAATGCCACCAGCCATACTGCTCGTTCTGTGCGTGATTTCCTACAAGACAGGAATGCCATTGAGCACATCTGGGACCTGTTGGATCAGAGGGTGAGTGCTAGGGCCATTCCTCCCAGAAATGTCCGGGAACTTGCAGGTGCCTTGGTGGAAGAGTGGGGTTACATCTCACAGCAAGAACTGGCAAATCTGGTGCAGTCCATGAGGAGGAGATGCACCGCTGTACTTAATGCAGCTGGTGGCCACACCAGATACTGACTGTTACTTTTGATTTTAACCCCCCCCCCCTCTTTGTTCAGGGACACATTATTCCATTTCTGCTAGTCACATGTCTGTGGAACTTGTTCAGTTTACGTCTCAGTTGTTGATTCTTATGTTCATACAAATATTTACACATGTTAAGTTTGCTGAAAATAAACGCAGGTGACAGTGAGAGGACGTTTCTTTTTTTGCTGAGTTTAGTAATCAGGTTATCAACTACAGTTATTAAAATGTTCATTAGCTAGCTACTAGCAGCAGCCAATTCCAACATGCATGGCTGCATAGAAATGTAATGTACAACCGAATGAAATTATAAGACCTGCATTTATATTCTTTTGAAGTTGTTTGTTTGGCTTACCTTGGAAACACTCAATTCCTACTTCCCCTCTATGTGATGTTTTTGCGGTTTGCATTAATATTTATATAAAATGTACATCGGCCCCTATCCAGCCTAACTAGTGTTTTCACCATAGCTACTGGAAAGTGGGCTTATTGGGGGGAGAAGGTGGGATAATGCTGAATATTTGCCAGTTTGAATGTTTCTCAGTTGAAAGTTAGACCGTTTGTGTGTTGTTTATGGAAGACATGCAGTTTTTAAATATACATTAATTGAAATGTGCTACAACACACCTCATACCCTTTTCCTCTGGTCACAAATGTTCCTAAAGAGAGATTCCTCTCATCAATTTGAATGTCTTTCACCTGCAGAATTTTGACATAACCCAAAACGTGTGTGTGTGTGTGTGCGCTTCATATGCGTGCGTGCACTCACGTGCAACAATGTGAAATGCATTAAACCACTGACATTTCCTATTCCTCCCTAAGCCAGGTTGGTGACACATCAGTATATTGGTGAGATTATGCATTCATCCCCTGCCCTCCTCTTTCTCTCTAGTTGCCACTATGGTTTCACCTGCTGGCTGCCTCCATGCCATCCTATCAACGTATCAGGCAGGGTGATGTCACACACGTCGAGCCTCAGGCCCTGCCATGCTCTGCAGCCTGCGGCATGGTGTGTGTGTATGTGAAAGAGAGAGCTTCTCTCGCTGTGTGTGCGTGTGTGTATGCGGCGCACACATGCCACTAGGCTAATTAGAGGGCTCTTAATTCTGTCAAAGTCATTTGATGACACTGATGTGACAGATTGATATTCACGCTTAACTCTCCCGTCCTCTCTCTACCTGAGTGCTTGCTGTTGTGTTGTTTGCTTCCCTACACAATTAGTATCGGATTGTTGATGGTTGGGGACTGAGTGAAGAGGTCTCACTGTGCAACCTGATGATTAGGAGATAGGTATATTCCTCCAATGTCACCAGCAACATTTTTCAAATCGCATTAAAATACCATAAAACTATAGGTTAACCCTTGTGGTATGGGTCAGATTGACCCGCACAGTTTAAACACACTCAAGACAGTCCAAGAATCAAGTAAAAACAGCCAAAACATTATTTTGTCTTTTCAGACCGTTCGTAAAGAAGAAATAGAAGAACATTTGATTTCAAAAACTATTTGTTAAACATATTTCCTTTCTCACAAACAAGCATTTTCTGTCTGGAGCTCATTTTGAGTGTGTGTGTGTTTCACCCAAACATAATTATAAAAGTGCAACCAGAACCAGTCAAAACAAAATACAAAGACACTTGTTAATTTTGGACCTGTGCAAATATCTGAACAGATGAAAGCCTCCGGGTCAAAATGACCCACATCATGTTTGTATACAAAATCTACACAGATATTCCACAACACATCAATGTCTCCACATTTTGAAGTTAGGTTCATGACCCTAAATGAGGAAAAGTCTTTTAATTTCATGGAGAAAAAGAGAGGTTAACTAGTATTTTAGACAACAAGTGGAAATGGGTCAAATTAACCCGCAACTTAATAGGAGGGTTGCTCTTTCATTCAGTGGTAAAAAAAAACAACTATATTTTCTCTGAACATGTGGTCCTCGGTTGGTAGAGCATAGTTCTTGTAATGTCAGGGTAGTGGGTTTGATTCCCGGTTCCAACCATAAGTAAAATGTATGCACGCATGACTATATGTCGCTTTGGATAAAAGCATCTGCTAAATGGTATATATTGTATTATGTGAAATCCATGCAAGCTATTGGAGTGTCTTCATGAAAATATACATATCATAAAGCTATAAAAGGGTTTCAATATAATAGTCTATGATTACACCTGGCTTCATCTGTGTAGTATGATGTGAGAGTAGAGTAAGCCTCAGTCTGCATTCTAAATGGCACCCTATAGCCTACGTCATCCTGTTGTATCCTGTACACGTGACAAATACATTTTGACTTGATGTAGGGAATAGGGTGCCATTTGGGACAAAACCTCAGTTATAGTTGTCTTTTGATTAATTCAATTTGCACCAAAGAAAACAAGTGATAGACTACAATAAAAACAAATTAAAATAGGGATCATTAATAAACAGTTATTTGTAATGGGTGTTTTTACCATATGCTGACATGATATCTGGTATGTGTACAAGCTGCACGTTAACCAAGCTGATTCTCTAGCACACCTAACATAGCTGATTGAGGAATCTGTTTATGCCAGGGATCATGCCTTCTCATTTTCTATAGAGCCACAGCGCCCCTATGTGAACAGCCGTAGAATGACACCCTATATGAATCAAATGATCAACCCTTAAATTTCCAATATCCCATGCCTCCACAAATCCAATGCTTTTAGATTTGTGGAAGTATTGAACGAGTGCACACTTCAGGAGAAAGGAGATGCAGGTGCTTCTACACCTGCATTGCTTGCTGTTTGGGGTTTTAGGCTTGGTTTCTGTACAGCACTTTGTGACATCAGCTGATGTAAGAAGGGCTTCATAAATACATTTGAATGATATTATTGGGACGGACCGTCTGTTTGAATGAGCATCCTGCCTCCCTTCTTCCTTGAAGTTATCACTGATCTCAAAATAATTGGATCTGTGAAAGCTAGTATAGCCATTGCCTCCAACTACTATATGTACTCACCTGCATGCACTCACCTGACAAAGACGTCTTTGAAGTCGAAACAATGTTGATTTTGGTGCAGGAATAAAGCACTGGAGAGCTGCAATTTTCTGCATCATTCCTTTTACTCCCCCTACTGTATTAGATTGAGGGAATCACTGATCCAGCACTATGAAGGTAGAAATTAGGAAATTTTAACAGTATTCAAACAAGGCATTAATTAATTACTCTAACCTTGCATAATTGTCAGGTAAGCAAGTATTGTCTGGTCAACTGCGGTTAATGGGATGGAAAGTGGGTCTTCCAAAGCTGGCTGTCCTCCATTTCAGATGCAATCTCATCCTTCTTCAGTTTGATGTCGCTCCTGAGCTGTTCCATATGTGATCTCTGAGCGTCAATACTGCTGAAAGAGGCATAGCATGAGTAATGGGTACAGTCCTGTTGAAAGATATTATGATACAATCTAAGAGATGACATTGCTCATAGTGATTTTACATCCTTGTCTTTTTATTATCTGTGTTTTGATAATAAAAAAAGGAAACAGTCCCAGCAAGACACGATAAAAAAAATCTACTAAGTATAAAAGTATCAAAAACTACTCAATGCTACCCAGAAAAAGAACATACAAAAAAAAAGAATGTTGTGAAGTCTACAGCTAAACCGTCAAAATGACCCAGAAGTAACAAAGAAAAAAAACAACCCAAGGATTCACCGCAAAATTTACCAATAACCACTATAAACTCTTACATGATTCTCCAAATATAAAGTAATGCAAATACTTTACAATAAATAACAGGCACATCTTCCTACGTCTACAATAAAAGTTCCTAGAAGTACAGTGAAATTACAGTCAAATTCACTTTTCACAACTGTTTGCAATAAACTTTCACACCACAGGCACAAACAAATCAAAGAATAAAATGATCTGGGCAGCAAGTTTTTTGGTTTCTTGAGAACGCACTTTTGGTTTCCATAACAACAAAACACTTCCCAACATGTGAGCATCTGAATTATACAGATATACAGTTGAAGTCAGAAGTTTACATACACCTTAGCCAAATACATTTAAACTCAGTTTTTCACAATTCCTGACATTCAATCGCAGTAAAAATTCCCTGTCTTAGGTCAGTTAGGATCACCCTTTTATTTTAAGAATGTGAAATGTCAGAATAATAGTACAGAGAATTATTTATTTCAGCTTGTATTTCTTTCATCACATTCCCAGTGGGTCAGAAGTTTACATACACTCAATTAGTATTTGGTAGCATTGCCTTTAAATTGTTTAACTTGGGTCAAACGTTTTGGGTAGCCTTCCACAAGCTTCCCACAATGAGTTGGGTGAATTTTGGCCCATTCCTCCTGACAGAGCAGGTGTAACTGAGTCAGGTTTGTAGGCCTCCTTGCTCGCACACGCTTTTCAGTTCTGCCCACAAATTTTCTATAAGATTGAGGTCAGGGCTTTGTGACGGCCACTCCAATACCTTGACTTTGTTGTCCTTAACTTCTCTAGGGTAAGGGGCAGTATTTTGACGTCCGGATGAAAGGCGTGCCCGTAGTAAACTGCCTGCTACTCAGGCTCAGAAGGTAGGATATGCATATTATTAGTAGATTTGGATAGAAAACACTCTGAAGTTTCTAAAACTGTTTGAATGATGTCTGAGTATAACATAACTCATATGGCAGACAAAAACCTGAGAAAAATCCAACTGGGAAGTGTGGAAATCTGAGGTTTGTAGTTTTTCAAGTGATTGCCTATACAGTATACAGTGACTTAGGGTTCATTTTGCACTTCCTAAGGCTTCCACTTGATGTCAACAGTCTTTAGAACGTTGTTTCATGCTTCTACTGTGAATAGGGAGAGAACAAGAGCTCCTGGAAGTAGATGAGTGAGAAAATGACATGAGCTCAGAGGCGCACCCTCACGTGAGAGTTAGCTGTGTTCCTTTTCTTTTTTGAAGACAAAGGAATCGTCCGGTTGGAATATTATGGAAGATTTATGATAAAAACATCCTAAAGATTGATTCTATACATCGTTTGACATGTTTCTACAAACTGTAGTATAACTTTTTCGACTTTTCGTCTGGACTTAGTAAGCGCGTGCCTTACATTTGGAATAGTGAACCTAACGCGCAAACAAAATGGAGATATTTGGACATAAAGATGAACTTTATCGAACAAAACAAACATTTATTCTGGAACTGGGATTCCTGGAAGTGCATTCCGAGGAAGATCATCAAAGGTAAGTGAATATTTATAATGTAATTTTTGTCATTTCTGTTGACTCCAAAATGGCGGGTATCTGTATGGCTTGTTTTGAGATCTGAGCGCTGTACTCAGATTGCAAATGTTTGCAAATGTCTGATTTTGTATGTTTGCCCACTTACAAAGAAATTATCAGTCTATAATTTTAATGGTAGGTTTATTTGAACAGTGAGAGACAGAATAACAACAACAAAAATCCACAAAAACGCATGTCAAAAATTTTATAAAATGATTTGCATTTTAATGAGGGAAATAAGTATTTGACCCCTCTGTAAAACATGACTTAGTACTTGGCCACCAGGCATTTCTTGTAGTTGGCCACCAGGTTTGCACACATCTCAGGAGGGATTTTGTCCCACTCCTCTTTGCAGATCTTCTCCAAGTCATTAAGGTTTCGAGGCTGACGTTTGGCAACTCGAACCTTCAGCTCCCTCCACAGATTTTCTATGGGATTAAGGTCTGGAGACTGGCTAGGCCACTCCAGGACCTTAATGTGCTTCTTCTTGAGCCACTCCTTTGTTGCCTTGGGCATGTGTTTTGGGGCATTGTCATGCTGGAATACCCATCCACGACCCATTTCCAATGCCCTGGCTGGGGGAAGGAGGTTCTCACCCAAGATTTGACAGTACATGGCCCCGTCAAATGATGCAGTGAAGTTGTCCTGTCCCCTTAGCAGAAAAACACCCCCAAAGCATAATGCTTCCACCTCCATGGTTGACGGTGGAGATGGTGTTCTTGGGGTCATAGGCAGCATTCCTCCTCCTCCAAACACGGCGAGTTGAGTTGATGCCAAAGAGCTCCATTTTGGTCACATCTGACCACAACACTTTCACCAGTTGTCCTCTGAATCATTCAGATGTTCATTGGCAAACTTTAGACGGGCATGTATATGTATTCTTGAGCAGGGGGACCTTGCGGGCGCTGCAGTATTTCAGTCCTTCATGGCATAGTGTGTTACTAATTGTTTTCTTGGTGACTATGGTCCCAGCTGCCTTGAGATCATTGACAAGATCCTCCCGTGTAGTTCTGGGCTGATTCCTCACCGTTCTCATGATCATTGCAAACCCACGAGGTGAGATCTTGCATGGAGCCCAAGGCCGAGGGATATTGACAGTTCTTTTGTGTTTCTTCCATTTCCGAATAATCGCACCAAATGTTGTCACCTTCTCACCAAGCTGCTTGGCGATGGTCTTGTAGCCCATTCCAGCCTTGTGTAGGTCTACAATCTTGTCCCCGACATCCTTGGAGAGCTCTTTGGTCTTGGCCATGGTGGAGAGTTTGGAATCTGATTGATTGCTTCTGTGGACAGGTGTCTTTTTTTTACAGGTAACAAGCTGCGGTTAGGAGCACTCCGTTTAAGAGTGTGCTCCTAATCTCAGCTCGTTACCTGTATAAAAAGACACCTGGGAGCCAGAAATCTTTCTGATTGAGAGGGGGTCAAATACTTATTTCCCTCATTAAAATGCAAATAATTTTATAACATGCGTTTTTCTGGATTTTTTGTTGTTGTTATTCTGTCACTCACTGTTCAAATAAACCTACCATTAAAATTATAGACTGATAATTTCTATGTCAGTGTGCAAACGTAAAAAATCAGCAGGGGATCAAATACTTTTTTCCCCCCACTGTATATGTTTGGGTAACATGAACATTTTTGTTTTATTCTATAAACTACTGACAACATTATTCCCATATTCCAAATAAAAATATTGTCATTTAGAGCATTTATCTGCAGAAAATGATAATTGGTCAAAATAACAAAAAAAAATAACAATAACAAAAAAATGCAGTGTTGTCAGACCTTGAATAATGCGAAGAAAATAGGTTCATATTAATTTTAAACAACACAATACTGATGTTTTTAACTTAGGAAGAGTTCAGAAATCAATATTTGGTGGAATACCCGATTTTTTAAAATCACAGCTTTCCCTCCACCAGTCTTTCACATTGATGTTGGGTGACTTCATGCCACTCCTGGCGCAAAAATTCAAGCAGCTCTGCTTTGTTTGATGGCTTGTGACCATCCATCTTCCTCTTGATCACATTCCAGAGGTTTTCAATGGGGTTCAGGTCTGGAGATTGGGCTGGCCATGACAGGGTCATGATCTGGTGGTCCTCCATCCACACCTTGATTGACCTGGCTGTGTGGCATGGAACATTGTCCTGCTGGAAAAACCAATCCTCAGAGTTGGGGAACATTGTCAGAGCAGAAGGAAGCAAGTTCTTCCAGGACAACCATGATGGCTTGATTCATGCGTCCTTCACGAAGACAAATCTGCCCGAATCCAGCCTTGCTGAAGCACCCCCAGATCATCACCGATCCTCCACCAAATTTCACAGTGGGTGTGAGACCTGGAGAGGCCTGCAAGCCAGTGTCTCACGCCCACTGTGAAATTTGGTGGAGGATTGGTGATGATCTGGGGGTGCTTCAGCAAAGCTGCTTGAAGTTTTGCGCCAAGAGTGGCATAAAGTCACCCAACATCTATGTGAAAGACTGGTGGAGAGCATGCCAAGATGCATGAAAGTTGCGATTGAAAAATCAGGGTTATTCCGCCAAATATTGATTTCTGAACTCTTCCTAAGTTAAAACATTAATATTAATTTTTAAACAATACAATATTAACATATTTTCTTTGCATTACATGAGGTCTGACAACACTGCATCGTTTTTGTTATGTTGACCAGCTGAGAAATGTTGTCAGTAGTTTATAGAACAAAACAAAAATGTTAATTTTACCCAAACACATACCTATAAATAGTAAAACTAGAGAAACTGATCATTTTGAAGTGGTCTCTTAATTTTTTCCAGAGCTGTATAGAGACAAAGTGCCTTCGGAAAGTATTCAGACCCCTTGACGTTTTTCAAACTTTGTTACGTTACAGCCTTATTTACAAAATGGATTAAATTAAAACAAATCCTGAGCAATCTACACACAATACCCCATAATGGCCACGTGAAAAAAAAAGGTTTTTGAAATTTTGCAAATGTATTAAAATAACACAGGAATACCTTATTTACATAAGCATTCAGAACTTTTGCTATGAGACTTGAAATTGAGCTCAGGTGCATCCTGTTTCCATTGATCATCCTTGAGCTGTTTCTACAACTTGACTGGATCTACCTGTGTTAAATTCAATAGATTGGACATGATTTGGAAAGGCACACACCTGTCTATATAAGGTCCCACAGTTGACAATGCATGTCAGAGCAAAAACCAAGCCATGACGTGGAAGGAATTGTCCGTAGCGCTCTGAGACAGGATTGTGCCGAGGCACAGATCTGGGGAAAGGTACCAAAAAATTGTACCAAACTGACAAATAGGGGGAGAAGGTTCTTGGTCAGGGAGGCTACCAAGAACCCAATGGTCACTCTGACAGAGCTCTGGAGTTCCTCTGTGGAAATGGGAGAACCTTCCATAAGGACAACCATCTCTGCAGCACTCCACCAATCAGGCCTTTATGGTAGAGTAACCAGACGAAAGCCACTCCTCTGTAAAAGGCACATGAAAGCCCGCTTGGAATTTGCCAAAAGGCACCTAAAGACTATCAGACCATGAGCAACAAGATTCTCTGGTCTGATGAAACCAAGATTGAACTCTTTGGCCTGAATGCCAAGCGTCACGTCTGGAGGAAACCTAGCACCATCCCTACGGTGAAGCATGGTGGTGGCAGCATCATGCTGTGGTGATGTTTTTCAGCAGCAGGGACTGGGAGACTAGTCAGGATCGAGGGAAAGATGAGAGATCCTTGATGAAAACCTCCTCTAGAGCCCTCAAGACCTCAGACTGGGGCCAAGGTTCCCCTTCCAACAGGACAACGACCCTAAGCACACAGCCAAGACAATGCAGGAGTGGCTTCGGGACAAGTCTCTGAATGTCCTTGAGTGGCCCAGCCAGAGCCCGGACTTGATCCCGATCGAACATCTCTGGAGAGCCCTGAAAATAGCTGTGCAGCAACGCTCCCCATCCAACCTGATAGGGCTTGAGAGGATCTGCAGAGAAGAGCAGGAGAAACTCCAAATACAGGTGTGCCAAGCTTGTAGCGTCATACCCAAGAAGACTAAAAGGCTGTAATTGCTGCCAAAGGGGCTTCAACAAAGTACTGGATAAAGGGTCTGGATACTTATGTAAATGTGATATTACTAAAAATGTTGTTTTTTTTTAACTGTTTTTGTCTTGTCAATACAGGGTAATGTGTGTAGATTGAGGAGGGGGAAAAACAATTTCATCAATTTTAGAATAAGGCTGTAACCTAACAAAATGTGGATTAAGTCAAGGGGTCTGAATACTTACGGACAAACAAAAATATTGTAAAACTATTGTGTAAAAAATAAAAAATAAAAAAAATTGAAAAGTGATAAAATTGGATTACAGAAGGACTAATGCCAAAGGGAAGTTTATATTTTATAAACTTCAATAACTTAAAATAAAATACAAAAAAATGTAAAAGGATATACTTTAAAAAAAAATCCCCATTATTTTATACTGCTAAGGCTTTTTACACTTGTCTTATCTTCATAGCACTTCGAAATACCACACCGTAGTGCTTATATACTAGTATTTATACTTTTTGGTGAAGTAAGAAAATCCATTGTACAGTACAAATTCCATTCAATCTACAAAATAAGTTAGTGTGTCAGACAAATATTGCAGTTATTTACAGAGTTAACAAAAAAAATGTAGTAGGTAGTGGAAATAAATGGCATAAGGTGCAGTGGATTAAAGCATTTATGTAGTACTTTCAAGTATTTTTTCTTAAGTTGTTTTTTTGGGGTATCTGTACTTTACTATTTATATTTTTGACTACTTTTACTTCTACATTGCTAAAGAAAATAATGTACGTTTTACTCCATACATTTTCCTTGACACCCAAAAGTACTCGTTACATTTTGAATTCTTATTAGCAAGACAGGCAAATAGTGAAATTCATGCACTTATCAACCGAACATCCCTGGTCATCCCTAATGCCTCTGATCTGGGGGACTCACTAAACACACATGCTTCATTTGTAAATTATGTCTGAATGTTGGTGTGCCCTTGGCTTTCCGTAAATATTTATATTTTTTAAAATAAAATGGTGCCATCTGGTTTGCTTAATATAAGGAATTTGATACTTAAGTATATTTTAAACCAAATACTTTTACTCAGGTAGAATTTTACTGGGTGACTTAATTGAGACATTTTCTATTGTCTTTACTTTTACTCAAGAATGATAGTTGGGTACTTTTTCCACCACTGATAAGGCGAGACGAGTGAGTTGTTTTCTTCCATTTGGTGCATCTTGAACACGACCATGGAGAAAAGTAGATAGGAGGGGAACTGGGGCACATTCTTTAAAGCAGCAGTCGTCAGACCAGCGGGCGAGGGCTGACGTGGAAGGGGGCACCATACCAAGCCAGGGGGGTAGCCAGGCACCTGGTAAACACAGCCAGCATAGACCTTTGGAAAGACTGACAAAGAGGAGAAGGAAGGAGTGTAGGCCAGGCTCAGGTCCGGGACAAGACCATGAGCAGTAATTCAAGGGTTGGGTGTGTGTGTGTTAGTCCACGTCACTCATGTCGCTGACAGGTTCGTCCTGAACAATGCTAAGATGTTTCATGGCACGTTTGAAGGCAGTCTGAACAGCCTTACGGATGCTGGATGTTCTGCCCTCCATCATCTTGATCTTGTCGATGGTCTTGTCGATCCCCAGAGGGACCATCTTAGACCTAGGAAGCCATTGCCTGAGAAGAGAGAATAATGAAATCAAATTCAGCTACATTTCTTCTGATACAAATCTGCAAAAATGTAGAACTTATAATTCAGATTTGAGTTCTTTGTGTTGTCTGTTGGTTGTGTATGAAAATTCACAGCATGTATTGAAATAACACTTAATATTGCAAATGTAGATTGCAAAATGGTATATCCATGTATGTTGCTATCAACAACAACCAAAAATCCCTTTCAAAGCATTTAGTATTGGAGAACATAGGAGATGTGTCTTACCAGCTGCGTTTGTTGTCGAAGAATAGGACGAGGAACAGTTTTTCTTCGTTCTTGTACTGCATCCGTTCTCCGACCCGGAGGATGCCGAGGGGAGGCATGGGGATAGACACCCCTTTGTGCTGGCATCCCACCCGGGGAATGTGGGGGTCAACAATCTAACGTGGTGGAAGAGGTGTACCAGGTTTACTAGGGAGTGGTGTCTGGAATGTTATGGCACAGTATACTTGCATACACATGCTCAAACACACACATGCTCGTGCTTGTGTTGAAAAGAGGTGCATCCACTTCGTCCTCTCAAACTAAGGTCAAATCAGACCTGTTTATTTGACAATGGCACCATCTAGAGGACTTGGAAGATATGGACCTAGGATTTATTCTACCATGAAAGGCAAAGACGAAACTTGAACATCACTCACTCAAGATTTGATGAAGGGGGTAGCAAGCATGGCCTAAAATTAAACACCCACCAAATGCGGGTAGTTCTTGGCATTGGCGGGTACGAATTTCTAATTCACCAGCCACATTGGTCAAAAGTCAAGTATTGGCACGTGTGAGTAGTGATTTATAGAAAAATAAATGGGGCTGTAGCTGTTTAAAGTACTTATTCTGTTTTGTTTCATATCTGGCAATGCACAAACAAATAGGAATCGTAACGTTATAGCTATCTCAACTCGCAAAGCAACACTGCCTGGCTGGAGGGCTGTGTGCACTGCGAGTGAAGAGCTGAAAAGTTTGTTTTAGAAGCAATGGGTACAGGCATAAAAGTTGGTCTAACTACTACAGTGAGACTTTATCTTCTTGTTTCTTGTACATTTACATTGTTTAGTTCACAAATTAGGTTGTTTTTCAATGTGAGTTTGCTTCCACTGTGGAAGAGCAAGAGACGTTGTCAGCCTCTACTAGTCAGATTCTCACAGGAACACTAGAATCAATTCCTCGACTCCTTGCCCGTTGATTCCCAGTGTCGACTCACATTTCTGGGTGTCAGGCATCGACTAGTCGACTCCTAAGATTCAGTATTTTTGCAAGGGAGGAAACTAGTTGGCGTGGCTACTTCCGGGAACAAAAACTCTTGCATCTATCACAGCAAAGAAAGAGTGAGCTAACAAGGAAGGGAGCGAGAGGGGATGGGCAGTCTGGCATTTCGGCCACCAGGCAGAGTCTGAACCGTGCATTGGTAATCAAAAGATGTACAGGCGATCGCAACCAGTGATACCCGTCATTCAGGGTATGTTATTCTGGCATTAATACAGGTCCCATATCAGTTTGCAAACAATGAAAAAATATAATTGAGTTAGTAAGGCCACATACAAGCGGACTCTTTTTTTCTTTCTTCAGTAATGCAGCTCCAAAATGCAGGTGTTTCAGCCTAGCTCAGTGCTTTCTGTGGTGGTGGGGCAGCCAGCAGAAAATACGGAGCATAGGGGTTGGTAATGTTCTCTAGTTGCACCGTGATTGGCTCAGTGTTCCGTCACTCATTGGGACACCACGTCACCGCAAAATCTACAGGGAGAGCCACAGATAAAATGACGTCAAATCACGTTATATCTACAGTAGCTTTGATTGATCATGTCAACGTCATACTTTCAAAATCTTACCTAGCAGTCATCATGAATCACGTTAACAATCTACTGTCAAATCCTTTTCAAATAAAGAGAAATTTTAGATAAAAAGTATCGGCGCTCATCGGCAATAAACATTACACAACAAGTTGGAAAAAGCAAATTCAACAACGAGTGGTTTGGAAGGAATAAGTGGCTAACTGGCAAAGCAATCACAAAGCCTGCTGTTCAGTGGAGTGGATGTGTGGTCCAAGTCTGGGTTTAAGGGTCTCTTTCCAAGCTTAAAAGGATAAACATTCAACATTGACCATGCTGTCAATCCAGCATGACTTCTACCATAAATCCAGAGAATGCCAGACTTTGATGACAAAATTTGCCCACAAGAAAGACCACCACACCACCTTCCTGTTCAAGTGAGCACAGCACACCAAAGTGAGTCCAAAATGTATTGTATGCTGCTGCATAAATAATGTAATATGTCAAGGAGATATGTATACTGTAGCTAAGAAAGTAATACTAAGTGTATGTTGTGTAGTAAGCTGTTAGTAGCCCATGTGCCTCACCCTAATCATTTGGTCACTTTTCCCCTCATAATTTAGCCTACTGTTCTGACTTGGTGGTGCACGTAGCTTATAGCCTGTTTAACAAAATGTCATAATCAAATATTGTAAGAGCTTTCATTGTCTACTTATATGCCCCCTTTATTTATCCTACGGTTCTGACTTGTTGTACAGGGAGAATACTGTAAGAACGGCCCATGTTCTGAATTCTGTTGCTGTACATTTTAAAAGTGCTGAACAAAGTTATATTGACTAAGTTTGTCCTACCTCGCTCATTAATTGCCTCTTCTCCACTCGGCATCCCCTGATGCAATAGTTTATACATCTCAATTGTCAGAAACCACATTTGTTTAAGCAAGTCAACCATAGCAGCTATGTTTTTTAAAAGGCAGTAAATGAGGCTGAATGAACGGTTTTGCTGCCAGACAAGGCTCGTCTGATAGCCGAGTGTAACAGCGGTAAGGTGTTGGGACTGCAATTGGGACAGCTTAATGTAGGCCCAAACAGTGTGTGGGCACCGTTTGTCACCATTACAGTCCAATTAATGTATTGTTTAGTGTTGTGTTGTGGCATGCATCTAAAAAAATGTTTTGAGATTGCCCCACCAAGATTTCCATCCTAAAATCGCCACTGATCGCAATGCGGTGTCCTGCAATGTCTCGCGCAAATTCACTAGTAGGGGCTATAAAAGGAGGAGACTGAGCTATTCTACACGAAACAGACCAAAGACTAAAACACACACTTGCGTTTTTCCTAGCAAAGAGAAAGACCAGGCGAGCCAGCGAGGGAGAGAGAGGATCGAGTCAGGCAGACAAACGTGCACTTGGTAATCTGTATCTCGCAATGTCTTGTCTTTCAAAGCCTCATCAATTCACCAAAAGTACATTAAAGTATATAATAGGCTATCAATGGCTAAGCTATTATTCATGGTGCCAGTGAATTGAAGTTAAACATCGCCAAATGCTTATTTAATAAAACCCTGGCTGGCTGTTGATGTCCTAAGTCAGGGCTCTCCAACCCTAAAAATTGTCAAAGACCCCAGCCACCCCGGTCATAGACTGTTCTCTCTACCGCATGGCAAGCGGTACCGGAGTGCCAAGTCTAGGACAAAAAGGCTTATCAACAGTTTTTACCGCCAAGCCATAAGACTCCTGAACAGGTAACCAAATGGTTACCCGGACTATTTGCATTATGTGCCCCCCCCCAACCCCTCTTTTACGCTGCTGCTACTCTCGGTTTATCTTATATGCATAGTCACTTTAACTATACATTCATGTACATACTACCTCAATTGGCCCGACCAACCAGTGCTCCAGCACATTGGCTAACCGGGCTATCTGCATTGTGTCCCACCACCCGCCAACCCCTCTTTTTACGCTACTGCTACTCTCTGTTCATCATATATGCATAGTCACTTTAACCATACCTACATGTACACACTACCTCAATTAGCCTGACTAACCAGTGTCTGTATATAGCCTTGCTACTCTTATTTTCAAATGTCTTCTTACTGTTGTTTTATTTCTTTTACTTACCCACACACACACACACACACACCTTTTTTTCCCCTCGCACTATTGGTTAGAGCCTGTAAGTAAGCATTTCACTGTAAGGTCTACACCTGTTGTATTCGGCGCATGTGACAAAAAAAACGTTGATTTGATTTGTTCCTGGAGAGCTACCTTCCTGTAGGTTTTCACGCCAACCCCAGTTGTAAACTAACCTGAATCAGCTTATCAACCAGCTAACTATTGAATCAGATGCAATAGATTAGGGTTGGAGTGAACACATACAGGACAGTACCTCGCCAGGAACACAGTTGGAGAACTCTGTCCTAGGCAATCGATCGCAAAGCAGGGCATCCCCACTAAACTTGTTGGAAATGGCAAGTTCACTTTCTCATCCATAAATACAAATATGGTCCACCAACTTAAATCATCAGGATGGGGTGCATTGTTATTAGAAAGGACGCCTACCATGGATCGCTAAAATAATGATTATGATCACACTTAATCAATTTAAATATTATGGGGACACATACAGTGCCTTCAGAAAGTATTCATATACATTGACTTATTCCACATTTCGTTGTGTTACAGCCTGAATTCAAAATGGATTAAATAGATTTCTCCTCACCCATCAACACTCCATAATGACAAAGCCAAAACATGTTTTTAGAAATGTTGCGAATTTATTGAAAATTAAATACATAAAATCACATTTACATAATTATTCACACCCCTGAGTCAATACTTTGTAGAAGCACCTTTGACAGTGATTACAGCTGAGTCTTTCTGGGTAAGTATCAAAAGAGCTTTCCACTCCTGGATTGTACAACATTTGCCCATTAAGCTCTGTCAAATTGGTTGTTTATCATTGCTAGACAACCATTTTCAGGCCTTTCCATAGATTTTCAAGTAGATTTAAGTCAAAACTGTAACTCGGCCACTCCGGAATAGTCACTGTCTTCTTGGTAAGGAGCTCCAGTGTAAAATTGGCCTTTTGTTTTAGGTTATTGTCCTGCTGAAAGGTGAATTCATCTCTCAGTGTCTGGTGGAAAGCAGACTGAAAAAGGTTTTCCTGTGCTTAGCTCCATCCAATTTCTTTTTTTATCCTGAAAAACTCCCCAGTTCTTAATGAATACAGGCATAGCCATAACATGATGCAGCAACCACCATGCTTGAAAATATGGAGAGTGGTACTCAGTCATGTGTTGTATTGGATTTGCCCCAAACATAACACTTTGTACTCAGGACAAAAAGTGAATTGCTTTGGCACATTCTTTGCAGTATTACTTCAGTGCCTTGTTGTAAACAGGATGCATGTTTTGGAATATTATTCTGTACAGGCTTCCTTCTTTTCACTCTGTCAATTAGGTCAATATTGTGGAGTAACTACAATGTTGATCAATCCACCATTTTCTCCCATCACAGCCATTAACTCTAACTGTTTTAAAGGTTCCTTCCTCTTCGGAAAATGAGTTAGGAAGGATGCCTGTGTCTTTGTAGTGACTGGGTGGATACCCTATCCAAAGTGTAATGAATAATTTCACTAAGCACAAAGGGGTATTCAATACCAGCTTTTTTATTTGTACCCATCTACCAATAAGTGCCCTTCTTTGCAAGGCATTGGAAAACCTCCCTGGTCTGTGGTTGAATCTGTGTTTAGAATGCACTGCACGACCTTACAGATAATTGTATGTGTGGGCTAAAGCGATTAGGTAGTCATTAAAAAAATTATGTTAAACACACCAAACACTTTTGTGACTTGTTCAGCAATATTTTACTCCTGAACCTTTTTAGGGGTTGAATACTTATTGACTCAAGACATTTCAGCTTTTCATTTGTATTAATATGTAAAAATAAAAATAAAATAAAAACTAAATAATTCAATTTTGACATTATGGGCCAGTGACCAACAAATCACAATTTAAATCAATTTTAAAATCAGGCTGTAACACAACAACATGTGAAAAAAGTCAAGGGGTGTGAATACTTTCTGAAGGCACTGCATACATTTGGCAGCCAAGCATGAGTTATCAGTATAGCCTATTATAGTCTAGACATGACTATGACATATCTTCATGCCTAGAATAAAAACCTCCAGGCTTCCATCAAGAGTCAATTAAATTTGAGGGGAAAAAAATAATTACAAGGGGCAGTTTGGAGTAATCCTGTGTGAATCGTCTTCTGGAATAACGCACATGCTTGGATAATAATTACATAACCAACGTCTCTAGTAATACCCATCCGAATAGCGCTATAACATGGCAAAGAATGGACTTATCAGCGTAGAACGTGCAGCATCATCACATGGGATCGTCAAGGCTGCGTACAGCAGAAATATCACCAAAATATTGTAGTTCCTACACATCACCTATATAAAAATAAAACAAATTAAATGGGACTTTTATAGGCTAAGTTAATGAACAAATGGGCACCATCATGTTCATATCAGTCCTCTAGAACGCAAATGTAGTCTTCCTAGTAGGATGCAGCAATAATGAGGTGCGTACGTGTTTCAGCTCCTTTTGGGAGTTGAGCAAGAGTCGACTCTTGACTCTAACCACAGCAGTCAGAGTTGACTCCAAAAATCCTAGAGTCACGCACCACTAAAGGCATCTGCATGTTTCCCAGCCAGAACAGCTTGTGCATATATTATGACGACATTGTGACATTACTGTTATTTGTTTTTTATGAGGCAAGCCGAAGTCGGTAGCCGAAGTCTAGTTTTTCAAGCAAATTATTTTAAGAGAGTATGCGAGCACACTCGTTTCGTTCGCCTAGCTGAGCATACTGATGCCTTATGGCACATGTGACAACTTGAGTGGCCCCATTACCACGGTAAGCTTAAAAGGGGCAGCTGAACATTTGTCTCATCTGTGATATTTTGATGAGAAGACTCAGGTCACAAAATATTAAATTGAGCAATACAACATTACTTCCTATTAGTAATACACATTCCTTGATTTAGAAACACAACTAAGCATACTCATACATTTTGATTTGTGTTTGTTGTAAGGCAAAAAATATATATTTTGGCTCCTAAAAAATCTGAGTGACAGGTAAACAAAAAGTTAGTTGTAGGCCCTGGTAGCAAGCACTGAGAAGTGAGAATTAGATAGTCAGGTGTCATACATACGCTCACTGTCACTCACCAAGGCAGGATAGGAAGGGTATCCGCTACATTTTGCCCAAACTAGCTTTAGAGGCTCCAGAACAACTGTTGCAGCACTAGCAGGCATCCAAATATTGTTATTGCCAACTTCTGTGGATGCAGCAATAACAACAATCAAGTTAGGAGGGGTTCACTGTAAATATAGCAAAACAATTCCAGAGCCATGCTAATAGTGACAGCGTCAACACATACAGGTTAAATACATCACAACTCACTGAAAAATGTGATAATACAAAAATACAATTTGGACTGTAAATCATGAATAGAATGGCTTTAATTTATGTTTATCTCGCCTACATTGCTTAGAGTGTTTGATTGAGCCTGCCTGTGTTTCCACAGTTGGGTCTATTGTAGTGGTTCCATTGTGCCAGGCGGGCTCAATCAAGCTCAGTTTAAGTAATTGAAAGACTAATTCTATTTGAACCCAGGTCTGTTGTGAGGTATATGCATGTGCCTACCTGGTGCTGCCCAGCAGACTACAACTAGTTGAGATGCTGGACTGAGGCACACCGTCTCCTGGTTTCTAGAGGCCTGCTGGCACTTAGCTCCTTCCCTTCATCAATTACCTCCTCCATCACAAAACCATTAGACAGGCCTGAGGCGAGTAACACAGAGCAGTACAGCAGTCAGTATACTACACATAAACCAACTATAGCATAGACCTACAACATTTGAACCTTTATTCATGAAGCGTCTCAGTAGGGGTGCTGATCTGGGATCAGTTTAGTCTTTTAGATTATAATTAATAAGATTACATAGACAAGGGGAACCTGATCTCTTAATTAACAAGTCTGGGAAGATAATTTTCTACTTCTTATTCATGCTCTATTTAAGAGTCCCATTAAGATAAGCACTTTATTTTCTGACACGGCAGTGCGGCGATTGACAGTCGTCCCCGAGGGATGGGTCAGGGTTGAGGTGGCCACCACACTCACGCCCCCCTCTAAGAGAAGCAGGGGGTTCTGGGACTCGGAGTGGCCATTGAGAAGGGTCTTGGTAGTGTTTAAGGAAGTGTTGTTGGGTTTCTCCCGGTCAAATTTGACCTTGCTGTCCGGAGTGGGGTTGGGGTGGATGGGTTTAAGGGTAGGGAGTTCTGAGTTACTCTCGAAGTGCAGGAAAGGAGGAAGGGAGTCAGAGGGTTCCAATTTGGGAGGTAATGATTTGTCCCCTGTTGAAGAATACAGTGAGAAAACACAGAAAGCATAACATTATATAGATCACAATGTAATATGAAGAGGGAATTGTACATCTTGAATAAAAACACCAGAACCATTCCTAAAGCACATCATCCTTATACTTGCAGAATTACAAGACCTCAATACAAATGATCTTGCCTTCTATAATGCATAGCTAAATAACCAATGAGACAGCAAAATATTTTAAAATCACATCACATTTACATTTTACATTTACGTCATTTAGCAGACGCTCTTATCCAGAGCGACTTACAAATTGGTGCATTCACCTTATGATATCCAGTGGAACAACCACTTTACAATAGTACATCTATATCTTTTTTTGTGGGGGGGGGGGGGGGTTAGAAGGATTACTTAATCCTATCCCAGGTATTACTTAAAGAGGTGGGGTTTCAGGTGTCTCCTGAAGGTGGTGATTGACTCCGCTGTCCTGGCGTCGTGAGGGAGCTTGTTCCACCATTGGGGTGCCAGAGCAGCGAACAGTTTTGACTGGGCTGAGTGGGAACTGTGCTTCCGCAGAGGTAGAGAGGCGAGCAGGCCAGAGGTGGATGAACGCAGTGCCCTTCTTTGGGTGTTGGGACTGATCAGAGCCTGAAGGTACGGAGGTGCCGTTCCCCTCACAGCTCCGTAGGCAAGCACCATGGTCTTGTAGCAGATGCGAGCTTCAACTGGAAGCCAGTGGAGTGTGCGGAGGAGCGGGGTGACGTGAGAGAACTTGGGAAGGTTGAACACCAGACGGGCTGCGGCGTTCTGGATGAGTTGTAGGGGTTTAATGGCACAGGCCGGGAGCCCCGCCAACAGCGAGTTGCAGTAATCCAGACGGGAGATGACAAGTGCCTGGATTAGGACCTGCGCCGCTTCCACGCAACGTATTCTGCATTCTAGAAGGGAATCTAATAGTTACTGAGTCAGTGTAGGTTTATTGTGAATCAATTCAGGCTCCTAGCATATCAACTCCACTGTACCAAGACCATGTTAAAGAAAAAGCCTTGCTACCATGCAGTTATACTGTATAACTACAATAGTATCCCACTTCAACACTCATCAACCAGGCAATGGGATGTCCTGAGGCAAGGGATATCATGTGACCCAGCATGACTACGTCATAGCAGGTTAGCATGGCTAAGCACACTATATGGTATGATGGTGTGACTAACTAGGGGTTAGAGGTTACGGTTAATTCCTGATCTAGCTATAGTTTATATCTTGTTTCCGCCAATAAAACAAAGAACTGCGAAGCACATAACATCATGACACCAGGTCACTGGTGATATCTGAGTGCTTGGCCAAAGCCAGGTCCTCCCTCTCCTGACGCTGAAACCCTCATACATGCATTCATCTCCTCTAGTCTTGACTACTGCAACTCACTACTCTCCGGCATCAACTCAATGTCCTTCCATAAGCTCCAAATGGTTAAAAACTCAGCAGCCTGCCTTCTCACCAACACTAAGCCCTAGCAACACATCACTAATGTTCTCCGTGAACTCTACTGGCTGCCAACTAATTAATTACAAGATCCTCTTTCTGACCTACAAAGCCATTCACCACCCTGCTTTACCTCTCAAACCTTCTTCTC
Source organism: Salmo salar (assembly GCF_965601325.2). Taxonomy (NCBI): domain Eukaryota; kingdom Metazoa; phylum Chordata; class Actinopteri; order Salmoniformes; family Salmonidae; genus Salmo; species Salmo salar. Next base: position 38,750,428 of record NC_138297.1, on the reverse strand, counting down.
CCCTACCAAACCACACACGCAATCCATTCCGCCACAGAAGGCCACCTTGACATCCCAGGTCAAAACACACCAACTCATTCCAGGGTTGTTCTTTAGTTTTACTATTTTCTACATTGTAGAATAATAGTTGAAGACATCCAAACTATGAAATAACACATATGGAATCATATAGTAAATACAGAAGATAGCCCTAATTGGTAAAAGACCAAGTCCATATTATGGCAAGAACAGCTCAAATAAGCAATGACAAACGACAGTCCATCATTACTTTAAGACATGAAGGTCAGTCAATACAGATAATTTCAAGAACTTTGAAAGATCTTCAAGTGCAGCCGTAAAAACCCATCAGGCGCTATGATGAAAACGGCTCTCATGAGGACTGCCACAGGAAAGGGAGACCCAGAGTTACCTCTGCTGCTGAGGATGAGTTCATTAGAGTTACCAGCCTCAGAAATTGCAGCCCAAACAAATGCTTCACAGAGTTCAGACATCTCAACATCAACTGTTCAGAGGAGACTGTGTGAATCAGGCCTTCATGGTCAAATTGCAACAAAAAAAAAACACTACTAAAGGACACCAATAAGAGGAAGAGAGACTTGCTTGGGCCAAGAAACACAAGCAATGGACATTAGACCGGTGGAAATCTTTCCTTTGGTCTGAGTCCAAATTTGGGATTTTTGGTTCCAACCACCGTGTCTTTGTGAGACGCAGAGTAGGTAAACAGATGATCTCCGCATGTGTGGTTCCCACTGTGAAGCATGGAGGTGGTGGTGTGATGGTGCTTTGCTGGTGACACGATCAGTGATTTATTTAGAATTCAAGGCACTGTTAACCAGCATGGCTACCGCAGAATTCTGTAGCGATACACCATCCCATCTGGTTTGCGCTTAGTGGGACCATCATTGGTTTTTCAACAGGACAATGACACAACACACCTCCAGGCTGTGTAAAGGCTATTTGACCAAGAAGGAGAGTGATGGATTGCTGCATCAGATGACCTGGCCTTCACAAATCACACAACCTCAACCCAATTGAGATGGTTTGGGATGAGTTGGACTGCAGAGTGAAGGAAAAGCAACCAACAAGTGCTCAGCATATTTGGGAATGCTAAGAGTGAGCAAAGCTGCCATCAAGGCAAAGGACATCTACTTTGAATAATCTTAAATATAAAATATTTTGATTTGTTTAACACTTTTGGTTACTAAATTCCATGTGTGTTATTTTAAAGTCTGTTTTCACTATTATTCTATAAAACGTAGAAAATAGTAAAAATAAAGAAAAACCTTGGAATGAGTAGGTGTCCAAACTTTTGACCGGTACTGTATATAAGGAACCATTATGTCGAAGTAAACAGAGTCATGCGATGATAAGCTACATTGTACTTCCATTACAACGTGGAAAAGCATAGGCAGATGATGGATGCTGATAAGCTTGTTGTAAATTTCCAACAAAAAGAGGGATTTATTTGAATGCTGTTGACATGATCGATGCTTTGGCTGCCAATTATTAAATTAAAACTAGATTGCCATTATCCATATCTCATTATATAATCTAACTGGTACACTATCAGTGAACTTCTTTTTTAGAGAACATGCGACAAAATCAGATTTGGCAAGTTTGCTATATATCGCAACTGTTTTAGTGACAAAACCATCAGTAGATTTTAAAATGCAATGGAAACACATTGAACTTAAAATGTTTATTTGGTACATGAAAAGTGTTGATTTTCTTAATGCAAACATAAGAATATTTGCATGAAAATCTGTTACAAATTGGATGGAAACCTAGCTACTGTCGGACTTGGTTATACTGAAGAGAGAGCCACCCACCTGGACATTTCTGGGGGGGGGGGGGGAATGGCCCTAGCTCTCACCCTCTGATCCAACAGGTCCCAGACGTGCTCAAAGGGATTGAGATCCGGGCTCTTCGCTGGCCATGACAGAACACTGACGTTCTTGTCTTGCAGGAAATCACGCACAGAATGAGCAGTATGGCTGGTGGCATTGTCGTGCTGGAGGGTCATCTCAGGATGAGCATGCAGGAAGGGTACCACATGAGGGAGGAGGATGTCTTCCCTGTAACAGTGTTGAGATTGCCTGCAATGACAACAAGCTCAGTCCGATGATGCTGTGACACACTGACCCAGACCACAACGGACCCTCCACCTCCAAATCGCTCCGGAGTACAGGCCTCGGTGTAACGCGCATTCCTTCGACGATAAACGTGAATCTGACCATCACCCCTGGTGAGACAAAACCGCAACTCGTGAAGAGCAGTTTTTGCCAGTCCCTTCTGGTCCAGTGACGGTGGGTTTGTGCCCATAGGCGACGTTGTTGCCGGTGATGTCTGGTGAGGACCTGCCTTACAACAGGCCTACAAGCCCTCAGTCCAGCCTCAGCCTATTGTGGACAGTCTGAGCACTGATGGAGGGATTGTGCGTCCCTGGTGTAACTCAGGAGTTGTTGCCATCCTGTACCTGTCCCGCAGGTGTGATGTTTGGATGTACCGATCCTGTGCAGGTGTTGCTACACGTGGTCTGCCACAGTCCATCCTGTAGCGCTGTCTTAGGTGTCTCACAGTACGGACATTGCAATTTATTGGTCCTGGCCACATCCGCAGTCCTCATGCCTAAGGCACGTTCACACAGATGAGCAGGGACCCTGGGCATCTTTCTTTTGGTGTTTTTCAGAGGCAGTTGAAAGGCCTCTTTTATTGACCTACAATTCATAACTGTGACCTTAATTGCCTACCGTCTGTAAGCTGTTAGTGTCTTAACGACCGCTCCACAGGTGCATGTTCATTAAATTGTTTATGGTTCATTGAAGAAGTATGGGAAACAGTTTTTAAACCCTTTACAATGAAGATCTGAGAAGTTATTTGGATTTTTACGAATTCTCTCTGAAAGACAGGGTCCTGAAAAAGGGACATTTCTTTTTTTGCAGATAGGATAGGACACACACACCCATTCAAAAGTTTGGGCTCACTTAGAAATGTCCTTGTTTTTGAAAGAAAAGCAACTAAAAAAGTGTCCATTAAATTTAACAAAATTGATCAGAAATACAGTGTAGACATTGTTAATGTTGTAAATGACTGCTGTAACTGGAAACTGCAGATTTTTTTTATGGAATATCTACATAGGCGTACAGAGGCCCATTATCAGCAACCATCACTCCAGGGTTCCAATGGCACGTTGTGTTAGCTAATCAAAGTTTATCATTTTAAAAGGCTACAATAGTCATACATTGTCTTTCTGATCAATTTGATGTTATTTTAATGGACAAAAAATATGATTTTCTTTCAAAAACAAGGACATGTATACAGTTGAAGTCGGAAGTTTACATACTACGGTGTATGTAAACTTCCGACTTCAACTGTATACATTTAAACTCAGATTCACAATTCCTGACATTTAATCCTAGTAAAAATTCCATCTTTGGTCAGTTAGGATCACCACTTTATTTTAATAATGTGAAATGTCAGAATAATAGTTGAGAGAATGATTTATTTCATTCATCACATTCCCAGTGTGTCAGAAGTTTACATTTACATTTTAGTCATTTAGCAGACGCTCTTATCCAGAGCGACTTACAGTAGTGAATGCATACATTTCATAATTTGTATTCTCCGTACTGGTCCCCCGTGGGAATCGAACCCACAACCCTGGCATGGCAAACACCATGCTCTACCAACTGAGCCACACGGGACCACTCCAAAGCCCTGACCTCAATCCTATAGAAAATTTGCGGGCAGAACCGAAAAAGCGCATGTGAGCAAGGAGGCCCAAAAACCTGACTCAGCTACACCAGCTCTGCCAGGAGGAATGGGCCAAAATTCACCCAACCCACTGTGGGAAACCTGTGGAAGGCCACCTGAAACGCCTGACCCAAGCTAAACAATTCAAAGGCAATGCTACCAAATACCAACTGAGTGTATGCAAACCTCCGACCCACTGGTAATGCGACGAAACAAACAAAAGCAGAAATAAATACTCGCATATCTGGTGTATATGCGAGTAACATGGTCACACCTTAGCATTCAGATTCAGTTATCCAAATTTATATTCAAAACCAGAGACAACATCCTGGTACTTTGCCAGCAGGAAATGGTAGAAGAGAACAGATCAAACGCTCTGTGTTAAATAGGTTTCTGGTAGTTTCTGAAGCCAATGTTGCCAATCATTTTAATGATTACTTAATTGTCAAAGTGGGCAAACTTAGGCAGGAAATGCCAACAACGAATAGTGAGCCATCATACTCAAACATAAAAAGACAAATATTGAAAGAAAAGCAATGTAAGTTGGAATTTTGTAAAGTTAGTGTGGGAGAGGTGGAAACAATATTGTTATCAATCAACTATGACAAACCCCCTGGCATTGACAACTTTGATGGAAAGCTGCTGAGGATGGTAGCTCACTCAACAGCCAATCCTATGTGTCATATCTTTAAAATCAGAGCCTAGAGTAAAGTCTTTGTCCTCAGGCCTGGAGGGAAGGCAAAGTCATTCCGCTACCCACGAGTGGTAAAGCGGCCATTTCTGGTTCTAACAGCAGACCTATCACCTTGCTACCAGCTCTTAGCAAACTGTTGGAAAACATTTCTCTGTAAACAAATTAACAACAGACTTTCAGCATGCTTATAGAGAAGGGCACTCAACATGTGCTGCACTAACGAATGGCTGAAGATTGGTTGAAAGTAACTGACAATAGGAAGATTGTGGGAGCTGTACTGTTAGATATCATTGCAGCCTTTGATATTATTGACAATAACCTGTTGAGAAAACATACAGTACCAGTCAAAAACGTTAGGACACACATACTCATTTCAAGGGGTTCTCACTATCAAGACTGTTGGAAAAGCATTCCAGGTGAAACTGGTTGAGAAAATGACAAGAGTGTGCAAAGCTGTCATCAAGGCAAAAGGTGGCTACTTTGAAGAAACTCAAATATAAAATATATTAAAAATAAACAAATATATTTGTTTAACACTTTTCTGGTTACTACATGATTCCATATGTGTTATTTCATAGTTTTGATGCCTTGACTATTATTCTACAATGCAGAAAATAGTAAAAATAAAGAAAAACCTTTGAATGACTAGGTGTGTCCAAACTGTTGACTGGGACTGTATGTAGTATGGCTTTTCAACCTCTGCCATAACATAGATGGTTACCTTTAAATAGAAGCTCCTCTAATATCAAACATGTAAAGTGTGGTGTACCGCAGGGCAGCGCTCGAGGCCCTCTACTCTTTTCTATTTTTATCAATGACCTGCCACTGGCATTAAACAAAGCACGTGTCCATGTATGCTGCTGATTCAATCATATACGCATCAGCAACCCCAGCTACTGAAGTCACTGAAACCCTTAACAAAGAGTTTGTCTGTTTTGGTATGGGTAGCCAGAAATAAACTGGTCCTGAACATCTCTAAAATTAAGAGCATTGTATCATTACCTACAGTTGAAGTTGGAAGTTTACACACACCTTAGCCAAATACCTTCAAACTCAGTTTTTCACAATTCCTGACATTTAATCCTAGTAAAGATTCCCCGTCTTAGGTCAGTTAGGATCACCACTTTATTTTAAGAATGTGAAATGTCAGAATAATAGTAGAGAGAATTATGTATTTCAGCTTTTATTTCATCACATTCCAATTGGGTCAGAAGTTTACATACACTCAATTAGTATTTGGTAGCATTGCCTTTAAATTGTTTAACTTGGGTAAAACATTTCAGGTAGCCTTCCACAAGCTTCTCACAATACGTTGGGTGAATTTTGGCCCATTCCTCCTGACAGAGCTGGTGTAACTGAGTCAGGTTTGTAGGCCTCCTTGCTCGCCCAAGCTTTTTCAGTTCTGCCCACACATTTTCTATGGGATTGAAGTCAGGGCTTAAGCCATTTTGCCACAACTTTATAAGTATGCTTGGGGTCATTGTCCATTTGGAAGTCCCATTTGCGAACAAGCTTTAAATTAATTACTGACGTCTTGAGATGTTTCTTCAATATATTCACATCACTTTCCTCCCACATGATGCCATCTCTTTTGTGAAGTGCCCCAGTCCCTCCTGCAGCAAAGCACCCCCACAACATGATGCTGCCACCCTCGTGCTTCACGGTTGGGATTGTGTTCTTCGGCTTGCAATCCTCCCCCTTTTCCTCCAAACATAACGATGGTCATTATGGCCAAACAGTTCTATTTTTGCTTCATCAGACCAGAAGACATTTCTCCAAAAAGCACGATCTTTGTCCCCATGTGCAGTTGCAAACCGTAGTCTGGCTTTTTTATGGCAGTTTTCGAGCAGTGGCTTCTTCCTTATGGAGCGGCCTTTCAGGTTATGACGAGATAGGACTCGTTTTACTGTGGATATAGATTCTTTTGTACCCATTTCCTCCAGCATCTTCACAAGGTCCTTTGCTGTTATTCTGGGATTGATTTGCACTTTTCGCACCAAAGTACGTTCATCTCTAGGAGACAGAACGCGCCTCCTTCCTGAGCGGTATGAAGGCTGCGTGGTCCCATGGTGTTTATACTTGCGTACTATTGTTTGTACAGATGAACATTGTACCTTCAGCCATTTGGAAATTGCTCCCAGGGATGATCCAGAATTGTGGAGGTCTACAATATTTTTTTCTGAGGTCTTGGCTGATTTCTTTTGATTTTCCCATGATGTCAAGCAAAGAGGCACTGAGTTTGAAGGTAGGCCTTGAAATACAGTCACAGGTACACCTCCAATTGACTCAAATGATGTAAATTAGCCTATCAGAATCTTCTAAAGCCATGACATCATTTTATGAAATGTTCCAAGCTGTTTAAAGGCACAGTCAACTTAGTGTATGTAAACTTCTGAACCACTGGAATTGTGATACAGTGAATTATTAGTGAAATAATCTGTCTGTAAACAATTGTTGGAAAAATTACTTGTGCAATGCACAAAGTAGATGTCCTAACCGACTTGCCAAAACTATAGTTTAACAAAAAATTTGTGGAGTGGTTGAAAAACAAGTTTTAATGACTCCAACCTAAGTGTATGTAAACTTCCTACTTCAACTGTATATACACACACATGCACAGTTCCCCAATGCAGATAACATAACTTGAAAAAAAAACTACCCTCGTTATCATGGCTCTGTCCATTGGTCTTCACCCCCTCTGCCTCCCCAGCTTTACTCCTTTCTGGATGGTATGACCAGTGGGAGGAAGAGGAGTACGAATGTGAGTGGTAGGAGGCCCTCCTAAGGCTGAGGCTCATCTCACTGCGCACGTTGTTGATGGTCTTCTTGAGCAGCTTGAGGCGTTTGGAGCGTGACGGACTGGACTTCATGGAGTACGTCATGTCCAGTTTCTCCAGCAGCTCTTTCAGCTGCTCCTCCAGAGGCATGTGCTGCCGGTTGGCTGGGACCAATAACTGGTCCACTGGGAACGAACAACAAGATAATACTGTCATTGGGAGACATTTGCTTGATGTTAACTAAACAATGAGTAGCCTAGGTAAGTAGAACTATATTGAGGATCCATATTAAGCAAACTCCTAGACAAAAATGCTCAAAGGAGTATCTCAATTGACCAGGAATATGCTTTATGAATTTGGATCTGTGCAAACACTGCTGTCTGTTCCAGTATTCTACATTGACTGATTTATCCATTTAATTTCTACAACTCTTCGTCTCGCTAGGTCTTTACCATCCTCCCAGGAAAACCGCGGAGGCGCTTCGATTTTGGGCGGTTCGGAAAGGTGCATCCCACCGTCCTTCACGAAGCCGATTCGTTCCACATCCCTATGCATCTTCCTGATCAAAGCCCCACCCTGGTCTCGGAGACGGGCGGCCGCCCGGTGGAAGAAGGTATCCTTACAGTTGTACTTCATGCAGTTGAAGATGATGAGGTTGAAGTCGAACTCAAAGTCATTCAGGTTGCTGTAGGCCTGGTCGTCAATGCGTTTCCTCATAGTGGAGAAGTCCATGGGGTTCCTGATGTGGTCAAGGTATTCAGCCACCTAAAGCTTTAATGATAGACAGAGATATAGAAACATCTGATAGTCGGCACATACAGAGCATTGAAATGTAAATGTAAAATCTGATATTTTTGGAAATACTTTTTGAAGATGTTATAAATCAGTCCAAATGAGACCAGACTAGGAGGAGAATGAATGAATGAAGAATTTAGATATAAATAAAGTATACAATTTTGAAAAAAATCATGAAAGTAAAAAAAAACGTCAAAGGACAAAAGCAGCATCTCAACTCTAGTCTGGCTGACACCAAACTCTGGAGAGGCTGTTTGATGTTAGGGTTAATGAAGTTGATAATGAAGGGGGCTGTGCCTCGGTGTCTTTCTTCCTCAAACACCCACATGTACAGCAACACACAGTTCCCGAGCGCCGCTCCCTTCCATTATAACTGTTGGATTTTTTTTATCCAGAACACACAAGAGGTTTAAACTCTCCAGGGGGGAAAAAAACATTTGAGAACACCAATAAAAACTTGATGAATTTCTGGCCGAATATTACATTATTATACGGACTCCTGTCCAAACCAGTGGCTCTCCGTCGCTGTGTACCACGCAAGTCGCGTCAGCAAGGCTATCTCAGGCCGTACATACACGTTATAGTAAGAGCTGCTCTCCTAGCCATGGTAAGTAAGCGTTACCTCTTTGATGTCGACAGGATGGGCAAAGATATTGGCCTGGTCTCTCTCCTGTAGCTGTTCCAGTACAGACCTGAGCAGGATACTGAAGGGAGTCAGCTGGACCTCCAACAGGCTCTGCTGCAGCTTCATCTGAGGACACACAAGGGACCATTAGCATCATGATGTACTGTATATGGAACCTTGGAGGGAGAGAGACAGGCAGAAACAGGGGGGGGGGGGGGGGGGTGCAGCTCCTATTGATACTATACTACTAATTGTCTTATAGTTGGCTTGTGAGCTATATTTATGTATTGGCTTGCAGGGACAGCTACAGTTATCTAACCTACCTCTTCTCTCTTGAGTTTCTCCCTCTTGCGTATGAGCTCCAGCAATAGACGGGCTCTCTCCAGGTCATGTCTTAGACGATGCCACTCCGTGAGCTGCTCCTTCAGAGCCCGGCTCTCCTCCTCACTATCCTTCTGTGGTTGGAATCACACAAATCAGATTTAGAAAACATCACAGACAAGTACAGTTAAAAAACAATATCACCAACATTAGGGTTAGAAAACAGAGGAATTGTAATCCAACAAGGAGAGCAGTGGAGCTCTCATTTATACAAACAATCATATGCCTCTGGGTAGTTTTTGCCTGTTCTCTTTGACATTGCTATGGTAATAAGGAGAGGGGTATGTTATAATGATAGGAGTGTGAGAAGAAATGTAGTGTACCAGCCAGGGGACGTGAATTGTGTCAGAAACAGGGGACAGGAGTGCATAACCATCTGACTGACCGGCTGTGCAGCATGGGTCTTCTGGTGGGACTGTTGGCTGGACTGTAGTCGTCTGATGAGGGGTACGCCGTTCCTCGCCTGTCTCTTTAGACTCCAGTAGTTTAGAGCCAGCTCCACAAACGCCTTCTTCTTCTGCATAGACACCCGGTTGAGGATGGTGTTTAACCTACGAACAGATGGAGAAGATTTTTTAATTGTTACTATGTTGCTTATGGAAGGAAAATGTCCAAGTCTGAAATTAAATAACATGTTTTTTTCACTTTAAGTCTTGACATCTTTTTCTATAAACTGCTGTGAACTGTTAGTTAAGAACAAATTCTTATTTACAGTGACGGCCTACAATCACTGCCGGTTGTGATACAGCCTGGACTCGAACCAGGGTGTCTGTAGTGACGCCTCAAGCACCGAGATGCAGTGCCTTACACCATGCCCAAACCAGGCGTGCACCATCGTGCGCAAATGTATTTTGTCCCCTCACACCAAACGCAATCATGACACGCAGGTTGAAATATCAAAACAAACTCTGAACCAATTATATTAATTTGGGGACAGGCCGAAAAGCATTAAACATATTTAGCTAGCTACCTAGCTTGCAGTTGTTAGCTAATTTGTCCTATTTAGGCAGCTTGCTGTTGCTAGCTAATTTGTACTGGGATATAAACGTTGAGTTGTTATTTTACCTGAAATGCACAAGGTCCTCTACTCTGACAATTAATCCACACATACAACGGTGAACCGAATTGTTTCTAGTCATCTCTCCTCCTTCCAGGCTTTTTCTTCTTTGGACTTTATATGGTGATTGGCATCGAACTTCCATAATAAGGTGTATTACCACGACCAACCTCAGTTCACCTGTCAGTCACTCACGTGGGTATAACCAATGAGGAGATGGCACGTGGGTATATGCTTCTATAAACCAATGACGAGATGGGAGAGCCAGGACTTGCACCACGTTCAGTGTCACAAATAGAACTGACTCCTATTTTAGCGCTTGGCAACGCAGACGCTTGTTGGCGCGTACGAGCAGTGCGGGTGCAATGATTGAAAAACATGCATATGTAAATATATTTTGCGATGCGAGCTGTGTAGTCAACATTTTAGACCGCTGCGCCACTCGGGTGCCCTGATGAGCATGCTTTGTAATATTTCTAAAACAATAAATGTCTTACTAGTAACAAGTGATGTGGTTTATTGCTCTGTTATTTCATTATTTGTGACCTGAGTCTTTTAACCAAAATATCCCAGATAAGACAAACATTTTCAGCTGTCCCTTTAAGGGTGGGATGTTACCATGGCAACAAGGACAAGGCTTGAATCCAGTGTGCCTGTGAGATAGTCTGACTAGTAGACAATGTGTCTTCGCTAGCAGTTGAAACAAACTCAAACATTGAAAAACAACCTAACTTGTGTGTCTTGGCTATTTACATTGTTTTGTTCACAAGTCTCACTTTAAATTACACCAACTTTTATGCCTGTGCGTAGCGCATCTAAAAATGTATCTTACTGCCGCACTTCAATCACAGTGCGCACAGCTCCCCAGTCAGGCAGTGTTGCTGCACATGAGGTTGGATATTATAGGATTTGTAGTTCTTTGTGTAATTAGCATTCAGCTATGATACAAAACAACAGAAATGCTTTGAACACAGCTACTACAGCATTTACTTTGCTTTAACAAAATGTTTATTCACAAATGCAAGTGAAATGCAGAGCCCTTACAATTATTTATTTTGGGGGGGGGGGGGGGGGGTCGAGATGAGGAGGAGGATTATATAAAAAATACTGTTTGAAGAGGCAGGGTTTCAGATATTTTAGGAAGATGGGCAGGGACTCTGCTGTCCTAGCTTCAGGGGGAACCTGGTTCCACCATTGGGGTACCAGGACAAAGAAGAGCTTGGACTGGGCTGAGCGGGAGCTGCCCTCCCGGTAGGTGTGGGAGGGCCAAGACACCCCAGTTGGCAGAACGGAGTGCTCGGGTTGGGGTGTAGGGTTTGAGCATAGCCTGAAGGTAGGGAAGGGCAGTTCCTCTTGCTGTTCCATAGGTAAGCACCATGGTCTTGTAGTGGGTGAGAGCTTCAACTGGAAGCCAGTGGAGTGTGTGGAGGAGCGGGTGACATGGAAGAACTTGAAAAGGTTGAAAACCAGGCGGGCTGCTGCCTCCTGGATAGGTTGCATGGGTTTGATGGCAGAAGGGAGTTTGCCCCATTTCGGATTCCCTATTTTTGCATATATTTTTTTACACTGAACGTTATCAGATCTTCAACCAAAACCTAATATTACATTTCAACAGCTACATGAAGCGTTTGGTTGCAGTCATTGCAGCTGAAGGTGGCACAACCAGTTATTGAGTGTAAGATGGCCATTTTTTTCACACAGGGGCATTGGGTATTGCATAATTATGTTAAATAAATGAAATAATTACCAACATTTTATGTTATATTAATATTAATGTTTTGGTTAAAAATCTGACAATAGATAAAATCAGAAAGGGGGCAAATACTTTTTCACGGCACTGTATGTTGTGTATTGTCACATTTACTGATACGTCTGGTCATCTACAAATTATGAAAATGATTCTTAGATGAATGGTGAGTGAATCTACCTTTGGGGAGGAAAGCTAGGCACAGCCACAGGCGGGACCTCATTTTCTGGCTCCACCTTCTTGCTCTTCATCTTCCTGCCTTTCATCAGTGCATTGGCGCCCCTCGTCTTCTCCTCTTTCAGAGGGGAACACAATCCATTTTGGGGTTTGGTGTCCTCGTAGATGGTGAGGGGTCTCGTGACCGAGCTGTTGGGGGTGTGAGACCCGCAGTAAGTCGTCTTCTTCACCGAAAATGTTGGATCGCCGGTCTCCGTAACCTCCTTGATAGGTTCCATCTTCATAAAGAGTCCGGCTTTCTGAGCACAGCTGACGTGGAAGGCGATGTAGCAGTTAGCCTTGGGACACTGGATACAGGCCCCCACCCCCTTCTCCTTACAGATGTAGCAGGTGAGCTTCCAGCGGGCGGACGGAATGTTGCTGACTCTGTCGATGAAGACCGTGTTGGAAAACCCTACCTCCGGCACCCACAGGGCACACACCACATGACCCCAGCGGTCATCGTCAGTCTTTTTCACTGCTCCGCCTTTATTAGGACACAGTATGCAGCCTGCGGGCTGGGTGGGCAACTGGAGGCAGTGCCGGCACAGCCACTGTCCCTCTGGGATGTAAGGGACACCGTAACACTCTTGGTGCACGGCCAGGTTGCACATGTCACAGAAGAGGATGACGTTGCTATCCTGGCCATCTCCATCCATGCAGATGCAGCAGACAGCATCCTCGTCTATGGTCAGCTTGTCCTGGCCCTCCTCCATCTGGGTCTCCTTCTCAAAGCGGTCCACCAGGAACTCAAACACATTATGGGACACCTGGTGGTGGGAGGGAGAACAGTAAACAGTTGCACATTAATTGTAGTATTAATTATACATTGTTGACTATTGTCGTGTTGTACTCTTTTCTTAGCCTGTGATTCATTTGTGTTGTATTCTTTTCTTAGCCTGTGATTCATTTGTTTTTGTTTCTTTAGGAGGGGGAGCTAGCCTGACTGCCAGTCTGTTTCTGCTCTCTTGTCTAGTTGACAAAAGAGTAGAAACAGAAAGAAATCAAATCCAAGTTTATTAGTCGAGTACACAGTTTAGCAGATGTTATGGCGGCTGCAGCGAAACGCTTATGTTATTAGCTCCTAACAATGCAGTATAATGTCAAAGTTCACAATCAAAAATATATCAAGAAAATAAGATCAAGAAATGCCTAAATTAATCCAATAAACAATCCAAATAACACAACAATAATAACAATAATAACATAACAATACCACTAACAATAATCCAAATGCAATCTATGCGTATATACAGTCGTAGACAAAAGTTGAGAATGACACAAATATTCATTTTCAAAGTCTGCTGCCTTAGTTTGTATGATGGCAATTTGCATATACTCCAGAATGTTATGAAGAGTGATCAGATGAATTGCAATTAATTGCAAAGTCCCTCTTTGCCATGCAAACAAACTGAATTTCAGCCCTGCCACAAAAGGACCAGCTGACATCATGTCAGTGGTTCTCTCGTTAACCTGTTAGGGCTAGGGGGCAGTATTTACACGGCCGGATAAAAAACGTACCCGATTTAATCTGGTTATTACTACTGCCCAGAAACTAGAATATGCATATAATTATTGGCTTTGGATAGAAAACACCCTAAAGTTTTTAAAACTGTTTGAATGGTGTCTGTGAGTATAACAGAACTCATATGGCAGGCAAAAACCTGAGAAGATTCTGTACAGGAAGTACCCTCTCTGACCATTCCTTGGGCTTCTTGGTTCTGTTTATTGAAAACTTAGGATCTTTGCTGTAACGTGACACTTCCTACGGCTCCCATAGGCTCTCAGAACCCGGGAAAAAGCTGAATGATGTAATTCCAGCCCCTGGCTGAAAAACAATAGCGCCTTTGGTAAGTGGTCTATCAGAGGACCATCAGACTGAGGCGCATGCACGGGGCGACACCATGTTTTTATTTTCTCTCTCTTTGTAATAAAACACGATTTCCCGGTCGGAATATTATCGCTTTTTTACGAGAAAAATTGCATAAAAATAGATTTTAAACAGCGGTTGACATGCTTCGAAGTACGGTAATGGAATATTTAGAATTTTTTTGTCACGAAACGCGTCGGGCGCGTCACCCTTCTTTACCCTTTTGGATAGTGTCTTGAACGCACAAATAAAACGCCGCTATTTGGATATAACTATGGATTATTTTGAACCAAACCAACATTTGTTATTGAAGTAGAAGTCCTGGGAGTGCATTCTGACAAAGAACAGCAAAGGTAATAACATTTTTCTTATAGTAAATCTGACTTTGGTGAGGGCTAAACTTGTTGGGTGTCTAAATAGCTAGCCCTGTGATGCCGGGCTATCTACTTAGAATATTGCAAAATGTGCTTTCACCGAAAAGCTATTTTAAAATCGGACATAGCGAGTGCATAGAGGAGTTCTGTATCTATAATTCTTAAAATAATTGTTATGTTTTTTGTGAACGTTTATCGTGAGTAATTTAGTAAATTCACCGGAAGTTTGCGGGGGGTATGCTAGTTCTGAACGTCACATGCTAATGTAAAAAGATGGTTTTTGATATAAATATGAACTTGATTGAACAAAACATGCATGTATTGTATAACATAATGTCCTAGAAGTGTCATCTGATGAAGATCATCAAAGGTTAGTGCTGCATTTAGCTGTGGTTTGGGTTTATGTGACATTATATGCTAGCTTGAAAAATGGGTGTCTGATTATTTCTGGCTGGGTACTCTGCTGACATAATCTAATGTTTTGCTTTCGTTGTAAAGCCTTTTTGAAATCGGACAGTGTGGTTAGATTAACGAGAGTCTTGTCTTTAAAATGGTATAAAATAGTCATATGTTTGAGAAATTGAAGTAATAGCATTTCTAAGGTATTTGAATAACGCGCCACGGGATTCCACTGGCTGTTACGTAGGTGGGACGAAATCGTCCCACTGGCCCTAGAGAAGTTAACACAGGTGTGAGTGTTGACGAGGACAAGGCTGGAGATCACTCTGTGATAAGAGAATTATCTAATAAAGGTAAATGAATCAATAAACCATGATGAATTATTAGTCATACAGCATGGTTAATGAATAATCAATGTAATGATCAATGTAGTGATTGATTGGTCTGATTAGTTCCAGAAAGTCCAGGAACCACTGGAGAGGGAAAGAAATGTGTGTATGCAATTAGTATAGAGAGCAGGGGACAGATGGTAAAGGAAGTAAAACTTCAAAGGGTTCCTAACCTTGAGGGAAAGGAACAGGCTGAGCTCTGAATAGTGATAAACAGTGTGTGAAGTCAATGGGGGAGGCAGGTCACCAACAGTTTGTGTGTAAATGCATGTGCGTAAGTAAGCAAGAACTATAAAATGACTGTTTTGTTATCCTGACCTCAGAACGTTCTCATGAATAAAGCAACAGAAACCTTTTGCAGAAAGCTGAGTCCTTGCCTAATTATTTAACCCATTGTCTTACAAACCTTGGGCATTAGCCAAGGCGAATTGATTATTGATTATTATCATCAAGATATAAAATTCCTTTAACACTCCGTCATGCTGATTGAGTTCGAATAACAGACTGGAAGCTTCAAAATGAGGGTGGTGCTTGGAATCATTGTTCTTCCTCAGTCAAACATGGTTACCTGCAAGGAAACACGTGCCTTCATCATTGCTTTGCACAAAAAGGGCTTCACAGGCAAGGATATTGCTGCCAGTAAGATCATCAAGAACTTCAAGGAGAGCGGTTCAATTGTTGTGAAGAAGGCTCCAGGGCACCCAAGAAAGTCCAGCAAGCGCCAGGACCATCTCCTAAAGTTGATTCAGCTGCGGGATCGGGGCACCACCAGTACAGAGCCTGCTTAGGAATGGTAGCAGGCAGGTGTGAGTGCATCTGCACGCACAGTGAGGCGAAGACTTTTGGAGGATGGACTGGTGTCAAGAAGGGCAGCAAAGAAGCCACTTCTCTCCAGGAAAAACATCATGGACAGACTGATATTCTGCAAAAGGTACAGGGATTGGACTGCTGAGGACTGGGGTAAAGTCATTTTCTTTGATGAATCCCCTTTCCGATTGTTTGGGGCATCCGGAAAAAAAGCTTGTCCGGGGAAGACAAGGTGAGCACTACCATCAGTCCTGTGTCATGCCAACAGTAAAGCATCCTGAGACCATTCATGTGTGGGGTTGCTTCTCAGACAAGGGAGTGGGCTCACTCACAATTTTGCCTAAGAACACAGCCATGAATAAAGAACGTTACCAACATATCCTCCGAGAGCAACTTCTCCCAACCATCCAGGAACAGTTTGGTGATGAACAATGCCTTTTCCAGCATGATGGAGCACCCTGCCATAAGGAAAAAGTGATAACTAAGTGGCTCGGGGAACAAAAGATCGATATTTTGGGTCCATGGCCAGGAAACTCCCCAGACCTTAATTCCATTGAGAACTTGTGGTCAATCCTCAAAAGGCGGGTGGACAAACAAAAACCCACAAATTCTGACAAACTCCAAGCCTTGATTATGCAAGAATGGGCTGCCATCAGTCAGGATGTGGCCCAGAAGTTAATTGACATCATGCCAGGGCAGATTGCAGAGATCTTGAAAAAGAAGGGTCAACACTGCAAATATTGACTCTTTGCATCAACTTCATGTAATTGTCAATAAAAGCCTTTGACACTTATGAAATGCTTGTAATTATACTTCAGTATTCCATAGTATCATCTGACACAAATATCTAAAGTCACTGAAGCAGCAAACTTAGTGGAAATTAATATTTGTGTCATTCAAAACTTTTGTCCACGACTGTACACCAGATGAAATTTACATAAGATAGTCTTCTTAGTACACGTACAGCAGAAGCTATACACTGAATGTACAAAACATTAGGAAAACATTTCTAATATTGAGTTGCACCTCCTTTTTCCCTCAGAACATCCTCAATTTGTTGGGACATGGACTTTACAAGGTGTTGAAAGTTTTCCACAGGTATGCTGGCCTATGTGGACTCCAATGCTTCCCATAGTTGTGTCAAGTTGGCTGGGTGTCCTTTGGGTGGTGGACAATTCTTGATACACACGGGAAACTGTTGATCGTAAAAAACCCAGCAGGGTTGCACTTCTTGTCACACTCAAACCGGTGTGTCTGGCACCTACTACCGTACCCCATTCAAAGGCACTTAAATCTTGTCTTGCCCATTCAACCTCTGAATGGCACACATACACAATCCATGTCTCAATTGACTCTTGGCTTAAAAATCCTTCTTTAACCTGTCTCCTCCCCTTCGTTGACACTGATTTCAAGTGGATTTAGCAGGTGACATCAATAAGGTATCATAGCTTACACCTGGATTTACGTGGTCATTCTATCATGGAAAGAGCAGGTGTTCCTAATGTTTTGTACACAGAGCGTATCAGAGCGAGTTACAGTTGAAGTCGGAAGTTTACATCCACCTTAGTCAAATATATTTCAACTCAGTTTCACAATTCCTGACATTTAACCATAGTAAAAATTCCCTGTCTTAGGTCAGTTAGGATCACCACTTTATTTTAAGAATGTGAAATGTCAGAATAATAGCAGAGATAATTATTTATTTCAGCTTTTATTTCTTTCATCACATTCCCAGTGGGTCAGACGTTTACATACACTCAATTAGTATTTGGTAGCATTGCCTTTATATTGTTTAACTTGGGTCAAACATGTCGGGTAACCTTCCCACAATAAGTTGGGTGAATTTTGGCACATTCCTCCTGACAGAGCAGGTGTAACCGAGTCAGGTTTGTAGGCCTCCCTGCTCGCACACACTTTTTCAGTTCTTCCCACACATTTTCTATAGGATTGAGGTCAGGGCTTTGTGATGGACACTCCAATACCTTTACTTTGTTGTCCTTAAGCCATTTTGTCACAACTTTGGAAGTATGCTTGGGGTCATTGTCCATTTGGAAGACCCATTCACGACCAAGCTTTAACTTCCTGACTGATGTCTTGAGATATTGCTTCAATATATCCACATAATTTTCCCACCTCATGATGCCATCTATTTTGTGAAGTGCACCAATCCCTCCTGCAGCAAAGCACCCCCACAACATGATGCTGCCACCCCCGTGCTTCACGGTTGGGATGATGTTCTTCGGCTTGCAAGTCTCCCCCTTTTTCTCCAAACATAACGATGTTCATTATGTCCAAACAGTTCTATTTTTGTTTCATCAGACCGGAAGACATTTCTCCAAAAGGTACGATCTTTGTCTCCATGTGCAGTGGCAAACTGTAGTCTGGATTTTTTAAGGCGGTTTTGGAGCAGTGGCTTCTTCCTTGCTGAGCTGCCTTTCAGGCTCTGTGAATATAGATACTTTTGTACCCGTTTCCTCCAGCATCTTCACAAGGTCCGTTGCTGTTGTTCTGGGATTGATTTGCACTTTTCGCACCAAAGTACGTTCATCTCTAGGAGACAGAACGCATCTCCTTCCTGAGCGGTATGACAGCTATGTGATCCGGTGGTGTTTATACTTGCGTACTATTGTTTTTACAGATGAACGTGTTACCTTCATCTGTTTGGAAATTGTTCCCAAGGATGAACCAGACTTGTGGAGGTCTACGATATTTTTCCCGAGGTCTTGGCTGATTTCTTTTGATTTTCCCATGATGTCAAGCAAAGAGGCACTGAGTTTGAAGGTAGGCCTTGAAATACATCCACAGGTACACCTCCAACTGACTCAAATGATGTCAATTAGCCTATCAGAAGCTTCTAAAGCCATGACATCATTTTCTGGAATTTTACAAGCTGTTTAAAAGGCACAGTCAACTTAGTGTATGTAAACGTCTGACCCACTGGAATGGTGATACAGTGAATAAGTGAAATAATCTGTCTGTAAACAATTGTTGGAAAAATTACTTGTGTCATGTACAAAGTAGATGTCCTAACCGACTTTCCAAAACTATAGTTTCTTAGCAAGACATTTGTGAAGTGGTTGAAATACGAGTTTTAATGACTCCAACCTAAGTGACTCCAACCTAACCTCCGACTTCAACTGTATATCAAGAATCTAGTATATAAATAAATATGCTCTGTATAAAGAGTAACTAAATTGCAATGAACAGTAGTAGAAAGATAAGAATAAACTGTCGAGAATACAGTATTTAAATACACAGTACAATGCCCCACAGCAAAAAGGATTGACTGGCACCCAGGCTACGGGGGAGCAGCCTCATCATTAACTTCTCTTGGGTAGGGGGCAGTATTTTGACGTCCAGATGAAAAGCGTGCCCAAAGTAAACTGCCTGTTACTCAGGCCCAGAACCTATAATATGCATATAATTGGTAGATTTGGATTTGCACTCGAAAGTTTCTAAAACTGTTAAAATTATGTCTGTGAGTATAACAGAACTGATATGGCAGGCGAAACCCCGAGGACAAACCATCCCCAGCCTACCACTATTTTCAATGGCTATCACTTTTATTATAAGGCCAAGTCCTCCCAGATTGCAGTTCCAAGGGCTTCCACTTGACGTCAACAGTCTTTAAAAATAGTTTCAGGCTGGTTTTTGGAAAAATTTGCCAGAATTGTAGTTTTTCTAGGTGGGTCCCATTTTGGCTGTAGTGTTTCCAAGCGCGTGGAAGAGATCGCGTTCTTTGGTATTTTTCTCTGGTAAAGACAATAACGATTCTCCGTCTTAAATTGTATCGTTTATTTACGTATTAGGGTACCTAAGGTTTGATTATAAACGTTGTTTGGAAAAGTTTATTAGTAATGTTTGGGATTCGTTTTGTATGCATTTTGATGGAGGGAAACTGGGTGGATTATTGGCTGAAGGGCGCCAGCTAAACTGAGTTTTATGGATATAAAGAAGGACATTATCAAACAAAAGGACCATTTGTGATGTATCTGGGACCTTTTGGAGTGCCAACAGAAGAAGATCATCAAAGGTCAGGCATTTTTTATGTCGCTATTTCTGACTTTCGTGTCGTACCTGTCTGGTTGAAATATGTTTTTCATGCTTTTGTATGCAGGGCGCTGTCCTCAGATAATCGCATGGTGTGCTTTCGGCGTAAAGCCTTTTTGAGATCCGACATAGCAGCTGGATTAACAAGAAGTTAAGCTTTATTTTCATGTATTACACTTGTGATTTTATGAAAGTTAAATATTTATAATACTGTAGTTTGAATTTCGCGCTCTGCAAATTTATCGGATGTTGGCCAGGTGGGACGCTACCGTCCTGCCCATAAGAAGTTACGGGGACCCTGTGGTGCCGAGCCTTCTTCCTCATCTTCGACACCTGAACAGCTGCAAGAAGAGAAACAGGTACATAGATGAGTCTATATTACTACACAATAAAGTTAACAAGCATGAGGAAGACAACAGAAGCAGACATAGATTACCATCACAATACAATGTTATTAAGTAAAAAAAACTAAACAAAGATTATTTTTGACTGGTTTTACCACAGAGACAAACACCAGGACATTCTAGACAAGCATCAACTGGTGAAGAATTTGAATGGGCCAACTTCCAGCTATCTATCTGCTGATCGACAATGTGTGATATCAGTTTGAGGATTTAAAATTCAACAATGCTATGGAAATGTATTTACATTAGAAACTATAATGTATAAATCGCGAGTGGGACTGGGTGAGCATCTGCTAAGACATAAGAATAAAAAAAGTGTGTCACTAAAATGCATGAGGGACAAGAGGATAGTAGTAATATTAGAGGGGAAAAGGCATGGCTTGTGTTCAAAAGAAACTCGGGTTTCCCATGACAGCAAAAGTATGAGATAACTGCTAACGTTATCAGCAGTGCAGTCAGCTACTAACAAGATCAGAGTTGAATTCGAAGTTCGAACAAAATAAAACTCTGCATGGGTTTGTATGGAGAACGCGTTGCGCTTTAGAGTGGTTATATTTATACTGTCTGGTTATTATTATGGATCTTTCAATATTTTAAGGTGCGAGATCACGCAGTAAATAACATAGCCTAAACGTTACAACACAGACACAGGAAATGTTTTGGGTTGCTAGAGACAATCTAAATGTCGAATCAAATAACGTGTGCTATGCCCGAGAGGACATATTCTTCACAGAACAAGGGGAGTGTTAACTTTAACCTTTTAAAATTGTACCAACTTTGTTACACCTAGGAGTGGCAGCCAACTGAGCCAAGCACCCCACCCACCAAACTATACACTGCACCATGATAAATTGCAGCATTTAATTTACCATTTGGTCCGTTCGGAGGATGTTATGGTTCTTTCTAGCAAACTAGCAGCTGGCTGAAGAAAGAAAACAGCGATACCAACGAATAGCGCAAACAGAGGAAGCCAATGTGGACTAGTAACTAACAATAACATTACTGTACCTACTAATGCTAGTTAGTTACCTAACAACCTAACGTTAGCAAATGGCGTCAAACAAAACAAGGCAACGGAGCCCTTTAAATGTGTACTGTGCTTCCTATAACACATGCAGAATTAAATCGGTTACTGACCGACTACGCTCTTCATAATCCATGATAAAATGCATCGGGGGAAAAAAATGCACACACCTCAGAGCTAGAAACAGCTTTGCTGGTTGTAACAGATAGAAGCTTGTCAAAAGCCTTTGAAAGCAATGCCGATGTGGCCTGCTCAGAGACTGTCATTCCGCGTAAACAATGTTCTAATCCAACGGGAGATGCTCAGGCTTTTTCAGTAATAAATGACAATAATGCAGTTGGGAGCCATCTGCGTCTTGCTAAATACTAGATTGGGTTCTATCATGCGTATACAAGTATTTGCTCATGGATCTGAATTGGCTTCCTCCCTATAGCTTGGAGGCTGCAACTGCATGCTCGAGCTCCCCCCCACCATCCAAAACAATGCAGTGCACACGAGCGTTGTCCCACCCGCTACGCACAACGCAACAGGTAATGTTATAGCGTGCATACACAGAGTACACACGCGCACACACACATTGAACAATGAGCCCAATATTACATCGGATGTATAAATGTGACGCATCCGGTAGCGTTTAACACTCACTACCAATATGGTGATGAGAGGCAGCCAGGTTTATGGCAGTCGGAGAAGATTGAGCGAGATGGATTTTGGCCGAAATTCTGCAAATTTGCTCACCGATTAAACATTTTCATCGGTGAGCAGTTTTCTGTTTACAAGAATCAGTAACAAACAGAGCGGCCTGCGTTTTGTAGACTTTAGCCTTTGCCAAAGTTTTTTTTTAAAGGGCGAATTGAATTATTGTACACACGCGCTTCAGACTGGGCGTTCCCTAACGGAAATATGCAAATAAATGCTAGAACTAGCCAACAGGATTTCACTAGCACGTGCCTGGCTCTGCTCAATTTCCTCCAATTGGCAACGACAGGCCCTGGTCTATCTTGGGTTAGTTATAAAAACCTTTGTTATCATGTGGAACCAGGGGCGAAAATCTGATATCAACTTTGGAGGTGACAATTACATGACATTTTCTCAAGAGCAATTCCTGAGGGGGACACCAAAAGTAGCGCTGTAACACATAGCCTACATTGTAATATGGTAAATGTATATTGAGGAACCAAAGAAATAAGGTGTTTGCCGTACTCCTAACTACCGGTACCCACAACTAATCACAACAGCAATACCATTGCCTTTAACAAATCTTAGTTCAGTCACCAGTTTAAGTTGAGAGTGGGGGTATCCATGGCATTTTCCAATTATGTTCCTATTTTACAAGCCAAAAAAATTGAGAACCTTTCATAATGTTGCCAAACAAAGACTCAACAAACTTACCTGAGACTCCCTGTCTCTGCCAGTCTGTCCCTGCATAGCTGTCCCAACTCTGCTGTCTGTGTGCCATCTGTTGCCTGCTCTGCCTAATGACATCATTGTGAAATATTTCCATTAGAATTTCATTTCTTTCTTCTGAACATTTTATCAACTAGTCTTTGAGATATTAGGCTACTAGGGTTCTTACTATGCGTTTTGGTGTACTGACAAATCATATTTTTCCCAGGATGGGGGGGTCGTGTCCCCCCCAGGATTTCCACCCCTGTTTAATGGCTAGTTAGTTAGCGGTGGTGCGCACTAATAGCGTTTCAATCAGTGACGTCACTCGTTCTGAGACTTGAAGTAGGGTTTCCCCTTGCGTTGCAAGGGCCACAGCTTTTGTGGCACAATGGTTCATGGGGTGTCAGTTGTTGATGTGTGCAAGGGTCCCTGGTTCGAGCCCAGGTTGGGGCTAAGAGAGGGACAGAACTTACACTGTTACATTGGTGCCGTGACCCAGATCATTACATTTGCGTCATTTAGCAGACGCTCTTATCCAGAGCAACTTACAGTAGTGAATGCATACATTTCATACATTTTTTTTTTCTTCTCCGTACTGGTCCCCCGTGGGAATCGAACCCACAAACCTGGTGTTGCAAACACCATGCTCTACCAACTGAGCCACACGGGACCACGATTGGTTGCTGCGGAAAAGGAGGAGGTCAAAGGGGGGGTGGGTGTAACTGATGTGAAATGGCTAGTTAGTTAGCGGTGGTGCGCGCTAATAGCATTTCAATCAGTGACGTCACTCGCTCTGAGACTTGAAGTAGGGTTTCCCCTTGCGTTGCAAGGGCCGTGGCTTTTGTGGCGCGATGGGTAACGATGCTTCGTGGGTGTCAGTTGTTGATGTGTGCAAGGGTCCCTGGTTCGAGCCCGGGTTGGGGCGAAGAGAGGGACGGAACCTACACATGCCAGAACAGGTCGTCACAGTCACGAAGTCAGAAGGCCCGCCTAGTCGACCAATCAAATGAGGGAGTGTGATTGGTCATTTTTTCTGATCGGGGCCACTCTGGTCAACTTATTGCTCCGCCCCATATTTAATACCACACAAATTACAGGGTAGCCTCTGGCTGGGTCTCTGCTCTCCATGGCAGTTGCAACTCAATCATCAATTTGGTGTTAGCAGCGCGTGCTGCCCTAATTGCGGGCCCTTCCGACAGTAGGCTATGCGATTTAAAAACAATCCACAACAATCTGTGGCCAAATCATGCTTTCTGGTGTAGTAGCCTATTTGTTATACTTGTATTTATTTCTCTATAGACAGGAGTAAGTTTATTAGGGCAGGCCTATATAAGTTTGGCAATTTAATTACATTTACTTTAGGGAAGGCTAAGGCCTTTTAATGCAACCGCTGTGCCAGATTTCAAAAAACCTTTACGGCAAAAGCACACCATGCGATAATCTGAGTACAGTGCTCAGTCACCAAAACAAGCCATACAGATACCCGCCATGTTGTGGAGTCAACAGAAGTCAGAAATAGCATTATAAATATTCACTTACCTTTGATTATCTTCATCGGAATGCACTCCCAGGAATCCCAGTTCCACAATAAATGTTCGTTTTGTTTCGATAAAGTCCATATTTATGTCTAAATACCTCCTTTTTGTTCGCGCGTTCAGTTCACTATTCCAAATGCAGAAGGCGCATGCACTAAGTCCAGACGAAAATTCAAAAAAGTTGCATTACAGTTTGTAGAAACATGTCAAACGATGTATAGAATCAATCTTTGGGATGTTTTTATCATAAATCTTCAATAATATTCCAACCGGACAATTCCTTTGTCTTCAGAAATGAAAAAGAACTCAGCTCGCTCTCACGGCTGTGCGCATGACTGAGCTCATGACATTTTTCCAGACACCTGATTCCAATAGCTCTTATTCTCTCCCCATTCACAGTAGAAGCCTGAAGCAACGTTCTAAAGACTGTTGACATCTAGTGGAAGCCTTAGGAAGTGCAATATGACCCCACAGACACTGTATATTGGATGGGCAATCACTTGAAAAACTACAAACCTCAGATTTCCCACTTCCTGGTTGGATTTTTCTCAGGTTTTTGCCTGCCATATGAGTTCTGTTATACTCACAGACATCATTCAAACAGTTTTAGAAACTTCAGAGTGTCTTCTATCCAAATCTACTAATAATATGCATATCCTAGCTTCTGGGCCTGAGTAACAGGCAGTTTACTCTGGACACCTTATTCATTCAAGCTACTCAATACTGCCCCTAGATCCCAAAGAAGTTAAGCATACACGATACTCAAATTTTCCCTATACCCATCGTGAGTTTGCTACAACCTAGCCTATGAATGAAAGTTTACAACATACTGTAGGTGCACTCAGGTCAGTGTAACATTCAATAGTGCCTTGCACACTCTTGCCTGCATCTAGCTGATCTAGGGTGTAATCATTAGTCCAACAGTTGCAAACGAGAGTTTCTGTTGGACAAATTCAGGTATAGTATGTTTATCCCCGTTTCGTTCTGTTTGCTTCCGTTGAAGAAACATTTTTCAACAGAATCGGCAGAATGAATACACCCCTGATCACGAGTAAACACAGTTCACTTTCATAGCAGCCAAGTTGTATTCCTTCTCGCATCTATGCGCTCTCCTCATCTCACCTTTTACCTTAGCTTATGGACTTCAATGCACAACACTTCAGCTGTATGTGACCAGGTGAAAAAACCTTTCCAAGCCAAAACATATCATAACCGCTACCGTAAAGTAAAGTCAACATAGCTAATAGAATTAATGCGTTAGTAAACCTGCTATAATCATACAGTAACGTTACAGTGTACAGTCAGTAAGCAGTTTATCACTTACACCAGTGGGCCTCGGTGGCAATAAATTAGTACAACTTAAAGCCGTGCTTCTACACCTGCATTGCTTGCTGTTTGGGGTTTTGGCTGGGTTTCTGTACAGCACTTTGTGACATCAGCTGATGTAAGAAGGGCTTTATAAATAACTTTGATTGATTTGATTGACGGCCTGGGAATGTGATGAAAGAAATAAAAGCTGAAATAAATCATTCTCTCTACTATTATTCTGACACTTCACATTCTTAAAATAAAGTGGTGATCCTAACTGACCTAAGACAGGGAATTTTTACTAGGATTAAATGTCAGGAATTGTGAAAAACTGAGTTGAAATATATTTGGCTAAGGTGTATGTAAACTTCCGACTTCAACTGTAGCTGTAACCATGAAAAACAGCCCCAGACCATTATTCCTCCTCCACCACACTTTACAGACAACCTCAGGAAGCTGGTTGAGAGAATGCCAAGAGTATGTAAAGCTGTCATCAAGGCAAAGTGTGGCTACTTTGAACAATCTCAAATATAAAATATTTTGATTTGTTCAATATTCAATATTGTCTTCACAATAATTCGACAATGTAGACAATAGTAAAAATAAAGAAAAACCCTTGAATGAGTAGGTGTGTCTTAACTTTTGACTGGTACTGTATGTAAATAAAGTATCTGTTTTTCACTTTTATTAAATTGAATCGATTTTAGAATAAGGCTGTAACATAACAAAATGTGGGAAAAGGGAAGATGTCTGAATATTTTCAGAATGCACTGTATATCGTGTAGATGTAGGAAGCCTATAGCCCCTGATAGGCCCTTTGTCTTTTTGTCAGGTAGTCGCCTAGGCAAAATGTAGTGAAGATGTAAACTGAACGATTTAACAGCTTGCTTAGTTCAAATTAACAGACTAATTTATTCAACATGAAGAGTTTGGTGATTTTCAGGTAAGAAGTGCTTGTGTTTCCCAATATCCTGCTGGAATAGGCTACTGAGGATGGGGTCGTAATTTCAATCACTGAATAAAATATAAATAATATGTATATGAACTGAATATGCTTGTCAAGAACAGCCAGTGTTTATTTTGTTTTATCTGTAGTCTAATGACTGACTGTTACCATCAATCTAATGAGTTCTAACAACTGATCGGCAATTGTCATAAAGCTTTGATAACTTCCAATTTAATTAACTAAACATGGTTATTAGCACAAGGCTACAACAACAATACACTGAAGTTATAGGCTATTTATTAAAGCCGTTTGCCAGCTCCAGGTAGGCTACACAAGTGGCACAAATTGATTTGCAATGACTCCAATGATAGTCATTTCAACATCAACATATGTAATGTATCAAATGGTAGCCTAAAGTAGCCTACAATGGCATATAAATGAATAGGCTACTTGACGGCCAACAGATGCAAATGTATTATTCTCCACATTTAAATGTCAGTTTCATTGAGTACTTTTCCCCATAACAGAAGCACATTAGGGAGTTCCATAACTTCCTTTTAAAATTTCCACTTGCTCATAATGATAAGTTAATGCAACCTGTAAAAAGCTCTCTTCCCTCTCACTCACGGACTCAACCAATTGTGGTTGCATGCTGCAGTGCTCTGTCAACACACGTATGGGGGGGTGATAAAGGCCTAAATTCAACCTAGGCAACAGTACCACCGTGTGGCTGTCGGTTATCATTGAACGTCTGACTGACATGAAATAATCCCAACGCCTTACTAACTGTGTGACGCCTGCGTGTCAATAAACCTAGGCAACAGTACCACCGTGGTGCTGTCGCCTACCATTGAACATATAACTCACATTTTCCGGTCACAACTTGTGGACTTGTTTACGTGATGCTGTGCGGTTTGTTGCTAACGTTACTTTGCTACCTGCCAACTTTACAGTTTTTAATTCATTACCATTTATATATTTTTTTGAATTCCCCTCGCTCAACTTTTTTCATTCAACTTTTTCACCGCGGACGCTTTATCTGGACATGGTTCAATAGGACCTCCACCAGCCGAAGCTAATATGCTCTCATATTATCTATGAACATAGACAGGGCTCTAACTCTTCTAACTCCACAATGAGATAGGATAGGGTGCAGGCCAGGCAGTAGGCTGTTAGCCAGCCTACCAGGTTAGTGGAGTCTGCCATTAGTACAGTCAGTGTAATCTGCTCAGCTATCCCCATTGACCATATCCTCTGCGCATCCCACAAAGGCGGAGGGGTTGCTAACATTTACGATACCAAATTTCAATTTACAAAAAAAAATGACTGAGTTTTTGTCTTTTGACAAAATCTATGCAGCCTACTCAATCACTTTTTATAGCTACTGTTTACAGGCCTCCTGGGCCGTACACAGCGTTCCTCACTGGGATCCTATCGAACCTTGTAGTCATGGCAGATAATATTTTTTTTTAATTATTCACATGGAAAAGTCCACAGACCCACTCCAAAAGGCTTTCGGAGCCATCATCGACTCAGTGGGTTTTGTCCAACATGTCTCCAGACCTACTCACTGCCACAGTCATACTCTGGACACAGTTTTGTCCCGTGGATTAAATATTGTGGATCTTAATGTTTTTCCTCCTAATCCTGGACTATCGGACCACCATTTATTACGTTTGCAATTGCAACAAACAATCTGTTCAGAACCCAACCAAGGATCATCAAAAGCCGTACTGTAAATTTTCGGACAACCCAAAGATTTCTAGATGCCCTTCCAGACTCCCTCCGCCTACCCAAGGACTTCAGAGTACAAAAATCAGTTAACCATCTAACTGAGGAACTAAATTTAACCTTGCATAATAACCTAGATGCAGTCGCACCCCTAAAAACAAAAAACATTTGTCATAAGAAACTAGCTCCCTGGTATACATAAAATACCCGAGCCCTGAAGCAAGCTTCCAGAACATTGGAACGGAAATGGCGCTACACCAAACTGGAAGTCTTACGATTAGCTTGGAAAGACAGTACCGTGCAGTATCGAAGAGCCCTCACTGCTGCTCGATCATCCTATTTTTCCAACTTAATTGAGGAGAATAAAAACAATCCAACATTTATTTTTGATACTGTCGCAAAGCTAACTAAAAACCAGCATTCCCCAAGAGAGGATGGCTTTCACTTCAGCAGTCTTAAATTCATGAACTTCTTTGATGAAAAGATAATGATCATTAGAAAGCAAATTACGGACTCCTCTTTAAATCTGCGTATTTCTACAAAGCTCAGTTGTCCTGATTCTGCACAACACTGCCAGGACCTAGGATCAAGGGAGACACTCAAGTTTTTTAATACTATATCTCTTGACACATTGATGAAAATAGTAATGGCCTCTAAACCTTCAAGCTGCATACTGGACCCTATTCCAACTAAACTACTGAAAGATCTGCTTTCCGTGCTTGGCCCTCCTATATTGAACATAATAAACGGCTCCCTATCCACCGAACGTGTACCAAACTCACTAAAAGTGGCAGTAATAAAGCCTCTCTTGAAAAAGCCAAACCTTGACACAGAAAATATAAACACTAATGGCTTATATCGAATCTCCCATTCCTCTCAAAAAATATTGAGAAAGCTGTTGCTGCCTTCCTGATGACAAACAATGTATACGAAACACTTCAGTCTGGTTTTAGACCCCATCATAGCACTGAGACTGCACTCGTGAAGGTGGTAAATTACCTTTTAATGGCATCAGACCGAGGCTCTGCATCTGTCCTCGTGCTCCTAGACCTTAGTGCTGCTTTTGATACCATTGATCACCACATTCTTTTGGAGAGATTGGAAACCCAAATTGGTCTACAGGGACAAGTTCTGGCCTGGTTTAGATCTTATCTGTCGGAAAGATATCAGTTTGTCTCTGTGGATGGTTTGTACTCTGACAAATCAACTGTAAATTTCGGAGTTCCTCAAGGTTCCATTTTTGGACCGCTATTGTTTTCACTATATATTTTACTTCTTGGTGATGTCATTCGGAAACATAATGTTAACTTTCACTGCTATGTGGACGATACACAGCTGTACATTTCAATGAAACATGGTGAAGCCCCAAAATTTCCCTCCCTGGAAGCCTGTGTTTCAGACATAAGGAAGTGAATGGCTGCAAATGTTTTACTTTTAAACTCAAAACTTTACTTTTAAACTCAAAACAAAACAGCAATGCTTGTTTTAGGTCCCAAGAAACAAAGAGATCTTCTGGTTGATCTGACAATTAATCTTGATGTTTGTACTGTTGTCTCAAATAAAACTGAAAGACTTCTGCGTTACTCTGGACCCTGATCTTTCTTTTGAAGGACATATCAAGACTGTTTCAAGGACAGCTTTTTTCCATCTACGTAACATTGCAAAAATCTGCTAAACACGGCTGCTAGAATCTTGACTAGAACCAAAAAAATGTACATATTACTCCAGTGCTAGCCTCTCTACACTGGCTTCCTGTTAAGGCCAGGGCTGATTTCAAGGTTTTACTGCTAACCTACAAAGCATTACATGGACTTGCACCCACCCATCTTTCCGATTTGGTCCTGCCGTACATACCTACACGTACGTTACGGTCACAAGTCGCAGGCCTCCTTATTGTCCCTAGAATTTCTAAGCAAACAGCTGGAGGCAGGGCTTTCTCCTATAGAGCTCAATTTCTATGGAATGGTCAGCCATTTGAGAGACGCAGACTCGGTCTCAACCTTTAAGTCTTTATTGCAGACTCATCTCTTCAGTAGGTCCTATGATTGAGTGTAGTCTGGCCCAGGGATGTGAAGGTGAACAGAAAGGCACTGGAGCAACGAACCACCCATGTTGTCTCTGCCTGGCCAGTTCCCCTCTCTCCACTGTGATTCTCTAACTCTAACCCTATTACGGGAGCTGAGTCACTGGCTTACTGGTGCTCTTCCATGCCGTCCCTAGGAGGGGTGCGTCACTTGAGTGGGTTGAGTCACTGACATCATCTTCCTGTCCGGGTTGGCGCCCCCCTCGAGTTTGTGCCATGGGGGACATCTTCGTGGGCTATACTCGGCCTTGTCTCAGGTTAGTAAGTTGGTGGTTTGAAGATATTCCTCTAGTGGTGTGAGGGCTGTGCTTTGGCAAAGTGGGTGGGTTATATCCTGCCTGGTTGGCCTTGTCCCGGGGTATTGTCGGATGGGGCCACAGTGTCTCCCGACCACACCTGTCTCAGCCTCCAGTTTTTATTCTGCAATAGTTTGTGTCGGGGGGCTAGGGTCAGTCTGTTATATCTGGAGTATTTCTCCTGCCTTATCCGGTGTCCTGTGTGAATTTTAAGTATGCTCTCTCTAATTCTCTCTTCTTCTTCCTTCCTTTCTCTCTTTCTTTCTTTCTCTCAGAGAACCTGAGCCCTAGGACCATGCCTCAGGACTACCTGGCCTGATGACTCCTTGCTGTCCCCAGTCCACCTTGTGGTGGTGCTGCTCCAGTTTCAACTGTTCTGCCTGCAGCTGTGGAACACTGACCTGTTCACCAGATGTGCTACCTTGTCCCAGACCTGCTGTTATCGACTCTCTCTCTCTCTCTCTCTCTACCACACCTGTTGTCTCTAACTCTGAATAGTCAGCTATGAAAAGCCAACTGACATTTACTCCTGAGGTGCTGACCTGTTGCACCCTCTACAACCACTGTGATTATTATTATTTGACCCTGCTGGTCATCTATAAACGTTTGAACATCTTGGCCATGTACTGTTATAATCTCCACCCGGCACAGCCAGAAGAGGACTGGCCACCCCTCAGAGCCTGGTTCCACTCTAGGTTTTTTCCTAGGTTCCTGCCTTTCTAGGACATTTTTCCTATCCACCGTACTTCTACATCTGCATTGCATGCTGTTTGGGGTTTTAGGCTGTATACCACTTTGTGACATCGGCTGATGTAAAAAGGGCTTTATAAATACATTTGATTGATTGATTGATGTCGTCTTACCAACGCCTTACCAACGTCTGCGTGACGCCTGTGTGTTAATGAAAGTCATAAGTTGCATATTTTATATTTATATTAATTTAATCTCAACCATAAATGTTAGAAATGTACCGTTTTTTCTGTGCAAGGCGACATTCCGATGTAGCCACCTTGAGCTATAGTGTAGCCTACGGCTTGTGTATTTCCTGTTATCGCTAATTGCCTAGAAAATATTTTATCCAATTTATAGGTAATCTGTCTTTCCCTCAACACCTCATGGGATGGGATGTTATCTTACCTAGCTATATACAGATCTAAATGTTGTTAGCCAATCACAGACTGTGTTGTTACCAGTTCCCAGTAGCCTACATCAGACATCCAATAAGAGTTGTGTCCGTGGCTTTCAGTCGAATAGAGGAATTCATAGGCTTTCCCAGAGGGCCTGTGCTTTTTGGGATCCTTGGGATATCCCTACCTCAATTAAGTAGAAATGTAAAATGGTTAAGGTAAGGGTTACGTTTAGTGTTAGGTAAGGGTTATAGTTTAGGGTTCAGGGTACGGACGTCCCAAAGAATCAGAATAACAGTGTCCGTTCAAAGAGTGAGAGACGGGCACAGTATTTGAGAGCTCGGCGGCGACACAGACGTTTGTTTTTTTTACAAGTGGCAAATGCGATTTTTGAGAGTGTCTTCCCCAGATAGTTTCCTTACACGGAACCCAAACCGTCTGCACGCGTGCGCCATCGGGCGCCATCATGCATACATTTATTTTGTCTCCCCACACCAAATGTGATCACGACACGCAGGTTAAAATATCAAAACAAACTCTGAACCAATTATATTAATTTGGGGACAGGTCGAAAAGCATTAAACATGTATAGCAATTTAGCTTGTTAGCTTGCACTTGCTAGCTAATTTGTCCTATTTAGCTAGCTTGCTGTTGCTAGCTAATTTGTCCTGGGATATAAACATTGAGTTGTTATTTTACCTGAAATGCACAAGGTCCTCTACTCCACCAATTAATCCACACATAAAATGGTCAACCGAATCGTTTCTAGTCATCTCTCCTCCTTCCAGGCTTTATCTTCTCTTGACTTTATATTGCAATTGGCAACATTCATAAATTAGGTGTATTACCGCCACCGACCTTGTTCGTCTTTCAGTCACCCACGTAGGGATAACCAATGAGGAGATGGCACGTGGGTACCTGCTTCTATAAACCAATGAGGAGATGGGAGAGGCAGGACTTGCAGCGCGATCTGCGTCACAAATAGAACTGACTTCCATTTTAGCCATTGGGGACGCAGATGCTTGTTGGCGCATGCGAGCAGTGTGGGTGCAATAATTCAATAATATAGATTTCTACATTTATTTTGCTGCGCGAGCGGTGTAGTCAGCCTGTTAGAGACAATGAAAATAATTACTGAGATGTCCTTGATCCTATTGAGGAGTAAGAAGGCTATATTTAAGTTGTGATATTGTTAGGAAATGATTATCTGTGTTAAGGCAAATTTGGTTTATTTGAAAATAATTACATTTTGTTGATATCGAGTTGATAACGTATTGTCCAAAATACGTAGACAATGTTATTTCCTGTGTCGATAGGGGAGTAGGCTAGTGTACAATAATAACGTAATTTGATGTGCTAGTATTATTTATTTAATGGATTAAATAAATTGTAAATGAAAATATACACACGTGGTGCTATAAGATATGTTACATTGTAATACACTACCCCTACATTCCATTATGTGCTGGAGCTATGGGTTTATTTTTCCACTGTCACTAGGCCTACACATTCACACTCAAACTGAATTGAATGGGGGATGCATAACTACTGTTCACTGAAGCAAGGGAACGAGGTACAGCATCAAACTAAGATTGACGGCTATAAATCATGCCTGACAAGACCAATGAAATCAGTAGCCTATTCTACAATAATATAACTGTACAGTGCATTCGGGAAAGTATTCAGACACCTTGACTTTTTCCACATTTAGTTACATCACAGACTTATTCTAAAATGAATAAAATACTTTTTACCTCATCAATCTACATACAATACCCCATAATGACAAAGCGAAAACCGATTTTTGAAATGTGTGCACATTTATCAAAAATAAAAACAGAAATATCTTATTTACATAAGCATTCAGACTCTTTGCTAAGAGACTCGAAATTGAGCTCAGACACATCCTGTTTCCATTAACCTGTCTGGGCTAGGGGGTAGTATTTTCACGGCCAGATGAAAAACATACCCAATTTAAACAGGTTACTACTCTGGCCCAGAATATGCATAGTATTAGTAGATTTGGATAGAAAACACTCTGAAGTTTCTAAAACAGTTTGAATGGTGTCTGTGAGTATAACAGAACTCATATGGCAGGCAAAAATCTGAGAAAAATCCAAGCAGGAAGTGAAAAGTCTGAGAATTGTAGTTCTTCTTTTGATTCTCTATCGAAGCTCCAGTGTCTGTGGGGTGACGTTGCACTTCCTAAGGCTTCCATTGGCTGTCTAAAGCCTTCAGAAAGTGGTTTGAGCATTTTCCTGTCACTGGGCAGAGTATAGGAGCTCAGTTACTGAGTGGTCTGCCTGGCAACAAAGGGATTGGATATGCTCGGTCCCGCGAGCTCCCCTCCTTCTTTTTCTTCTTGAATGAATATGCTATTGTCCAGTTGGAATATTATCGCAATTTTACGTAAAAAATACCATAAAGATTGATTTTAAACAGTGTTTGACATGCTTCTAAGAACAGTAATGGAACATTTTGACTTTTCGTCTCTCATTCCGCGCTCGCGCATTATACCTTTGGATAGTTAATTGGACGCACGAACAAAACGAAGGTATTTGGACATAAATATGGATTATTTGGAACAAAATCAACATTTCTTGTGGAAGTAGCAGTCCTGGGAGTGCATTCTGACAAAGATCAGCAAAGGTAATACAATATTTCTAATACTAATTCTGAGTTTAGGTTGCCCCGAGTTGGGCGGGTGTCTGAATAGCTCGCCGTGATGGCTGAGCTACGTGCTCAAAATATTGAAAAATGTGCTTTCTCCGTAAAGCTATTTTAAAATCTGACACAGCGGTTGCATAAAGGAGTTGTCTATCTATAATTTTTAAAATAATTGTTATGTATTTTGTCAACGTTTATGATGAGTATTTTTGTAAATTGATGTGCGTATTCACCAGGCGTTTTGGTGGGAATACATTTTCTGAATATCACGCGCCAATGTAAAATGCTGTTTTTGGATATAAATATGAACTTTATCGAACAAAACATGCATGTATTGTGTAACGTAATGTCCTAGGAGGGTCATCTGATGAAGATTGTCAAAGGTTAGTGCTTCATTTTGCTGTGTTTTGGGTTTTATTGACACATGTCCTTGCTTGGAAAATGGCTGTGTGATTATTTTTGTCTATGTACTCTCCTAACACAATCTAATGTTTTGCTTTCACTGTAAAGCCTTTTTGAAATCAGTCAATGTGGTTAGATTAACGAGAAGTGTATCTTTAAAATGGTGTAAAATAGTCGTATGTTTGAGAAAGTTGAATTATGACATTTTGTTGTTTTTGAATTTTACACCCTGATATTTCACTGGCTGTGTCCCGCAGGTCTAGCATCCCACCTAGCCCATAGAAGTTAATCATCCTTAAGATGTTTCTACAACTTGATTGGAGTCCACCTGTGGTAAATACAATTGATTGGACATGATTTGGAATTGCACACACCTGTTTATATAAGGTCCCACAGGAGACAGTGCATGTCAGAGCAAAAACTAAGCCATGAGGTCGAAGGAATTGTCCACAGAGCTTTGAGACAGGATTGTGTCGAGGCACAGATCTCGGTGAGGGTACCATTTTTTTTGTTGCAGCAATTGAAGGTCCCAAGAACACAGTTTCCTCCATCATTCTTAAATGGAAGAAGTTGTCCTAGAGCTGGCCTCCCGGTCAAATTGAGCAATCGGGGGAGAAGGGCCTTGGTCCGGGAGGGTACCAAGAACCCAATGGTCACTCTGATAGAGCTCCAGAGTTCCTATGTCGAAATTGGAGAACTTTCCAGAAGGACAACCATCTCTGCAGCACTCCACCAATCAGGCTTTTATGGTAGAGTGGCCAGGCGGAAGCCACTCCTTAGTAAAAGCCACGACAGCCCGTTTGGAGTTTGCCAAAAGGCACTTAAAGTCTCTCAGACCATGAGAAACAAGATTCTCTGGTCTGATGAAACCAAGATTGAACTCTTTGGCCTGAATGCCAAGCGCCATATCTGGAGGAAACCGGGCACCATCCCTATGGTGAAGCATGTTAACGGCAGCATCATATTGTGGGCATGTTTTTCAGTGGCAGGGACTGGGACACTAGTCAGGATCGAGGGAAAGATGAACGGAGCAATGTATAGAGAGATCGTTGATGAAAACCTGCTCCAGAGCAATCAGGACCTCAGACTGTGGTGTAGGTTAACCTTCCAACAGGACAATGACCCTAAGCACACAGCCAAGACAACTAATGTCCTTGAGTGGCCCAGTAAGAGCCTGGACATGAACCCGATCTAACATCTCTGGAGAGACCTGAAAATAGCTGTGCAGTGACACTCCCCAACCAACCTGACAGCACTTGAGAGGATCTTAAGAGAATAATGGGAGAAACTCCTCAAATTGTCACGACTTCTGCCAAAGTCGATGCCCCTCCTTGTTCGGGTGGTGCTCGGTGATCGACGTCACCGTTCTTCTAGCCATCACTGATCCATTTTTCATTTTCCATTGGTTTTGTCTTGTTTTCCTACACACCTGTTTCCAATCCCATTCGTTACATGTTGTGTATTTAACCCTCTGTTTTCCCTCATGTCCTTGTCCGAGATTGTTTTGTTTGTTATTGATTTTCGTGTATTTTTTTGTATTGGTTAGCATAGGGTATTTTTAGCCATGTTATTTTATGTATGTTGGTTTTTGGAGTTCATGTTAGTTTATTATTTATTAAACTACTCCAGTTGTACCAAGTTGGTTTCTCCTGCGCCTGACTTCCTTGCCACCTACACACACGAAGATGACAGAATCTCGGACCTAAATATGAAGTCAGCAGGAGAGGGTACCCCGGACATGAAGGAAGAGGAGCCCGTCCAGGAGAATGAGGAGAAGCTTCACCATCTATGCGCCGCTATGGATCGCGCTGTCCAGAATATGGACCGCTGGGCGAGACAGAGAGTTTTTCCAGCGCCTCCACCAGCCCAACCGGGGTCAATCCTGAGCGCCCCTTCTCAACCTGAACTCGGTGGCATCCGTCTATCCATACCTCAGGGATACGACGGAAGTG
Organism: Salmo salar; assembly: GCF_965601325.2. NCBI lineage: Eukaryota > Metazoa > Chordata > Actinopteri > Salmoniformes > Salmonidae > Salmo > Salmo salar. The sequence continues at coordinate 38,713,630 of NC_138297.1, read as the reverse complement.
CTGACACCTGCCGGGGTTTCCTACTACAATTAGACCTTTTCCTGGCCATGGTCCACCCAGTTCCATCTGACCGTGAGAAGAGTTTCGCCCTCGTCTCGTGCCTCACCGGGAGAGCCCTGGAGTGGGCCAGCGCTGTGTGTGGAGGAGATGATGCGGCGTCGGACCATTATGAGGAGTTCACCCGCCGTTTTCGGGCATTCTTTGGCCATCCACCCGAGGGCAGAGCGGTGGGTGAGCGCCTCTACTGTCTGAGGCAGGAGATGAGGAGCGTCCAGGATTTTTCCCTGGAGGTTAGGACCCTGGCAGCCGGTGCGGAATGGAATCACCGGGCCCTGATTGACCATTACCGTTGTAGTCTGCGTGAGGACGTCCGTCTGGAGCTGGCCTGCAGAGACACCACCCTCACCTTCGACCAGCTGGTGGATCTGTCCCTCCAGCTGGACAACCTGCTGGCTGCTCGTGGACGTCCAGATCGGGGTCTGGTGGTTCCATCCTCCCGCACTCCCTCTCCTATACCCAGGGAACTGGGAGAGGGGGTGCACAGGGAGACCGGAGGGGGTTCCCGCTCGCGCACCATCTGTGGCCACAGAGGTCACACTGCTGGTCAGTGCCGGGTAGGTTCCTCTGGGAATTGAGGTAGCAGGCAGGGTGCTCTGGCGCCACCCCAGGTGAGTAGGCACCATTCTCATCCAGAGCCCTCTGTTGCACTTATGTTTGTGTCTGTTACTTTTCCTGATTTTTTTCCCCCACGTTCCCAGCATAAGGCGCTAGTAGATTCAGGCGCGGCTGGGAATTTCTTGATCAAGCTTTTGCTCATAGTTTAGGGATCCCCATTGTACCCGTGGATGTGCCTTTCCCCGTTCACACCTTAGATAGTCGACCATTAGGGTCAGGGTTAATCAGGGAGGCCACAGCTCCTTTGAGTATGGTGACGCAGGGGGGTCACAAGGAAAAAAATTGTATTTTCCTTATGGACACTCCTGCGTATTCCATGGTGCTGGGTCTACCTTGGTTAATTTGTCTTGGACACAGAGGGCTCTCACGGGGTGGTCACGAGAGTGATCAGGTAGGTGTGTAGGGGTTTCCGTTGGTGCTACTATGGTGGAAAGTCCAGACCAGGTCTCCACCGTGCGCATTCCTCCCGAATATGCCGATTTGGCTCTCGCCTTCTGTAAAAAGAAGGCGACTCAATTACCACCCCATCGACAGGGGGATTGTGCGATAAATCTCATGGTAGACGCTGCACTTCCCAGGAGTCACGTGTATCCCCTATCGTAAGCGGAGACGGTGGCTATGGAGACATATGTCTCCAAATCCCTGCGTCAGGGGTACATTTGGCCCTCCATTTCACCCGTCTCCTCGAGTTTTTTTTTTGTGAAGAAGAAGGATGGAGGTCTGAGCCCGTGCATTGATTATCGAGGTCTCAATAAAATTACGGTGGGGTACAGTTACTCACTACCTCTGATCGCCACGGCGATTGAGTTAATACACAGGGCGTGCTTCTTCACTAAACTGGATCTCAGGAGTGCGTACAACCTGGTGCGTATCCGAGATGGAGATGAGTGGAAGACAGCATTTAGTACCACCTCAGGGCATTATGAGTACCTCGTCATGCCGTACGGTTTGAAGAATGCTCCATCAGTCTTCCAATCTTTTGTAGACGTGATTTTCAAGGACCTGCACGGGCAGGGTGTAGTGGTGTATATCGATGACATTCTGATCTGCTCATCTATGGGAGTGGATCCCACTCCCATAATCCCAGCCTCTTGTTTGGTGGCACCGGTAGTGTGGGAGCTGGACGCAGACATTGAGCGGGCGTCACGTGCAGAGCCCGTTCCCCCTCAGTGTCCAGCTGGGCGTCTGTACGTTCCGTCTGCTGTCCACGACCGACTGATCTACTGGGCTCACACGTTACCCTCCTCTGGTCGTCCTGGGATTGGTCGGACGATGCACTGTCTTAGTGGGAGGTACTGGTGGCCTTCCTTAGGGTTTATGTTTCCTCCTGCTCGTTGTGCGCCCAGTGCAAGGCTCCTAGACACCTACCCAGAGGTAAGTTACAACCCTTACCCGTTCCACAACGGCCGTGGTCGCACTTGTCGGTGGATTTCATAACCGATCTTCCATCTTCACAAGGTAACACCACGATCCTGGTCGTTGTGGATCGTTTTTCTAAGTCCTGTCGTCTCCTCCCTTTGCCCGGTCTCCCTACGGCCCTACAAACTGCAGAGGCTCTGTTTACACACTTCTTTCGGCACTACGGGGTGCCTGAGGATATAGTGTCTGATTGGGGTCCCCAGTTCACGTCAAGGGTCTGGAAGGCTTTCATGGAGCGTCTGGGGATCTCGGTCAGCCTTACCTCGGGTTTTCACCCTGAGAGTAACGGGCAGGTGGAGAGAGTTAACCAGGATGTGGGTAGGTTTCTGAGGTCTTATTGCCAGGACCGGCCGGGGGAGTGGGCGGCGTTCGTGCCCTGGGCAAAGATGGCTCAGAACTCGCTCCGCCACTCCTCCACTAACCTCTCTCCTTTTCAGTGCGTGTTTGGGTATCAGCTGGTTCTGGCCCCTTGGCATCAGAGTCAGACCGAGGCGTGCGGAGGAGACCTGGGACGCCGCTCACGTCCACCTTCAGCGCGCCGTACGACGCCAGAAAGTTGGCGCAGACCGTCACCGCAGTGAGGCCCCGGTGTTCGCACCAGGGGACAGGGTCTGGCTCTCGACCAGAAACCTGCCCCTCTGCCTGCCCTGCCGGAAGCTGAGTCCTCGGTTTGGGGGCCATTTAAAGTCCTGAGGAGAGTGAACGAGGTATGTTATAGGTTAAAGCTTCCCCCACATTACCGCATTAACCCCTCGTTCCATGTGTCTCTCCTCAGGCCGGTGGTGGCTGGCCCACTCCAGGAGGCTGAGGTGCGGGAGGTTCCTCCGCCCCCTCTGGACATTGAGGGGGCCCCGGCGTACTCCGTTCAATCCATCCTGGATTCGAGACATCGGGCGAGGGGCCTTCAGTACCTCGTGGACTGGGAGGGGTACGGTCCGGAGAAGAGATGTTGGGTTCCGGTGGAGGATGTGTTAGATCCTTCCCTTCTGCGAGAGTTCCATCGTCTCCATCCAGATTGCCCTGCACCTCGTCCTCCGGGTTGTCCCCGAGGCTGGTGTCGAAGCGCTACTGGAGCCACGCGTGGGGGGGGGGTACTGTCACGACTTCTGCCAAAGTTGATGCCCCTCCTTGTTCGGGTGGTGCTCGGCGATCAACGTCACCGGTCTTCTAGCCATCACTGATCCATTTTTCATTTTCCATTGGTTTTGTCTTGTTTTCCTACACACCTGTTTCCAATCCCATTCATTACATGTTGTGTATTTAACCCTCTGTTTTGATTTTCGTGTATTTTTTTGTATTGGTGAGCATAGGGTATGAGTGTTGGTTTTTGGAGTTCGTGTTAGTATATTATTTATTAAACTACTCCAGTTATACCAAGTTGGTTTCACCTGCGCCTGACTTCCTTGCCACCTACACAGACGACGATGACACAAATACAGCTGTGCCAAGCTTGTAGCGTCATACTCAAGAAGACTCGAGGCTGTAATCGCTGCCAAAGGTGCATCAATAAAGTACTGAGAAAAGGGTCTGAATACTTATGTAAATGTTATATTTCATTTTTTTTATTATTACACATTTGCATACATTTTTATAAAACTGTTTTTGCTTTGTCATTATGGGGTATTTTGTGTAGATTGATGAGGGAAAAAAACAATTCAATCAATTTCAGAATAAGGCTGTAACATAATGAAATGTGGAAAAAGTCAAGGGCACTGTATGTGCTAGTATTATTTATCTAATTTACAAATGAAATTGTAAATGTGGATGGGTACGCTTGTATAACGTAGATACAGGAGTAGCCTATAGTCTACAATAATGTCTTTGAATGTGCTATAGTATAATTTATTTCATTGATGAATTAAATTGTAAATGGGGATGGTAGGCTACTTCATTCAGTGAATACTGAATGTTTTGCTATCTCTGGGAGTATGTTAAAACCTCTTACATCTAGACGTTCCGCTAGCGGAACACCTGCTCCAATATCCAATGATAGGCGTGGCGCGAATTACAAATTCCTCAAAAATACAAAAACTTCAATTTTTCAAACATATGACTATTTCACAGCATTTTAAAGACAAGACTCTCCTTTATCTAACCACACTGTCCGATTTCAAAAAGGCTTTACAGCGAAAGCAAAACATTAGATTATGTCAGCAGAGTACCAAGCCAGAAATAATCAGACACCCATTTTTCAAGCTAGCATATAATGTCACAAAAACCCAGAAGACAGCTAAATGCAGCACTAACCTTTGATGATCTTCATCAGATGACACACCTAGGACATTATGTTATACAATACATGCATGTTTTGTTCAATCAAGTTCATATTTATATCAAAAAACAGCTTTTTACATTAGCATGTGACGTTCAGAACTAGCATACCCCCCGCAAACTTCCGGAGGAATTTGCTAACAATTTACTAAATTACTCACGATAAACGTTCACAAAAAGCATAACAATTATTTTAAGAATTATAGATACAGAACTCCTCTATGCACTCGATATGTCCGATTTTAAAATAGCTTTTTGGTGAAAGCACATTTTGCAATATTCTAAGTACATAGCCCAGGCATCACGGGCTAGCTATTTAGACACCCGGCAAGTTTAGCACTCACCAATATCAGATTTACTATTATAAAAGTTTGATTACCTTTTGTTGTCTTCGTCAGAATGCACTCCCAGGACTGCCACTTCAATAACAAATGTTGGGTTGGTCCAAAATAATCCATCGTTATATCCGAATAGCGACATTTTGTTCGTGCATCCCAGACACTATCCGAATGGTAAAGAAGGGTCGCGCGCATGGCGCAATTCGTGACAAAAAAATTCTAAGTATTCCATTACCGTAGTTCGAAGCATGTCAACCGCTGTTTAAAATCAATTTTTATGCCAGTTTTCTCGTAGAAAAGCGATAATATTCCGACCGGGAATCTCCTTTTCGGCAAACAGAGGAAAAAATCACAAAGACGGGGGCGGCCAGGTCACGCGCCTAAGCCCACAGTCCCTTGATCGGCCACTTGAGAAAGGCGATAATGTGTTTCAGCCTGGGGCTGGGATGACGACATTCTGTTTTTTCCCGGGCTCTGAGCGCCTATGGACGACGTAGGAAGTGTCACGTTAGAGCAGAGATCCTTTGTAAAAGATAGAGATGGCAAAGAAGTTCCAGAAATGGTCAGACAGGCCACTTCCTGTAAAGGAATCTCTCAGGTTTTGACCTGCCATTTGAGTTCTGTTATACTCACAGACACCATTCAAACAGTTTTAGAAACTTTAGGGTGTTTTCTATCCATATATAATACGTATATGCATATTCTAGTTACTGGGTAGGATTAGTAACCGGATTAAATCGGGTACGTTTTTTATCCAGCCGTGAAAATACTGCCCCCTAGCCATAAGAGGTTAATCGACAGACAGCTGAAAGTGTCCTCTCCTGTGACATCTCCTGCATTCCGTATCCTTTGCTGGGCAATCTTTCCATCTGTGGAAAGGGGATTTCCCACATTTGCGACAAACACTTGAACTAGCTACGGGTGCTGTCTGTGATTGTTTTCTCCACGTCTGTTTCTGTTCTGTGTTCCCCTCCGTTTTTTTAGCTCGGTATGAAAATGCATTTATTTCCTCACTTTCTTCGCTCTGCAAGGAGCTGCTGTCGCGCAATATCGTCTGCTGTCTTTTTACTGTCTCACTCTGCCTAACCTGGTTTACAGCTTTGGACAAGGTAAGCTGGGAATCCAACTGTAACTTTTCAGAAAGTGATATATTTCTTATTCCCACTACAATCCGATCTCGGATCAGCTCTTCCCTGAGCGCGCCAAACTGACAATGTTCTGCTAGTTTGTGAACAGCTGTGATAAAACTGTCGGTGGTTTCCCCCTGCTCCTGTTTGTGCATATTAAACCTAGCTCTCTCAAATATAATGTCGTGTCTCCCTACAAAATGCGTTTCAAAACAGTCTATAACAGCACTGTAGTTAAGTTTCTCTTCCTCAGTCAACGTTGAAGCATTTAATATATCCTCGGCTTCAGCACCCATAGAGTAGATCAGTGTATTAACTTGAAATGCCTCATCTTTCACGTTTAAGCCTGATTCTACCCTGTACCTTTCAAAGCGCCTGATCCATTTCGGGACAGTTTTGAATGTCCATACAAACAAAATTCTCCGGGGGACTAATGCGAAATCCGTCAGCCCTAGTCATTGGCCTGCCCGTTGAACTTGGTGTCGCAAACCCTGATATCCAGTTGCTTCCTCTTGCAACATGTTGCTTAGCAGTAACTTAGTCCTTGCTCGTTAGCTAGCAAAACAATGATATACGCTGTTTTATCTCCAATACTGTGCCCTCCCTGCTTTGAAACAGCCTGAATGTATGATTTACTTGGTACGTCCTTCACGTTTATGTGAATTTTAAAACCACTTCTGACACCATGTAGTATGATCTAAAATAAGGACGCGCGACAACGAGGTTCTAGCTCCAGCCTGTTTATTAACCTAACCCTCGCATGTCATACATAGGTATGGATACCCCCAAGGGACATCCTACTACAGTGACGTCACGATAACATGTGTTAAAGTGTTAATATTTGTATAAAAATTGCGTTTAACATTTCGCTAGCTTGATGTTAACCAAATGTTGCTTGGCTAAGCGCTAGCTAGCTGTAGGCAATCTTTCTGTCAATGTTAGCTTACATGTTAGTGGTTAATAATGGAATGGTTGTAGCATTGTTTCGCATAGGCTTCCAGTAATTTATATATTTTTCGAAATTGACACTGATAGTACAGTGAGTTATACATAATGTGTATGTGTAGATGTATTGTGACTCCAGGTTTGGATGAACAGACTAACCAGACCCTCAAGACTGCCATGGGCAAGTCCCTTGAAGGGCAGGAATGGTGGGAGGACAACCTGAAGGTAATTCTCTTTGCACAAAACAACAGCGTCCAGGCCTCCTGAGTACTCACCCTATCGCCTGCTGTACGGACGGGAGCCACAGCTGTTTACTGAGGTAAACAATGCAATTTCATATATAATTATTGCATAGAGTGGAGTATTAAAATTTGTGATTGGCTTAGTGTTGTTTGTCTATTTCTATTTTTGTATAACGTACTTTGAGATCACTGAAACTCCACCTGATGTGGTGGAAGTTGTCAAACCAGATCAGAACGTTTTCGAGGACCACCTTCATGCATGGGCTGAGAAGCATGTGGAGGTTTTTGACCCGGTAAAAAATATTGTCCGCGGTTAATTTATTTTCTGGCCCTCCAAGAGATATGTAAGAGACGTCTTAGTAATAATATGAAATATAATTTCATTTATTTCTAACGTTTATATATTTAAATCTTAAATATTGTCTGATAGGTTTTCACAGCTGTTTCACAAGGTGTTCATTATTGTAAATTTTAACGTATCCCTTGACGGTATTTGTTAGTTCAACATTAATCATAGTTGTGTCCTAGGACCTACAATAGATATATATTCAATCACAATGGTGTACTAATGAGCTATATATTTTTTTTATCATAATATCGGACTACTGATATAATATTATTTCAGTGTAGATAAGGGAAGGACAGTTTAAAATGAAAACATGCCAGACAGACAAGCCAGTGTATGAATCAAATGTATTTACATATGAATGAAGTGGAAATTAGCTGACTTTGTTATCTGTAAGGTAAGTAACATTAATGTATGTGGGGGAGCATCGAAACAAATTATTATATATTTTTTACCCCGATGCCTGTTTATTCATAACAAACAGAAGCTAGAAAATAGAATTGATTGCAATGGTTAGCCTATGCAAATGAATAGGACAACATTAAAAGCTCATTAATAGGACTACATTTAGCCTAATTGGGAACATAATGTGGGGGAAAGTCAAAGGATCCTAGTCAGGCTATTTGTCAAACCAGATTAAATGTAGGTCTTCCTTTGTGTCAAATCTGTAGGTGATTGTTAGCTAAATCAACGACAAACTGCTGAAATGTTCAGGCTTCATCATGATCTGTGATCAAAACAGGCTGGGATGTTTTTGGTTCCGTTTCGGTTAAAGTTATGCGTAATAACGCAACTGCACTGAAATGAATTGCCTGATTCAATGCGATTCTCCTGAATAAAAAAGTGTACCTGTTAAGCTGTTTGGTATATGAATAGACCCATCCCGATTCTATCTTTCTGGTCTTTTGCTGTATGCATAGCCTACCACTAATATTCTAAATTAGGGAGCATTTAATAAAACAACCACACTTTTCCTGTGATGATGAGGCTGAGCAAGACCTTCGATAGGCTAGTAGACTATGCAGAAATTAATTGTGGAGTTAATCATTATTATAGCCTAGATCACTTTATATAACCCGGACTGTTTTCTAAGGCTAAGCAAACAAGGGGTAGCATATGCTTTTTGCCCGCCTAAATAACAAGGTTTAGGCCTATATCCTCACATACCTCCTCAATTCAAGCCCTGCTTTTAACCATAACCATATCCACAGAAATGTATAGCCTAAGGATTGCATGGTGACAGTGATTGTGTCTGTTGAACCGGTACATTTGTGGTAAACTTGGAACTCTGGGGAAAAAACGAGGTCAAATCATGACATCAGGGATTTTCAGGTCAGAGAAAGATGCCAGAGTTTCTGATTTGGAATTCCGAGTTGGATCACCGTTCAAAACTATTTTTCCTAGTCAGAGCTCGTGTTTCCCCCCCAAGTTCCCAGTTGTCTTGAACGCACTGAAGTCGGAATTCAGAGATTGCTGAGTTCCGAGTGGTTTTTGAATATTTCTGAATAGGGCTACCTCCAACAAAGAAACCCTTGTGTCTGTATTGATTTGAGAAATAGGCATATCTACACAGTAATGGTGGCTGGCTACAAATCAACTAGTCTAATAATTTTTGTATTGAAGTGATTTGCCTATTTTAGCTAAATCAACAAATGAAATTAATTTCATTACTGTGGCAAATGAAAAATATTTTTTACAAAATCATATACATGTAGACGTCATGTAGATGTTTGTAAGGCGTTCATGGTGAGATCTTTAATAATAAACTAAACAGACACTTAAACTAACACGTGACACGTAAATGTCGCGTGTACATGTACACGACTTGAAAGCATGATGTACACGTAGATGTCATGTAGACGTTTTAAGGCGTTCATGGTGAGATCTTTTGTAATAAACTTACAAGCAAACTGAGGGGTTCACTGTAAATAGAAAAAAACACTTCAAGAGCCATTCTAACAGTGACAGCATCAACACATCAACACACAGGTTAAATACGTCACAACTCACTGGAAAACTTGATATTACAAAAAGAATACAATTTGGAATGAAAATCATGAAAAGAATTGCTTGAATTAATGTTTATATAGCATGCATCATAGTATGCCACTCAGGAAAACACTGGGCTCTGGTTATCCTCTTTGGGCTAGGGGGCACTATTTTCACGTCCGGATGAGCGTGCCCAAAGTAAACTATAGCTAGGGCCAGGAGTTGTAATGATGAATTAATGATGAATAATAAATAAGCTAAATCATGCAAATATGACTTGTCTGTGTAAGCAGTATATAAGAGAATGTACAGGACTTCAGACCGGTACTTTATGCATCTAAGTTTGATGGTGACCTCTCCAGCTTGCTGTTAATAAAGAATGATTAATTTAAGATTGACTTTAGTGTCCCATGTGTAGAATTTTCACGACATACCCTTCCTATCCTGCCTTAGTGAGTGACAGTGAACGTATGTATGACACCTGACTATCTCATTCTCACTTCTCAGTCCTTGCTACCAGGGCCTACAACTAACTGTTTTGTCTACCAGCCACTGTGGCAGGTAAATAAAAAAATCTACCAGCCACTCAGATTTTTTACCAGCCATTAATTACACCAAAAAACACAAATCAAAATGGATGAGCATGCTTAATAATGTTTATAAAACAAGGAGTGTATGACTAATAAGAAGTAATGTGCTATTTTGCTCAATTTAATATTTTGTGACCTTTTAGCCAAAATATCACAGATGAGACAAAAATGTTCAGCTGCCCCTTTAAGCTTACCATAGAAGCCACTCAAGTCCTCAAGTGTGCCTTATAAGTACTGAGGGGACACTAAATATAACACGGCAGTGTTCAGTAAGTTATTAAATTCTGGAACGTTCATTTTAACAGACGGTGCAGTACTGAACAAATAGTTGAAAAACGGGTTGTGGATTGGGGATCGGTGTCATCATGGCCACTGCCCTTTAAATACATCAATCATTGCTTTATGGCGCTTTCAAGACACCTGGGAACTCTGGGGGGAAAAACGATGTTAAAACATAACGTCAATGATCTTCAGGTCAGAAAGTTGGAGCTCTACAAAGAGGCTCAAGTTCCTGACTTGGAATATCGAGGTGGATGACCGTTCAAAACTATTTTCCCAGTTGGAGCTGTTTTTTTCAGAGTTCCCAGCTGTCTTGAACGCACTGAAATCAGAAGTCGGAGATTTCAGAGTTCCCAGTTGTTTTGAACATGGCATTATTATGTCACACCTCGCCACACTAACCAAACGGGAGTAAACATACCTCAAAGTCTGTTCAAGAACACACAAGAACATTTTGGGGAAACATGTCGTTCAGGACAACTTTGGCTCTCCTAGATATAGCCACTATATTGTGATCACTAAATCCAATGGGTACGGATACAGCTTTAGAACAAAGTTCTACAGTATTAGTAAAAATGTGATTAATACATGTGTATGATCTTGTTCCTTTAGTGTTTGTAGGTCGATTAATAACCTGAACCAGATTACAGGCACTGGTTACAGTGAGAAACTTCAGCTTGATGAAATCAGTCAATATTCAGGTCCCCAAGAAAGTAGACCACTGTTTACATCACATCCACTATCAAGCTTTTCACACACATTATTTAGATACTGACTGTTAGCACTTGGTGACCTATTGCAACACCCCAACATATTTGTTGATCTGATGTGATTAATAAGGAGCATCCAGATGATGTACTTGATGAATTTATGAAATTGCTTCTTCCAATTATTGATAAACATGCACCTGTTAACAAACTGCCTGTTAGAACTGTTAAGGCTCCATGGATTGATGAGGAATTGAAAAACTGTATGGTTGAAGTATTTGGACCCATATTCATAGCACACAATGACTACATCAAGCTTGTGACTCTGCACATGTGTTGGATGCATTTGCTGTTTGTTTTGGTTATGTTTCAGATTATTTTGTGCCCAATAGAAATGAATGATAAGTAATGCATTGTGTCATTTTGAAGCCACTTTTATTTGAAATAAGAATCAAATATGTTTCTAAACACTTCTACATTCATGTGGATGCTACCATGATTACGGATAATCCTAAATGAATCGTGAATAATGATGAGTGAGAAAGTTACAAACGCACAAATATCAAACCCCCAAGACATGCTGACATCTTATCATTACAACAACATGGGAGGTTAGCATTTTTGGTGGGGTATGATATTTGCATCCAACAAATGTGTAGAATCACAAGCTTGATGTAGTCATTACGTGCTATGAAAATAAAATCTGACAGTCTGCACTTTAACCTCATAGTCATTGTTTGATTTCAAATCCAAACTTTTGGAGTATAGACACAAAAGATGAAAAAATGCATCACTGTTCCAATAATTATGGAGGGCACTGTAGATTTTTTGTTTGTTTTACTCACTGCTTTAGCACACTCTGCCAACCCGGATGTCTTATCCGTGTCTGAATCCTGGCTTAGGAAAACCACCAAAAACCCTGAAATCTCCATCGCTAACTATAACATTATAGATAGAACTGCCAAAGGGGGCGGTGTGGCAATCTACTGCAAAGATAGCCTGCAGAGTTCTGTATTACTATCCAAGTCTGTACCCAAACAATTCAAGCTTCTACTTCTAAAAATTCACCTTTCCAGAAACAAGTATCTCACTGTTGCCGCTTGCTATAGACCTCCCTCTGCCCCCAGCTGTCCCCTCGATACCATATGTGAATTGATTGCCCCCAATCTATCTTCTGAGCTTGTGCTACTAGGTGACCTAAACTGGGACATGCTTAACACCCCGGCCATCCTACAATCTAAGCTTGATGCCCTCAATCTCACACAAATTATCAATGAACCTACCATGTACAACCCCAAAGTTCCGGGACACTGTAAAGTCCATGGAGAATAAGAGCACCTCCTCCCAGCTGCCCACTGCTCTGAGGCTAGGAAACACTGTTACCACTGATAAATCCACTATAATTGAGAATTTCAATAAGCATTTCTCTACGGCTGGCCATGCTTTCCACCTGGCTACCCCTACCCCGGTAAACTGCCCGGCACCCCCCACAGCAACCCACCAAAGCCCCCACCATTTTACCTTCACCCAAATCCAGATAGCTGATGTTCTGAAAGAGCTGCAAAATCTGGACCCATGCAAATCAGCCGGGCTAGACAATCTGGACCCTCTCTTTCTAAAATTATCTACCGAAATTGTTGCAACCCCTATTACTAGCCTATTCAACCTCTCTTCCGTATTGTCTGAGATTCCCAAAGATTGGAAAGCTGCCTCTTCAAAGGGGGTGACACTCTAGACCCAAACTGCTACAGACCTATATCTATCCTACCCTATCTTTCTAAGGTCTTCGAAAGCCAAGTTAACAGATTACCGACCATTTCGAATCCCACCGTACCTTCTCCGCTATGCAATCTGGTTTCAGAGCTGGTCATGAGTGCACCTCAGCCATGCTCAAGGTCCTAAATGATATCATAACCGCCATCGATAAGAGACATTACTGTGCAGCCATATTCATCGACCTGGCCAAGGCTTTTGACTCTGTCAATCACCACATTCTTGTTGGCAGACTCGACAACCTTGGTTTCTCAAATGATTGCCTTGCCTGGTTTACGAACTACTTCTCTGATAGAGTTCAGTGTGTGAAATCGGAGGGCCTGTTGTCCGGACCTCTAGCAGTCTCTATGGGAGTGCCACAGGGTTCAATTCTCGGGCCGACTCTCGTCTCTGTATACATCAATGATGTTGCTCTTGCTGCTGGAGATTCTCTGATCTACCTCTACGCAGATGACACCCTTCTGTATACTTCTGGCCCCTCTTTGGACACTGTGTTAACTAACCTCCAGACGAGCTTCAATGCCATACAACTCTCCTTCCATGGCCTCCAACTACTCTTAAACGCAAGTAAAACTAAATGCATGCTATTCAATCGATCACTGCGCGCACGTGCTCGCCCGTCCAGCATCACTACTCTGTACGGCTCTGACTTAGAATACATGGACAACTACAAATACCTGGGTGTCTGGTTAGACTGTAAACTCTCCTTCCAGACTCACATTAAGCATCTCCAATCCAAAATTAAATCTAGAATCGGCTTCCTATATCGCAACAAAGCATCCTTCACTCATGCTGCCAAACATACCCTCGTAAAACTGACCATCCTACCGATCCTCGACTTCGGTGATGTCATCTATAAAATAGCCTCCAACACTCTACTCATCAAACTGGATGCAGTCTATCACAGTGCCATCCGTTTTGTCACCAAAGCCCTATACACTACCCACCATTGCGACCTGTACGCTCTCGTTGGTTGGCCCTTGCTTCATACTCGTCGCCAAACCCACTGGCTACAGGTTATCTACAAGTCTCTGCTAGGTAAAGCCCCGCCTTATCTCAGCTCACTGGTCACCATAGCAGCACCCACTCGTATCACGCGCTCCAGCAGGTATATCTCATTGTTCACCCCCAAAGCCAATTCCTCCTTTGGTCATCTTTCCTTCCTGTTCTCTGCTGCCAATGACTGGAACAAACTGCAAAAATCTCTGAAGCGGGAGACTTATATCTCCCTCACTAGCTTTAAGCACCAGCTGTCAGAGCAGCTCACAGATCACTGCACCTGTACATATCCCATCTGTAAACAGCCCATCTATCTACCTACCTCATCCCCATACTGTATTTATTTATTTGTCTTGCTCCTTTGCACCCCAGTATCTCTACTTGCACATTCATCTTCTGCACATCTACCATTCCAGTGTTTTAATTGCTATATTGTAATTACTTCGCCACCATGGACAATTTATTGCCTTAACGTACCTCATTTGCACTCACTGTATATAGACTTTTTGTTTTCTTTTGTTCTACTGTATTATTGACTGTATGTTTTGTTTATTCCATTCCATGTTCCGTGTAACTCTGTATTGTTGTATGTGTCGAATTGCTATGCTTTATCTTGGCCAGGTCGCAGTTGCAAATGAGAACTTGTTCTCAACTAGCCTACCTGGTTAAAGAAAGGTGAAATAAAAATAAATAAAAATATTAAATTATTGTAAAGATGGGGAGAGGTCTATCCATACTAAAGAGATGTTCTTCTTTTTTGACACCACACTCCAAAAAGCAAGTCCTGCAGGCTCTTGTTTTGTCTTGTCTTGATTATTGTCCAGTCATGTGGTCAAGCGCTGCAAATAAATACCTAGTTAACCTGCAGCTGGCCCAGAACCGAGTGGCACATCTTGCTTTTCATTATAATCAGAGGGCTAATATAAATACTATGCATGCCCGTCTCTCTTGGCTAAGAGTTGAGAAGAGACTGACTGCTTCACTTCTTCTTTTTAGAAGAAACATTAATATATTGAAAATTCCAAATAATTTGCATAGTCAACTTACACACAGCTCTGACACACACACACACACACCCCACCAGACATATCACCAGGGGACTTTTCACAGTCCCCAAATCCAGAACAAATTCAAGAAAGCATACAGTATTATTTAGAGCCATTATTGCATGGAACTCCCTTCCATCTCAAATTGCTCAAATGAACAGCAAACCTGGTTTAAAAAAACAGATAAAGCAACACATCACAGCACAATGTCTCTTCCCTATTTTACCTAGATATTTAGTGTGTATGTATTGATATGTACAGTGGGGGGAAAAAGTATTTGATCCCCTGCTGATTTTGTATGTTTGCCCACTGACAAAATAAATTATCAGTCTATAATTTTAATGGTAGGTTTATTTGAACAGTGAGAGACAGAATAACAACAAAAATATAGAGAAAAACGCATGTCAAAAATGTTAGAAATTGATTTGCATTTTAGGGGAAATAAGTATTTGACCCTGTCACGTCCTGACCAGTAGAGGGTGTAGTTGGGTCAGGACGTGGCAGAAGGGAGTGTGTGTTTTTTATTGTTTCATTGATTTTGGCCGTGTGACTTCCAATCAAGCACAGCTGTAGAGGGTTGTGGTTGATTGGGAGTCACACATAAGTTGCCTACGTTTCCTTTGTGTTTCGTGGGTAATTGTTTCTTGTTTAGTGTGTTTGCACCTGACAGGACTGTTGGCTGTCAGTTTCCTTGTTTTGTTTGTTATAGTGTTCTTTCTAATTAAATTGAAAGATGAATACTAACTCCGCTGCATTTTGGTCCATTCCTGAAGACAGCCCTTACAGAATTACCCACCAAACCCGGACCAAGCGGCGTAAGAGGAAGGAGCAGCAGGAGTACAGCGTTATGGACCAATGGACTTGGGAACAGATCCTGGACGGAGAGGGACCATGGACTCAGGCTGGGGAATATCGCCTCCCGCAGTGGGAGATTGAAGCGGCAAGAGCGGAGACGCTATTACGAGGAGAGAGAGCGCAACGAGCGCGAGAGGCAGCCCCAATAATTTTTTGGGGGGGGCACACGGGACAGTCGGTGGAGCTGAGGTCGGAACCAGAGCCAGTCGGGATGACATTGGAGGTGAGCGAGGGATATGAGACAGAGACTGTGACGGGATTAATGGGGAAATTAGGAGAGAGAGAGATGAGAGAGCTGCTAGTATGGTGCATTAAGTACGGCATTCGCCCTAATGAGCGTGTCGTGGGAATGATGTCACCTGAGGCAGCTCTCCATACTCGTCCTGAGGTGCGTGCTGGTTGTCTGGTAAAGACTGTGCCTGCGCCCAGAAACAGGCCTCCTGTATGTCTTCCCAGCCCTGCACGTCCTGTGCCTACGCCCAGAACCAAGCCTCTTGCATGTCTTCCTATCCTGGTCAAGCCCGTGTCTCCTCCACGGACCAGTACTCCAATGGGTCTCCCTATCCTGGTCAAGCCCGTGTCTCCTCCACAGACCAGTCCTCCAGTGGGTCTCCCTATCTTGGTCAAGCCCGTGCCTCCTCCACGGACCAGACCTCCAGTGGGTCTCCCTATCCTGGTCAAGCCCGTGTGTCCTCCGCAGACCAGTCCTCCAGTGGGTCTCTCCACCCTGGTCTCTCCTGTGCCACCTCCTCAAACCAGGCCTCCAGCGGGTCTTCCCAGACTGGTGAGTCCAGGGCCTGCGCCCAGAGCCAGGGCTCCGTTATGTCTCCCCAGCCTGGTGAATCCTGAGACGGAACTGCCAGAGTGGCCAGACTGACCGGAACTGCCATAGTCAGAGCTGCCCGCCAGTCAACAGTCGTCAGAGCTGCCCGCCAGTCAACAGTCGTCAGAGCTGCCCGCCAGTCAACAGTCGTCAGAGCTGCCCGCCAGTCAACAGTCGTCAGAGCTGCCCGCCAGTCAACAGTCGTCAGAGCTGCCCGCCAGTCAACAGTCGTCAGAGCTGCCCGCCAGTCAACAGTCGTCAGAGCTGCCCGCCAGTCAACAGTCGTCAGAGCTGCCCGCCATTCAACAGTCGTCAGAGCTGCCCGCCATTCAACAGTCGTCAGAGCTGCCCGCCATTCAACAGTCGTCAGAGCTGCCCGCCAGTCAACAGTGGCCAGACTGCCCTGAACTGCCGGAGTGGCCAGACTGCCCTGAACTGCCGGAGTGGCCAGACTGCCCGGAGCTGCCGGAGTGGCCAGACTGCCCGGAGCTGCCGGAGTGGCCAGACTGCCCCGAGCTGCCAGAGGTGCCCGCCTGCCAGGATCTGCCAGGGTGCCCTGCTTGTCCTCCGGCCCAGCCCGAGTGGCCCTCCTGCCCTCCGGCCCAGCCCGAGGGGCCCTCTTGCCCTCCGGCCCAGCCCGAGGGGCCCTCCTGCTCTCCGGCCCAGCCCGAGGGGCCCTCCTGCTCTCCGGCCCAGCCCGAGGGGCCCTCTTGCTCTCCGGCCCAGCCCGAGGGGCCCTCCTGCTCTCCGGCCCAGCCCGAGGGGCCCTCCTGCCCTCCTGCCCTCCGGCCCAGCCCGAGGGGTCCTCCTGCCCTCCGGCCCAGCCCGAGGGGTCCTCCTGCCCTCCGGCCCAGCCCGAGGGGCCCTCCTGTCCTCCGGCCCAGCCCGAGTGGTCTGTCTGCCAGGGTCAGCCCGAGTGGCCCATCTGCCCGGCGCAGCTATCGGCGCCACCAAAGTGGGCGACGCCGAAGGTGGAGCGAGGTCCACGTCCTGCACCTGAGCCACCTCCAGGATAGCTGGGTTGGGGAGGGAGGGTGTAGCACAGTGCCGTCGGTGATGGCAGCCACCCTCCCTTCCCTCCCTTATTGTTTAGGTGTTCCTTTTTGTTGGGGATTTTCTTGTGTGTTCTTTTTTTAGGTGCATCCCGGGGTCTGCACCTTGAGGGGGGGGTACTGTCACGTCCTGACCAGTAGAGGGTGTAGTTGGGTCAGGACGTGGCAGAAGGGAGTGTGTGTTTTTTATTGTTTCATTGATTTTGGCCGTGTGACTTCCAATCAAGCACAGCTGTAGAGGGTTGTGGTTGATTGGGAGTCACACATAAGTTGCCTACGTTTCCTTTGTGTTTCGTGGGTAATTGTTTCTTGTTTAGTGTGTTTGCACCTGACAGGACTGTTGGCTGTCAGTTTCCTTGTTTTGTTTGTTATAGTGTTCTTTCTAATTAAATTGAAAGATGAATACTAACTCCGCTGCATTTTGGTCCATTCCTGAAGACAGCCCTTACAGACCCCCTCTCAATCAGAAGGATTTCTGGCTCCCAGGTGTCTTTTATACAGGTAACGAGCTGAGATTAGGAGCACACTCTTAAAGGGAGTGCTCCTAAACGCAGCTTGTTACCTGTATAAAAGACACCTGTCCACAGAAGAAATCAATCAATCAGATTCCAAACTCTCCACCATGGCCAAGACCAAAGAGCTCTCCAAGGATGTCAGGGACAAGATTGTAGACCTACACAAGGCTGGAATGGGCTACAAGACCATCGCCAAGCAGCTTGGTGAGAAGGTGACAACATTTGGTGCGATTATTCGCAAATGGAAGAAACACAAAAGAACTGTCAATATCCCTCGGCCTGGGCTCCATGCAAAATCTCACCTCTTGGAGTTGCAATGATCATGAGAACGGTGAGGAATCAGCCCAGAACTACACGGGAGGATCTTGCCAATGATCTCAAGGCAGCTGGGACCATAGTCACCAAGAAAACAATTGGTAACACACTACGCCGTGAAGGACTGAAATCCTGCAGCGCCCGCAAGGTCCCCCTGCTCAAGAATACATATACATGCCCGTCTGAAGTTTGCCAATGAACATCTGAATGATTCAGAGGACAACTGGTGAAAGTGTTGTGGTCAGATGAGACCATAATGCAGCTCTTTGGCATCAACTCAACTCGCCGTGTTTGGAGGAGGAGGAATGCTGCCTATGACCCCAAGAACACCATCTCCACCGTCAAACATGGAGGTGGAAACATTATGCTTTGGGGGTGTTTTTCTGATAAGGGGACTGGACAACTTCACCGCATCATTTGACGGGGCCATGTACTGTCAAATCTTGGGTGAGAACCTCCTTCCCTCAGCCAGGACATTGAAAATGGGTCGGGGATGGGTATTCCAGCATGACAATAACCCAAAACACACGGCCAAGGCAACAAAGGAGTGGCTCAAGACGAAGCACATTAAGGTCCTGGAGTGGCCTAGCCAGTCTCCAGACCTTAATCCCATAGAAAATCTGTGGAGGGAGCTGAACGTTCGAGTTGCCAAACGTCAGCCTCGAAACCTTAATGACTTGGAGAAGATCTGCAAAGAGGAGTGGGACAAAAGCCCTTCTGAGATGTGTGCAAACCTGGTGGCCAACTACAAGAAACGTCTGACCTCTGTGATTGCCAACAAGGGTTTTGCCACCAAGTACTAAGTCATGTTTTGCAGAGGGGTCAAATATTTATTTCCCTCATTAAAATGCAAATAATTTTATAACATTTTTGACATGCATTTTTCTGGATTTTTTTGTTTGTTATTCTGTCTCTCACTGTTCATATAAACTTACCATTAAAATTATAGACTGATCATTTCTTTGTAAGTGGGCAAACGTACAAAATCAGCAGGGGATCAAATACTTATTTCGCCCACTGTAGGCTGTGTGTTCTGTTTTTAAATATATGTTGTTCTGTCCTTGAGCAGTTCTTGTCTATACATTTTCTGTAATATGTCATGTTTCATGTTTTGTGTGGACCCCATGAAAAATAGCTGCTGCTTTCGCTACAGCTAATTGTGATCCTAATAAAAAAACTAAAATACCTCTGAGCAAGATTTAGCCTCTCTCGCATGAGTGTAACCGATGTGAAATGGCTAGTTAGTTAGCGGTGGTGCGTGCTAATAGCGTTTCAATCAGGGACGTCACTAGCTCTGAGACCTGAAGTGGTTGTTCCCCTTGCGTTGCAAGGGCCGCAGCTTTTGTGGTGCGATGGGTAACGATGCTTTGTGGGGTGTCAGTGGTTAATGTGTGCAGAGGGTCCCTGGTTCGAGCCCAGGTTGGGTCGAGGAGAAGTGCGGAAGCTTTCACAGACAGAAACCTTTCAAATATGTTCACAAATGGCCAGAGTAAACTATACACCATCTTTGGCCCCATCTGCCCCCTATCCTGTGAAGCCTCAAAGCATGCATGAGGATTTACATACATGCAGCCTAGTAATTTGTTCTAAATTCAGTCTGTATTAACATTCAAATTCCCATTTAATGTGTGTTTCATGCTGGTTGAGACAGTCTAAATTTAGACTCACTCCACACATTTAGATTTCACATTCACATTGTTCTCAGCAGTGATTAGTGAACAATGACTATTATACAAGTCTTTCATAACAATGTGTTATGCCTGTGTTTCTAGAAATAAGACAAGTCAAATATGTTCATAAATGTGTCGAGTTTTGTTGTGTCAACCATATGCCCACCCGTGATGATTTCAGTGCCCCTGGGAGAGACACTTCAGGTCAAGAAACCCCGTTGGTAAGGTTAAAATTTAAGAGCAGTAATAACAGGAGAAAAACAAACAACACCGTTGGGAAAATTGATTATTGTCCCTGTATTGGCGATGGCATATGCAAACAATGCATCATAACGTCTGAAAAGAACTAGTATGCACGTATCGATCTATTAAGAAGTGTTGCAATATCGACGAATTTTTAGTGTTTTTTTTTATTGTCCCCGTCGCCATATTGGAAAACCCTTCAACTCAGTGACATCATAACGCGTGTTTCTTCCGTCCGACGCTGTGTGGACTTGTTTCAACTGAATGTGAACTGCTAGGAGACAAAGCGACGAAGTAAATCCCCCTCTGGATCAATCAAATGGGTCGTATTTAACTGTTTAGTAACAGAAAGCCAGTGAATTATACACTAAGATTTCAAGGTATGTATACTATCTTGGTCTGTGATTTCTAGGGGTTATTTTTGTTAAAATAACGTCGTGATTAATGTGCTGGGCTGATTCGGTTGGTCTGTGGTTCTTCTGTTCCATTACCAGGGAAGGATCTGGTTCTGTCTCACCAGATAGGTTATGCCCAGTATGGCCTAGCTAGCTGGCACGACCAGGTTCCGTACTGTATCGGACACTGTTGCCAGTTAATACACAGGCGGCTTCATATATGTAGTTGAAAGGATAGTCGGTTTGTGGTTTCCGATTTCTGTTTTAGAAACCTATATTGTGTGTGCATGTTTTTTGTGTAGCTAACCAGCTAACCTCAGACACTGGCATTGCTATTAACTTGGCTGGCTAGCTAAGGTTAGCACTTAGCATTAACTCAATGGGCTCCAAATTATGAGTTGAGTGAAATAACTACTATTTTAAAGCAAATCAATGTGTCACACCTTAATCCTGGATGTTGGTCGTTAGCTAACTCTAGCCGGAAAAGTACTAGCCATCCAACTAACGCTGTATCAGGAAATAAGGCTCCTGTAGCTAGCTAGCTGTCAAGCTAACTAGTTAGCTGTCACGCTAACTAGCTCATTAGCAGTTGGATAACGTTCTAGTTAGAAAAAGCAGTATGATACTACTCTAGTTGTTTTGTCTAGATTCCAGACATAATTATGATCCGATCGGATTATGTCTGTGGTTGCTGCAGTCTTGGTGAAACATAACATTCGTTGTGGTTTGCTGGTACGTTAGCTGGCTGACTGGCTGCATGCATGAATAACGATTAATTCCCCATTTGTCTCTTGTTCTGGGTTAGTTAGTTAGTTAGTTAAAGAACACTCCTCAATATCCCTGTGTAAATAAGCAGTTTAATTTATAGGCAAATTAAAGACATTGTTGCTAATAAAAGGTTTACTTTCTGTGGCAACCATGAAACCGGTTATTAATTTGATACCCAATAACAATGTGTTGTGTATTGTGTTCTAGGCTATTTTTCATTCATAAATTGGGAAATTATACTCCCATGATTTAATTACATTATATTATCAACATACCTACATTGAATATTGATAACATGTCACCAATGAATGTTAGACTATACATTTTGTCATACATTAGGCTTAAAGGATCCCAAAATGTGTCATTGCTGGAAGCAACATTGAAACCAATTGAATATACATGTTTTGGGTGGGATACCACCTAAACAATGGTAGGCTAGTATCACTCTGGACCTCGAAGCCAGTTGCACTGTATTTTTTGTTGTTGTTCCTCTCTAATCAGGGACTGATTTAGACCTGGGACACCAGATGGGTGCAATTAATTATCAGGTAGAACTCTGCACTGTCATACTGCTAAGCATGGCTAATATAACCTAAAACATCTGTTTTAGGGGTAATGTGAGGACCTTTGGATTGCAGCCTGACATGCTATAAACAGTTTCTAGTCTGTCAACTTGTTATTATCTGCTATTTGCTGAAATATCAAATGTTTTATTGAATTTCTCTCTCATTCCAGATCCTACTATAAAAGGTGGAAACTTCTCTTGACATGTTCGTAAATAGAGAAAATGGACTACAAGCTTGCTCCTGATCTGGACAAAGACTGAAACGTTGGTGTGAGAAATGCTCACACACTCATGAACTTTTGGCAAGCTGCGTTAGATAAGAACATTTGATTTTCTCCCAGAACTTTGGTCGGCTAACATGGACGGAGAGGAAGACCTCTCTCTTAAGAGTGAAGATGTAGTAGACTCAGAAACTAATGGCATAGAAAACAAGAA
Source organism: Salmo salar (assembly GCF_965601325.2). Taxonomy (NCBI): domain Eukaryota; kingdom Metazoa; phylum Chordata; class Actinopteri; order Salmoniformes; family Salmonidae; genus Salmo; species Salmo salar. Next base: position 38,691,248 of record NC_138297.1, on the reverse strand, counting down.
AAGAGAGGCAAAAGGAACATGTCTAAAAATTGAGGGGCAAGATGGCTACGTGTTTAAATCATACAGCATCACCCCCCATGACACTGCAGACGCAAAAACCTTTTGTCCGTCTAAAACACGGGCTAAAGATTCTTCCCCCGTGGCTTCTATTCACGAGGAGGAACCAGACAATTTATCTATTTCTCAGGTTGATGGACAATTAACAATTAATGAGTCTGTCAATGAAGCGGATGAGGCATGTGATAAAGAAGACTCTCTTAGGCCTACTTCTCCAGCCATTTCAAACAAAATCCTAAATCTAAACACTGAGGTCAAGATAGAAAATGGCACATCTGAACATAATAATGAGGAAGAGGAGGATCCAAACAGTATGACGGGGACCCAAGAGGATGAAAGGTTATCGTATGATAGTTCTGTAGGCCCCTTTGTTACTAGAGATGATACAGATGACAATACAGATGATTACAGTAGTATGCTTAGTGGGTACACAAGCACTCTTTATGATGTTGCAATGGATGCTGTCACTCAAAGCCTATTGTCATCCATGAGAAGTCCCACTAACGCTAATCCCAGGAAGAAATCCCCTGCCTGGAACCATTTCTGCATATCTCCACGCGATAGTACCAAAGCAATCTGTATGTACTGTATGAAAGAGTTCAGTCGAGGTAAGAACGAGAAGGACCTCAGTACAAGTTGTTTAATGAGGCACGTACGAAGGGCTCACCCCACTGTGCTTTTACAAGATGGTGACCTCTCCTCAAATACTCTGACTGCTTCAGTTGCCTCATCTGTAATACCCCCCTCAAATTCATCAAATAACGGAAGCCTGGCAGCTAGCATTACTACTCCTGCCTCACGAAACAACTCTTCACCGTCCACCTCTTCAGCAGAGGGCTCTGACATATCATCCAAAGAAGTGTTACCAAAACTCGAAAAGGGTGCCAAAAACGACACTGGCATAGTCTCATCCTCACATTCCAACAACAACCACGAAGAAGTGATGGATGGAGGTGGGTGTGAGCGCCTCGCTGCAACTCCCAAAAACTCAAGTTCTCGTAGAAGATCAGCTGTGTGGAAGCATTTCTACCTGTCCCCTGCTGACAGTTCCAAAGCAGTATGCATACACTGCATGAATGAATTTAGCAGGGGTAAAAATGGAAAGGACCTGGGCACAAGCTGTCTGATTCGCCATATGTGGAGAGCCCACAGAGAAATTGTCATTGAAGAAAATGGACAGGGCTCGAACATCCCACCACCATATACAAACCCATCAACTCTATTGTCTCGCTCTCAGCTGCATCAGGACTCAGTAGTGGAGATTAAAAAAGAATCCCCTTTCGCTCCATCCTCCCCAGAAACAATATCTGACGAACTGCCCCATAACAAAGATGAAAGCATGGATGTGAAGGAGGAGTCTGATACAATAAACCAATCAGAACAGGATTCCTCCCTCAATCTCTGCTTTGGACTTAGAGATGAGGATGTTCCTTTACCTCCCTCACTGTGTGATCTGTCTCTAGAGGGCTCAGGCCTGAAAGAGGATCCGGCGAGTTCAATTTTCCAACAAAATAAAAAAATCATGAAACGTGTGAAATCCGAAGTGTGGCACCATTTCATTGTCTCTCCAGTGGATCAGCTTAAAGCCCTCTGCCGATACTGCCCCTGTGTCATAAGCCGGGGGAAACGGGGAGACTTCGGAACCAGCTGTTTGATGAGGCATCTAATGAGAAGGCACCCTGATGTCCTCAAAAACCAAAAAAGCACAAATGATAAGGACTCCTCACCTCATCCCTACGCTACTCTCTCTGCTGCTGAGGCTGTTCCAGCCAAACTGACTAACAGCCCTGCCAAAGAGAAAAAGCCACATAACTCTGTATTCAGTAAAAAGACATCAAAGTTGTGGAATCATTTTTCTATTTCCCCTTCTGATCCCACTAAGGTGGTTTGTTTGCACTGTAGCCGCACAATAAGTCGGGGCAAAAAGACAACAAACCTCGGTACTAGTTGTTTATTCAGGCACATGCAGAGATTTCATGGAAATGTTCTTGAAAGTAACAGTACTATCTCAGGTGATGTGCCGTCTGCTGAAATTCACGTTAAACACGAACTCATGGACACTTCTTCTGTGTATGACGAAAACTGTGAAAGATTTGATGAATACCACCCGGTTGCCAAAATAATCACCAAACTCGTTGCCGAAATGCTTGCACTGGATCTTCAGCCATCAGCCTTAGTAGAGAACACTGGTTTGAACCGATTACTGGAGTATCTTCAACCCCAATATTCTCTACCCTCCTCTTCGTATTTCACCAGCACTGCCATACCAGACATGTATGAGAGGGTGAAGGAGGTTGTTCTCACACACCTGAAAGAGGCTGAGAGTGGTATTGTCCATTTTACAACAAGCATCTGGGTCACTAGCCAGACTCGGGAATTTCTGACTCTTACTGCCCACTGGGTTTCATACGAATCATGTGTTAGACCTCAGGGTGAGGACTTTCACTGCTCCGCTCTCCTCAGTGTGTCACAGATAGACTGTGACCATGACACGCTCAATATACAGAAGCAGCTCGAATACTTCTGGGACACCTGGATCAGCTCCTTAGGGCTGAAGAAAGGATTCACTGTAACCGACAACAATGCTATTGCAAACGTCCTGGAGGACAATGACCATGTCATCGTGCAGTGCTTTGGTCACACCATAGATCTAATTGTGAATGAAGCCATAAAGAGTCAGAGGATGGTCCAGAACCTTCTAAGCAACGCTCGGAAGATCTGCGAACGCGTGTATCGCTCAGACAAAGCAAAGGAGAAGTTGGCAGAACTGCAGAAGGTTTACCAGCTACCTGAAAATTGCCTCATCCAGGATGTTCCCTCAAAATGGAGGACATCCTTCTTCATGCTTGAACGTCTGGTGGAACAAAAGAAAGCGGTTGACGGGATGTCAGTAGAGTGCAACTTCAGGGAAATGATCAGTTGCGACCAGTGGGAAGTGATGCAGTCGGTATGCAATGCGTTGAAGCCCTTCGAAGTGGCCTGCAGGGAGATGAGCAATCGCACTGCTACTTTGGGTCAAGTCATACCACTGATCCACATCCTCAACCGGAAGATAGACATGCTCTTTGACGAGACGATGGGCATCGACAACATGCTCAAGTCTCTGAAGGAAGCGATGGTGAGCAGGATGTCGTCGACCCTACACGACCCCAGGTACACTTGGGCGACAATGCTGGACCCGCGGTACAAGACTTCCTTGTTCACAGAGGAAGAGGCGGAGCAATGCAAACAAGACCTCATCAGTGAACTTCAGGTGTCCCTTTCTACCTCAATTGAGATAAAGCCTTCACTATCCAACGGATGTGGTGGAGAGGTCCCAGTTTCATCAAGCGGTTCTCCCTCAAACAAGGACAACCTCTGGGCGCTCATGGATGACATCAGACACAAGATAAAACAGGAGGACAAGCCAAAATCATCAGAGCTGGCAGTGCTGGAATACTTGGAGGAGGACATACTTGATCAAAGCTGTGATCCACTAGACTATTGGAACCTGAAGAAGTTACTATGGCCTGACCTTGCCAAGGTCGCTGTCCGCTACGTGGGCTGCCCTCCCAGCATTGTCCCAGCAGAGATTCTGTTCAGCACAGCCAGTGTGAACTGCGCTCTGAATCAGCCCATGCCATTACTAGAAAACATGGAGGGGCTTCTCTTTCTGAAGGTCAACCTACCCTTAATTTATTATCAGCACTGATTTAAAACCATTGCTTATGAGGCTCCTTAGCAAGGTCCAATTCATAGAACTGTGAAATGACAGGGTAACTTTTTAGATTCAGGGGCAACTAAAGGAGAATAAACAATACACTGAGCTTCATTTTCAAAACATGAGCGCATTTGGAATTGTTAATGAAGTTATTCTTAATTGCATTTTGTGTACTACTGTCAACACTTTAGAACTTGCATCAGTCAGAGACTCAGTGAAAAGTGTCAGGGAGGGAGGGGTGCATTTAGCGGTAGGGGTTGTGAATATTTGTTCGTGTCTTAATTTTGTTTGTCTTCTCTCTCCTTGTGCCTTATCCAAAACTAATTCAGGTCAAAATGCTGTAAATACTTTGATGCGCAAATCAAGTCTTTCAATTTAAATGGCTTAAAATATTAGAAAAAAGATGCTGTTTTTTTTTTTCTTCTTCTAAATGAACACATTGCCCAAAAATAAATGCTGTGACTGAAAGATGTTAAGTGTGTTATTTATTTAATTATGAATGTGGCTCATGGTACTGTCGATTTAGAAATTGCTTTTTTTAACTTGCTTAAATATTTTAATATTATGCAAGATTGCTGTATTTTTTTCAGAAGCAATTTGTTTGATATGTCTTTAGCACAATGACATTTATTTTCAAGGGATTAAATTATGGGTTGTCAAGTAAAATGTACTGTACATTTGTTATAATGATTGTTGAACTTAATTTCATAAATGTGGAAGCATTCAGACTGGAACCATGCAAATTGTGGTCATTTGTAAATAAAAGGTTTCTTATGTAATCCTTTTGTTCCTGTTTTTTTTTTTTTTTCTGCTTTGTGTACAAAAATTGCCATGTTTGATAGGGGACACTAGCAAAATGTTTGGCAACAGAAAATGTTCTTACTAGAAATGTTAAGGCACTACCTGCCAGTTTCACTTAGTGTGATGTCAGGGTCATGTTTAGTAGGGAAAACACACATGGAGAAACAGTCACCAGGGAATGTCTATTTGCAACATTTAAATGTAACTTTTCTGAAAAGTGGTCTCAAAGCATGTAATATTGCCTCAAGTGGCACAAGTACTTCCTTGTAAGTCAACAAGCATTTCCTCTTCAGTTTTATTCCAAAGCTCATGAGCTGTTTTGTTCATATAGGAAACTATAAATACATACAAAACATTAAATGGAGAACTAGCATAATGAGTTCTTTGAACTTATTTCAGATAAAAAGAAATGCACTGTTTTGAAGGATGGCAGTTATTGAACTGACCACTTCGTTTGGAGGAAGTGTTAGACATTAAACCAGTTACCTGGTTTGGTGGAGTAAAATTGGAGGATATGGAACATTTTCAGTTGAAGTAATGAAAGAGCTGTATACACTTTGCATGTGAATGGAGATCTAAGCTGGCCTAGACACTTCTTTTTTTTTTTATATGTAAATGACAAAGCAGGTGATCCTATCAGTGTATCCTACCAATATCCGGTTCCAACCACCTTATATCCCAAAAGAGTGATTGAAAACAGAACTCAATACACTGCAATTTAGTTTTAGTTATTTACAATTTGGTCATAAGAAAATACTAAATCCTGAAAAACTACATCACTTTCCTCAGTTCAACTTGGATGCTCTGGGTCAGGTACTCTTTCTCGCAACACCAGTTTGTCTCCCAAGTTTATACTGAAGAAAGGAAACCGAAAGGCATTCAAGGTCATGTTGCTGTAACCTTGGATGAAGGCCAAAGGCACGTGGGAGTCTGAGTAGTGCAATGTGGGTGGCATTGGCCTCCATCAGAACATGGGAGTATGTCTTCATATCAGGGTGTACAGGGCCAATGTCTTCTCTCTTGTCATACCTGACAATAGAACACAAAGCTGAATCCTTAGAATGCCTTTAGAAGGTTGGAAACAGTTATATTCCAGAATAGAATACCTAGTCAAACTAACCTCCAGTTTCTGTTCAGTTCTAAGAAATATGACACTCCAGTTTGGGCAGCAAATACATCAATATGAACAGACATCTGAGGAGAAGCAATGGATTACATACAACCTTTAAATCTGTTTTTGCAACCATGACATTTTCCTGTCTGATTTGATAACAGATATGATATAACAAAAAATGTATAACCTCTTACGAAGTGATAGTGGTTAAACACTGATAACAGCGAGTAAATTAATGCTCCCTACTATACTTTTTCCGCAAAAGCTGGTTAAACGCTCGCTCAAAATAAGAAAGGCGTGTAAACAGCCTTGATGTGCATTTACCCTCTACTACATCACTGCTCTTACCTGATGTAGATGGTACTAGTTTATGCAGTACCTGCACCCCCCGGCCTCCAGGGTAGTTGTGATGGGACACGAACAGAGATATGCTGGAGTATGCAGCATTTGTCACCAACTGGCCAAACATGATTAAGGAGCCAAGTTTATACATCCAAGATTTGTGGTAGTTGTTCAGACTGTTGGACCGAGAATTAAAAGGTTTTCAACATTATTATATAATGTGGTTTCTCTGTCCATACTTTTTTAAGGTCCATCACACATGTCCCCTGAAAGACAATTGAACTGTGACTCCAACATCCTGAAGGCCAAAAATGTCAAAATAAGCACTAATCATGTTTTTGCAACATTATTATACTAAATTGACCTCCCTGAACAGACAACAATCATGCCAATAACAGCCTTTTTCTCTTTACATGAAGGAGCAGCCCCGTGCAGCCACTATATTCAGCACAGGGAAGGTGTAGAGGATAAAGCGTAGCTCCTTATGGGGCAGGAAAGAGTAGAGCAGGATAAATCCTATAGTAGGCAGCAGCAGGGTGCGTGTCCGTCTGTCCAGCAGGCCTAAGGGGACGAACAGCACTGCGCAGCCCAGAGCACGGGGCAGAGCAGAGTAGAAATACCACAGAAAGGGGGCGGTTTACTGGGGGAGAAAGTCAAGGAAAGGTAGGAAGTTGTTGTTTTCAGGTCAAAAGTGGGCTCTCCGTGATGAGTGGAAAATTAACCCATTACTTTCATAATATTATCACAAACGTTTATACTAACTCAGAATCGATCAAGGAGAAGCAGGTGTCTAAAGCTGTGTTGAATGATTTAATTAGTTGACTTTATGAACATTGTTATGAGTTTATAACAGGCATTGAGTGAAGTGAAGGATATTCCCCAGTTGGAGCTCTTGTTCAGGATGGTGTTGTACCAGAGTACCTGGCCCTCGGGCCAAATCAGCTTATCCCAGAAGAATGAGTCAATGCCGACAGTCAAAGCTGAAAGAGACAGAAGACAAAATTAGACGTTCATCTAAAAGAGATAATACATTTATAACACTTCTAATCCTGAAAAACTACAGGGTATGTATGCATTTGTTCCAGGAAAGCTACAGCACACCCGACTCATCTAACTACTATAGCTTAGCCAGGTGTGTTAGTGCTGGGCTGGAGCAAAAGCCTGCACACCCTGTAGTTATCCAGAACCAGAATTAGTCTTTATGATAACAGATTTACATAGTGACAGAGCACCTGCAGGAATGGCATAGTAGAGCAGTTGAAGGATCCTTAGCCTTCTGCTCAGTAATGACATGAGCAGCATCAGACCCAGGTAGAGAGACAGTTCTGATCTAAACATGATGATGACGAGAGTAGAGAGACAGAGGAAAGACCCGTACCTCTGCCCCATCCATGCAGTGAACGCCAACAGGACTAGGGAGAAAACATAACAGACCTTTAACTGCACAAGATTACCATCAGAGAAACTGCTGGAAGACTCCTAAAATACACTATATATACAAAAGTATGTGGACGCCCACACACGTTGCTGACGGGTATACAATTGAGCACACAGCCATGCAATCTCCATAGACAAATATTGGCAGTAGAATTTCTCTTACTGAAGAGCTCACTGATTTTAACGTGGTACCGTTATAACATGCCACCTTTCCAACAAGTCAGTTCATCAAATTTCTGCCATGCTAAAGCTACCCCGGTCAACTGTAAATGCTGTTATTGTGAAGTGGAAACATCTAAGAGCAACGAACAGCTCAGCCGCGAAGTGGTAGGCCACACAAGCTCATAGAACGAGACCACCAAGTGCTGAAGCACGTACAAATCATCTGTCCTCACTACCAAGTTCCCAACTGCCTCTGGAGGCAACGCCTGCACAATAACTATTTCTTCAGGAGCTTCATGAAATGGGTTTCCATGGCTGAGCAACCGCACACAAGCCTAAGATCACTACGTACAATGACAAGCGTCGGCTGGAGTGGTGTAAAGCTCGCCGCCATTGGACTCTGGAGCAGTGGAAACGAGTTCTCTGGAGTGATGAATCACGCTTCACCATCTGGCAGTCCGACGGACTAATCTGGGTTTGGCGGATGCCAGGAGAACGCTACCTGCCCCAATGCATAGTGCCAACTGTAAAGTTTGGTGGAGTAGGAATAATGGTCTGGGGCTGTTCTTCATGGTTCTGGCTAGGCCCCTTAGTTCCAGTGAAGGGAAATATTAACACTACAGCATACAAGGACATTCTAGACGATTCTGTGCTTCCAACTTTGTGGCAACAGTTTGGAGAAGGCCCTTTCCTGTTTCAGCATGACAATACCCCTGTGCACAAAGCGAGGTCCATAAAGAAATGGTTTATGAGATCGGTGTGGAAGAACTTGACTGGCCTGCACAGAGAAGAACTTGACTGGCCTGCATAGAGCCCTGACCTCAACCCCATCAAACAATTTGGAATGAATTGGAACACCAACTGCGAGCCAGGCCTAATCACCCAACATCACTAATGCTCTTGTAGCTGAATGGAAGCAAGTCCCCGCAGCAATGTCCCAACATCTAGTGGAAAGTCTTCCCAGAAGAGTGGAGGCTGGTATAGCAGCAAAGGGGGGACCAACTGCTCGACCTCCGACCGCAAGGCACTACATAGGGTAGTCCGTACAGCCCAGTACATCATTGGGGTCAAGCTTCCTGCCATCCAGGACCTCTATACCAGGCGGTGTCAGAGGAAGGCCCTGAAAATTGTCAAAAGACTCCAGCCACCCTAGTCATAGACTGTTATGTCTGCTACCGCACGGTAAGCGGTACCGGAGCGCCAAGTCTAGGTCCAAGAGGCTTCTAAACAGCTTCTACCCCCAAACACAGGAGTGACGGTTGCTGATAATGGGCCTCTGTACGCCTATGTAGATATTCCATTAAAATCAGCCATTTCCAGCTACAATAGTCATTTACAACATTAACAATGTCTACACTGTAATTCTGATCAATTTGATGTTATTTTAATGGACAAAAAATGTTTTGCTTTTCTTTCAAAAACAAGAACATTTTTAAGTGACCCCAAACTTTTGAACGGTAGTGTACTTCACATTGATTTTGGCACAATGATTCTCTACAATGTTCAGTGCTTCTTTTCTCACAGAAATTGAGCAAACAGTGTAGAATTGTAGCCACCAGGAAATGGCAGAGCGATTTTTACATTGGCCACTTGATCCAATATCCACTACATAACAGCTTTCCCATTTTGACAACAGGTGCCACTTTGGCAGGAGAAATCAATAGTCGAATATCACAGCCAATCACAACACTGCGGGTAAGTAATACTGTGAAACACTATCATTCCACTATTAATGCAGATATTATGGACATTATCTGAAATGTAAAATATATATAATTTCCTGTAGCACTTTTAACACATTGGTGGACATTTTTATTATAGATTTTAATTCTACATGAGGCTTGTCTCCAACAGTATTTTGATACACATTTTTTTCGGTATAATTTACGTATATTAGATTTTCATCCAAGATAGTTTTATACTACAATCATGTCTACAATATATCAGTGTCTCTTACCTATTGGCAGTGCAAATACATTGGGGAGGGGTCTCGTGCTGTAGAACATGAGATGGAACTGTGAGGCACAGGTGAGACAAAACAGTCCCGCAACTGTTGACCCAAACTGCCTCCGAACCTCCCTCTGCATGCGCCATAGAGCTAACGTCACACACACTCCCAGGCAACCTCGCACTGGACAGCAAAAAGGTACACATCAATACACTTGAGTAAGTGGACTGATTTGTGAAAGACCTGTCATTATACATATCAAGACGTACTTGATTTAGTTTGTCTGGCACTATGAGTAGTCCCAGTAGTCCCAAAAGTAGTCCCAAAAGTGAAAAATCTATTGGACCCAGGTCTGCTCCATTGCACTGCTGTTTATGTTCTGGGACACTGTAAAGTCCATGGAGAATAAGAACACCTCCTCCCAGCTGCCCACTGCACTGAGGATAGGAAACTCTGTCACCTCCGATAAATCCACTATAATTGAGAATTTCAAGAAGCATTTTTCTACGGCTGGCCATACTTTCCACCTGGCTACCCCTACCGCGGTCAACAGCACTGCACCCCCCACAGCTACTCGCCCAAGCCTTCCCCATTTCTCCTTCTCCCAAATCCAGTCAGCTGATGTTCTGAAAGAGCTGCAAAATCTGGACCCCTACTAATCAGTCGGGCAAGACAATCTGGACCCTTTCTTTCTAAAATTATCTGCCGAAATTGTTGCAACCCCTATTACTAGCCTGTTCAACCTCTCTTTCGTGTCGTCTGAGATTCCAAAAGATTGGAAAGCAGCTGCAGTCATCCCCCTCTTCAAAGGAGGGGACACTCTTGACCCAAACTGCTACAGACCTATATCTATCCTACCCTGCCTTTCTAAGGTCTTCGAAAGCCAAGTCAACAAACAGATTACCGACCATTTCGAATCCCACCGCACCTTCTCCGCTATGCAATCTGGTTTCAGAGCTGGTTATGGGTGCACCTCAGCCACGCTCAAGGTCCTAAACGATATCGTAACCGCCATCGATAAGAAACAATACTTTGCTGCCGTATTCATTGACCTGGCAAAGGCTTTCGACTCTGTCAATCACCACATCCTCATCGGCAGACTCAATAGCCTTGGTTTCTCAAATGATTGCCTCACCTGGTTCACCAACTACTTCTCTGATAGAGTTCAATTTGTCAAATCGGAGGGCCTGTTGTCCGGGCCTCTGGTAGTCTCTATGAGGGTGCCACAGGGTTCAATTCTTGGGCCAACTCTTTTCTCTGTATACATCAATGATGTCGCTCTTGCTGCTGGTGAGTCTCTGATCCACCTTTACGCAGACGACACCATTCTGTATACTTCTGGCCCTTCTTTGGACACTGTGTTAACAACCCTCCAGACGAGCTTCAATGCCATACAACTCTCCTTCCGTGGCCTCCAACTGCTCTTAAATACAAGTAAAAGTAAATGCATGCTCTTCAACCGATCGCTGCCTGCACCTGCCTACTCTGGACGGTTCTGACTTAGAATATGTGGACAACTACAAATACCTAGGTGTCTGGTTAGACTGTAAGCTCCCCTTCCAGACTCACATCAAACATCTCCAATCCAAAGTTAAATCTAGAATTGGCTTCCTATTCCGCAATAAAGCATCCTTCACTCATGCTGCCAAATATACCCTCGTAAAACTGACCATCCTACCGATCCTCGACTTCGGCAATGTCATTTACAAAATAGCCTCCAATACCCTACTCAATAAACTGGATGCAGTCTATCACAGTGCCATCCGTTTTGTCACCAAAGCCCCATATACTACCCACCACTGCGACCTGTACGCTCTCGTTGGCTGGCCCTCGCTTCATAATCGTCGCCAAACCCACTGGCTCCAGGTCATCTACAAGACCCTGCTAGGTAAAGTCCCCCCTTATCTCCGCTCACTGGTCACCATAGCAGCACCCACCTGTAGCACGCGCTTCAGCAGGTATATCTCTCTGGTCACCCCCAAAGCCAATTCCTCCTTTGGCCGTCTCTCCTTCCAGTTCTCTGCTGCCAATGACTGGAACGAACTACAAAAATCTCTGAAACTAGAAACACTTATCTCCCTCACTAGCTTTAAGCACTGTCAGAGCAGCTCACAGATCACTGCACCTGTACATAGCCCATCTATAATTTAGCCCATACAACTACACTCTTCCCCTACTGTATTTATTTATTTTGCTCCTTTGCACCCCATTATTTCTACTTTGCACTTTCTTCCACTACAAATCTACCATTCCAGTGTTTTACTTGCTATATTGTATTTACTTTGCCACCATGGCCTTTTTTGCCTTTTCCTCCCTTATCTCACCTCATTTGCTCACATTGTATATAGACTTATTTTTCTACTGTATTATTGACTGTATGTTTGTTTTACTCCATGTGCAACTCTGTGTTGTTGTATGTGTCGAACTGCTTTGCTTTATCTTGGCCAGGTCGCAATTGTAAATGAGAACTTGTTCTCAACTTGCCTACCTGGTTAAATAAAGGTGAAATAAATAAATATGTATACTGCTGTATATGGATATCATATAATAGCAGCAAGACATCAGTTGTGTGTAGAATTTGGAAGCCTCTAGTAGTGACAGCAGGTAGATTAGTGGGGTGCAGACCGTTGATCGGAAATACAGGTCCAAGGAATGTCCGTGACATCACACCAGGGAATTCATGGTGGTCATACTGGTGAGAAATTGGGTAAGACACTGTCAACATCAGCAATGGATTTCTGGCATTTGTCATTGTTTGGGTGGGCACAAAATAATATACGGGCATGTAATGTTGCAGAAATCTTTATCAAGAGATGAAAAAGATCCAGTGTAACGCTGTCAACAAGCATTTGCACCATACATGTGTAAAGAAGATTAGCTAACATTTAGCTAGATACCGTTAGTTGGCTGATGTATGTGTAGTTCTCAGTCTTAGCCTTTTCAAAATCAAGTCTGTGATAAAGAATGTCATGCACTGCCTGTTAGTTGAAACTCTCTTCAACTTTTATAAAAGGACAAATAAACAAAAGTAATAGAGCCACCGAAATTAGTAAAAACAACAGTGATTTCCCAGACGCAGCCCTCTTCTCTGCCATGACGTGAAAGTGTATTGGAAGTTGACGCATGCGCACAAATCTGGAAATGTCAACATATTTTCCACGTGGGTAGAATAAAGACGTTTGTCCCACGCGTGGCGGAATATCATTGGTACTCACAGTAATTGATGGGCAAAATGGCAAATCACGACAAGCCACAATCGTACCAAGAGGCTGATGCGGAAATAAAAAAAAATGTAGCTCCTTTTTTCTTCCTGCATGTAAATATTACTTTCGTACGCTTTGCATAGATATCGCTAGCTAATTTCCAATACATTGTGTATATGTGTCTAGACTCTGTGCTGTACGTTTTTAGGGATAGGAAGCTTGCTGGCAAGTGTCTAGTGTGTAACATTAACTATGATATGAAACTTCGAGTCATTCAACTGCTTTCCGGCAACTGTAGCTAGCCAGAATGTTATCAATCAATCAATTATTGTGGCTATTTTGTAGCCTAGCTTTTATTTTACTATCACAATGCACCTATGCAAAATACATAAAAAGCTCATGTAATACCTGCAAACAAATAGCTGATAACTTCAGTAAGGTAAGTTTGAAATGTTCTTCTGTGTAATTTGTCTTGGCTAGCTGGGCAATGCTATCAATTGGTCTGAATCAAACCACAACCAATTGATGTGCTTTTATTTACCAGTGGGCAACCAATGATGGTGTATTGTGCTTGTAATGCATTCATGTATTCAAGCCCTATTCTGACCTTGATGTAGGCTATGTTAAGTGACTGAGCATCATAACACCAGTGTACTAGTCAGTCAATTAACGTTAGACCAGTTTATAATGTGGGAGTCAGACCTAATAACTGGCTAACGTGTGTTTTTTACACCCAGATTATCAGACAGTGCTGAGGTACCTTTTCACCATTGATCAAATTACTGCCAATATCTGTGTCTGGTTAGCTAGTCTTCATCCTCACACTTCTGTTCCAACAGGGATTGGACCGAACGAAAAAGCAGAACTTTGGTGGAGGGAACACCGCTTGGGAGGAGAGGGCACTTTCCAAATATGAGACGAGGTAAGATTCCTATACACCGCTCATCATAATACACTATTCCTCCTAATGCTGGACTGTTGCTGTGCTTATCGCATATCTGCTTTCTCTGATCAGTCATTGCTAAACCTATTTGTCATGCTGACCCAGACCACATATTCTCTGTTGACCCAGTGGCACAATAGAAGCTGATTTCTGTCTCTTCCCTTTGCCTTCTCCCCCTCTCCTCAGTGAGATCCGCCTAGTTGAGATTCTGGAGAATCTGTGTGACAGCAGCAGCTTTGACTGTAACCACATGGTAGAGGAGCACGAGGACCACTTTGAGACCTGGTGGTTCAAGAGGTGAGTACTTGACTGCTCAGCTAGAACAACAGGGCAGCACGTCTCATTAGCACAAAACCCCTTACTACTTACTTAGTCCTTTTACTTCTCCTGGAGCATAGGCCACAGACATCAGATTTCAAGACCCCACTATCTTTGTCATTGTGGAATCTCTGAACTTCCAGGCTACAATTCAAATGTGTATTGGGATTTCTGACATCTCGCTCTTCCAATCCAGGCAAAATAAGCATCCTGATCTGTATAAATGGTTCTGCATTGATACCATCAAGGTGTGCTGTTCGACAGGAACGTTTGGCCCTGATTGCAATGGTAAACACATACTCCTCCAAAACCACATTTATTTGACTAATACCAACCAGCCATGGGTGAATGAGAATCATCTGTTTCCTTCTGACAGCCTGTGTGGCGGGTTCCGAGAGGCCTTGCCATGGCAACGGTGTGTGTGACGGTGACGGAACCCGAGGGGGTAACGGCAGGTGCAACTGTGACCATGGTTACAAGGGGGAGTTCTGTCTGGACTGCATGGACGGATACTTCAATGAAATTAGGAACGACACGTTTTCACTATGCACAGGTAATTGGTTTATTATGTTTGCATGTTCTTTTAACCTCTCTAGGGTCGGCGGGACGAAATCGTCCCACCTACGTAACAGCCAGTGGAATCCTGTGGCGCGTTATTCAAATACCTTAGAAATGCTATTACTTCAATTTCTCAAACATATGACTATTTTACACCATTTTAAAGACAAGACTCTCGTTAATCTAACCACACTGTCCGATTTCAAAAAGGCTTTACAACGAAAGCAAAACATTAGATTATGTCAGCAGAGTACCCAGCCAGAAATAATCAGACACCCATTTTTCAAGCTAGCATATAATGTCACATAAACCCAGAAGACAGCTAAATGCAGCACTAACCTTTGATGATCTTCATCAGATGACAACCCTAGGACATTATGTTATACAATACATGCATGTTTTGTTCAATCAAGTTCATATTTATATCAAAAACCAGCTTTTTACATTAGCATGTGACGTTCAGAACTAGCATACCCACCGCAAACTTCCGGTGAATTTACAAAAAATTTACTAAATTACTCACGATAAACGTTCACAAAAAGCATAACAATTATTTTAAGAATTATAGATACAGAACTCCTCTATGCACTCGATATGTCCGATTTTTAAAATAGCTTTTCGGTGAAAGCACATTTTGCAATATTCTCAGTAGATAGCCCGGCATCACAGGGCTAGCTATTTAGACACCCAGCAAGTTTCGCACTCACCAAAGTCCGATTTACTATAAGAAAAATGTTATTACCTTTGGTGTTCTTCGTCAGAATGCACTCCCAGGACTTCTACTTCAATAACAAATGTTGGTTTGGTTCAAAATAATCCATAGTTATATCCTAATAGCGGCGTTTTGTTTGTGTGTTCAAGACACTATCCGAATGGTAAAGGGTGACGAGCACGACGCATTTCGTGACAAAAAATGTCTAAATATTCCATTACCGTACTTCGAAGCATGTCAACCGCTGTTTAAAATCAATTTTTATGCAATTTTTCTCGTAAAAAAGCGATAATATTCTGACCGGGAATCTGCGTTTAGGTAAAAAGACGAAAGAAAATAAAGCATGGGGTCGACTTGTGCACGCACCTAAGCCCATTGTCCTCTGATCGGCCACTTGCCAAAAGCGCTAATGTGTTTCAGCCAGGGGCTGCCTCGATATCATTCAGCTTTTTCCCGGGCTCTGAGAGCCTATGGGAGCCGTAGGAAGTGACACGTTACAGCAAAGATCCTCTGTCTTCAATAAACAGAGACAAGAAGCTCAAGGAATGGTCAGAGAGGGCACTTCCTGTACAGAATCTTCTCAGGTTTTGGCCTGCCATATGAGTTCTGTTATACTCAGACACCATTCAAACAGTTTTAGAAACTTTAGGGTGTTTTCTATCCAAAGCCAATAATTATATGCATATTCTAGTTTCTGGGCAGTAGTAATAACCAGATTAAATCGGGTACGTTTTTTATCCGGCTGTGTAAATACTGCCCCCTACCCCCAACAGGTTAACAATGGCTTACACAAATCCAGTCCTTTCAGATATAAGCAATGTGCCTAGGGGATAGGCTTGGTGTCTATTTGGAGCAGGGCATGTATCTCAACCACCTTTCCCACTCAATTCCCTACACTACAGAGTGCCACACTTCCTGCAAGACCTGCAGTGGTCTAACCAATGAGGACTGTGAGAAGTGCAAGACTGGCTGGGGGGAGGATGATGAGGGGACCTGTCTTGGTGAGAGACATTTTTATACCTTTTCATGGCATAATAACTACTTTCCCCATCATGAATTTGACATCAAGATCAAACTCACTTTTCTTGTTCCTTCTCATTGTGTGACCCTAGATGTGAACGAGTGCTTGAACGACCCTCCTCTCTGCAAAGAGGATCAGTACTGTCTGAACACGGATGGCTCGTTCTCCTGTAAAGGTACTGTAAAACTGTGGTCTACTACTTAGTGAGAGGACCATATTTACTATGTTGTTGGATGGATACAGCTAATGTATTAGAGACAGAAAATATAAACATGTATACTGACTAAGCTATTTGTAATAAAGTTTAAGCAAGTATTAACATTTGACATCTGTTCTCCTCTCTGGCAGGCTGTGACAAAGTGTGTTCAGGCTGTACTGGGGCAGGGCCTGATAAGTGCCAGAGCTGTGCTCCTGGGTACCAGGACACAGAGGGCACCTGCACAGGTAGGGAGTCATGGGGAAACTGCATACGTGGAGTGTGTCTGAAAGTGGGCTTTGCAAATCAAGTGGGAGGATCAACACAAGTGGGTGTATTGAAAAGTAACTGCATGTTGGGCAGATTTGTGTGGCTGCATGCTGCTTCCTTGTGGCATTTTAGCTAAGCCTAAGCCCTTTCCTAACCTTAACCTCATTCTCCTAACGTACCTTACTGGGTTAGCGAAAATGCTACAAGGAAGCAGCCACTCAAGTATTGTGGCAACCAATCTGCCCAATTAGCTATTTTGACACACGCACTGGTGTTGCTCCTCCCACTTTTCTATCTTGCAATGCCCACTTTCAGTATGGCCCTGGTGGAATACTGAGGAAGTATCTTCCTTCCTTTCTTTTCTTCATTATTTTATCCTTCTTTCCCTCCGATATAAGCCACTGTCAGTTGTCCAGCCTGTGTACCCTGTTGGCCAGTAACAGAGAAGCAGTAGTCTTGGACATAGAGTAACTCGTCCACAATGGCGGTATGTCCATAGTCTGGACACTACCTTAAAGGCAGGACGATACAGTACATTACCACTCCCACTGCAATGCTACTCCTACATTTCTCTACATGCTAAACCTAGATCCATGTTTAAACAGTCAGTCAGATACTTTGCTTAAATATCCATTTATGCTTTAAAGATGCACTATGCAGAGATCGCTCCGCCATTGCCTGGTTGCTGAAATTCTAATGGTTGGCCTAATTTCAGTTTGACAAAACAAGTGTATAGTATCATTGCACCATCTAAACTGTTGTGAAATGTATTTTTCATAACCAAAAAAATGGGATGCATAGAAATGACACACATGGAACAGATCTACTGCTTCATAGACTTGGTTTCAATGAGAAAGAATTGTGAGTTATAGATCTGTGAATTTGGTCGGTCGCCCAAAAAGTTACATATTGCAGCTTTAAATTCAAAGGAATGACATGGATGTTGTTGAATGCCTATTGACGTGCTTGTAACTCCTTGGCGGTCGGTGACGTTTTAGATGAGGGAGGACAATTATTTGTTTCATGAGCATGGCCTAATTTCTAATACAGCATATTGGATGACTATCATTCATATTCTATTCACCCAGCTCAATGTAACATCGATAGGTTTAGGCTACTACATAATACTCAAATTTCCACTATACCATCATGAGGTTGCTACAACCTAGCCTATGAAAAGTTAACAACATCAGTACACAGGTCAAGAGAAATTACAGTAATCAAGGTGACATACCGTGACACATTCAATACTGCCTTGCACACTCTTACCTTCATCTAGCTGATCTATGGCGTAATCATTAGTTCAACAGTTGCAAATTAGTTTCTATTGGACAAATTCAGGTATGTTTATCCCCATTCTGTTTAAGAAATGTTTTTCAACAGAATTGCCAGAATGAATACACCCCTGATAACATGCAAACACAGTTCACTTTCATAGCAGCCACATACGAACAGCATGATCATTTTGCTAATTCCTTCTTGCATCTACATACTCTCCTCCTCACCTTTTCCCTTCCTTTGTGGACTTCAGTACAAAACACATCAGCTGTCATATCATAACTGCTACACACAGCCTACATTGTTGTCACCATATTAGCTAATGTCATTGCCAACATGGCTACTAGAACCAACACATTAGTGACCCCCGCTGCAATCATGCAGTTTAGCACTTGCACCGGCGGGCCCTGGTGGCAATAAATTAATAAAACCAAAACCTTACCTTGACTTGGAAGCGTTCCAGTGATGGATAGCTAGCTAGTTAACATAGCATCCCTCTGTTTGAGTGTAGGCTAAACTAGCTAGCTAAGTGAACATGAAAGAAATACAACTAAATATAGCTAGCTTTATCTTGTGAATTTTAAGAAATACATTTTCTCAACTGTTAAACTATTGTCTTCCTCCCTCTGAGTCAACAACCCACCACATTTAAATGCATTGCAGTGCTAGCTAGCTGTAGCATATGCTTTCAGTACTAGATTCATTCTCTGATTCTTTGATTGGATGGACATGTCAGTTCATGCTGCAAGAGCTCTGATAGGTTGGATGATGTCCTCCAGAAGTTGTCATAATTACTGTGCAAGTTTTGGAATGGGATGAGAACCATGAGCCTCCTAGGTTTTGTGTTGAAGTCGGTCTACCAAGAGGAGGACGGAAGCTAGCTGTCCTTCGGCTACGCCATGGAGAGTGCTGTTGAGACTACTGTAGACCTTCATTTCAAAACCAGTGTGTTTTAATAAGTTATTTGGTGATGTGAATATATTTAGTAGTGTTGTATCTAAAAAGGTTAACTTTTGTTTTAATGTTTCACTTTTTTATGACATTCACTGAGGATGGTCCTGTTTGTTACAAGTACTTTGCCAACTGCTGATGTACAATGACTTTATAAAACTTCTTGTCTCAAACAACTTTTCAGGAAATGGAAAGAATTGCCATATTTTTGCCATTAACGAACATACAATTATAAAACTTCAGAAGCTATTTTGAATACATTTATCTTGGTTCTAGAGTCATGAAACTAGTACACTGAGGGGAGATAATGCTTTCAATAAATTTAACAAGTTATAGTAATTGGCAGAATTGAGTCATCAGACAGTGCCCGAAAACCAATTTGATTGATTTGTTCAGATGTGAACGAGTGTGAGCAGACTGATGCTGTGTGTACTGCGGAGAACCAGGAGTGCGTGAACAACAAAGGAAGCTACGTCTGTATCTGTGCCAGCAGGTACGAGGAACTTGAGGGCGTCTGTGTCAAAATACCAGAGTCAGGTAATCAATAATGACTATCTGGACTAGTTTATTTATGATTTTAAAATGCATTATATACATGATAACACTTTGAGTATAGTTATCTTGTGTTATTGAAATATTGTTTTTATGAAATATTTTTTATGTAACTGCAATCTGCATAATAATTATTGTCAACCACAACCATAAATGACATTAAATCCAAATCAAATCACTCTGACTTGGCAGGTTAAGTACACTGTAGTTACTACTACAGTAACCGTATACTCTCTATGAAATACTGCAGATGTATCAGATGACTCTTGGTTGACGCTGTATTTGCCAGTGCGTGATCAAGCAAGTATGTGTTATAATTAGAGATACTTCATTGTCCTCAATGAGGTCATTCCTTTTGCAGCATACACTATACATGAAGACAAAATAAACACACAAGGATATTGTGTTGCCTTGTACAGCACATGAGTTGAGGGGTGTGGGACTTGTGCTGGTCAGTTCTTATTTTCAAGTGCTTGTGGTTTTCTTTGTTACTTTCAGAGGAGAATGAGGCAGAAACAGTGAAAAGTCCAGAAGAGCACGAAGACCTTTGACCTCAGGAAATGAACCAATAGGAACAAACCAGGAAGGGCATTTGGAGTAAATTATGAGGTGGGTGTCACCCGTGAGACGACACCCCTATAGCTCACAGCATGAGGCCACTCCTTTTAAAGCATTGGGACTACATGGCAGTTGTTGAACACTCGACATGCATACTGCACTCTTTACAGATTTATACCTGTCGATCATGGATGGACAGCCAACAGAATGGCTGTCCATTCAACCACCCCCTCCCCCCAAGTACTCTGGTTCTTGTTTTTGCTGTGGTTAACCCAACAAGTGTTGTCTGGTTTTTAAATTCATGCAGGATCTTGAATGTTATTCAAATAAAGTTTGAGAACAGAAATTATGCTGCAGATCTGATTTTATGCATCTTTCTGGATTAGCAGTGCCTAAGACGTCAATGCAAATTTAAATACTGTTGTAGTTTTCAAAGTTGAACACAGAGTGGCACCCTAATCACATAGAATATATCTCAAATCCGCTGTTAGTTGGATGAATCAGCAGAATGACGTACTGGTTTTGTTGGATATGAAATGGCTCAAATGTGGTGGTATTTTAGGGTTAGGCAATGTCTTGTGGCTCAACTATTGAAATGTGTATGATCCAAATCATCTTCCAACTGTTGTCTGCTCCTGATCAAAGGCAGCATATCCCAATAACCTGCTTCTCATCCCCTTAAGGGATGATGTAAGTTTTGATTGTCTTTGCAGCTTTAGCGCTGGATGAGGAGCTGGTTGAAACCTGTCCTGGCTGGTGCTTTCCACAAAAAAAAGAAGACACAACCTCCTCCAGCTCACACACACTGCTTATTGCCCACATTTCCTCTCCTCTGTCTGTGGTACTTCTCCAGTGTTTCATCTGCTCAAAACAGCAATGTGTTCCAAAAGTGAGATGAGACTTTAGTTTACAAGAAACCTCAATGATATTCCCAATCTGTGTGCATAATGGCTTTGTTTTTTTGCACCCAGATGCAAGATGTTACGTCACCATTGTAAAGTAAGATGGGCCAAGATCTCCCTATTTAGGCTTACACACAACGGAATACAACAAATGCAATTCAGGTTTGTATAGATGGGTTAGGGGGAGTCGTAAACTCAGCAAAAAAGAAACCTTTTTCAGGACCCTGTCTTTCAAAGATAATTTATAAAAATCCAAATAACTTAACAAATCTTCATTGTAAAGGGTTTAAGAACTGTTTCCCATGCGTCTTCAATGAACCATAAACAGTTAGCGGCCGTTCCACAGGTGCATGTTCATTAAGACACTAACAGCTTACAGACGGTAGGCAATTAAGGTCATTGTTTTGAAAATTTAGGACACTAAAAGAGGCCTTTCTACTGACTCTGAAAAAACACCAAAAGAAAGATGCCCAGGGTCCCTGCTCATCTGCATGAAGGTGCCTTGCATGCTGCAAGGAGGCATGAGGACTGCGAATGTGGCCAGGACAGTAAATTGCAATGTCCGCACTGTGAGACGCCTAAGACAGCACTACAGGGAGACAGGACAGACAGCTGATCGTCCTCGTAGTGGCAGACCACGTGTAACAACACCTGCACAGGATCGGTACATCTGAACATCACACCTGTGGGACAGGTACAGGATGGCAACAACTGCCAGAGTTACACCAGGAACGCACAATCCCTCCATCAGTGTTCAGACTATCCGCAATAGGCTGAGAGAGGCTGGACTGAGGGCTTGTAGGCCTGTTGTAAGGCAGGTCCTCACCAGATATCACCGGTAACAACGTTGCCTATGGGCACAAGCCCACCATCGCTGGACCAGACAGGACTGGCAAAAGTGCTCTTCACTGACGAGTCACGGTTTTGTCTCACCAGGGGTGATGGACTGATTCGCGTTTATCATCGAAGGTATGAGCCTTACACCGAGGCCTGTACTCTGGAGCGGGAGCGATTTGGAGGTGGAGGGTCCGTCATTGTCTGGGGTGGTGTGTTACAGCGTCATCGGACTGAGCTTGTTGTCATTGCAGGCAATCTCAACTGTGTGTTACAGGGAAGACATCCTCCTCCCTCATGTGGTACCCTTCCTGCAGGCTCATCCTGACATGACCCTCCAGCATGACAATGCCACCAGCCATACTGCTCGTTCTGTGCATGATTTTCTGCAAGACAGAAATGTCAGTGTTCTGCCATGGCCAACGAAGAGCCTGGATCTCAATCCCTTTGAGCACGTCTGGGACCTGTTGGATCGGAGGGTGAGGGCTAGGGCCATTTCCCCCAGAAATGTCCGGGAACTTGAGGTGCCTTGGTGGAAGAGTGGGGTAACATCTCACAACAAGAACTGGCAAATCTGGTGCAGTCCCTGAGGAGGAGATGCACTGCAGTACTTAATGCAGCTGGCGGCCACACCAGATACTGACTGTTACTTTTGATTTTGACCCCCCCCCCCCCTTTGTTCAGGGACACATTATACCATTTCTGTTAGTCACGTGGCTGTGGAACTTGTTCAGTTTATGTCTCAGTTGTTGAATCTTGTTATATTCATGCAAATATTTACACATGTTAAGTTTGCTGAAAATTAACCCAGTTGACATTGAAGGGTTGTTTCTTTTTTTGCTGATTTTAGTTTTTGTGATGCCCTAATAGTGCTCGGAAACACAAGGAAAGCTCCACTTGCAACACTCCACCGACTCAAGTGTATTGCAGTCAGTGAGGAAAGTATGTGTTCGCGTCACAACAGGTTGCTGTGGAGACTTAGTGATGCCATGAGTAGTCCTTCAACTTTGCTCTTTTCCACCATTTCTCTCTCTGTCGCTCTTGCTCTCAAGCTCGAAAACGACAATAGACTGTGAAGATTGACATGGAAGTCTTTGCAGCTGACTTTCCTAGACCAAGGCACTTCAAAAGGAACTAGTATGCTCCATTGATGTTCTTTTTAGCCTGCATTCTAACCCTTTTGTGGAGTAAATCCTTGCCTGAACTGTCAGATGGCCTCTGAAGTCCAAAAGTAAGTGTGTGTGTTGGTTGAAGGGGTGCTAGACTCTCTTCCACATCTGATGTGGTTTTGGGCTGCCAGTAAAGGCCAGCTGAGGGCCACATGGTCTGGTTATACTCAGGGTGACCACATGGACAGGGAGTACATATGGACTTCCCAAAGGATGGTGAAATTGTTTATTTTCATTCAGAAATGCTTTCATGAGTTCAAGACAGGTGACATCCATTGATACGTTTTACATGCATCTCTGGTGTCATCACCCCTTATTAAATGGGTTTGGATGGACCTTAAATGAATGTCATGCTATGATCTGAATTCACTTCTCTGAGGGCAGTGTGCCCATGGATGTAGAGTCAATGATGGGCCACGGAAGTGCAATGCAGGATACTCGTTCCCCCCTTTCTCTCTGGCTTCAAATTCTGTGCCCTGTCTTTCCCTCTCCTCTCACCCCTCCAACTGTGGTTTGGGGTTTGGATCGCTGCAGAGCAGTGAAGCAGTTGCATCATGTCCTTTCGCTTAGGCTACTGCCTGATGTGGCTCGCTTCTTTCCTCTGGTCTCTTCTGGTGTGGTCAGGTCTGCTTTTTCTACACACAGCTGGACTGAGAAACCGCCGTCCATCAATGAAGCCTGGACAAATTTATAGCCATGCAGACAGTTGGAGAATGGATAGTCAGAAGCCTTGGATGTGTGTAAGGTTGTGTCCCAAATTGCACCCTGTTCCCTATATAGTGCACTACTGCCCTATGGTCCCTGGTCAAAAGTAATGCACTACATAGGGAATAGGGTGGACTTTGGAATGGACCCTGGGTCTGAGTAGAGGAGAAACCAGCTGGGGCCTGTATTGTGGCCTGAGGCAGAGTAGAGGAGCTGCTTGCTGGGAAATTGTATTGTTGTGTGAAGTGAATTAATTTCCTGGCCTGACTGACTCGCCCTCCCTGTGACCTCTGTAACATGGCAGACCCCTAATGTTGAGATACAGGGAGCTCTGTGTTAGCTTAATGCTGCTGATATACACCCGTCAGCAGCTGAGCACAGAGTGTTTATACAGTGGACTACCAACACTTCTGCCTTTCCATCATGATGTCATTGAGTCGCTCACCCTCCCTTCTAGCTAAATTAGGGTGATGCATCAAGGCCATTGAAAAGACCTATGATGAATATCCATAATCTTTTCACTTATTCACAGCTGCTTACTTTGGTCATTAGTAGTGCACTATATGATGTATTACTCTGATGAAAAGTATGCACTGAATAGAAAGTGATTTGAGACTTGTGCTCTGCTCCTAGGAGTGAGTCTGAATGTAACCAGTGCTGTCTGCTGCAGTCTGATGCAGACCTGAGTCAGGCAGACAGCAGCATTTTTCTCAGGAGACTGGAGGGAGTGGCGTTGGCACACACACTTCTGCTGCGCAACGCTACTGAGAGACTGCAGACAGATGGGTCAGATGGATTGATGTTGCCCCTCTCTCTGAGCCAGTGTGTGTGTGTACACACACCCTTGCATGTTTACGTGTCTGTCACCGCTCTGATCTCTAGCACACACACTTCAGGAATTAGACTTTGACTTTGATCTCTCAGGAAGGCTTTGTCTGGTTTCCACTAGACGAGAGCTGCACGCCAGCCTCAGCTCAGTGCGGTCAATCAACATCGACTGCATTGCTTGGTCGAAGAAGAGAGGTGCCATGGCTTCAGCATTTAGTGGTGTTGGCCTGGGCCATGTTTTATAATGATGGAGGATGTAGACAAACATGGAGGAGCAGGAACAAGGAAGCTATGAGATGATGTATGCAGTCCATGAGGCACTAGGAGGGAGTAGGAGGATGTTTGAAGAGCTACTTTCTGGCCTTCAGTATCTTTCAGACATTTGAACAAAATGTTTGAAGCATTTTCTCAAGACTGGCCATCAGTCTGTTTTAGGCATTCGGGTGAAATTTCACATCTACTTTATGGAATGGTGTGTCGGATGCACAGTCCTTCAATATAAAATCAATCAATGTTTAGTCAGCATAACATCGAGCCATTGAATCATCAGCATTATAATGTTATAATCTAAATTATACCATGACAACTTTCTTTAATCATACCGTGTTATGCCTTTTTATTTTTTATTACATCACTTCATAATATTGAGACTGTATAGGAAGGGAAATTAGTCTTGACTTTCGTGTAAAGTCTGTAATAACCCCAGCCACCACATCACAGAAAACCATAGCCACAACAGTTTCAAAGCAGGTACCAGCTCGTATGCTGCTTATTAAAACAGGCTTTATAGTGATCCAGATCTTGTGTATGTGTCCCAAATGGCACCCTATTCCCTATATAGTGTATTACTTGGGGCTCTGGTCAAAAGTGGTGCACTACATAGGGAATAGGGTGCCATTTGGGACATAGCCTTTTGCTTCTGCGTTTTCTCTTCTCTTTCATTTCCTGACCAATATCATCTGATTCTGTTTTATCTCGACCGTGACCCTGAGTGGGATTGAGAATAAGATGGGTTCCTCTTTGAGAATCTTATGAGGGTTTAGCGGTGTAATTCACACACTATCATCATTCTGACCAGGATGTTACTGGATGTTACTTAACTTAAGCACATAACGTTTGACAGTTTACAATTTTAGAAGAAGATGAAATTGAAATACCAAAACATTGAATGACGTTTCAAAGGACTGTGTTTATGACAAGTCACTGTAATGTAATCCTGTGAAAATAGAATGTAGGTTTGTATTGTGTTGCTGTTTAGTCACATAGTACAGTGGAAAGCCACTCCACCATGTCCTGTGTAACTTACCTCTCCCTTCAGACGAGTACTTCAAGAGTTCAGGGTACTTTTAATACTGCTGTGAATGTACAGTACATCTACCACTTGTCAGACAGTTTGTCACCGTTTGTGTATTGTCATTGGAAATTAATCAGCAGCTGTAATGAAAGTGATGTATGGAATAATCACATTTTGTGAGCATGTACACGTGTTTATGCGCATGTGTGTATTAGAGTGGGTTGGGTGGGGGGCAGCGAGAGAGAAAGACAGTGATGACTCTGCAGTCCCATTCCTGCCGGGTAGAGATTGAGGCAGGGAGCAGTGCTGGGTCAGCTAGCTGCCTTCTAACAGGTCAGCAATTTGGGGCATATATCAGCAGCTCTTTTGCGCACACTTGTTTACACATGTCAACCTATTGCTAATCTGAGTATCATCCTTATTTTCACTCACCCCCCCCCCCCCCCCCCCGAGTATCAGGCTGGTGGACAGGACTAATTTGACGCTGGCATTGATCTTGTTCAAGTGCCTATTCTCCACTAGGTGACGAAGTTGTTTAAACAAACTTACTGTACTCAGTGAGTTAAATGTCAGTATCACTAATATAATCTGGCCACATTAACAATATAAAGCCACACCAGCCGTAGACTGCCGTTGTCTTAAAGGGGCAATCTGCAGTCGTTACATACATTTGTGTTTGATAACATTCCATTCACTCCATTCCAGCCATTATTATGAGCCGTCCTCCCTCAGCAGCTTCCACTGATATGTACCCATTTGATTCTTGACGAATATAACTTTTTGAGTTTAGTAACATTTTTGTACCTCATCAGAACCCACAATATAAGCTGGTTTTACTCCAATATTTATAAAGAAAGTTAATGTAAACAAACTCTAGTAGATACCATCGAAACATGGTTAAAACTATATTTTGATATCATGGAACATCAGTCCTTGCAGCCATAGCTCTGTGAATTTGAGAGTGGTTACATTTCTCCAGCCCCATCCCTCAGCTTTGAACAAAACTGTGGCGGGAAGGCCACTTTGTTATTGTTTCAACTGCCGATTGCCGCTTTAAGGACCGTTTCCTAGTCAGACTGCCAGAATTTTTTTATTTTTGCCTCAGGACCAAACACTTTTTAGTTTGTGGCCCAGCTTATAGCCATTGATCTAGCTGCTCTTACGTAAGCGATGAGGGAGCTTCCCTTTTGGAACACTCCAGGTACAATTTGCCTCTAGGCAAAGATCTAGGATCAGCTTTCCCTCCCCCGATACTAACCAAAACCATTAGAGAAAAAAGAAATCTAAACTGACCAGTGTCTAGGATCGAATGGGAGATGTGTGTCACCAACACCCATTAATTTTCTCCCTGCTGAGCCCCCATTCAGCCACCTGTATCAGTGCATATCTTTGCCCCCGGGGCTAACATCCTTTCCCCCTCCCCACCTCTCTTCTCCTGTCCTTCTTTCCCTTCCACCGCTCTCCTCTTACCCTCTCCTCCCTCCTTTCATCCGCTCATCTCTTCTACCTGAGTAGGATGGTTCTGTACCTGGCCTGTGTATCATATCCAGACAGTAGTAAAGCGGTAGAAGAGGAGGTGGGCCCTCTGAGTCTACAATCCTCAGAGGAGAGAGAGAGAGAGAGAGAGAGGACAAGCCTGGCCTACTGCTGCGGTCTGTGTACGCAGGCCTAATTCGTAGGAGAATAACAAGCCATCCAGCCGCTTCCCCCTCCATCCTTTCCACATGCCTACTCCATTCCCTCTTCTCCTTTTGTGCTCATGTTATTGCCTAAACTCTAAACCCTTCTCAATGGTCTGATTGACAACTTGGAAAATTGCTCAGCGATTGGCTGATGGTGAATGAAATAGCTAAGATGTTGAACATATTGGGGAGGCAGCGTGAGTGTTTTCACAACACCCTCGTAGACCTTTCCCTGCACTCTGACCTCAGGGTAACGCATGCATCAAGGGTGTCATAATACTTTTGTTCCTACCTCTAATCATCTGTAGAGGAATGCCTGAATAGAATGTCCATGTGGCCAATAAGCAGTCAGCTTGATCAGACATTTATATAATTCTTTATGGCATTTGTGCTTGTTTGTTTGGCCAAGATTGGGTTTGTTTCTGGCTCTGCACTGATTCAACAATGAGTGTGTCATTGCAGCCGGTGCTGGTGCAGCACTATGGCTCTCTGTCAGTGTGTTACTGACTGTGGAACTGAATGGTGCTTTCTTTTACTTCCTACTCTTTCCATCCGGCTCTTGCCCACACACAATCGTACGCACTTGCATCCAAGCCAAAAGGAACCAACGTGCGCACACATACACAGAAGCCAACTGGAGCCAAAACACTGGAGCCCAGGTGGATGCATTCGGAAATCAGAATGGACATTGTTACAAAGCAGCACTAACATTTCAGGCCAATTTTCAAACTTAGAGTAGAACTTGGTGGCAAAGCATGGATGAGAACACTTTCTTATGCGAAATGCATGGCAACAAATGTCTCTTTCAATATTCATTTTGTGAGATAGGAAGTCAGTCAGCGCTGGCTTTTGGCCCCTTTTCCACCTCCCCTCCTCCCCCTGCCTGCCCTTTATGCCTCCCTTCTCTT
The DNA here is from genome assembly GCF_965601325.2 of Salmo salar. Lineage (NCBI taxonomy): Eukaryota > Metazoa > Chordata > Actinopteri > Salmoniformes > Salmonidae > Salmo > Salmo salar. Next base: position 38,662,805 of record NC_138297.1, on the reverse strand, counting down.
CCCTGCCTCCCCTGTAGCTCGCAGAATGTGACCATTTAGTTAGTGGGTGGAGATGGGAGAGAAAAGAGTGTTCTTGTGATTGTGTGTGTGCCTGCCTATATACATCATTCCTCCCTGCACCTGTGTATGTACTGCGTTCACGCCGGCCGCTTGTTTTGAAATGCAACCCAGGTCCACTGAAAGAGTTCCTAACTAGAACAAAATGTAGAGGCTCCCGCCACACACAGCTATGCTCTCCCTAGTCTGCCAGCATCCCAAATTGCAGCCTGTTCCCTGTAGTGCACTTCTTTTGACCAGAGCCCTGCTCTCCCCAGTGTTACGTGAGCCTAACAGGCTCTCTGTTGTGCCTGGTGTCACCTTGCTCTGTTGCTCTAGGCCCCAGTTTCCACACCTAGAGCCCCAGACCTGTTCCCTGGGCTGTTCTCCTGGTCTGCCTGGCCTGGACAGACAGAGCCAAGTGAGGGAGCCTGTGTGAGAGCTGAGGTTAAAATGTTCTCTTTCACTCAGTCATGGATACTCTCACACACATACATTACTCAAATATAAATAAAGAGATATGCCTGGTGGAGACATGGAGTAGACCTGATGACCTTGACCAGAGAGAACCGAGCATCTCTCCCACACAAACAAATAACCTGCTTGCAGCCAGGGGGCAGTGGCGACCCGCTCTGCCCCACCTGTTTAGCAAAAAATATACATAAGTTTTGTTGCCTGTTTTGCATGTTATTTTGGCATTTAATACGTGTCACATCAGTTTGCAAACAATGTTAAAAAAAAGAAGAATCTTTGCGTTTTTAATATAGCCGGATACGAACATGGTCTCTTTTTTTTGCTTTCTTGACTAAGGCAGCTCTAAAATACAGGTGTTTCCGCCTAGCTCAGTGCTTTCTGTGGTGGTGGGGCAGCCAGCGGAAAATATGGAGCGTAGGGGTTTGTAATGTTCGTTCGTTGCACCGTGTTTAGCTCAGTGTTCTGTCACTCATGGGGACACTACGTCACTGTAAAATCTACGGGGAGAGCTTGAAAGTTCAAGCCCCTTGAGTGTTGCCATACAGTTACATTAGAAGTGCCCATCCAAGAAGGCTCAAGGTCATTGGCCACAGATAAAATTACATCAAATCACATTATATCTACCGTAGCTTTGATTGGACTGATCATGTCAACATCATACTTTCAAAATCGTAGCTAGAAAGCTAGACAAGCATTCATCATCATGAATCATGTCAACAATCTACTGTCAAATCCTTGTCATATTCAGAGAAATTATAGATAAAACGTATCGGTGCTCATTGGACATAAACATGACACAAGTTGGAAATCACAAATTCAACAATGAGTGGTTTGAAAGGAATCAGTGGCTAACTGCAAGTGTTGCAAAGCAATCGCTAGCCTGCTATTCAGTGGAGTGGGTGTGTGGTCCATGTCTGGATTTAAGGGTCTCCTTTCTAAGCTTAAAAGGATAAACATTCAACACCATGGGCCAGAAAAGTTAGAATACATTGGCCATGCTGTCAATCCAGCATAATTTCTGCTGTGTTCAAAATAACTGGAAACTCAGAACTGGGAAATCTCAGACTTCAGTGAGTTCAAGACAACTTGGAACTCCGACTGGGAAAATACGTTTGGAACGGTCATCGAACTCAGAATTCCAAGGCTCCGACCTGAAGATCACTGACGTCATGATTCAACCTTGTTTTTTTGAGTTCCCAGTTGTCTTGAAAGCACCATAAATCCAGAGAATGCCAGACTTTGATGATAAAGTTTGATGACAAAATTTACCCACAAGAAGGACCGCCGCGGCACCTTCCTGTACAAGTGAACACAGCAAAACAAGGTGAGTCCTAAAATGTATTGTATGCTGCCACATAAATTGTAATATGCCAGGGAGATATGTATACTGTAGCTAAGAAAGTAATACTAAGTGTATGTTGTGTAGTACGCCATTAGTAGCACATGTGCCTCACCCTAATAATTTGGTCCAGTTCTAACTTGGTGTACAGGGATAATACTGTAAGAACGGCACATGTTCTGAATTCTGTCGGTGTACATTTCAAAAGTCCTGAACAAATGGTTATATTGACTACGTCCGTCCTAGCTCTCTCATTAATGTCTTAATCAAAATGACACATTGCCTCTTATCTTCTCATCGTCCCCTTATGCCATAGTTTGTACATATCAATTGTCAGTAGAAACCACTTTTGTTTAAGCAAGTCAGCCATATCAGCTGTCTTAATTTTTAGATTATTTTTTTTAAAGCAGTAAATAAGGCTGAATTAACTGTTAGCGAAACAGTTAATTCAGCCTTATTTACTGCTTTAAAAAAAATTATCTAAAAATTAAGACAGCTGATATGGCTGACTTGCTTAAACAAAAGTGGTCTGGCAGCGAGCCAGACAAGGCTCTGCTTATAGCCAGGTGTAGCAGTGGTAAGGATTCACTAAATGCTGCTGAAAAGAAAGCTCTGCTTTTGGGCAGCTTTGTGTAGGCCCTAACAGTTTGTGGGCACTGTTATAGTGCAATTAATGTATTGTTTAGTGTTGTTTTGTGTAGTGGCTTTGCTGGCATGAATCCCCCCCCTTTATTTATTATTTTGCCTCACCAATATTGAAACGCTAAAATCGCCACTGCCAGGGGGGCATCAAGGTCAAGCACAAATGATAAAGCAAAAATCTGTCCTTGTGACGGGAACTTCTGTGCTTTGTCTGAAGTGCAATTACCCACCTCTTTCACAAAATGCCCCCCTCTCTCACAAACATCTCCACCTGGTCGATCCTGTCATTCAAAGAGGAACACATGGGGTGGTAATTGGCTGTACTGCTGAAAACTGAAGCAGAGCTCTTGTTCGTTCAATCATTCATCCATCCCTCCCCTGGTCAAGAACTGTAGGCTGGTCAAGAACTGGTTCTAGTGTACCTCTGCTTCAAACAATCACTATCTGTTTTCATTATAACACTCAGTGGTTGGTGGGTGAACCAAAGGTGAATGGCATGGTTTTCAGAGAAACAGAAAGAATGTAGTGTACCTATTGAAGGTAGATTAGTATGGTATGAAAGAGAAGGGTTGTATTTTATGGCTTACTCACTCATGTCCCTGTGTTGTGGTATTGTAAAGTGTGATAATGCAGCTGCCGTGTTGCAGGAAATGTAGCCCTGGCCCAGTATAATGGCAGAGCTGCTGATGATGTTGCTGATGCTCATAGGTTCTTTCACAGTTCACAGAACATGCTCTGACCAATAACAATGACTGCCTACTGGTGTTGACCAATGACAAAGACCCTCTGAAGGTCCAGGCCTGAGTCCAATTGATAAAAAAAACAAATGAACTAAAAACACCATTCACAACTGTGAATGTAAATGTCCATTCTTATCATTCTAGCCGAGGTGGGGCCAGGACAGGGCCTGCTCTGTGTGTGACACCCTGGGTGACAGTATATGACCTGAATGACCTCTTTATACCAGGCCTCCTTACATTGTCCTAAAAAAGTACTGTATCTCTATTGACAGCTATCTCGCACAAATTCTCACCTCTTATTATCGGGGACTGGAGATTTTCCTGACCAGAAAAAGCTCTGGGTTGTTAGGTACTATAATACTATATGTCATTCTGTCATGGTCCTGAGAGTACATTTGCTCTTTGACTGCGGACAGCACGTGAGGTACAACACGGTTATACAGAGAGAAAAATCCTGTGGTGCCCTCATTGATCCAGAGTCCATGATAGACCATGAACTTCCTCACCACAGGGCACCAAGGTTAGCTGGCAGGTATAACAACAACAATAAAACAGCCACACAATAAGATAGGGGCACAACATCTGAGGGGTTTACTACAAAGCAGAATCAATGAGTTGGCCAGCTAACATGCCTAAATATTCAGAAATAATGTTTATTTCTTTTAGAAAGGATAGCTTGAAATGAGCATTGTCTATTTGACTCTTCAATCAAAAACACATTGAAGTCTGACTTTCTTAATATTCTTGAAAATCAGTAGATAATTTGGGTTGTTTATCAAAGTTAGCTGGTCAAGTCATTGATCCTGCTTAGTACGGATCTTAACTTGATCACTCTTTTTTTGCTGAAAATGTACCTGCTGCATAGGAAATTCAAATGAGCCTGGTGAGTCTCTGAGCAGTTCTCTTTCTCCCCATGAGTGGGCAGTCATTGGGATCATGGCTTGCTCTCATCAAAATCATTTTCACTCTTGCAAGCTCAAACGTTACGCCTATGTCCTATTACTGCAATGCAGCCATACACATCAACAACCGTCGTTTTATATAGCATTAGGTTACGGCATGCAAGTGTCAAGTGTATGCTAAGGTCAAAATTCAGTTAAATCGTGGCCTGGGGTGGTCTCGTGGTTAGGGTCACTGACTTGAGCATGCACATATAGGCCTACCAGGTTGGCATGGGTTCAATTCTGGTCCATGTCCTTCTGGCACTAATAATTAAATCCCACCCCCCCAATTGACTTGATTTATTTACTATTTAAAATATGGACAGTCCAGTGATATTTTACCCCCAATCTTGATGATAAATGACCATACCAGACACTTTTGGGTAACATAAATAAATAGGAAACAAATAAAATAATAACAATAGACTACACCAAGGATCATCAACTAGATTCAGCCATGGGCTGATTTCTTTCTTGAGCAGCTGGTCGGGGGCTAGAACATAATTACAAATAATTTGTAGACTGCAAATTGACCGAAAGAAACCCAAACAGATATAATATTTTACTAAAACATAATAATTTCAAACCTTGTTTACATTTGTATACGATCACATGATAATGGCACTGGAGGAGATGGCTGCAGTTTTATGGTCCCCTAACCAGTGGTGCTATTGTTTTTTTTCACAATTTATTTTGTACATAATGTTTCTGCCACCGTCTCTAGATATCAGGACAGCGATTACTCCCCTTGTACTGGAATATTTTTTTAGTCGGACACAAAGGATTTACTTTTTTTTGCATAAAAAAAAAGAAAACCGAGATTACTGAATTATATAATAGCTAAATATTGCCATCACTTTAATTTATGCGCAATCTGTCACGGTTGTCGTAGGAATGAGCGGACCAAAGTGCAGCGTGTGTCGTTCCACATTTTATTTATACTGTGAAACTATGCAATACATAAATACACTGGAAAAAAAAAAAAAAAAAACGTGACGCAGATACATACACAACTCAAAATTAATCACCCACAAAACCCAGGTGGAAAAACCCCTACTTAAGTATGATATCCAATTACAGACAACAAGGACCAGCTGCCTCTAATTGGAGATCATCCCAAACAAAACCAACATAGAAATACAAAACTAGAACCTAGAAATAGAAAACAGAGAAAAAAAAACCCTGTCACGCCCTGACCTACTCTACCATAGAAAATAACATCGTTCTATGGTTAGGACGTGACACAATCGATTGACCTACCTAGTATTAAGCCATTGGGCTACATCTGAGCTGCTTCAGTATTCATAGGCTATCCTATCTATTAGCCTACTATTATCTAAAAGCACAAGCATTTCACTGTAGCCTAACCAATCCCGAAGGTCAACATATTAGGTCTATGGTAACTTCACTTAACTTGCTACTTAATGTGTTTTTTTGTATATATTTTCACATGACCCTCGTACTGTAAAATAAATTGAACACCCTCCCCCCTCATAAATTTAACTCAAAATAATGCTTACGAATTAATTCAAAATCATGTTTACGACCAGAAGGTTGAAGGTTTGCTGATCACCACAGACGAGCTCACTTTCCCTGTCTGTTTTATTACATCATGATCAGAGCCGGTTGCAGACCATGATCAGCTAGGGAGAAATCAGATTTTCAACATTTTGATGCCAGATATATAATTATTGTTACGTTACAGCCTTATTGTAAAATGGATTCAATTGTTTTCACCCTCAATCTATACTCAATACTCCATAATGACAAAGCAAAAGGTTTTTAGAAATGTTGGGAAATGTATTTAAAATAAAACACTGAAATTTCACATTTACAAAAGTAATCAGACCTTTTACTCAGTACTTTGTTGAAGCACCTTTTGGCAGCGATTAAATCCTTGAATCTTCTGGGATATGATGCTACAAGCTTGGCACACCTGTATTTGGGGAGTTTCTACCATTCTTCTCTGCAGATCCGCTCAAGCTTTGTCAGGTTGGATGGGGAACATCACTGCACAGCTATTTTCAGGTCTCTCCAGAGATGTTAGATCGGGTTCAAGTCCGGACTCTGGCAGGGCCACTCAAGGACATTGAGACTTGTCCTGAAGCCCCTCCTGTGTTGTCTTGGCTGTGTGCTTAGGGTTGTTGTCCTGTTGGAAGGTGAAACTTCGCCCCAGTCTGAGGTCCTGAGCTTTCTGGAGCATGCTTTCATCTAGTATCTCTCTGTAATTTGCTCCGTTCATCTTTCCCTCGATCCTGACTAGTCTCCCAGTCCCTGCCACTGAAAAACATACTCGCAGCATGATGCTGCCACAACCATGTGTCTTTTACTAAGGCTCGGGTTCCGTCTGGCCACTCTACCATAAAGGACCGATTGGTGGAGTGCTGCAGAGATGGTTGTCCTTCTGGAAGGTTCTCCCATCTCCACAGAGGAACTCTGGAGCTCTGTCAAAGGAACCATCGGGTTTTTGGTCACCTCCCTGACCAAGGCCCTTCTCCCCCGATTGCTTAGTTTGGCCGGGCGGCCAGCTATAGGAAGAGTCTTGGTGGTTCCAAACTTCTTCCATTTAAGAATGTTGGAGGCCACTGTGTTTTTGGGGACCTTCAATGCTGCAGAAATTGTTCGGTACCCTTCCCCAGATCTGTGCCTCGACATAAACCTGTCTCAGTGTTCTATGGACAATTCCTTCGACCTCATAGCTTGTTTTTTTTCTGACATGGACTGTCAACTGTGGGTCCTTATATTGACAGGTGTGTGCCTTTCCAAATCATGTCCAATCAATTGAATGTACTACAGTTGGACTACAATCAAGTTGTAGTTACATCTCAAGGATGATCAATGAGCTGCTGGAGCGTGTGCTACGGGTGGGTGCTGCTATGGTGATGAGTGAGCTGGGATAAGGCAGGGCTTTACCTAGCAGAGACTGGGTGCTGCTAGATGACCTGTAGCCAGTGGGTTTGGCGGCGAGTATGAAGCGAGGGCCAGCCAACGAGAGCGTACAGGTTGCAGTGGTGGGTAGTATATGGGGCTTTGGTGACAAAACGGATGGCACTGTGATAGACTGCATCCAATTTGTTGAGTACAGTGTTAGAGGCTATTTTGTAAGTTACATCGCCAAAGTAGAGGATTGGTAGGATGGTCAGTTTTACGAGGGTATGTTTGGCAGCATGAGTGAAGGATGCTTTGTTGTGAAATAGGAAGCCGATTCTAGAATTAATTTTGGATTGGAGATGCTTAATGTGAGTCTGGAAGGAGAGTTTACAGTCTAACCAGGCACCTAGATATTTGTAGTTGTCCACATATTCTAAGTCAGAACCGTCCAGAGTAGTGATGCTGGATGGGCGGGCTGGATGGGCGGGCAGGTGCGGGCAGCAATCGGTTGAAGAGCATGCATTTAGTTTTACTTGCATTTAAAAGCAGTTGGAGGCCACGGAAGGAGAGTTGTATGGCATTGAAGCTCGTCTGGAGGGTTGTTAACACAGTGTCCAAAGAAGGGCCAGAAGTATACAGAATGGTGTCGTCTGCGTAAAGGTGGATCAGACACTCACCAGCAGCAAGAGCGACATCATTGATGTATACAGAGAAAAGAGTTGGCCCAAGAATTGAACCCTGTGGCACCCCCATAGAGACTGCCAGAGGCCCGGACAACAGGCCCTCCGATTTGACAAATTGAACTCTATCAGAGAAGTAGTTGGTGAACCAGGTGAGGCAATCATTTGTGAAACCAAGGCTGTTGAGTCTGCTGATAAGTATGTGGTGATTGACAGAGTCGAAAGCCTTGGCCAGGTCAATGAATATGGCTGCACAGTAATGTCTCTTCTTGATGGCGGTTATGATATCGTTTAGGACCTTGAGCGCGACTGAGGTGCACCCATGACCAGCTCTGAAACCAGATTGTATAGCTGAGAAGGTATGGTGGGATTCGAAATGGTCGGTAATCTGTTTCTTAACTTGGCTTTCAAAGACATTAGAAAGGCAGGGTAGGATCGATATAGGTCTATAGCAGTTTGGGTCAAGAGTGTCTACCGCTTTGAAGAGGGGGATGACCGCGGCAGCTTTCCAATCTTTTGGAATCTCAGATGATACGAAAGAGAGGTTGAACAGGCTAGTAATAGGGGTTGCAACAATTTCGGCAGATCATTTTTTAAAGAGAGGGTCCAGATTGTCTAGCCCGGCTGATTTGTAGGGGTCCAGATTTTGAAGCTCTTTCAGAACATCAGCTATCTGGATTTGGGTGAAGGAGAAATGGGGGAGGCTTGGGCGAGTTGCTGTGGGGGGTGCAGGGCTGTTGATCGGGGTAGGGGTAGCCAGGTGGAAAGCATGGCCAGCAGTAGAAAAATGCTTTTAGAAATTCTCAATTATAGTGGATTTATCAGAGGTGACAGTGTTTCCTAGCTTCAGTGCAGTGGGCAGCTGGGAGGAGGTGCTCTTATTCTCCATGGACTTTACTGTGTCCCAGACCTTTTTTGAGTTTGTGCTACAGGATGAACATTTCTGCTTGAAAAAGCTAGCCTTAGCTTTCCTAACTGCCTGTGTATATTGGTTCCTAACATCCCTGAAAAGTTGCATATCACGGGGGCTATTCAATGCTAATGCAGAATGCTACAGGATGTTTTTGCGCTGGTCAAGGGCAGTCAGGTCTGGAGAGAAACAAGGGCTATATCTGCTCCTGGTTCTACATTTTTTGAATGGGACTTGTTTATTTAATTACGATGGTGAGGAAGGCACTTTTAAAGAATAACCAGACATTCTCTACTGATGGGATGAGGTCAATATCCTTTCAGGATACCCGGTCCAGGTCGATTAGAAAGGCCTGCTTGCTGAAGTGTTTTAGGGAGCGTTTGACAGTAATGAGGGGTGGTCGTTTGACCTCAGACCCATTACGGATGCAGGCATTGAGGCAGTGATTGCTGCGATCTTGTTTGAAAACAGCAGAGGTGTATTTGGAGGGCAAGTTGGTTAGGATGATATCTATGAGGATGCCCGTGTTTACGGATTTGGGGTTGTACCTGGAGGATTCATTGATAATTTGTGTGAGATTGAGGGCATCAAGCTTAGATTGTAGGATGGCCGGGGTGTTAAGCATGTCCCAGTTTAGGTCACCTAGCAGCACGAGCTCTGAAGATAGATGGAGGGCAATCAAATCACATATGGTGTCCAGGGCACAGCTGGGGCAGAGGGTGGTCTATAGCAAGCGGCAACAGTGAGATACTTGTTTCTGGAAAGGTGGATTTTTAAAAGTAGAAGCTCGAATTGTTTGGGTTACAGACCTGGATAGTAAGACAGAACTCTTCAGGCCATCTCGGCAGTAGATTGCAACACCGCCCCCTTTGGCAGTTCTATCTTGTCGGAAGATGTTGTAGTTAGGGATGGAAATTTCAGAGTTTTTGGTGGTCTTCCTAAGCCAGGATTCAGACACGGCTAGGACATCCGGGTTGGCAGAGTGTGCTAAAGCGGTGAATAAAACAAACTTAGGGAGGGTGCTTCTAATGTTAACATGCATGAAACCAAGGCTTTTACGGTTACAGAAGTAAACAAATGAGAGCACCTGGGGAATAGGAGTGGAGCTAGGTACTGCAGGGTCTGGATTAACCTCTACATCACCAGAGGAACAGAGGAGGATTAGGGTATGGCTAAAGGCTAACAAAGCTGGTCGTCTAGTACGTTCGGAACAGAGAGTAAAAGGAGCAGGTTTCTGGGCGTGAATTAATAGGTTCAAGGCATAATGTACAGACAAAGGTATGGTAGGATGTGACAACATTGGAGGTAAACCTAGGCATTGAGTAATGATGAGAGAGATATTGTCTCTACACTGCGTGCACAATTATTAGGCAAATTGTATTCCTCGGGATTAATTTGATTGTTGAACAAACACAATGCTCTCAGTCAATCCAAAATGTTATTGAACCTCAAACCTGAATGTTTAAGAAAGGAAAAGTGAGTTATATATTTCCCTGAGAAAGACAAATTGGGACATGTTATTAGGCAACTAAATTACAAAAATAATTTCTCTCAACTCACTTGTTTATTCTAAATTTTTAGAGTAAGTAACAGATAAGTAACACAAAATGACAATTATTTAACATTTTTGGCCTTTCAAAAATATTCAGTGACCAATATAGCCACCCTTATTTTCAATAACTGCCATGAGCCTTCCATCCATGGAGTCTGTCAGTTTCTTGATCGGTTCACGATAAATTTTCGCTGAAACAGCAACCACAGCCTCCCAAATGCTGTTCAAAAAGGTGCATTGTCTTCCATCACTGTAAATCTCACGTTTGAGAAGGGCCCACAAGTTCTCAATAGGATTTAAGTCAGGTGAGGAAGGGGGCCAGGTCATTATTCAGGCATCTTTGAGGCCCTTGCTGGCTAGCCAAGCAGTGGAGTACTTGGATGCATGTGATGGAGCATTGTCCTGCATAAAGATCATGGCCTTCTGGAATGCTGAGGACTTCTTCCTGTACCACTGTTTGACGAAAGAATCTTCCAGAAACTGGCAATAGGTTTGGGAGTTGAGTTTCAGTCCATCTTCAACTATCTTCAACTACTACTCCAACTACCTCATCCTCAATGATAGCAGCCCATACCAGTACCCCTCCTTCACCTTGCTGGCACCTGACTCAAAGTGGTGCCATGTGTCCATTACTGATCCAGCCACGGGCCCATCCATTTGGTCCATCAAGAGTCACTTTCATTTCATCTGTCCATAAAACCTTTGAAAAATCTGTCTTCAGGTATTTCTTTGCCCAATCTTGACGCTTCAACTTGTGAATCTTATTCAGTGGTGGACTTGTTTCAGTTTTCTTGACCTTGGCCATGTCTCTGAGCACTTGACACCTTGTACTTCTGAACACTCCAGGTTGGTTGCAGTTCTGGAATACGGTGTCACTGGAGGATAATGGGTTCCTGGTAGTTTGACGTTTAATTCTTCTCAAGTCTTTTGCAGTTAATTTGCGCCTTTTCTTCCCCATGCGTTTTTTGCACCCCAGTTGACTTTGCAACAAAACGTTTGAATGTCCGGTGGTCACACCTCAATAGTTTAGCTATTTAAAGAGTGTCGCATCCGTCTGAAAGGCATTTTACATTTTTGGCTTTTCAGTGTCAGTTAAATTTATTTTTTGGCCCATTTTTACCTGAGGTAATGAGGCTGCTTAATAATTATGCACACCTTGATATACGGTGTTATTCACTTTCGCCACACCCTCCCTCATTACACAAATACATATCACCTGAAAATGAGTAAATCCAAAAAGCATTCAAGTTTATATGGTTTGGAGTTCGAAAATGTGAATAGAAACAATGATAAGATCAGAATACTCACTTGCCTAATAATTGTGCACGCAGTGTAGAGACGTTTAAACCAGGTGATGTCACCACATATGTGGGAGGTGAAACTAAATGGTTGGTTAAGGCTTATGGAGCAGGGCTAGAGGCTCTACAGTGAAATAAGACAATAATCCCTAACCAGGACAGTAATGGACAAGGCATATTGATATTAGGGAGAGGCATGCGTAGCCAAGTCTGTTTTAGCCTCCGTGTGCGGTGACGTCGATAGACCACTCATGATGGATTAGTAGGGTTCTGAGTAGCACAGGGGTCCAAGTCCAATTGGCAAAATAGGTGTAGTGGCCCAAGAAATTGGCCGATGGATCTATTCAGCTAACAGTCCAATTATGCTCTAGACAGCTAGCGGGCCGCGGATAGCAGGCTAGCAGATGGGCATTCAGGGGACGTCGCGGCATAGGGGCTAATTGAGTACCCCCTCGAGCAGGTTACGTCGGTAGTCCAGTCATGAAGGATCGGCAGGGTTTCGTGCCCTGTACCGGCAGTAGAAGGGGTCTGGGTATTGTAGCCCAGGAGTGGCTGATGGGCCTCTTCAGCTAGCCGGGAGAATGGGCCTAGCATGGGCTAGCTCCAGGCTAATTGGTGCTTGCTTCGGGACAGACGTTAGCCAGGAGTAGTCACTTGGGTTGCTGCTAGCTAGCTGCGATGATCCGGTGAAAAGGTTCAGAGCTTGTGGTAGGAATCCGGGGATATGGAGAGAAAATAGGTCCGGTATGCTCTGGTTTGAGTCGCGTTGTACAAACTGGTGAGAGCTTTCCGAGCTAAAGGTTAGCTGATGACCATTAGCAGTGGTTAGCTGACTACTAGCTAGTAGCTAGTGAGCTTGCTAGCTTCTGTTGGGGGATTCCGGTTCTGAGGTAAATTAAAATACTTTAGAAAAAACAGATCCACACCACATTGGGTGAGGCGGGTTGCAGGAGAGTATTTTTTAAGTTACGGTTTAGAAAAATATAAAAAAGATATGCGAAGAAAAAGATATTTACATGGGACAAGACGAGGACAAAGACGTCTGACTGCTACGCCATCTTGGATCAATAATGATGCCTCCCCCAGACAAACCCTCCCCTAACCCAGACAACGCTGGGCCAATTGTGCGCTGCCCTATGGGACTCCCGATCACGGCCGGTTGTGATACAGCCCGGGATTGAACACGGGTCTGTAGTGACGCCTCTAGCACTGCGATGCAGTGCCTTTGACCTCTTTGCCATTCAGGTTCCCAAAACCTGATCACTGCACTTTCACCACCCTGTGAAGTTCATCATAATTGATTTAATCTGTAGACTAATAAACTGCATGCTTTCCCATGATGTCTTGACATTTTTTACCCGACATGTAGGCTACTTTACTCTATAAAAAGGTTGGACGGAAACCTGGTTAATGTCAACCCATTTTGAGGATGCTGGAATTAGATTTTGGATGAATGTGCGCATACCTACAGGAGACTTTTGAAGTAGCCCAATCAGATTAACTGACTTGCTTATTTAAATAAAATACAATTGTGCATATCCGATTCTAATCTGTTATTTTTCCTGCAGTCTGAATACCCAAAAAGCACATGGAATTGGATATTTCAAGCCACATTTCAAACCACCTTCATAGGTGGTTTGAAGTCAGATACACATGGCCAGGGATCAGTTTTGTATCTGAATGGTCAAATCTGATATATTTATTAGTTTTTAGACTGTTATTTGGCATATCTTGATGCTTGCTAGCTACTCTGACAGTTTGACAAGAACATATGGTAGATAACTAGCTTGTTAATTGTTAACAAACACATTAGTGACTGTGCTAAAAAGTTAAACAACTACCTAGCTAGCTAGTTGACTAGTGTGGCTAGCCAAAAATGACTCATTTTGAAAGTTGGACCATGTTATCCTTTGAGGTTTTAAGTGTTTTTACCCTATGATTTTTAACATTCAAAGCATCTTGGAAATGTCCATGGCAGGCTTTGTTGTCACCGTAGCTTGCTACATAACTTCTGAGTGATAGGAAGCACCAGCACCACCACCAATCAGCCTACACCACTGCATACATACCGGTCGTTACTATGACAACTAGCGTAGCCTTGTCAGCAAATGACTGCTGTCTGAACACACATCCGATTTGGTTACTTGCAACTTGTTGTTTGGAAAGTCAGACACATGGATTTGAAAAACAAAACTGATTTGAGCATTAAGTCCTGAAGTGTGTACAAGGCTTTAGACAAGTGTCAAACTCATTCCACGGAGGGCCGAGTGTCTACAGGTTTTTGCTCCTCCCTTGTACTTGATTGATGAATTAAGGTCACTAATTAGTAAGGAACTTCCCTCACCTGGTTGTCTAGTGCTTAAAAAACAGCTGAGATTAGGCCCTCCAGGGTATGAGTTTGACACCCCTGCACTAAGAGCTTTGCATACTTAGGTTTTACAATATTTGCCCATTATTATTCAAAACATTCTTCAAGCTCTGTCACATTGGTCATTGATCATTGCTAGACAGACGTTTTTAAGTCTTGCCATAGATTTTCAAGCCAACACTGTAGCTAGGCCACTCAGGAACATTCAGCGTTAGCGTTGTCTTGGTAAGCAACGCCAGTGTATATTTGCCCTTGTGTAGTAGGTTATTGTCCTGCTGAAAGGTGAATTTGTCTCCCAGTGTCTGTTGGAAAGCAGACTGAACCAGTTTTAAATCTAGGATTTTGACTGTGTTTAGCTCTATTCCATTTATTTTTATTCCAAGTAACTCCCTACTCCCAAGCATACCCAGAACATGTGTCCAACACCATACTTGATAATATTAAGTTGTACTCAGTGATGTGTTGGATTTGCCCCAAACATAACACTTTGTATTCAGGACTAAAAGTTAATAAATTTTCCTTTGCAGTATTACTTTAGTGCCTTATAGCAAACAGGATGCATTCTTTTGGAATATTTGTATTCTATACAGGCTTCCTTGTTTTCACTCTGCCATGTAGGTTAGTATTGTGGAGTAAGTACAATGTTGTTGGTCCATCCTCAGTTTTCTCCTATCACAGCCATTAACTCTTTAACTGTTTTAAAATCACCACTGGCCTCATTGGTTTCCTTCCTCTCCGGCAACTGAGTTAGGAAGGATGGCTGTATCTTTGGGTGTATTGATACACCATCCAAAGCATAATTGATAACATCCCCATGCTCAAAGGGATATTCAGTGTCTGCCTTTTTTATTTTCACCTATCTACCAATTGGTGCCCTTTTACAAGGTATTGGAAAACCTCCCTGGTCTTTGTGGTTGAATCTACTTGAAATTCACTTCTCGACTAAGAGGCCTTACATGTAATAATGTGTATGTGTGTGGTACAGAGATGGTGTAATATGCAAAAATCATGTTAACCACTATTATTGCACAGAGTCCATGCAACGTATTACGTGACTTGTTAAGCACATCTTTACTCTTGTACTTATTTAGGTTTGCCATACAAAGGGGTTGAATACTTATTGACTCAAGGCAAGCTTTGAATTTGTATTAATTTGTAAAAAATTATAATAACATAATTACACTGACATGGGGTATTGTGTCATTTTAAAATCAGGCTGTAACACAACAAAATGTGCAAAAGGTCAAAGTGTGTGAATACTTTCTTAAGGTACTGTAGGTGGTAGTAGTTCCCTATAATCAAATGTATACAGTGAACAGATCAGAGTGGCAGCAAGTCTCCAACCTATAATGATTGATAGCCATGTCCTTTTGATTTGTAGTCTCTGCCAGTTTAGAAGCCTTTGTTGAGGCCTCGACAAGTGCAAGTTATATAAAACACAAAATATTCATATATATATATGCTGTTTGCACTAATCCCATGTAATTACAGTAAAATACTGTGAAACACCAACATGATTACAGTAACATTTACTTTCTTACAATAGGCATATTTTACAGTATTTTACTGTGACATTGTTCTATATTTTCCAGTAACTTACAGGAATCTGGTGGCAAATTACTGTGATTATTACAATAACATAGTTTGCACAAGCTAGAGATGCATCCAAAATATATATTGTTTTTAATAGAGTATATTTTGAAGACCAATGTATCCTTAAATACAACATTCCCAGTAACGGTTACAGAAATGGTTAACTCGCTATGACTGTGATATGTGTTTTTTTTATAAACCTTAGATGAATGCATTGACTAAGTTTGTCTGGACACGAGCGTCTGTTTAAATGACAAATGTAAATGTTAAAAATTGAAATTTGCAATGCAGACTGTTGGGTATTATTCTAATGAACTATGCCCTCAAACTATTTGTATTTTGATCAAATTTGGCCTTGTTTGGGGGTGGATCATTAGAATAATACAGAGCAGTGTGCTTTGCAAGTGTTCATATTTACATTTACACTTTGGTCATTTAGCAGACGCTCTTATCCAGAGCGACTTAGTCAGTGTATTAAACTAAAGTAAACAAGAATATACCACAGTCATAGGCAAGTAAAAATATGATTTTACTGTTAGCGAGAATGTTGTAGTTACGGGCTACTTGCAAGTCTATATTTGTATTAGAAAATACAAAATGAATGTATTCTAATTCAATTCTTCCAAAATAGGCTACATGAATTGTTGATCATGCCAGTAAAATACAAAATGGGTATGGAAAGTATTGAAATACCTATATCAAATACATGTAACAGAAATACTGCACATCGTTGGCACTAGCTACATGCAGTGTAAATCTGCGAAGGTTTACTAACCACTGTGCTTCCAGTAACGCATTGTAAATTCTAGAAATACAGCATGTTACTGTAGTCAGGTGTTCCAGTAATATGCTGTAGATTTGTTACAGTAAAGGTCCTGTAAATCTGCCAGTCATTTACTGTAAAAAGTAGAGGAAATGTTTTATAGTGCAGTCCACCCACACACACACAACATACCAGCATAACACTGCTCATTATGACAACGACAATAATAGCAACAATGCTGCTACTACAAGCTATTTACCATCACACTCTCTTTATACCCTACGTCAGCATCAATAACAACAAACTGCTTCTGCAACCAATAACACTAGTACACTACCAGTGCGAAGTTCCATAGTATTTTGTCAACCTTATGTATATGAAACCAGTAATATTAAAACTGCTAGTGCTAAATCCCATAGCAATATGTCAATGTGGGAAAGATAATGATCTAAAAGCCAAGAGCATGATACTATGGGGGATGATACAAATAGGAGTACAAGTATACAATGTCTCCCTATATCTCTCTTCTAATCTATAGTGTGACCCAGATTTTAGCTCTGGTCATTCCGTGAACCACAACTTCTGTTGGGTAATCCTATGAGCTGTGTGCCTGCTTTCAACTCAAGATAAACTTGCTGACCAGCCCCTTTATATTCCTACTTCCAAGTTACTTTCCGTTTCTTCCTTCTTCTTCACAACACAATCTATGCTGACATGTCATATCGGCAACCAACGGCCATGCATGTATTATTCAAGGAACTCATGCGGGAAAAAAACATCCATAAATTGAAGGAATAGCATGTTTTCAGACGTTTCATCCAAGGCCAAGTGAATCAGGAAGAGGTTGGAGGGCAAATGTAAACTGTCTTCGACTATGTGACAGATGTGTGTGTATCAAGACCCTTGATAGAATATGTGCTGGGCAGAAGTTTGAAAAACAAAGACGTGTCTCTAAATCACACACACTCTCTGGGCAAATCTCAATACGCACCCAATAATAATAGTGCGCTATTATTGACTTGAGCCGTATTAGGCTACTATGGTAACAGCTAGGCCATGCACTACTGCCACTCCATCAACAGACCTCCCCAGCGGGTCAGAAAGGAAAGGATCTTTATGACATCATCTAAACGCTCCATGATTATTCTGGAACCATGACAGCTGGAAATTGGAATAAGTGCAATTCCGGTTCCAGGTTCCGTTCCATTCCACGGATGGATGGATTGGATGATGACGGCGAAGATGTCATTGCATAAGTTAACCTCACTAGAACAAACACCTGGACAATAAACCTGGTCACCATGGCGACGAGGGACAATAAAGCCAGGTGTTTACAGGATGTTGGTCCTGTGTGGGACGTCACCTCAGCCTCACTCTGTGGTCTTCTGTTGCGCACGCACACACACGCACTCACACACTTTCACACACAAAGATCCCTAAATAACCTGGTTTCCATCCACAACAACAGGATGTCATCACTAAGGCAAATCAAACCACACTGGACAGGTATACCTGTGAGGTCATCATTGTGAGCCATATGTTGACAGTAGAAATTAATGGGACATTTCCAGAAATAGACATACAGGTAAACAGCAGCAGGTGTGTTACTTGATACCCGTAACCTTTCAGTGGTTCGGTTGAGTTAACATTGACATTAAATTTATCTATTTTAAATTACTGAGGTGAACTGAATGTTCTAGCTACTGTAGGTCACACACCTTAGCAGTACATACACGTGCACAAACACACACAAACTCTGTATTACATAAAAACACTTAATAGAGGACTCTGTATCCTACTGATACTGGTTTACATGAAGGTCAAGCTGAAATCCAGCCAGGTCACTCAGTACATGAGAAAAACACTGGTTTACTGTAACTCTTTTCACTGAAATTCTGTTATCAGCCCTTCACACTTTCGCTTTATCTCTCTCACTTTTCCTCCCCAGATGTCCTCCTCTCCACAGGCCTTGGAGCAGATTGTACTAGGGACCGTGTTTTGTGTAAATCCCGGTTGAGTAACAGTACAGAGGCCGGGGGAACATTCACAAGCCCATGCCAGGAAAGTCTCTGTTGAAACAGGGTAGTCTGGTGACAAGTTCCCGTAAGTGAAAGAGCCAGCCCTCACACTCACAACAGGGTTTGGTTCTGAGAAAAACCTGTCCTAGTTGAAACCAAGGAGAGCAGTGACAACCTGGAACGTCACCATTAGCTAGGTGAGACACACACACACACACACACACACACACCTGTCAGCGAGGTACACACACACACAGGGATAGGACAGGTAAACACGAGGGGTGGAGGAGGAGGAAAAAGGAGAAGGAGGAAGCAGATAGAACTCAGTTAAACAGATATGGGAGGAAGAGGAAGGTTCAAATTTGTAGGTTAAAAGTGACTGACTCAGAGAAAGACGTACTCTCTCCCAAGAACAACAACAATAACAACAGCCTTCATGGGAGTTTACTGTTGTTTACAAAATCGCTTGCTGTAGGAAATGGTCACCCAGGAACAGTTCACTAGCTAGTTTATATGACCTGTATTGTTAAGATGGGACAATAGGAACATAACACTCAAATAGCATGGCATTCTTACATAAGAGTTGCTTGAGGCCATCAGTGCTTCGTTGCCATCAATGAAAAGCTGAGTCTGGCACCTCCAGTACAAACAAAAAAGGAAACAAAAGTATTTGTGCTCAGCACTAAGGCCCTTTATCCTTTTCCAGGAAGCATTATTGACAATATTTATCTTTCTGTGTTCCCTTTGGCTAAAATACCTCACCTACCTACCTCAGAAACACAACACTATTGATATCTCTACTCATATGTCTATTGTATTTTAATATATCTGTGGCATATTTCAATAGATATATATTTTATGTTGACACATTGACTTTTGAATGGCAGAGAATCGAGAGCTACATGAATAGATATGAAAGTGATGGACTATATTGTAGTGAATTCAGGGGGGTAGCCCCAACTGGGACTTAAACCGGGATCCAATAAATGTCTAGCTAACACCTTAACCGGTATGCCAAGAGGTCCTAACCTCTTGACGAGGTCACTTGGTGATGCTTTAAGGTTTTTTACAATATCTTATCCATTGGACAACTCTTTATGTTGCCAAACTGACTTAGTGACTTTGACTTATAAATGAAAGAGAATGGAGAGATATATACATTCTTTAAAAAAAGGGTTATTTTTTTCCCCCATAGGAGAACCATTTTTGGTTTCAGGTAGAACCCTTTGCTGGTGAAAAAGGTTCTACTTAGAACCTTTAAGTGATGAAAGTGATCCATGTAGAACCTTAAATATATCGTGAAAGGGTTCCACTTGGAACCAAAAATATATATTTTCAGAGGGTTCTCCTATTGGGACAATTGAATAACGCTTATTGGTTTTAGGTAACACCTTTTTTACATTCCTGATTTTATTTTATTATTAAAAAATATATATATATTGAGTTTTTTTTTGTCAAGTATAAGGGTTATATGTTGAACCATTTCCATCAAAGGGTTATTTTCATATCGGGAAGGATTCTTTACTTCCTGTTCTTCCCCTCTTCACCATGTTTTCCCTTTAGGCAATGAAATCCTACAATGTGAAAAAGTTCCTGTAACTTTACGGCACACTACTGGCTACTGGTTGTGTTACTGTATTTTTACAGTAGAATTAAGTTATTGCTGTAAAAGTGAAGTAAGCTGCTGATTACTTGAGACCATACCTCACTTGGAGATTTTACCTCACAACCTCTTGGTTGCTAATGACCAGAATTTACTGCTAAGCCAAAAGGTCTATGGGCATGACAGAGATTGGCCATAGATGTATTGCCAAGTATACATTTCAGTACTTTACTAAAAGTTGCAGTAAAAATAAAGTAAATATTCGACAAACTTAAAGGGTTATTGCTGGAAAATGGCTATGCTTCTGTATTCTGATTACAGTACACCGTTGTAAACTATGATATTTACTGTTTAACAAACTCAGTAACCAGTAAGTTATTGTAATTTCACAGGATAAGTAATACAGTAAAATCTTGTAAAATGATGTACTTTGAGCATACTTGGGACTCAACCTCTACTGGGATTTGAATTTACGCTCTATTGGTTCTAATCTTTTAACAATATCTGTCATAACCACAGTCCCGGTGGCATAACAGGATATTCAGGTTGCTGGCAACCAAGAGGTTGTGAGTTCATAGCCCAAGTGTGGTTAATTCCAAAGTAATCCGAATACGGCAGCCTGCTGTCTTTTACAGAAAGAACATCTTAATCCAGCAAAAAAAAAATACAGTAATTTGTTGTATATTTTCACTGCAACCACTGGCCAGGATTTTTTTTTTTTTTTTACAGTGTAATGATTCCTTGTTCCTGGTAGAATGGATGGTTATACAAAGAACCAATATAAAAAGGTTCTCCACAGCCCAAAAAAGACTTCGCCTTCAGGGGCAAAATGAATTTGCACCAATTTTTTAAACTACGACCTTTTTTTCTGAGTGTAAGAGTGTATGAAGGAATGGATGGGTCATAGTGATGGTGTGGGAGTGAAAGTTGCCTAGGGAATAAAACTGTGTGCGTCAGTGAACTCACTCCCTCAGTTCTGCTGTGTTCAGTCCGCTCCAGTCCCCTACATTGGGGTCACTGTATTCCCAACTTGGTATTTTACTAAAGGGACATGAATGATGACAGGGTAATGACATGTCGCTGAGGAGACAGCCCGGAAGGGGCTCAGGTGGACAGGGAGAGTAGTTGAGGAGGAATGCTTTTAGTCCAAAATACACACAAAAAATACCCACCCCAAAATAAATCTTGATCTGACGCAAACAAAAAATACATTCTGTAATGAAAATGGGATGGAATTGAGGTGAGTTTAAAGACAACTCTTCTTGAGAAAGGGGTGATGCTGAATCCATCAGAAAATAAAGACACATTCATTGAATAAGTGCTGAAAAATAAGACAGTTTTAAATATTGCCACTGCACAGAGTTTCTCACGGAGACGAAGCGTTTCCTGAAGCAGAGAGACCAGCAGTGGAGCCCAGATGCAGCCATCTGGAAACGCAGGCCACTGCTTACTGCGTCACACACACACACACACACACAAACACCTCTGTTGCCATGGGTCATGTCCTCTTTACTTTGTTAACCTCAGTGAGTCTGGGTGAGATGGTTGACATGGTGAATCTGGTTGAGCTGAAGTGCTTTGATGGGGGCCAAAATGAATAGACATGTTCTCCACAAACTGATAATTTTCCTTTCTCCTCAAACAGCTCCCCAGCTGCACTGCATTCTTGTTGCAGTCCTAGCTGCTCCCAGGATGAAGTGCTTGTGTTGGTTACAACAGGAGGTTGGTGGCACCTTAATTGGGGAGATCAGCTCGTGGTAATGGCTGGAGCGAAATAGGTGGAATGGTATCATATACGTGAAATACCATTCCATTCTCTCCGTTTCAGCCATTATTATGAGCCATTCTCCCCTCAGCAGCCTCCATTGTTGGTTACATACATGTTGTGTTACTTCCCCTGTAATCAGGACTATAGCCCTGCACCCAGGGAGGCTTGGTTTGAGATGAACCTCTACGGGATCGGTGTCCCCCTCGTGGCTAATATGATTAGCATGAGGTTGCAAGTAACAAAACAATTTCCCAGGACATAGACATATCTGATGTAGGCAGAAAGCTTAAATTCTTGTTAATCTAACTGCACTGTCCAATTTACAGTAGCTATTACAGTGAAAGAATACCATGCTATTGTTTGAGGAGATTGCATAATTATGAACTTGAAAATGTATTAATAAAACGTATTAATAAAATTAGGCACATTTGGGCAGTCTTGATACAACATTCTGAACAGATATGCAATGGTTTATTGGATCAGTCTAAAACGTTGCACATACACTGCTGCCATCTAGTGGCCAAAATCTAAATTGCACCTGGGCTGGAATAATACATTGTCTTTCTCTTGCATTTCAAAGATCTAATGTGTTATTCTTCTACATTAATTTCACATTTCCACAAGCTTCAAAGTGTTTCCTTTCAAATGATATCAAGAATATGCATATCCTTGCTTCAGAGCTACAGGTAGTTAGATTTGGGTATGTCATTTTAGACGATTGTTGAAAAAAAGAGTCCGATCCCCAGAAGAATCGGTTGGTGAGCGCTCTGCTTGTGTTCTCAGCTTGTAATCAGGCCCTATTTGTTCTAAAGTTTAAAGTAGACCTTTCTTTCAGCCTTTGCATACTTTGAACTGTATAACTCACATGGGAGATTGGAGGTAAAAGAAAAAGTACCAGCTATTCCAATATTGGAAACAAGCTTTTTACCAAGATGTATTACTTACAGTATGATACATGTGCTCAAAAATGAAGTGACCTGCTATAACCTAACCTTTACTTTATATCTGTGCAATATAAAATATAAATATATAATCTGATTAGCCAAACATGGGTTAATTTAACCATCAGTTTAGTTTTCTATTCACTTTCATTCTGAGTTGACTCAGCAGCTGGGTCTTTTTTAATGTAATCCATTGGTTATTTCCAGGAGGTGTGGCCTATTGGGGGCTTGGCTTTCATATAGTTATTTTTGGTCACCTGTGAGAGTAAATGCCATTCCTGTTCATCATGTTAAGTTTGCACACTGCAACATATTTGCCTTCAATATTTTTCCCTGGTCTGATCCCTGGTCTGATCCCCACTCAGCATTAAGAAGATGGAATAGGGGTAAGGCCTTACAACAGACTAGCGTCCTGTCTAGGAAGTGTAATTGTACATACATTTATTTTTATTTCACCTTTATTTAACTAGGCAAGTCAAGCTGCCTCACGCTATAGAATCAGGAGATGGACTCCTGCCCTTGTGGGCCGTTCTGGCTCAGACAAGGCTTACTTGTCCAAGGCTTACTTACCTACTTACTGTAAAACAGTGGCAGCAGCAGCGACTATAGTTGAAGTTATAGTGATTTGTGGGTCTGAATTTGACCCCGATACTGAGTCTGGCCCTACACTTGGTATGGGCTTAAAACCTCTTTGGGCTAGGGGGTAGTATTTTCACGTCCGGATGAAAAGCGTGCCCAAGGTAAACTGCCTGCTACTCAGGCCCAGAAGCTAAGATATGCATATAATTGGTCGATTTGGATAGAAAATACTCTGAAGTTTCTAAAACTGTTTGAATAATGTCTGTGAGTATAACAGAACTGATTTGGCAGGCGAAACCCCGAGCACAATCCATCCAGGGAAAAATTTTGTTGAGCTCAATCTGTTTCCATTAGCTTTCTATGGCAGTCCCTTTTTAATTGAAATATGCTTGCAGTTCCTATGGTTTCCACTAGATGTCAACAGTCTTTAGAAATTGGTTGGTGTTTTTCCTTTGAGAAATGAAGAAGTAGTCCTTTCCTTTCTGAGTGTCAAGCCAAGTGTATTTTTTTGCTCCAGTTTCATTTTATGTGCTATTGAACACAGTATATGGTCCCGTGTGGCTCAGTTGGTAGAGCATGGTGTTTGCCACGCCAGGGTTGTGGGTTCGATTCCCACGGGGACCAGTACAGGAAAACATTTTATTAAATGTATGCATTCACTACTGTAAGTCGCTCTGAATAAGAGCATCTGCTAAATGACTAAAATGTAAATGTATATTCCGTCTAAAATTTGATCGATTATTTACGTTTTAAAATACCTAAAGTTGGATTAGGAAAGTTGTTTGAAATGTTTGGATCAAGTTTACAGGTAACTTATTAGATACTTTGTAGTCATGTTGGGCGAGTTGGAACCGGTGTATTTTATGAATCAAACGCGCCAAATAAATGGACATTTGGGGATATAACGATGGAATTTATCAAACAAAAGGACCATTTGTGATGTTTCTGGGACATATTGGAGTGCCAACAGAAGAAGATCTTCAAAGGTAAGGCATGAATTATATCGTTATTTCTGACTTTCGTGTCGCACCTCCCTGGTTGAAAAATGTTTGTCATGCATTTGTATGCGGGCTGCTGTCCTCAGATAATTGCATGGTTTGCTTTCGCCGTAAAGCCTTTTTGAAATCTGACACTGCGGCTGGATTAACAAGAAGTTCATCTTTAAACCTATGTATAACACTTGTATGATTTATGAATTCTTATGAGTATTTCTGTTTTTGAATTTGGCACGCTGCAATTTCACCGGGTGTTGTTAAATCGATCCCGCTAACTGGATTTGCGCGCAAAGGGATCCATAAGAATTAAGGGCTGACTGATTCCTCTCTCTGTTCAAAGGTGCAAAAACAATCATCAGTTGTTGGGCAAACATTGGCGTCTCAGTGTAGCCTACCATCAGCTGGAAAAGGAGTCAATGCAATTTTGTCCAGTTTTACAATGTGGGTGATCCAATGGCTTACCAACCATTTCAAATTTGGCAGCTGTATTCTATGCTCATACCAATGAATTCAAAACTGCCTTGATATTGGTTTATATGAATTACCAACATCAGACATTTTTATTTAAAGACTTAAAAAATATAATATAAATATCTTATACAGTCTTCTAAAATCATAATGGAAGCACAGGAACAGTCTTGAAAACATGTTTATAAATGCAACATGTAAAGTGTTGGTCCTGAGCTGAAATAAAATATCCCAGAAATGTTTAATAGACACAGAAAGCTTATTTCTCTGAAATGTTGTGCACAAATTGGTTTACATCCCTGTTAGTGAGCATTTAATCTTGCCAAAATAATCCATCCACTTGACAAGTGTGGCATATCAAGAAGCTGATTAAACAGCATGATCATTACACAGGTGCACCTAGTGCTGGGGACAATAAAAGGCCACTAAAATGTGCAGTTTTTTCTCATAACTCAATGCCTCAGATGTCTCAAGTTTTGAGGGAGCATGCAATTGGCATGCTGACTGCAGGAATGTCCACCAGAGCTGTTGCCAGAGGATTGCATGTTCATTGCTCTACAATAAGCCATCTCCAATGTCGTTTTAGAGAATTTGGGAGTATGTCCAACCGGCCTTACCTCATGTAACTACGCCAGCCCAGGACCTCCACATCTGGTTTCTTCAGCTGCAGGATCATCTGAGACTAGCCACTTGGACAGCTGATGAAACTGAGGACTATTTCTGTCTGTAATAAAGCCCTTTTGTGGGCAAAAACTCATTCTGATTGGCTGGGCTCTCCAGTGGGTGGGCCTATGCTCTCCCAGACCCACCCATGGATGTGCCCCTGCCCAGTCATGTGAAATCTATAGACTAGGGCCTAATTTATTCATTTAAATTTACTGATTTCCTTATATGAACTGTAACTCTGTAAAACTGTTAAAATTGTTGCATGTTGCATTTATATTTTTGTTAAAATAAATTAAATCTGCAAATGATAATACAAAAAAAGCAAAGATGGTGTGATGGTCCTATGAGTCTCAAATTATTGTAGTCCCACCAACCTGTACCAGCACCTTTTAATTTACAGACAAAAAAAAAACTTTTTAATATTTTGGGGGGTTTTCTTATGGTAATTGACTTACAGCAGTGGTGGGCAACCTTCCTCCGGACAGCCACTGGGTGGTTCAGGCTTTTGTTCTAGCCCTGCTCTAACAGACCAGATCCTACAACTGATTATCAGGAACTGGTTGGAGTTGGTCTTGAAAAATGATCTGGCCTTAATGGCCATATGTA
Source organism: Salmo salar (assembly GCF_965601325.2). Classification (NCBI taxonomy): domain Eukaryota; kingdom Metazoa; phylum Chordata; class Actinopteri; order Salmoniformes; family Salmonidae; genus Salmo; species Salmo salar. The sequence goes on along the minus strand of NC_138297.1, from coordinate 38,636,954 downwards.
CTTTTCAATCTCTACCCCGGTCCAGCCAGAAGAGGATTGGCCACCACTCGGAGCCAGGTTCCTCTCAAGGTTTCTTCCTAGGTTTCAGCCTTCTAGGGCGTTTTTCCTAGCTACTGTGCTTCTGACTCTGCATTGCTTGCTCTTTGGGGTTTTAGGCTGGGTATCTATGTAAAACACTTTATGACAACTGCTGATGTAAAAAGGGCTTTATGAGAAGAAAAAAATATTTGAAGACATGAGCGTTAACCTGGGTTGAAGAGGATGATGGCTCGGAGTTAGCCCAGCTCTGTCTTGTCCATTTGCATGTCATTCATCTTAGACACCAGCACGGTCAGATCCCTGGAGACCACAACACAAGTGACAGTGAGGAAATGTAACAGGAAAAAACAGAGCACAACTTTACTGCTGTATAGCCATAATCAGCTTAATATCGAATGATTATAGTGTGCATGTAAATGTGCTGACTATGGTCAAAAATGTCAAACGAAAATTGTTTATACTCTTTATGAATCTTACATAATGTAATAAATCACCAAGGTTGACGTCAATTTAATTTCTAGTTAAAATGATTATATTTTTTTATTAGGAAGTAGGACCCTTTGTGTGTGAGGGCTGACCTCTGACCTGTCAAAGATGGAGCCCACTCAAGCGCTGTGGGCAATGCTTAAGAGTGATACGAGAACGAGGCAATGAGTAGCTCTTTCCAGCCTGTTAGAGAGAGATACAGTGAGAGTTTAGCCTGGATTAAATACTTTATTGTGACTACACTAATTAACCGATTATCAAGTGTTGTGTATATGGGTTTATTGTATGTGTGTATGTATGCAAGTGGTGTGATGTGTGTGTGTGTGAGCATGCATGACTATGTGTGCTATGGCGTGTAAGATGTGCTATACCTGGCGTGGTATGATGGTCGTCCAGTGGCAGCTCAGAGAAATGGGGGATCTTCTTGGCCACTTCACCAGGGTTGTCTGCTGCATGCAGAGATGGCGAGTATTCCTGTTACATGTATTTTAAATATGTATTTCAATTACTTCTGAGTATTTTGTCATTTGAATTACATTGGGCTGAACTACAATCCCAATGTATTTTGTAACAAGATAACTCCGAGAGCTGAAATGTGCATTTTCAAAATACAAAATAGTTTTGTATACAATTGTTTTTTATAGCAGTTCACATTTTGGGGCTCCCTTTCACCCTGCACTGGTATCAGAAGACTGATGGAACTATGGTGTGATAAGAGCATCTGCTAAAGGAACTAAATATAATTGTATATGTCAATATTGCAAAGCATGCTGAGTATCATTCTTATTCTCTCCACCCTGAAACAAGGCCAGTAATAATATCCAGTGTGCTTTGCAGTTCAATTGGGTATGATCATTGTTTTTAAGCTGTCCCCATAATGTATACTTTTGATGGCAGAACTGTTGTTTTTCTTCCAGATTCACTATGTAAATAAACACCCTTGCACAGAAGTACTTTTGCGGCTCCGCCATCTTTTTATTTGATAGAAGTTAGGTTTTTCAGTTTAGCCTTCGGCCTACTCTACGTGACACAGTGTATGTTTTATTCTGTTCAATAAATATATTTTAATGATAATATATTCACTTAGGATCTCACTTGGTGAAGGTCACATGACTGAAAATTGATTGATGCAACAATCATCTCTCTGTCACTAACAAATACAGTTATGGATGGTAACTCTACAATTCACTTGAAAAGCAAGGCACTCTGGGAAATATGCAAATAAGGATTTAAACTGTGTTAATTTAATACTGAAAAGTGTGTTTAGACCAGTATTAAATGTAACACTCTCAGTGTTGATTTAATACTGGAGAATGAGCTGTGTACAAACATGCAAGAACATCCTGATTGATTTGTTTCCTAGTGTAGTATTTATCTGATGCTAAAAGTTCTCTCTGTTCATAGTCAGTGGGTAATTACTTGATAATAATCACTGGGTCATTGGTGAATGATTTAATTAGTAAAACACTGGTGCAAAGTACAGTTTATACAGCATGTATAAACACATTTGAGAAACTTTTGTCTGCACATTTTGTAAATCAATTCCCACCTTTTGTTGTTCATTCTTCAGGAAAGATGTTCATTTTGGTCACCATGTATGGGTTTGTATCTTGTTGTCATTCCCTCTCTCCCCATATCTCTCTCTCTCTCTCTTTCTGTTTGTCTCTCCATCTCTCTTTCTGTGTCTCTCACTCTCTCTCTCACTCTCACTCTCTTTCCATATCCTGGCTGTGGAAGTGTCACTTCTGTTCTGTCCTGCCTGTGTGCCACCCACCTCCCCATCTGTGCCCGTCGCAGCCCTGAGCGTCCATCTGGCACACACCTCCCGTCAGTTCAGAGTTCTGCTATATTGTCTAGACTGTCTGGCTCGGCTATGATGAGGACTGAATGCTGCTTGAGGTGGACTTCTCTTCTTTATCTCTTCTTTCTATTCACCACTCACATACCCGACAGTCAGCCACTATTGTCTAACACCGCAAAACCATGATTCATCCTATCTTCACACAGTTAGTAGTCTAGTCCTGTGAGGTGGATGGTCAACAGAATGAATGTCTGAGGACTTAGTCAGTCTATTAACAACTTCCTCTGAGGTATACAAGAAATAGAGTAGCCAATTTAGTCTTGAGTAGATCAACCCTGTAAGCTCTCTCTCAACTTTATATAAACTTTGTTTTTTTATTTGCTGTAGTGGGAGACATATAAAACCTTTATAGAGTAAAATGGAGTAACATTGATTGTTTTAACACGTCTTCAGTTCTTTTGATCATATGATATAAACTGTATGAGACAACGGCAGGGTGACATGCTCACACAATTTAATGAGGATTTTATGGTGAGAGTCGTGGCCAAACGTTTTGAGAATGACACAAATAGTATTGTTCACAAAGTCTGCTGCCTTAGTTTGTATGATGGCAATTTGCATATACTCCAGAATGTTATGAAGAGTTATCAGATGAATTGCAATTAATTGCAAAGTCCCTCTTTGCCATGCAAACGAACTGAATCCCCCCAAAATATTTCCACTGCATTTCAGCCCTGCCACAAAAGGACCAGCTGACATCATGTCAGTGATTCTCTCGTTAACACAGGTGTGAGTGTTGACGAGGAGAAGGCTGGAGATCACTCTGTCATGCTGATTGAGTTCGAATAACAGACTGGAAGCTTCAAAAGGAGGGTGGTGCTTGGAATCATTGTTCTTCCTCTGTCAAATATGGTTACCTGCAAGGAAACACGTGCCGTCATCATTGCTTTGCACAAAAAGGGCTTCACAGGCAAGGATATTGCTGCCAGTAAGATTGCACCTAAATCAACCATTTATCGGATCATCAAGAACTTCAAGGAGTGAGGTTCAATTGTTGTGAAGAAGGCTTCAGGGCGCCCAAGAAAGTCCAGCAAGCGCCAGGACCATCTCCTAAAGTTGATTCAGCAGTGGAATTGAGGCACCACCAGTACAGTGCTTGCTCAGGAATGGCAGCAGGCAGGTGTGAGTGCATCTGCCCGCACAGTGAGGCAAAGACTTTTGGAGGATGGCCTGGTGTCAAGAAGGGCAGCAAAGAAGTCACTTCTCTCCAGGAAAAACATCAGGGACAGACTGATATTCTGCAAAAGGTACAGGGATTGGACTGCTGAGGACTGGTAAAGTCATTTTCTCTGATGAATCCCCTTTCCGATTGTTTGGGGCATCTGGAAAAAAGCTTGTCAGGAGAAGACAAGGTGACCGCTACCATCAGTCCTGTGTCATTCCAACAGTAAAGCATCCTGAGACCATTCATGTGTGGGGTTGCTTCTCAGCCAAGGGAGTGGGCTCACTCACAATTTTTCCTAAGAACACAGCCATGAATAAAGAATGGTACCAACACATCCCCCGAGAGCAACTTCTCCCAACCATCCAGGAACAGTTTGGTGACGAACAGTGCCTTTTCCAGCATGATGGAGCACTTTGCCATAAGGAAAAAGTGATAACTAAGTGGCTCGGGGAACAAAACATCGATATTTTGGGTCCATGGCCAGGAAACTCCCCAGACCTTAATCCCATTGAGAACTTGTGGTCAATCCTCAAGAGGCGGGTGGACAAACAAAAACCCACAAATTCTGACAAACTCCAAGCATTGATTATGCAAGAATGGGCTGCCATCAGTCAGGATGTGGCCCAGAAGTTAATTGACATCATGCCAGGGCAGATTGCAGAGGTCTTGAAAAAGAAGGGTCAACACTGCAAATATTGACTCTTTGCATCAACTTCATGTAATTGTCAATAAAAGCCTTTGACACATGAAATGCTTGTAATTATACTTCAGTATTCCATAGTAACATCTGACAAAAATATCTAAAGACATTGAATCAGCAGACCTTGTGAAAATTAATATTTGTGTCATTCTCAAATATTTTGGCCACGACTGTACACAGTAAAACAAGGACAGTTGAAATCACAGTATTTAAAATAAATGGGTTAACCTGTCTGGGCTAGGGGGCAGTATTTTCACGGCCGGATGAAAAACGTACCCAATTTAACCTCTTGACGGTCGCCTAGGATAGGGGGCGCCACAGCGCATTTTGAAAAGAATTTGTGCCCATTTTAAACGGCCTACTACTCACACTCAGAAGCTAGGATATGCATATAATTAATACTTGTGGATAGAAAAAACCCTAAAGTTTCTAAAACTGTTTGAATGGTGTCTGTGAGTATAACAGAACTCATATGGCAGTCAAAACCCCGAGACAGATCGAAACAGGAAGTGGAATTCTGAATTGCGGACTCAACTTCATCACGTTGCCTATTAATCACACCGTGAGCTATGGTTCATTGAGCACTTCCTATTGCTTCCACTAGATGTCCCCAGTCTTTACAAAGTGATTTGAGTCTCCTACTGTGAAAACTGACAGAATGACACGCTGTGGAACGTGGTCACACGGAGAGGGCCATCACCATTATGACGCCGGCGCCCCTGGCTACCCTCCCCTTTCGAAACGTTTATAAAGACAATGCAATCGTCCCCCTTGAATCTTATTGGAGCTCTGGTTGAAAAAGGCCCTAAAGATTTATGTTATACAACGTTTGACATGTTTGAACGAATCTAAATAAAAAAAAATGCATTTTGTTGAAAGAATAGTCCCGCGGCCACGGAGCTTTTGGTGCAGCCTTCAGAACGCGCTAACAACAACAAGCTAATGGAACATAAAGGATGAACTTTTTCGAACGAAAATACATTTGTTGTGGACCTGGGATTCCTGCAAGTGCCTAAGGATGAAGATAATCAAAGGTAAGGGATTATTGACAATAGTATACAAAACTAGATTTGATATGTGATTGTTCCAAGATGGCGCTGACCTGTATTGCTAGCCTATTGTTCTGAGTATCGCATCCCCTTTTATCGCAAAGTGTGATTACCCAGTAAAGTTATTTTTAAATCTGACATTACAGGTGCTTTCAAGAGATATTCATCTATAAATCTTAGAATGACAATATTACATTTTAAAAATGTTTTCGAATAGTAATTTAGTAAATTGTAGCGCTGTTTCATCGGATGCAGTTGAGGGAAAATAGTTAGTCAACGTTACGCACCGATGTAAAATGCTGCTTTTATATATAAATATGAACTTTATCGAACAAAAGAATGCATGTATTGTGTAACATGATGTCCTAGGTGTGTCATCTGATGAAGATTGTCAAAGGTTAGTGCTGCATTTAGCTGTTTTTTGGTTATTTGTGATGCATGTGGTTGGTCGGAAAATGGCTATGTGGCTACTTTTACGATATACTCCTCTAACATAATCTAATGTTTTGCTTTTGCTGTAAAGCCTTTTTGAAATCAGACAACGTGGTTCGATTCAGGAGACGTGTATCTATAAAATGATATAATTTGAAAAAAAAAATGAAAAAAAATATTATTAAATTTTGTTATGCTAATGGCGATAGGGTTTTTCGCTGGATGTCCGTCCCGCATACAGGACGGAGGCCGCACAGGGGTTAAACAGGTTACTACTCTGGCCCAGAAACTAGAATATGCATAGTATTAGTAGATTTGGATAGAAAACACTCTGAAGTTTCTAAAACTGTTTGAATGGTGTCTGTGAGTATAACAGAACTCATATGGCAGGCAAAAATCTGTGAAAAATCCAAGCAGGAAGTGAAAAGTCTGAGAATTGTAGTTCTTCTTTTGATTCTCTATTGAAGCTCCAGTGTCTGTGGGGTGACGTTGCACTTCCTAAGGCTTCCATTGGCTGTCTAAAGCCTTCAGAAAGTGGTTTGAGCATTTTCCTGTCACTGGGCAGAGTATAGGAGCTCAGTTACTGAGTGGTCTGCCTGGCAACAAAGGGATTGGATATGCTCTGTCCCGCGAGCGCGCCCCTCCTTTTTCTTCTTGAATGAATATGCTATTGTCCGGTTGGAATATTATCGCAATTTTACGTTAAAAATACCATAAAGATTGGTTTTAAACAGCGTTTGACATGCTTCTAAGTACGGTAATGGAACATTTTGACTTTTCGTCTCTTGTTCTGCGCTCGCGCGTTACCCTTTGAATAGTGACCTGAACGCACGAACAAAACGGAGGTATTTGTACATAAATATGGATTATTTGGAACAAAAACAACATTTCTTGTGGAAGTAGCAGTCCTGGGAGTGCATTCTGACGAAGATCAGCAAAGGTAAGAGAATATTTCTAATACTAATTCTGAGTTTAGGTTGCCCCGAACTTGGCGGGTGGCCCTACACCCAAACAAGGGCACTGCGTTCATCCACCTCTGGCCTGCTGGCCCCCCTACCTCTGAGGAAGCACAGTTCCCGCTCAGCCCAGTCAAAACTGTTCGCTGCTCTGGCACCCCAATGGTGGAACAAGCTCCCTCACGACGCCAGGACAGCGGAGTCAATCACCACCTTCCAGAGACACCTGAAAACCCACCTCTTTAAGGAATACCTAGGATAGGATAAAGTAATCCTTCTAACCCCCCCCCCCCCTTAAAATATTTAGATGCACTATTGTAAAGTGGTTGTTCCACTGGATATCATAAGGTGAATGCACCAATTTGTAAGTCGCTCTGGATAAGAGCGTCTGCTAAATGACTTAAATGTAAATGTAATAAATGAATAGCTCACCGTGATGCCTGAGCTATGTACTCAGAATATTGAAAAATTTGCTTTCTCCGTAAAGCTATTTTAAAATCTGACACAGCGGTTGCATCCAGGGGTAGTCTATCTATAATTCTTAAAATAATTGTTATATATTTTGTCAACGTTTATGATGAGTATTTTTGTAAATTGATGTGCACATTCACCGGACGTTTTGGTGGGAATACATTTTCTGAACATCACGCGCCAATGTAAAATGCTGTTTTTGGATATAAATATGAACTTTATCGAACAAAACATGCATGTATTGTGTAACATAATGTCCTAGGATTGTCATCTGATGAAGATCGTCAAAGGTTAGTGCTTCGTTTAGCTGTGTTTTGGGTTTTATTGACACATGTCCTTGCTTGGAAAATGGCTGTGTGATTATTTTTGTCTATGTACTCTCCTAACATAATGTTTTACTTTCGCTCTAAAGCCTTTTTGAAATCGGACAATGTGGTTAGATTAACGAGAAGTTTATCTTTAAAATGGTGTAAAATAGTTGTATGTTTGAGAAAGTTGAATTATGACATTTTGTTGTTTTTCAATTTTCCGCCCTGATATTTCACTGGCTGTGTCCCGCAGGTGTGTCCCGCAGACGCTGGCATCCCACCTAGCCCATAGAAGTTAAATTAACTCTACTGGTAGTTATCCTAACCCTCGAGAGTGATATGCTCCCTGGAGTTAGTGTTGCTAACTGTAGTTAATTGGGACGAAGTACTTTTAACTCCGTTAAGAGTAACCAGAGACAGGGAATTCAATCTATGGAGTTATCCATAGATGTTGGAGGGGCCTCATTCTCATATTTCCCATCAAGCTCTGTTGCAGGTCGATTAAAAAAAAAAATTCAATATCTGTGTTTTCGCATGTACTGTACATTGATTGTTTTTTATCTTATGTTATCTTATGTGACTAAATATTTGTCAAAACATATTTGTCAGTGGCAGTTGGCGGGACTATAACTCAGGGCCCTCCCTCCCCAGGGGCACATTTTGTTTTTTGCCCTAGCAGTACACAGCTGATTCAAAGAATCAAAGCAATTTGATTTGAATCAGCTGTGTAGTGCTAGGGCAAAAAAATTAATGTGCACCCAGGGGGACCCCAGGAAAGAATTTAGAAACTTTGCTATAATTGACTAAATAGACCCAGAAAAAAACTATAATTAAACAAAAATAATTTTTCATTTCAGTTATCTAAAACGTGATGAAATTATCTCAGTAGAATCTGACTAAGTGGACTTGACAAATGTTTTCGGAGAGATTAGGCGCTTTTCAGTGATAAGCAGAATTAATATTAGCAGCACAGATGCACAGCACAGTACTCTTCAGTAGCGAGAAGGACACACCACACCCGGCACACACAGCCTAGCCTACATTAGCTGGTGAGCTGCAGGGGAGCAGGTGATGAGCGTGGGCAGACCGGCTCCGCTCTGGCTCCACCTCCACCTCCGATTATACACATCGCACAGGCGACTCTTACTTCCTCGTAGCTAAACAGACACCACCAGCCTTCTAGTTAGATACCCTTTGGCTGGTTAAGAAACACAAGCTGCTTTACGAAATTAAAAACATTCACACCATTAAGTTTAATAGCAAACAACAGTCTAGCTCTGTTTATCTCTCCCTTGAGTATAAAATGTTTTTGAATTTGTAGTCTCGCTCAACCCTCACACTCTCCCCAATGCATTTCATAGCCAAGTTCTGTAGTCAACATAGCCTACTAGCCAAGTCTCCCTCTTTGACTCAGAGAAAAAGGCTTGATTCTAGCCATTACTGTTCAAAAGATATGACCTATAATACCAGCATCCCATTTTCTTCTTTCTATCGTGGATTGGCAGGCCGCATTTTACATTCATAAAGAATATCGCTGGCTGTTCTAAAACTATGCTCTCGTGGACCGGACCATTAATCATTTGTTTAGGCTACACTTTGTTCAGTTATGTTACCTCATTAGCTAGCTACAGCTAACAACCTGCGGTGCGTTCAGCAGGACGTCACGTTTTGGAATGTTCCCGATAGAAATGTGCTATATAGAACAAACATGCCTCTCTGACATGTTGAATATGGAATAATGTTGGCTCCATTCATGGAATTTCCATCTGCAATGTTCGAGAACGTTTTGCAACTGAACGTGGTCCTGGTAACATTATCAGTAGCGTAAATGCAAACATCTGGTGGCACAGAAAGAAAGGAAAATGGATAGTAAACAATTGAATGACTAAATCCCTCTTGCCACTACACTAATCAAATCAAACTTTATTTACAGCACATTTCAGACATGGAATGCAACACAGGCCCAGGAAAATAAAAACTAAAAACAATGAAAATAAAAATTCAATATTTACTCCACAACAAACAAAAGAATAACAATTAAAACTATTGACTAAAAAGCACCCCAAGGAAAAGCAAAGCTAAAAAGGCATGTTTTAAGATCTCTTTTATAAATGTCCACAGTTTCGGCCCCCCTCAGGTTCTCTGGTGGACATTATATCTGACGGTAAATAACTTTACTTTGAGTTAATGTGGACCCAGTGACTCAGAGCAAGGGGACTCGGACTTTAGCCATAGGGACTCGTGAGTCAATCATTGGTGAATCAGACATGGACTCGGACTCGAGAACAAATCAAAATCAAATCAAATTTTATTGGTCACATACAAGTGTTTAGCAGATGTTATTACGAGTGTACCGAAATGCATGTGCTTCTAGTTCCGACAGTGCAGCAATATCTAACAAGTAATAGCAACAATTTCACAACAAATACCTAATACACATTAATCTAAGTAAAGGAATGGAATTAAGAATATATAAATATATGGACGAGCAATGTCAGAGCGGCATAGATAGTATAGAATACAGTATATACATATGAGATGAGTACAGTGGGGGAAAAAAGGATTTGATCCCCTGCTGATTTTGTACGTTTGCCCACTGATAAAGAAAGGATCAGTCTATAATTTTAATGGTAGGTTTATTTGAACAGTGAGAGACAGAATAACAACAAAAATATCGAGAAAAACGCATGTCAAAAATGTTTTAAATTGATTTGCATTTTAATGAGGGAAATAAGTATTGACCCCCTCTCAATCAGAAAGATTTCTGGCTCCCACGTGTCTTTTATACAGGTAACGAGCTGAGATTAGGAGCACACTCTTAAAGGGAGTGCTCCTAACCGCAGCTTGTTACCTGTAAAAAAGACACCTGTCCACAGAAGCAATCAATCAGATTCCAAACTCTCCACCATGGCCAAGACCAAAGAGCTCTCCAAGGATGTCAGGGACAAGATTGTAGACCTACACAAGGCTGGAATGGGCTACAAGACCATCGGCAAGCAGCTTGGTGAGAAGGTGACAACATTTGGTGCGATTATTCGCAAATGGAAGAAACACAAAAGAACTGTCAATATCCCTCAACCTTGGGCTCCATGCAAGATCTCACCTCGTGGATTTGCAATGAGACCAAAATGGAGCTCTTTGGCATCAACTCAACTCGCCGTGTTTGGAGGAGGAGGAATGCTGCCTATGACCCCAAGAACACCATCTCCACCGTCAAACATGGAGGTGGAAATATTATGCTTTGGGGGTGTTTTTCTGCTAAGGGGACAGGACAACTTCACCGCATCATTTAACGGGGCCATGTACTGTCAAATCTTGGGTGAGAACCTCCTTCCCTCAGCCAGGGCATTGAAAATGGGTCGTGGATGGGTATTCCAGCATGACAATGACCCAAAACACACGGCCAAGGCAAAAAAGGAGTGGCTCAAGAAGAAGCACATAAAAACGTACCTGATTTAAACTGGTTACTACTCTTGCCCAGAAACGAGAATATGCATATATTTAGTAGATTTGGATAGAAAACACTCTAAAGTTTCTAAAACTGTTTGAATGGTGTCTGTGAGTATAACAGAACTCGTATGGCAGGCCAAAACCTGAGAAGATTCCATGCAGGAAGTGCCCTGTCTGACAATTTGTTGTCCTTCTGTTGCATCTCTATGGAAATTACAGCATCTGTGCTGTAACGTGACACTTTCTAAGGCTTCCATTGGCTCTCTAAAGGTGACAAAAAGTGGAATGGGGTGTCTCCTGTCTCTGGGCAAAGTATAGGAGCAGAGTTTGTAAGTGGTCAGCCTGGGGACAGTGAGACTGGAGATGCGCGTTCACAAGACTTCTCCATTTTTTTCTTTGTCTTTGAATGAATACAACGTTTCCCGGTTGGAATATTATCGCTATTTTACGAGAAAAATAGCATAAAAATGTATTTTAAACAGCGTTTGACATGCTTCTAAGTACGGTAATGGAATATTTTGAATTTTTTTGTCACGAAATGCGCTCGCGCGTTATCCTTCGGATAGTGACCTGAACGCATGGCAATGACGTAACCGAGTGATGGAGGTGCAACCCATTGTGTGTGTGTCTCTCTCTCTCCTCTCTCTCTCTCTCTCTCTCTCTCTCTCTCTCTCTCTCTCTCTCTCTCTCTCTCTCTCTCTCTCTCTCTCTCTCTCGCGCTTGTGAACTTCTGTTTGTTTTGTACACTGTTAGCCATTTTTGCAATTTTATCAGTAACTTACTGTATTAATCAACAGTAGATACTGTATAAACTGAATACAGTGTATTACCATAGATTGCATAGTACCAGAAGACCACCCCAGAACCCAAACCCTGACGACAGCAAACACAACCCCCAAACCCCCCTATCCCCTCCAAGAAACAGTTTCCCTCTCCTAAACCCCTCACCATACCATAACTTCTCCCCTCAGTCCATTGCTACCCCTGATCGCTCCTCCCTGCCCCCTACTGTCCCTTATCCCCATTCCCGCCACCAACTGCCCCTGACTCCCATACCCCCTACTGCCCCTGACTCCTCCACCCTGCTCCTTAGTGACCCAGATCCACCCCCTTAGCCCTCTCTGCCCCTGTTCCCGCATAGCAGCAAGCCAGAAAGACTCGGTCCAGACCACCCGGACACTCTGATCCACCTTCACCACCTATCACCCTCCATCTGGACATTTTATTGTGCCACCAGGTAGTCAGTGGGAAGGATCTGCTCGAAGCTCTCATCCACATCTGCAATGACATGGTATTGCAGACCCTCTTCATAACCAATTATGACCCTGGCAATATCCACCCTCAACACCAGAAGCATTCGGTTCCCAGACATATGACAGACTTTCCTGGGACACCTCTCCAATATCCCGGCAGCCATCTATCTTCTCCAGGAGTGTGGCATCCCATACAAGGAGATGGATGCACTCCTGGAGGAGGAGTGGACCCTGGGGGGCTCTCTCTGGTCAAGCTCCAACACCGCCAGAACAGACAGTGTTGGCATATTGGTTACCAAGCCCTACCTCCAACTGAAGTCCAGCAGGTTAGTCGAGAGCGGGAGAATCCTGGACTTAGACCTCGAGATTCAGAGTTCGCCCCTGATGGTCATCAATGTGTACCAATGTGGCCAAGAGAGTATCCCTCTTCAAACAGCTTCAGTCACTCCTGCTGATCTCCCACACCAGTGCCCTCCGAGACAAAGACTGCAGCAGGCCCAGGAGAGAACGTAGCACACAGGAACTACAATAAATCATCAATGACGTCTCCCTTACAGATGCCGGTAGCACCTCCCATTCAACATCAACGTGGGTGTGTTCCTCTGGTGCATCGTACTCCAGGAGAATGGGGGGAAGGTGGTCCCAGGCATCCTTAAAACTTCTTAGGGCTAGCGGGACACCTGTCGACAACTTCCGGTGAAATTGGAGGGCGCGCAATTCAAATAAATAATCAAAAAAATTCTGGAAATTAAACATTTAGGTACATACAAGTGTCTTATATCAGTTAAAAGCTTAAATTCTTGTTCACATAACTCCATTGTCTGAGTAACAATAGGCTTTACAGCGAAAGCATGCCATGCGATTGCGCCCCACATCAACATATTTTTCCACCAGCACAGGCTTCATAAAATCACAAATAGCGATTAAATATTAATTTACTTTTTGAAAATCTTCCTCTGATTTGCAATCCAAAGGGTCCCAGCTACAATATGTATGGTTGTTTTGTTAGATAAAATCCTTCTTTATATCCCAAAAAGTCTGTTTAGTTGGCGCCATTGATTTGAGTAATCCACTCGTTCAACATGCAGAGAAAGGAATCCAAAAAGCTACCGCTAAACTTCGTTAAAACAAGTCAAAATACATTTCTATTTAATCCTCAGGTACCCTAAAATGTAATTAAATCATAATATTTCATATGGAAAGAAGTATGTTCAATAGGAAAGCAAAATTAGCAGGTGCGCGTCCTCTTCGTTGAGTGCATAGACTGATTTCCAGCTCTGACTCCCAGTCCTAAAACTCAAAATTCTTCCTTGTTTGGGAAGAAACAAGCCTGAAACTTTGAACAAAGACTGTTGACATCTAGTGGAAGCCATAGGAATTGCAATCTGGGAGCTGGAATTGCATATTCCCCTATGCTTTCCTTTGTAAGAGCATGGGCTCTCAAAAAGAAAAACCTGGTTGGTTTTTCTTTGGATTTTCTCCTACCATTGTGTTATAGTCTCATACGTTATTTTTGCATTTCTACAAACTTCAAAGTGTTTTATATCCAATAATACTAATTATATGCATATCCTGGCTTCTGGGCCTGAGTAACAGGCAGTTTACTTTGGGCAAGTCAGTCAGACAGGAAGAGGAGAAAAATAGACCCTAGCCTGAAGAAGTTTTAACATCATTAGGGCACAGGGTCTATACAGATTGGTCTCCTACATCCACAAGACAGACAGGAAAGCCAGCTACTTCGAACTGTACTTTGTCACCCCCATCCCCAGAACCCTGAGGAGGAGAATCACTATCCTTCTCAGGGATCACGCCATCACAGACTTCCACAAAGACCCGGACCAGGTGAGGGCAGTATGGGGGGTGGCAAGATGAAAGGATATCAACATGTAAACTGCCCTCTGTGCTGCCCAGACCAATACCAACCCCAGACCTGTCCTCCGACCTTCAGAGTCCAGCCTCGCTGCCGCATCGCTCCTTCTCCATGCCCCACACCACCAACCACACCCCCAGCACCAGCCAAGGCCGATGGACACATTCTCTTTCCCCCTTCTCACTCTCTATTTCTCTCTACCTCCCTCTAATTGTTTTATTTTTTAATTGATCCTTTATTTAACTAGGAAAGTCAGTTAAGAACAAATTCTTAATTCACAATGACAGCCTACCCCAGCCAAACCCAGACGAAACTGGGCCAATTGTGCGCCACCCTATGGGACTCCCAATCATGGCCGGAGCACCAGACAAAGCATGTAGGTGGGACCAAACATCTAACCTTCACCCGAAGCGAGCAGACCACAGGGGAATGCCACCATTGACCTCCGGGTCTAGGGCTCCCTATTGTGTCTGCTTGCTCCTCAGGTTGTCCTTCCTCCCCTCTGCAGGCCCAGTCACAGCACCAGCATCCACCCAGTACCCGGTTTCCAGCACTAGACCACCAGATGAGGCGCGGAGGAGATACCAAAGAACAGACCTTCACCAGGAGCAAGCAGCCCACGGTAGAGTACTACCATTGACCTCTGGGTCTGGAGCTACCTTGTGGGTCTGCTTGCTCTTCTTCTTCTTCTTCTTCTTCTTTGGGTTTGCAGATTGCATCCAACTTTTAAGGTGCATACACAGTGCTGAAGTGCGAGGCCAGTCACAACCTACCTACAATAAATTATTTTCATTATTCATGTTCCTAAAAGGAAATAATTGCACCACTATTTAATAAAGAATATAAAAATCACCACCCCATTCCACTATTTTCCCCCTAACTGATTCTACACCAGGCCTGGGAGGATGGGACTCTTCCGTTCAACACACCTTGCAACTCTTCTGTAGTAAAACCTCGTACACCCATCCCAACATCTATTTTCTGTGATTTACCTGCCATTTCTGCAGTACAGTTGATAATCATGGCAATGAATGCTAAGAAGCCAACCTTACCCAAAGCACAAATTCATATCACTCTGTATTGTACTCTAGGTCTACTACTCACCCTTTTGACCCATCATCCTCTACTCTCTTCACTGCCTCAGAATATGACACCTTCTGTTCTACTCTGACCCTGGAAATCTCAACCTGTCTATCGCACCGGACACTTCTGATCCCCAACAACATGGGCACCCCCAGAATTGACATGCAATTTTTTTCCCAATGATACTACACATTCCTTTATCCATGCCCTCCAACACACTTCTCACATCTATTCATCTCCCTCCTACACACTACTGCAACATGACCATAGTCTTGGCATCTGAAACCCTTTAGTGGGATCTGCACAAAAGCTCTCATTGGAAAAATGACATATCCTAACATGACTTTATCAGGTAAAGACTGCTTCAAAACAAAAGGACAGCCAATGTCTTCTTAGTTTCACCACGCTTGCCACCAGGTCTGTGTCACACCAATGACGGGCTTCACAGACACAGGGAATTTTCCATTTAAGTTGCTCCACCTCAACACTTAAAGCCACACCAGAAATCACTAATTTCATAGGTTTAGAAAGGCACACACCTGTCTATATAAGGTCCCACAGTTGACCGTGCATTTCAGAGCAAAAACCAAACCATGAAGTTAAAGGAATTATCCGTAGAGCTCTGAGACAGGATTGTGGCAAGGCACAGATCTGGGAAAGGGTACCAAAAAATGTCTGCAGCATTGAAGGTCCCCAAGAACACAATGGCCTCCATCATTCTTCAATGGAAGAAGTTTGGAACCACCAAGACTCTTCCTAGAGCTGGCCGCCCAGCCAAACTGAGAAATCGGGGGAGAAGGTCCTTGGTCAGGGAGGAGACCAAGAACCAGATGGTCACTCTGACAGAGCTCCAGAGTTCCTCTGTGGAGATGGGAGAACCTTCCAGAAGGACAACCATCTCTGCAGCACTCCAAGAATCAGGCCTTTATGGTAGAGTGGCCAGACAGAAGCCACTCCTCAGTTAAAGTCAATGACAGCCCGCTTGGAGTTTGCCAAAAGGCACCAAAAGACTCTCAGACCATGAGAAACAATATTCTCTGGTCTGATGAAACCAAGATTGAACTCTTTGGCCTGAATGCCAAGCGTCATGTCTGGAGCAAACCGGGAACCATCCCTACGGTGAAGCATGGTGGTGGAAGCATCAGGCTGTGGGGATGTTTTTCAGCGGCAGGGACTGGGAGACGACTCAGGGAAAGATGAACCTCTCTTGGGTATGTGGGACGTGACCATCCCACCTGCGGGACACACTATTCAACAGCCAGTGAAATAGCAGGGCGGCAAATTCAAAACCACCAAAATCTCATAATTCATATTTCTCACACATACAAGTGTTATACACCATTTTATAGATAAGACTCTCGTTAATCCAACCACATTGTCCGACTTCAAAAAGGCTTTACGTCGAAAGCAAAACATTAGATTATGTTAGGACATCACCATGACAAGAAAAACCACACAGCTATTTTACTAGCAAGAAGAGGCGTCACAAAAAAACAGAAATACAGCTAAAATTAAGCACTAACCTATGATGATCTTCATCAGATGGCACTCATAGGACTTCATGTTACACAATACATGTATGTTTTGCTCGATAAAGTTCATATTTATATCCAAAAACCCCATTTTACATTGGCCCGTAATGTTCAGAAATGTTTTTCCTTCAAAAACTGCCGGTGAATGAGCACATCAATTTATAGAAATACTCATCATAAACGTTGATAAAATATTAAACTGTTATTCAAAGAATTATAGATAAACATCTCCTTAATGTAACCGCTGTGACAGATTTCAAAAAAGCTTCATGGGGAAAGCACACTTTGCAATAATCTGAGTACAGCGTTCAGACAGCAGCAGGCAATACAGATACCCGCCATTTTGGAGTCATCTAAAATCCTAAATAGCATTATAAATATTCACTTACCTTTGATGATCTTCATCAGAATGCACTCCCAGGAATCCTAGGTCCACAATAAATGTTGTTTTGCATGATAAAGTCCATAATTTGTGTCCAAATACCTCCTTGTTGTTTACGCGTTCAGTAAGCTACTCCAAATGTAGGAAGTGCGCCAAAAAGTTCACGACGAAAAGTCAAATAAAGTTATATTTACGTTTGTAGAAACATGTCAAACGATGTATAGCATCAATCTTTAGGGCCTTTTTAACATAAAACTTCAATAATATTCCAACCGGACGATTCCAATGTCTTGAAAAATGTAATGGAACACAGCTAACTCTCACGTGAATGCGCGCCAATGAAGTCATGTCCTTTCCTGAGTCAACAACTTCCAACTTCCTTTGTTCGCTCTCTGTTCACCATAGAAGCCTGGAACAACTTTCTAAAGACTGTTGACATCTAGTGGAAGCCTTAGGAAGTGCAAAATGAACCCTAAGTCACTGTATACTGTAAAGGAAATCACTTGAAAAAACTGCAACCTCAGATTTCCCACTTCCTGGTTGGATTTTTCTCAGGATTTTGCCTGCCATATGAGTTCTGCTATACTCACAGACATCATTCAAACAGTTTTAGAAACTTCAGAGTGGTTCCTATCCACATGCACTAATAATATGCATATCCTACCTTCTGAGTCTGAGTAGCAGGCAGTTTAATTTGGGCACGCCTTTCATCCGGACATCAAAATACTGCCCCCTACCCTAGAGAAGTTAGTGGAGCAAAGTACAGAGAGATCCTTGTTTAAAACCTGCTCCAGAGTGCTCAAGACCTCAGACTGGGACAAAGGTTCACCTTCCAACAGGACAATGACCCTAAGCACACAGCCAAGACAAAACAGGAGTGGCTTCCGAACAACTCTCTGAATATCCTTGGCACTCATGGCTTCAGCAGAGAGAACTGGGGGGACTGACATCTGCAGCACCTTTTATATCCTCTGACTGCATTCCCCATTAGTAAACAATGCTTTCAAAAAATTGTTATTTTGCAGGAAATGTTCCTTATTTTGTCAGAAATGTTGCTTATTTTGCCTGTAAACTTGAGTCGTGTGGTGTCATAGAGGGGAGATGCTGCACATGCTCAAGAACGTTTTCATTTTGTCTGCGTTCAATCAGAAGCACACATACAATCTCAATTTCTCATTGTGTGTGTGTGTGTGTGTGTGTGTGTGTGTGTGTGTGTGTGTGTGTGTGTGTGTGTGTGTGTGTGTGTGTGTGTGTGTGTGTGTGTGTGTGTGTGTGTGTGTGTGTGTGTGTGTGTGGTGTGTGTGGTGTGTAAAGGATTTTATAACTACCGGGTCAAAAATCCCAAAAGAAATCCAAAAAGTCAATCTTTGCTCCCTGGTGGTGTACAGCTTTCATGGAAATATGAACAAAGGCAATGTTTCACTTTTTCTAATGTTGGGGTCACTCTAGGAAAAGTCATCAAATTTCAAGTTGAAAAAATATAATTTAGGGGGTTTTCTCTGCTGTTAAACATAATGGCGGGTGATTTTTGACCCTTAAGACAACACAAGGGTTAATGGTTGAATATTTACCCATGTCTATTTGCTCTGTAAAAACAGCCAGTTTGAGATGTGCAGGTGATATAAAAATCGAATCAAATCAAGTCAAATATTATTAGTCGCATGCGCAGAATACAACAGGTGTATTCACCTTACAGTGAAATGGTTACTTACAAGCTCTTAACCGACAGTGCAGTTTCAAAAAATACGAATAAGAATAAGAGATAAAAGTAACAAGTTATTAAAGAGGAGCAGTAAAAAATAATACATACAGGGGGGTGCCGGTACAGAGTCAATGTGCGGGGGCACCGGTTAGTTGAGGTAGCATGTACATGTAGGTAGAGTTAATTAAAGTGACTATGCATAGATGACAACAGAGAGTGGCAGTGGTGTGGAGAGGGGAGTGGGGCAATGCAAATAGTCTTGGTAGCCATTTGACTTGATGTTCAGGAGTCTTATGGCTTGGTGGTAGAAGCTGTTTAGAAGCCTCTTGGACCTAGACTTGGTGCTCTGGTACCGCTTGCCGTGCAGAAGCAGAGAGAACAGACTATGACTAGGGTGGCTGGAGTCTTTGACAATTTTCAAGGTCTTCCTCTGACACTGCCTGGTATAGAGGTCGTGGATGGCAGGAAGCTTGGCCCCAGTGATGTACTGGGCCATTCGCACTACCCTCTGTAGTGCCTTGCGGTCAGAAGTCGAGCAGTTGCCATACCAGGCAGTGATGCAACAAGTCAGGATGCTCTCGATGGTGCAGCTGTAAAACCTTTTGAGGATCTGATGACCCATGCCAAATCTTTTCAGTCTCCTGAGACGGAATAGGTTTTGTTGTGCCCGCTTCACGACTGGCATGGTGTGCTTGGACCATGTTAGTTTGTTGGTGATGTGGACACCAAGGAACTTGAAGATCTCAACCTGCTCCACTGCAGCCCCGTCGATGGGAATGGGGGCGTACTTGGTCCTCTTTTTCATGTAGTCCACAATCATCTCCTTTGTCTTGATCACGTTGAGGGAGAGGTTGTTGTCTTGGCACCACACGGCCAGGTCTCTGACCTCCTCCCTATAGGCTGTCTCGTTGTTGTCGGTGATCAGGCCTACCACTGTTGTGTCATCGTCAAATTGAATGATGGTGTTGGAGTCGTGCCTGGCCGTGCAGTCATGAGTGAACAGGGAGTACAGAAGGGGGCTGAGCACGCACCCCTGAGGGGCCCCTGTGTTGAGGAGCAGCGTGGCGGATGTGTTGTTACCTACCCTTACCACCTGGGGGCGGGTCGTCACAAAGTCCAAGATCAAGTTGCAGAGGGAGGTGTTCAGTCCCAGGGTCCTTAGCTTATTGATGAGCTTTGAGGGCACTATGGTGTTGAACGCTGAGCTGTAGTCAATGAGCTGAGCTGTAGTCATTCTCACATAGGTGCACCTTTTGTCCAGGTGGAAACCGCAGTGTGGAAACCCCAGGTGGAAACCCCAGTGTGGAGTGCAATAGAGACTGCATCATCTGTGGATCTGTTAGGGCGATATGCAAATCAGAGTGGGTCTAGGGTTTCTGGGATGATGGTGTTAATGTGAGCTATGACCAGCCTTTCAAAGCACTTCATGGCTACAGACATGAGTGCTACGGGTCGGTATTCATTTAGGCAGGTTACCTTAGTGTTCTTGGGCACAGGCACTATGGTGGTCTGCTTAAAACATGTTGGTATTACAGACTCGGACAGGGAGACGTTGAAAATGTCAGTGAAGACACTTGCTAGTTTGTCAGCGCATGCTCGCAGTACTCGTCCCTGCGGCCTTGTGAATGTTGACCTGTCTAAAGGTCTTACTCACATCGTCTGCGGAGAGCGTGATCACACAGTCTTCCAGTACAGCTGGGGCTCTCATGTATGTTTCAGTGTTTTTTGCCTCGAAGCGAGCATAAAAGTAGTTTAGCTCGACCGGTAGGCTCGTGTCACTGGGCAGCTCTCGGCTGTGCTTCCCTTTGTAGTCTGTAATGGTTTGCAGGTCCTGCCACATCCGACAAGCGTCAGAGCCGGTTTAGTACAACTCGATCTTAGTCCTGTATTGACACCTTGCCTATTTGATCGTTCGTCAGAGGGCATAGCGGGATTTCTTATAAGCTTCCGGGTTACAGTCCCGCTCCTTGAAAGCGGCAGCTCTAGCCTTTAGCTCAGTGCGGATGCTGCCTGTAATCCATGGTTTCTGGTTGGGGTATGTACGTATGGTCACTGTGGGGACGATGTCATCGATGCATTTATTGATGAAGCCAATGACAGATGTGGTGTACTCCTCAATGCCATTGGAGGAATCCCGGAACATATTCCAGTCTGTGCTAGCAAAACTGTCCTGTAGCTTAGCATCTGTTTCATCTGACCACTTTTTTTATTGATCTAGTCACTGATGCTTCCTGCTTTAATTTTTGCTTGTAAGCAGGAATCAGGAGGATAGATTTATGGTCATATTTGCCAAATGGAGGGCGAGGGAGAGCTTTGTATGCATCTCTGAATGTGCAGTATAGGTGGTCCAGAGTTCTTTTCCCTGTGGTTGCACGTTTAACATGTTGACAGAAATTCGGTAAAACTGATTTAAGTTTCGCTGCATTAAAGTCCCCAGCTACTAGGAGCGCCACCTCTGGGTGAGCATTTTCTTGTTTGCTAATGGCGGAATACAGCTCATTCAATGCTATCTTGGTGCCAGCATCTGACTGTGGTGGTATGTAAACAGCTACAAAGAATATAGATGAAAACTCTCTTGGTAAGTAGTGTGGTCTGCAGCTTATCATGAGATACTCTACCTCAGGCAAGCATTGGCTCGAGACTTCCTTAGATACCTTGCACCAGCTGTTGTTTACAAAAATACATAGACCGCCGCCCCTTGTCTTACCAGACACTGCTGTTCTATCCTGCTGGTACATCGTGTAACCAGCCAGCTGTATGTCGATATTGTCATCGTTCAGCCACGACTCTGTGAAGCATAAGATGTTACAGTTTTTAATGTCCCGTTGGTAGTTTAATCTTCCCAATAACTCATCCATTTTATAATCCAAAGATTGCATGTTTGCGAGCAGAATCGAGGGGAGTGTTTTTTTTTTTAGATCGCCTCCTGCTCCTCAGAAGGCAGCCCGCCCTCCGGCCTCTCTTTCTCCGCCTCCTCTTCACGCAGATCCCTGGGCCTGTTCCCGAGGGAGCTGTATATCCTCCGCCTAGGGCTCGTCAGAGTCGTGAAAGAAGAAAAAGTTTGTGGTGAGTAATCGCAGTCCTGATGTCTAGAAGTTATTTTCAGTCATAAGAGACGGTAGCGGCAACATTATGTACAAAAATGGTAAAGAAATAAGTTACAAACAACACAGATAAATGAACAAAAAACACAATCAGTTGGGGGCATGGTTGGGGGCACGTAAAACGTCTGCCTTCTGCTCCTGTGCCACCTAGTATTCATTAATGTGATGTAATATGCAAATGCCTACAGCCTACCTGCTTGCTCTAATCCCTTGTAATTACAGTGAAATACTATAATAAATGTTTTCTTACAGTTTAATAGTCACTTTTCCTGTATTGTATTTTGTTTCATTGCTCTGGCATCAAGTTACCGTGAATATCTCAGTAATGTATTGGCACTATCCAGAGATAGTCAGAGATATAGCATAAGATATCTTGTTGTAATTACAATGATTTTGAGGACCAATGTATCCTTAACTACAACACCTGCGCCCGCTCGTGTTACAATTAAAACCAATATTTTTACTTGCAAAGAACACTGTGTAATATGTCACTATTCCAATAATATACTGTAAATTAGATTACAGTCTCATTGTTGGTACCATTATATGGATTACCGTAAAATTGATTACAGTAGCTGTACTGTAAAATAAATTAGTAATTTACTGGATTATTGCAGAGGAAATGTTTTACAGTGTATGTAATGTGCAATATCTATTTAGGCTGAATTAGGAATTTACATGGCCACATAATTGTTATATATTCTGATATACAGCGCATTCAGAAAGTATTCAGGCTCCTTGACTTATTCCACTTTTTTTTAAGCTACAGCCTTATTCCAAAATGGATTAAATTGTTGTTTTTTTCCTCATCAAACTACACACAATACCCCAAAATTACAAAAAACTACTTTTTAGACATTTTTGGACAAAAAAACTAAAATAAATGAAAAATAAATGTACTTAAGTATTTTGATCCTTTCCTCAGTACTTTGTTGAAGGACAACCATCTCTGCAGCACTCCGCCAATCAGGCTTTTATGGTAGAGTAGCCAGACAGATACCATTCCTCAGTAAAAGGAATATGACAGCCGGCTTGGAGTTAACCAAAAGGCATCTAAAGGACTCTCAGACCATGAGAAACAAGATTCTTTGGTCTTAAAAAAACAAGATTTAACTCTGACCTGAATGCCAAACATCACGTCTGGAGGAAAATTGCCACCATCCCTACAGTGAAGCATGCTGGTGGCAGCATCATGCTGTGCGGATGTTTTTCAGCGGCAGGAACTGGAAGACTAGTCAGGATCGAGGCAAAGATGAACGGAGGAAAGTACTTGATGAAAACCTGCTCCAGAGTGCTCCGGTCCTCAGACTGGGGTGAAGATTCACCTTACAACAGGACAATGACCCTAAGCACACAGCCAAGACAACGCAGGAGTGGCTTCGGGACAATTCTCTGAATGTCCTTGAGTGGCCCAGCCAGAGCCCGGACTTGAACCCGATTGAACATCTCTGGAGAGACCTGAAAATAGCTCCCCATCCAACCTGACAGAGCTTGAGAGGATTTGCAGAGAAGAATGGGAGTAAATACAGGTGTGCCAAGCTTGTAGCCATCCTACCCAAGAAGACTCAAGGCTGTAATCGCTGCCAAAGGTGCTTCAGCAAAGTACTGAGTAAAGGGTCTGAATACTTATGTAAATGTCATATTTCAGTTTTTTATATTTGATAAATTAGCAAACATTTCTAAAAACCAGGTTTTTACTTTGTCATTATGGGTTATTGTGTGTAGATTGATGAGGGAATTAATTTTTTCATTAATTTTGCAATAAGGCTGTAACCTATCAAAATGTGGAAAAAGTAATGGTGTCTGAATACTTTCCAAAGGCGCTGTACCTTAGTGCCTTGTTGCATATATTATTGTGGAGTCACTACAATGTTGTTGATACATCCTTAGTTCTCTCCCATCACAGCCATTGAACACTGTAACTGCTGACCAATGACCTCATGGTAACATCCCTGAGCAGTTTCATTCCTGTCCTGCAGCTCCGTTCAGAAGGACAACTGTATCTTGTCTGGGTTGTTTAATACATAATGAACAGCACAATTATTAACTAGACAAAGCTTAAAGTGATATTCAATGTCTGATTTGTTGTTACCCATCTACCTAATCACTGCGTTTTTTTTATGAGGCTTTCGAAAAGCTCCCTGGTTTTTGTATTTGAATCTTGAAGTTCAATACTTGACTGAGGGACCTTACAGATGTTGAATGTATGGAGGATCGAGGAAGTGTTAGTTATTTAAAAATGTGTCCATGTAACAATTAATGTGGTTAAGTTAAATTAAATTAACAAATTTTGCTAATGAACTAATTTAGGCTTGCCTAAACAAAGGGGCTGAATACTTATGCAACGAATATATTTTAATTATGACATTTTTTATTCCTTTTTTTTTAATCACCTTTTTCTTCCAGTTGACATTAGAGTGAGTATTTTGTGTAGATTGTTGACAAAATGTTTTATTCATTTTAATACCACTTTGTAACACAATAAAATATGAAGAAATCCAAGGGGTCTGAATACTTTTGCAAGGCAAGATAGCTAATTGAAAGGTAAGCCGTGCCTTTTTCCTCAGCACATACTGTAAATGAGTTCCTTAATCACTGTGTGGATCCTTGTGTATGTTTAAAGTGCTTTAGGAACCAGCTATCCAATGTGAAAACCCTTAAATGTCCATATGCCTGCTGCCATATTGGAAATTAAAGTGTATGTGCATGCCTCTGATGTCTGATTTTTAGATAGGGAGAGCTATAAAAATGTACTTTACATATCATATTTAGGATACATTTTAACGGTTAACCATGGACACTTGACCTAGACACTGAACTAAGATCTGTTATATTTTTCACCTTGAACAGTTAAGGTTTAGCTTGAGGAAGGGTAGCGCCTAGATCTGTGCCTATGGTCATTATCTATGCTGAGGTGCCATAACAGTGCATGTGCTGGGAGTCACCAGGGGGGGCAGCACCTCCCCACCACAACAACAACACTCGCCCCTCCATCCCCTATTATTGGTTCCTGGGAAACACTGACTTACAGATGATGACGACCATCGTCTACCTCTCTCTCTCTCAATCACAGCCCAATGCTCTGCTCTACCAATAATGGAGTGACTTATGTTATTGTTATTGTATGACAGGCAGTTGAAGCAGGCAGCAATAAATGGAAAAGCAATTAGCTTTAGCTAGGTTCAGGGTTGTGTTGCGAGTGTGATGATGCATGTCTCTGGCTCCTGCCTCATTCCTACATCACTTTCTTACCCAGCCCTCTGTGTACAGCTAATACAGCCACGTCACATACACTGAGTATACAAAATATTTTACGAACACCTGCTCTTTCCATGACATATACTGACCAGGTGAATCCAGGTGAAAGCTATGATCCCTTATTGATGTCACTTATTAAATCCACTTCAATCAGTGTAGATGAAGGGGAGGACACAGGTTAAAGAAGGATTGTTAAGCCTTGAGACAATTGAGACATGGATTGTGTATGTGTGCCATTCAGAGGGACAAGACAAAAGATTTAAGTGCCTTCGAACGGGGTATAGTAGTAGGTGCTTTGCGTACCGGTTTGTGTCAAGACCTGCAACGCTGCTGGGTTTTTCACGCTCAACAGTTTCCTGTGTGTATCAAGAATGGCCACCACCCAAAGAACATCCAGCCACCTTTACACAACTGTGGGAAGTATTGGAGTCAACAGACTATTGGAGGCGCACAGTACTACATAGAGCCATGGCTACATGGAACTCTATTCCACATCAGGTAACTGATGCAAGCAGCAGAATCGGATTTAAAAAACAGATAAAAATACACCTTATGGAACAGCGGGGACTGAGAAAAGACACACACAAGCACAGACACACACGTGCACATGGACATTGTATTGTAAATATGTGGTGGTGGAGTGGTGACCTGAGGGAACACACTGAATGTGTTGGGTAAGGTGTTATGAACTGTAATGTCATGTATTTTAAACTGTAACAGTCTTATGTTGCTGGACCTCAGGAAGAGTAGCTGCTGGGGTTTCTTAATAAAGAGAAATACAAACATGGGCCAGCATCCCTGTGGAATGCTTGACACGTTGAGTTCATGCCCGACGAAATAGAGGAAAATGTTTGGTATACTCAGTGTATGTCCTCTATTAGGGACTATGGTTTCAGCACATTGTCATTATTTTAATGGATTCTGTAATTTCTAAGTGAAGCTGTCAGATTTCTTATGAACAACACTTTAATTCTTAGTGTGTAATGAATTCAGTCTACCAATAGTATGTGTGGAAATGCTTACTCAATATGTAAATTGAGCCATCTTTAGAGGAGCTGTAATAACTATTTTGATGACTAGTATTACTACTGTATATATGCAAACACCCTTACCCATTTGGTTTATAGGCTTTCATCAATGACTGAGGAAGTTTTACCAGTAGGTCAAGACAACACAAGTATGATTTATGTACAAAAAGAGATTTAATTGAAAAGTTTGTATATATAAAAAAAAAAATATCTCCAGATCTATCATTCATGTCATACAGCTAAACTGAAAGAATATCTAACACCAGGCAAGCCACAGATTCATCATAGTCACTAACTAGAATAGCCCTATCCAACCCAATAGCCATACGTGTACCATGGAGTTCAATACATGGAGACAGCACACGTGTAATGTACCCCCCAAAAAAGATGTACTTTTAGAGTAATTATTCCAACATTACCACAGATAGGACTATAAAAAGGAGTTAAATAACATTCATAGCTCTTCCAAATTTAAGTAAACCTTGTTTTATTCCCTTCAGACAACTTCAGTGCATCCATCCACAATCGAAACAAATTGTGTAAAGAAAAATTAATTACAGGAATGCAAAACAAAAGGCCATGTAAAGATATGCAAACTCTGGGATTTCTCACTCTTAAACATTGACAATAAATAAGCTACAAGAGTGTGGAACGTCTACATGTTCTGAAGAAATTAAAAGCATGGGAAGAAAAAAAACCTGCACAATATTTGTATTGAAAAAGAGACCATGAATATTGCATTGATTGTGCATTTCACACTTAAGCCATGGATACAGCAGTTCAGGGCAGGAGAATTATAGTGCCAGCTACGAGATGGGGGAAAGGCAATACATTTAAATACATTTCCAAGGGGCTAAACAGACAGATATAATGTAGTTTTAATACACATTCAGAAATGAAAGGATTCAATTTTGAGAAATCCAAACGACTGAGGCTGTAGTATGAGTGAGCAGCTTAGTAAGGGGGTGCAGTGTGAGTGAGTTGTGTTTCAAGTATTCCATGGTCAACACCTCTCCCCCCCCCCCCCCCCCCCTTATGATCCCTAAGCATGCTGGGTGGTGTAGTTTACCACACTGTTATGGAGGAAGACAACTCATCTCCATCATGACAGGGTGGGATACGTACAAACAAACCAGCCGGAAAGGGTTATAACAAAACAAAAATTATGACAAAAGCCCCCGAGAAGCAGCTTTCAAAAAGGCACTACAAATCAAAACATTTAAAAATAAAGCATTCTCCTAGCTCTATGAGAGCAGCCATGTCTGTCTGAATAGGGGGCTTTAAACCAGATGCATAAACCCACCGTTATAACAAATTAGAAAATAATAAAGTACAAAATAAATAGTCACTGGTAAAGACCGCCCCAAACAGCAAATGTCCCACATTAGGAAACAGTTAATGAGGTATAAAAATAAAAGATCAAAAGGAAGAACAAACTGTAATAAATTATAATAATTCCATACATAAAAAATGTATTCTACCTGCCCAGCCATGGTGGGGCATAAGGACCAGAGCCCTTTAAGTCCAGTTAAACCCCCCCCCCCCCATTCTCTCCTCTTTTCTCTCATCCCCTCTTTCATAGGCTCTCCTTGCTAGAGCTTGTGCTAGATATGTCCGTGTCGATGGTCCTCAGCCGGATGTCCCCATCCTCCGTCTTGGAGGACATCGACACTTCCCCAGCCAAGCGCATCCACGGGTGGTCCAGGATCTGTTCCAGAGTAGGCCTATCTGAGGGCCGTAACGACAGGCACCACTTGATCAGCTGCTGGCACTCTGGAAGGAGGGAGAGAAAAGGGGAAAACATGAGTATTTTATTTTGTGGGAGAATCTCAAGAGGGAGATAGAGGTGTATAGGAACACACAAGAAAATAAGAAATTTGTGTTTAGAAATATGTTTTAAGATTAGAAGTGAGTGTTAAGCAATGTGTTGGTTGTATATTGGAGGTAGTACACACCATTAGACACTCTCCTCCTGAAGTACAGTCTCCCCTGGAGGATTTCCTCATCTTGCTCAAAGGGGATGTCTCCACAGACCATGTCATACAGAAGCACCCCTAGCGACCACACCGTAGCCGAGCGCCCGTGGTATCTATGGAAGCGTATCCACTCTGGCGGGCTATATACTCTTGTACCTGGAGGAGAAAAAGGGGGGAAGGCTCATTAGTGATGTTTTACTTCTACAATAAACAAACAGTTTATTTGGGGCATTTCATGTGACAATAACAGGACTATATTGCAATACTGTAGGATTTTGTAAGATATTATAAATTGATATTTTACAAAAATTGTCAGATAATGTCTATAAAGGCAAGTGTAATTCCATCCAAACAAGTACTTGTACTGGCGTTATAATGCCATTTTCTTTTCCACAACTCGGGCATGAGTAACTTGGCCACCAAAAAAAACGAGTGCGCAATGCGAGCTATCACGTGACATGAATCAGTCCAAGCTCAGGTTTCACAACAAACAGATGTTACGTGGCAGCTGAACCAATAGCCATTACCTAGGCTTTGAAATGCGCGTTTCTTGTAACATAACAGGCAATGATCAACATATAACAATAACCTATTTTACTACACTAGTGTGTGTTATATTATTGACTAATATGAAATTATATAAAGCACCTTTATAAATAACTACATAAGGACAACAAAAAGAACATGGCTGATAACGTTACCACCCGAGGGAAAATACTTCATGAGGTACCAAAAACAAACCACTGCGTCACAGCGTTGTGTGGACACCCGCCAATACATGGGGGGAAGAGAAATTACCAGCTGATGATCAAATAAGGCAAGTAACTATCTATACTAAAGCCAAAAAGACTCAAAATCTAATAAGGGTGAACCAAAATGTCTAAAATAACTAGAGTCAAACAAATATAGCTGAAAGCAAGTTAAGGGTCAGTGCAGACTATCATGCACCTTCAAAAACAAAACCAGAAAATACAATGGCGCTACTGCTGGCCAAAGCACTGAGGAAGGGTAGGGTACGTACCGTCAAAGTCAGTGTAGACTGTGTCCTTGAGAATCGCCCCTGAACCAAAGTCAATAAGCGTGAGATTCCCAGTGCGTAGGTCTACAAGCAGATTTTCATCTTTGATATCTCTGTGAACTACTCCGCTGCTGTAACAGTGGCGGACAGACTCCAAAACCTGACGGAAAAATCCCTTCGCAGTCTCCTCGTCCAAAGCGCCCTTCTCCGTTATGAAATCGAAAAGATCCTTGACCAGCTCCGGTCGTTCCATGACAATCAACCAGCCGTCTGGTCGCTCATACCAATCCAGGAGTTGTATAACCCCTCGAAACGATGAACTGACTTTTTTCAATAAAATAATCTCCAAAGGCACGATCACACCATTCTGTAAGAAAATATTCATCACAAATGAGTTGAGTGACCTAGAATCGATTCAAATATCAAACGACAACTAGCATGGGTGAAAAACCTAAACAAATCGGAGTGGTGATACTTACAATAGTACCCCATTCGGTCACCCGTTCCTTCTGCACATGTTTCACTGCGACCTAATTTCGGGGTTAAAAATACACATTAGATACATTGTAGCAACAACTAAGTTAGTCAATAACCATGAGATGCCTTGATGGGGCCATGTGCCGAGATCAAAGCATTCCTATTCTTACCGGTGCGTCATCGGAGAGCCGACTACCCGCATAGACTGTGCCGAATCCACCGCTGCCGAGCACGGATCCCACCTTGTAAACCTTTTCGAACGGCTCCTTTTCCACTTTAACTGAAGAAAGATCAATATAAATAAACGTTAACCACTCGAGTCGCAGCCGTTGACTAGACTTTCCAGACAGTTACTAACTAATATTAGCGATGTTTGCTAATAAATCAACGTTGGCGTGCATATCCACCGCACGAAGTCATTTAAATAATTCCACGCACAGGATATTAGAGTTAATTAAATAATTGTATTTGACTAACTATTGGACGCATTAATGATTGCAATATAAAGCTACTTCACTAACCAGTGCAACATTATTTCTGGCAATGTACGAAGAATGACAGCGGGTTCGAATCATACCTGGCTGGAGCTGTATTTTCACCGGTAAATGGTCCATGCTCGAAGGGTTGCAAATGTGCGAGAATGAGCCAAACTTTGACAGCAACATATTCGAACGGAAGACAGACGAAATCCTTGTTTATCTGAGAAGGTAGATCCCGATCCAATCCTAGGGAATATGATTGAAAAGGCTACTAGCTACTAAATCCAGTGTGCCAACTCCACCCGCCCGTCGCCGTGACTCAAATACAATGCCGCCTCTAGGTTTTCCAGATTAGAAACGCCGCGTACAAAGAGAATCTTGTATCTTGATAACTGCACTTGGAAGACAACAGTTTTCAAGAAGTACTGAAGAAAGGACACTTGCAGAGCGGTTAACTGCAATCGAAGAAGTTTGTAAGAAATCCAAGGGACTGTGTTGATATCACGGAACTGATTTGAGCTCTGGCACAGTCTTTCCCTACCTTTTCTATAACGCCAATATTTTTTGACGAGTGGAGGACGGTTATATCCCTCCGCCCCGAAAGACTACTCGGTATTTTACTGGAATTTGTTTTAATATCCGGCAATAATTAATTGAAATGTAGAGATTTAATATGATGATTCATACAATATAAAAAATAAAAAAAAACATTGTATAATTTATCAGATATAAGGATATGTATACACGTACTACTTTCTCATAGTACGAGACGCACAGGGATCTCTTGTCTGGAGGTTTTGCGCTGTGTTGACAAGCGACCTGGAGGACTCAACCAATAAGATGGTATATATATTTACCATGTTTTCGATTTGGACCAATCAAATGCTCATTATCATAAAGAGGTGATTTGCGCGCACGTGGTGGGAATTCCGAGACACCCCTTCCTCCCCATTTCCTCTGGGAAACACTGAGAGTTCTAGTGGATCACCGCCTTTCAAAGTGTTTCACAATGGGGATAAAAATTGTCCAACATGCGACTACATGGACTTTAAAACAACCATGTGCATATGATCAAAGGTCATGCAGTTTTACCCAGGCGAATGGGACCGAAGACGTGATTGAAACGGCATGCACATTTGCGCGATTCATGTGGAACCAGCTGTTATTCTTCGTAACCTTGCTGTACATTTCCAGAAATAATGCAGTTTAGCTTTATGTCACAATCATTTGAGGCTCTCTCGCCCAACTTGATAGTACAATGTACATACATATTTGCAGTTTGGGAGTGTGTGATATGGGTGTTATAGACATGTTTATTTCAACATTACAAATAAAAACTTTCGTAAGCAATGGCAACACTGCCATGTTGCACTGAACCTTGCTGTTGGAAAATCACATCAGTGTCTGACCTTTGGCTGTAGTAGATGCACCTCCCCCGACTTCACTCAACTTTCTTCTGCAGTGGGTTGCTTCAGGCTTACCACTCAAACAAGCCCACTCTTTTCACAGCATTTCACCAGGGAGGTGGGTTTCAAAGTCCAACCCAAAGTCTAGGTACCAGTTAGCGTCAACTTGCAAAGAGCTATTGGTCGTGTTTACATTTACATTTGAGTCATTTAGCAGACGCTCTTATCCAGAGCGACTTACAGTAGTGAATGCATACATTTCATACATTTTTTTCTCTACTAGTTGTGTTCGAGAGCACCAAAACGACTGACTGTCTACAAATCACCTTGCATCATAAATAACGACTCATTATTATTTGTAATTCAGTCAGTCAATCACACTTTACCCATGATACATTGCGCTTTTGATCCTATCGAACACGGCCATTGTTTTGACAGCTGGAGCTTTCATAGCCTGGCATCATTGATCAACCAAATCTAAAATATTCGGTTTCACCAAAATACTGTTTTAACGTTACAGGAGCTTATCCAGTATCTCTAGGAACAATACTTAATAGGCATTGGGTTTAATGTGTCCTTCACTATCAAATACGCTTCTAAAACTTGTTTTTATCCAGGGTCTCACATTTTCCGCATTTGGGCTGCCATTGTAGTCTATTCTAGACGACGCAGTCACGTAAGAGTATAGGCTATAACGTAATCTCCCACTTCTACAGGCGGAAAACTGGAGACCATGGATAAAAATGTGTTTCAACCCTTATTTGATAGCGAAGGACACAATTGACCCAACGAATCTTAACTAATGTTCATAGAGATCGTGGATATGCCTCTAACTTTAAAACATAATTTTGGTAAAACCCAATAGTCAGTGGTGGAAAAAGTACCCAATTGTCATACTTGCATAAAAGTAAAGATACCTCTTAAGGATTAGCCCCTTTTTTTCAATTTTCGCCTAAAATGACATACCCAAATCTAACTGCCCGTATGCATGTTCTTGGTACCATTTGAAAGGAAACACTTTGAAGTTTATGGAAATGTGAAAGGAATATAGTAGACTATAACACAATAGATCTGGTAAAAGATAATACAAAGAAAAAAATGTTTATTTTTGTTGCATCATCTTTGACATGAAAAAGAAAACCCACACATTCAGCTAGGAAGCTGGAGGTGATTTAGATGGTGTTCACAAGACTGATAACTTCAAGAATGAGCAAGCTACATGACATTTAGTATGAAGTCACTCAGGTGTCCCTCACGATTTGCCCAAATGTACCTAAGTGGCCGAATTGGTAAATTTATACATTTTCAAGAACATAACTATAGAAAACATACAAAAATGCTATGCTAATAAAAAATACAAGTTTACACACTCCCAGGAATGTCATACATGATGGATCATTAGCTTCCCTACATAAAAAGTGCATACAGGAGACGCAACAAGAATGCTGATCCAATGTCTCCAAACACAGAAGTTAAATATTTAAGATAAGGGCCAAGTTAGCAGCCAACACAGATCTAATGTCATAAGTGAACACACCACATACAAAGTAAAAAAATTAAGTGTACACACTATTTACAATTACAGTATTTAGAACACCCTCTACACAAGATTGTGCTGCTGGTCCCAAGTCCCTTTCTGCTGTACCGTCCTCTACTTGTAGGCTGGCTGAGTATTAACACCTCTAGATGGCTGGGTGGGGGGTTGTTGTCGAGCCAGAGAGAGCAGCAGTCAGACTAAGTGGGGGATGGAGGATTTGAATGTGGTGTCTTTGAAGTCAGTCTTTACCGCTATTGAAGAAAATATCTGTAAGAATTCATGTGTATTACTTATTTTATTGAACCTTTATTTTAGCAATACATCAAATAAACAACATCTATAAACATATATTATATAGAGTATGAGGAACACTGGTGATGCGTGTGTTCCATGTTTTTATTTTATTTTTATTAACCTTTATTTAACTAGGCAAGTCAGTACAAATGCTTATTTAGAATGGCGCCTACCCCGGCCAACCCCAGACAACGCTGGGCCAAGCCCCTATGGGACTCCCAATCACGGCCGAATGTGATGCAGCCTGGATTCGAACCAGGTATTGCAGTGTGTTAGACCACTGCGCCAGTACAATGTGTGTTTTATGTTGACTTTGACATGTTGTGGCCATTCAAACTGCATTAGCTCGGATTTACAATATAAAATAACATAAATATAAAGACTGGTATTTCACTTACAAGTCTAAGGTAGCGTCCTCTCCTTTAGCTGTTGTCTAAACTATATTCACTGAGTCAGTGACACTTTCCCGGTAGATTTCTGCTAGAATATCGTCCAAAATCTGTATACCTGGACTTTGATTTAGCTTTTCCAGTATTAGTAGCCACATTGTAAGTTAAAAATGTGCAAAACAGTTTGTTTTCATAACTCACAGATGTGCGTAGCGCGCTTCGACATGCTCTTGCATAATTTTCCAAATTAACGAGCTGAAAGATTTTACTTCACACAAAGGGTTTCCACCTACTCACGTAAAGCACAGCTCGTTGGCTATCTAGCTAACTTGGTTTCAAAACGATAGGTTGTCATTTGGACAAAGATACAGTCAATCAAGTGAACACCGCCTGTGTCATCGGCGCGCAACGATGTCGTAGTTTCCTGGCTAAAATTGGCTTTCCAGTGGATATTCTGAATGCAGAATGATATAACAAAGGCTGTTTACTTTTTACAGTGTCTGAGGAAAAAACAAGAACGTAATTTGACTGGTTGAAACAACGTTTAGGGTTTGATTTTCACAGATTTCTATCTTTGCAAGTTGAACGAGTGGAAATACAAAATCGATCGTGCATACTATATGGACCTTTTTAGGATATGAAAAATGATTTTAGCAAACAAAACTAAACTACATTTTATCTCTGGGACCCTTAGGATGACAAATCAGAGCAAGATTTCAGAATGTAAGTAAATGATTTACCTTCAGATGTGAACGTATCAAACCTGTTGCTGTCATACAAATGTTTTGTTGTTGTGCATTCTCCTCAAACAATAGCATGGTATTTTTGTTGTTGTAATAGCTACTGTAAATTGTACAATGCAGTTAGATTAACAAGAAATTAAGCTTTCTGCCCATATAAAACACTTATATGTACCACATTTTTGTTGTTGTTGTTTAAAATGATGTTTTAATCACATTATGCATATTGAGCAACAACTGTCCTGTTGACGGACACCGATCCAAAATAAGTTTAATAGAAAATGACTCAAGTGAAAGTGATAGTCACCCAGTAAAATACTACTTGATTATCGGACCCTTTTTTTAAATCAATTTTCGCCTGAAATGACATACCCAAATCTAACTGCCTTTAGCTGAGGACCTGAAGCAATGATATGCATATTCTTGATACCATTTGAAAGGAAACACTTTGAAGTTTGTGGAAATGTGAAATCAATGTAGGATAATATAACACATAAGATCTGGTAAAAGATAGTACAAAGAAAAAAACATGAGTTTACATTTTTTTTTCTCCATCATCTTTGAAATGTAAGAGAAAGGCCATTATATGACTTAGGAGTCTAGGCAATTTAGATTTTGGCCACTAGATGGAAGCAGTGTATGTGCAAAGTTTTAGACTGATCCAATGAACCATTGGATATCTGTTCAAAGTGTTGTATTAAGTCTGCCCAAATGTGCCTAATTGGTTTATTGATACATTTTCAGTACATAACTGTGCACTCTCCTCAAACAATAGCATGGTATTCTTTCACTTTAATAGCTATTGTAAATTGGACAGTGCAGTTAGATTAACAAGAATTTAAGCTTTCTGCCCATATAAGACATGTCTATGTCCTGGGAAATGTTCTTGTTACTTAAAACCTCATCCTAATCACATTAGCGCACGTTAGCTCAACCTTCACACAGGAGGACACCGATCCTGTGGAGGTTAAAAGTCTAAAAGTATTTGGTTTTAAATATAATGAAGTATGAAAAGTAAACGTAATTGCAAAAATATACTTAAGTATCAAAATAATTTAAATTGACTTCTATTAGGCAATCCAAACGGCACAATTTTCTTGTTTTTATTTAATTGCGGATAGCCAAGGGCACAATCCAACATTCAGACATAATTTACAAATGAAGCATTTTTGTTTAGTGAGTCTGCCAGAGCGGATGCAGTAGGAATGACTAGTTCTCTTGATAAGTGTGTGAATTGGACCCTTTTCCTGTCCTGTTAAGCATTCAAAATATAGCGAGTACTTTTGGGTGTCAGGGAAAATGCATGGAGTTAAAAGTACATTATTTTCTTTAGGAATGTAGTAGAGTAAAAGTAAAAGTTGTCAAAATATAAATAGTAAGATAAAGTACAGATACCCCAAAAAACTTCAGAACTTTACGCCACTGCCACGAGTTATGGTTAATCAAGGATGCCAGGCTATGGAAGCTTGCGCAACGAGTCACCTGTTTAAGTAATGGTTCGTTGCAGGATGAAGGAAGGTACCTGTTATTTGAGCCAACATTTAGTGGCGACCCGCCATTCAGGGCAGAGCCCCACCTGTTTTTGTTGTTGCCTGTTTTGCATGTTATTTTGGCATTAATACGTGTCGCATATCAGTCTGCAAACAATGTAAAAAAATATAAATAATAATTGAGTTAATAAAGCCGAATACAAACTTGGTCTCTTTTTTGCTTTGTTGAGTAAGGCAGCTCCAAAATGCAGGTGTTTCAGCCTAGCTCAGTGCTTTCTTCAGTGGTGGGGCAGCCAGCGGAAAATGCGGAGCGTAGGGGTTGGTAATGTTCTCTAGTTCTCTAATTCAAGTCCCTTGGATGTTGCCACAGAGTTACATTGGAAGTGCCCATCCAAGAAGGCTCAAAGTCATTGGCCACAGATAAAATTAAGTCAAATCACGTTATATCTACAGTAGCTTTGATTGGACTGATCATGTCAACATTACACAAAGTCTTAGCTAGCATTGTAGCAGTCATCATCATGAATCAAGTCGACAATCTACTGGCAAATCATTTTCAATCCTTGTCATTTGAAGAGAAATTATGAAAATAAATTATAGATAAAACATATCGGTGCTCATCGGCCATTGGATATAAACATTACACAATACGTTGGATATCGCAAATTCAACAATGAGGAGCTTGGAAGGAATCAGTGGCTAACTGCAAGCATTGCAAAGCAATAGCTAAGAAACTAATACTAAGTGTATGCTGTGTAGTAAGCTGTTAGTGGCCCATGAGCCTCACCCTAATAATTTGGTTCCTTTTCCCCTCGTAATTTCACCTACTGTTCTGACTTGGTGGTGAACATGTAGGCTATAGCCTGTTTTAGAAAAATGTCATCATTGAATTTTGTAAAAGCTTTCATTGTCTGTTTATATCCCCCCTTTACAGTGAGGGAAACAAGTATTTGATCCCCTGATTTCTCATTTTGCCCACTTCCTGATTCAAATTTTCTCAGGTTTTTGCCTGCCATATGCGTTCCGTTATACTCACAGACACCATTCAAACAGTTTCAGAAACTTCAGAGTGTTTTCTATCCAAATCTACTACATTTACATTACATTTAAGTCATTTAGCAGACGCTCTTATCCAGAGCGACTTATAAAATGGTGCATTCACCTTATGATATCCAGTGGAACAACCACTTTACAATAGTGCATCTAAATCTTTTAAGGGGGGGGGGGGGGTTAGAAGGATTACTTTATCCTATCCTAGGTATTCCTTAAAGAGATGGGGTTTCAGGTGTCTCCGGAAGGTGGTGATTGACTCCGCTGTCCTGGCGTCGTGAGGGAGCTTGTTCCACCATTGGGGTGCCAGAGCAGCGAACAGTTTTGACTGGGCTGAGCGGGAACTGTGCTTCCTCAGAGGTAGGGGGGCCAGCAGGCCAGTGGTGGATGAACGCAGTGCCCTTGTTTGGGTGTAGGGCCTGATCAGAGCCTGAAGGTATGGAGGTGCCGTTCCCTTCACAGCTCCGTAGGCAATCACCATGGTCTTGTAGAGCATGGTGATGTTGTAGAGCATGAACCTACAGGATCGGGTCACCGCCTTGATGTTAGTGGAGAACGACAGGGTGTTGTCCAGGATCATGCCAAGGTTCTTAGCACTCTGGGAGGAGGACACAAGGGAGTTGTCAACCGTGATGGCGAGATCATGGAACGGGCAGTCCTTCCCCGGGAGGAAGAGCAGCTCCGTCTTGCCGAGGTTCAGCTTGAGCTGGTGATCCGTCATCCACACTGATACTAATAATATGCATATTCTATTTTCTGGGCCAGAGTAGTAACCTGTTTAAATTGGGTACCGTTTTCATCCGGCTGTGAAAATACTGCCCCCTAGCCCCAAGAGGTTTTAAGAGTGTGCTCCTAATCTCAGCTCGTTACCTGTATAAAAGACACCTGGGAGCCAGAAATCTTTCTGATTGAGAGGGGGTCAAATACTTATTTCCCTCATTAAAATGCAAATCAATTTATAACATTTTTGACATGCATTTTTCTGGATTTTTTTGTTATTCTGTCTCTCACTGTTCAAATAAACCTAACATTAAAATTATAGACTGATCATTTCTTTGTCAGTGGGCAAACGTACAAAATCAGCAGGGGATCAAATACCGTATTTATCCTTCGGTTCTGTCACGACTTCCGCCGAAGTCGGTCCCTCTCCTTGTTCGGGCGGCGTTCAGTGGTCGACGTCACCGGTCTTCTAGCCATCGCCGCTCCACCTTTCATTTTCCATTTGTTTTGTCTTGGTTTTCCGCACACCTGGTTCACATTCCCTCATCTGACTAAATGTATATTACCCTCTGTTCCCCCCATGTCTGGGTGTGGAATTCTGTCACGACTGGTTGAAGGTAAGTCAGATGCAGGAGAGCAGAGATGGGTGATAACAGGCGCACTTTATTCATGCCCAAGGAAAACAGCGATAACGCCCAGAGTACACAAATGGTACAATAAACAAAACATACGGGTGAAACACATACCCGGCGCAAACCAGCCTGATGCGAACCACACTTAACAAACAAACAATTCCACACACAGACATGGGGGGAACAGAGGGTAATATAGCGATAGCTAGAAGACCGGTGACGTCGACTGCCAAACGCTGCCCGAACAAGGAGAGGGACCGACTTCGGCGGAAGTCGTGACAGGTTCTGACTTGGTGTACAGGGAGAATACTGTAAGAACGGCCCATGTTCTGAATTCTGTCGCTGTACATTTCAAAATTGCTGAACAAAGTTATATTGACTGTCCGTCCTAGCTCTCTCATTAATGTCTTAATCGATATTACGGATTGCCTCAATTGTCAGTCGAAACCACATTTGTTTAAGCAAGTCAGCCATATTAGCTATGTTTTTTTAAAAGGCAGTAAATTAGGCTGAATTATCTGTTTCTCTGCCAGACAAGTCTCCGCTGATAGCCAGGTATAGCAGTGGTAAGGTGTTGAGACTGCTGTTGGGACTCTGCTGTGACAGCTTTATATAGGCCCTAACAGTTTGTGGGCACCGTTTGTCACCGTTATAATAACTCTACCTACATGCACCCAATTACCTCGACACCGGTGCCCCCGCACATTGACATTGACTCTGTAACAGTACCCCCTGTATATAGCCATACTATTGTTATTTACTGCACCTCTTTAATAATTAGTTATTCTTATCCCTTACTTTTTGTTTTAGGTATTTTCTTAAAACTGCATTGTTGGTTAAGGGCTTGTAAGTAAGTATTTCACTGTAAGGTCTACACCTGTTGTATTCGGCGCATGTGATAAATTACATTTGATTAGATTATAGTGCAATTAATGTATTCTTTGGTGTTGTATTGTGTCGTGGCTTTGCTTGCATGCATCTAAAACATATATTTTTTTCCCCCACCAAGATTTAGTTTTCCCCACCAAGACAAAGGAGATGATTGTGGACTACAGGAAAAGGAGGACCGAGCACGCCCTCATTGACAGGGCTGTAGTGGAGCAGGTTGAGAGCTTCAAGTTCCTTGGCGTCCACATCACCAACAAACTAACATGGTCCAAGCACACCAAGACAGTCGTGAAGAGGGAACGACAAAACCTATTCCCCCTCAGGAGACTGAAAAGATTTGGCATGGGTCCTCAGATCCTCAAAAGGTTCTACAGCTGCACCATCGAGAGCATCCTGACGCCATCGAGAGCATCCTGGTATGGCAATTGCTCGGCCTCTGAACACATGGCACTACAGAGGGTAGTGCGTAAGTCCCAGTACATCACCGGGGCCAAGCTTCCTGCCATCCAGGATCACTATACCAGGCGGTGTCAGAGGAAGGCCCTAAAAATTGTCAAAGACTCCAGCCACCCTAGTCATAGACTGTTCTCTCAGCTACCGCATGGCAAGCGGTACCGGAACGCCAAGTCTAGGTCCAAGAGGCTTCTATACAGCTTCTACCCCCAAGCCATAAGACTCCTGAACATCTAATCAAATGTCTACCCAGAGTATTTGCATTGTCCCCCCCCCCCCCCCCGCCCTCTTTTACGCTGCTGCTACTCTCTGTTATTATCTATGCATAGTCACTTTAATAACTCTACCTACATGTACATATTGCCTCAACTAACTGGTGCCCCCGCACATTGACTCTGTACCGGTACCCCCTGTATATAGCCTCGCTATTGTTATTTTACAGCTGCTCTTTAATTATTTTTTACTTTTATTTCTTATTTTTTATGTATTTTTCTTAAAACTGCACTGTCGGTTAGGGGCTCGTAAGTAAGCATTTCACTGTAAGGTCTACACCTGTTGTACACCTGTTGTATTCGGCACATGTGACAAATAAAATTTGATTTGATTTGAAAATTGCCACTGCCAACATTGTGCCACTGCTAACATCCTTGCCATCCTTGCCACTCTTGTCATTTGCCAAAGTAATTTCTGGTAATTTCCCATGTCTTTTTAAAATATTTGATTGATTTTATTGAATATTAAAACATACAATCTACTTGCAGTGAAGCCGCTCAATATCTACATCACATTTAGTCAACAGACTCCCATCCAGAATGTGGACCCGAACCAGCGACCTATAAGCCACCGGCCCAAGCTCCCAACCGCTAGGCCACCAGCCCTCCAAGATTCCCCATTCCCCACATTTCCCCAAGAGCTGCCCTCAACCATCCTGAGAGTGTGTGTATAAGCATGTGTAGATGTTTGCATCAGCCTCATGCAAACAGGCATTAGCTGTACATTTTATCTTTTGACTGTCATTCTATCCCCTTTGTCTTCAATTCAACTCTTCAATTCAACCACTGACAACTATGCTGTGATGTTAATATACAATTTCAATGTATCTAATTGAATAGAATCCACAGATTGCGAGTTGAAGATAAATACTTTTACCAAGAGTATTAGTAATTGACTGACCCGGTCTCTCCAGATCTCCCAACAATACTATTTCTAGGGTTAATTTTAGATCAATGTTATGCATTTTCAGCCATTCCTGAACCTGAGACCAGAAACAGGCTACCTGAGGGCAATACCAACACAAATGGTCTATTGAATCTTTATCCTCACAACAAAATCTGCAGAGCTGCGCTGATTGTATGCCTCAAATTTTCAACATTTTGTTGGTGGCAAGAATTCTGTACAATAATTTTAGCTGAAAAGCACAAAGTCTTGAATCTTGCGTTGTTTTATATATCAACTCATACACCATGTACCATGGAATCGGTACATCAAAAATCTCTTCCCAACTATTTTGCAATCTGTATGGCACAGCTGTCAACATCCTGGTCCTCAAATGAGACTGGTATACTTTCCTATTTATGCTATGTTCATTCCTCCACCAGTTTTGATCCTTTATATTGAGCAGACAGACCAGTTCCCTACCTCCCGCACTGCCACCTGCCTCCTCTATTTTTGCAGTAATGCTGTAATCAATTGGTGTAATCTTGGATTGAGCAGACCTTCAATACAATTCTGATATCTCCATGAAAGACATAACTCTACCATTCCAATTTACAATATCCTTTAAAAACAAAATACCCTTTTCAAACATTTTCCATAAATACAGGTCTTTTATCAACCAGCACATTTGAGTTCAGCCATAATGTTTGTTATAATATTTGTTCTATCTTTTCAGAGGGATGAAATTGAAATTGTAGCCAGCTCTGCAATTATTGTTTGAAAAAGAGAAATACTTTGAAAAAAGTTTCATTTTCAGTTAATCAAAAATGAGACATGGCAATCTACACAAAGGCAAAAAGGCAATTTTTAAACAATGGATGAGCTTTTCTTAGTAATCTATTTGAGAACCATTTAGGGTTCAAGCGAAACTTTTGGATAAGTGAAGCTTTTAGAGAGAGGTTTAGTGCTTTTATATTTAATAATCTAAACCCGCCTAGTTCATATGCATTATACAGTATAGATAGGAACTCTTTATCTTGTCTGGTTTAGCATCCCAGATAAAAGAAAATGTGCTCATATGATTTGAAAACAAATCTATTTTTATTTTACAAGTTTTCTATTGAAATTTATTTTTGAGAGCTCATATATATATTTTGTGATATGAATACCAAGTATGTCTACTTCCCCGTCAGCCCATTTGATAGGTAAACTGCAGAGTAATGTAAAAGTTGTATTTTTTTAAAGATACAATATGTAATAAAAGGTTTTTGTCCAGAGAGTCAAGGAAAGTTATCTAGATCTTCAATGAGACATTGCAGGGATATGGCTTGCTGACTTAATATAAAACTTGAGTCATCGGCATAAATGAACACCTTTGTTTTTAAGCCTTGGATTTTTAATCCTCTAATGTTGCTATTTGATCTGATTTTAATAGCTAGCATTTCGATGGCCATAACGAATAGATATGGTGATAGCGGACACCATTGTTTAACTCCTCTTGACAATTCAAAACTCTCTGAGAAGTAGCCTCTATTTACTATTTTACACCTTGGGTTGCTATACATTACTTTTACCCATTTTATAAGAGAATCACCAAATTGAAAATATCCAGGCATTTATAAATAAAATCCAGTCTTACTTTATCGAAGGCCTTTTAAAAATGCGCAATAAATACCAGGCCTGACTTCTTAGATGTTTCATTTTGTTAAAACAAGCTAACAATGGAGCTTTGAGTTTATAAAAAAGACTTGATATACCTCTACTGGTATGCCATCAAGCCCTGGGGTTTTTCCAGACTGAAAGGATTTAATAGCCTCAAAAGTTATTGCTCTGTCATTTGGCCTTCGCACTGATCTTTTAGTACATTTGTTACTTTTCTTTTTTTTTATTATTTTGAAAGAATTCCTTACGGTAATCGTCATTCAAAGGGTGGCCACCTTTCCTTCCAGTTCTCTGCTGCCAATGACTGGAACGAATTGGAAAAATCACTGAAGTTGGAGACTTACTGTACATCTCCCTCACTAACTTTAAGCGTCAGCTGTCTGAGCAGCTTACCGATCGCTGCAGCTGTACACAGCCCATCTATAAATAGCCCATCCAACCAACTACCTACCTCATCCCCATATTTGTTTTGTTTTTCTGCTCTTTTGCACACCAGTATTTCTACTTGCATAACTTCATCTGCACATACAGTTGAAGTCGGAAGTTTACATACACCTTAGCTAAATACATTTAAACTCAGTTTTGCACAATTCCTGACATTTAATCCTGGTAAAAATTCCCTGTCTTAGGTCAGTTAGGATCACCACTTTATTTTAAGCATGTGAAATGTCAGAATAATAGTAGAGAGAATTATTTATTTCAGCTTTCATTTCTTTCATCACATTCTCAGTTGGTCAGAAGTTTACATACACTCAATTAGTA
The DNA here is from genome assembly GCF_965601325.2 of Salmo salar. NCBI lineage: Eukaryota > Metazoa > Chordata > Actinopteri > Salmoniformes > Salmonidae > Salmo > Salmo salar. The sequence goes on along the minus strand of NC_138297.1, from coordinate 38,593,697 downwards.
TTTGGTAGCATTGCCTTTAAATTGTTTAACTTGGGTCAAACGTTTCGTGTAGCCTTCCACAAGCTTCCCACAATAAGTTGGGTGAATTTTGGCCCATTCCTCCTGACAGAGCTGGTGTAACTGAGTCAGGTTTGTAGGTTTCCTTGCTCGCACACGCCCTTTTCCCTTGACTTTGTTGTCCTTAAGCCGTTTTGCCACAACTTTGGAAGTAGGCTAGAGGTCATTGTCCATTTGGAAGACCCATTTGGGACCAAGCTTTAACTTCCTGACTGATGTCTTGAGATGTTGCTTCAATATATCCACGTAATTTTCCTCCCTCATTATGCCATCTATTTTGTGAAGTGCACCAGCCCCTCCTGCAGCAAAGCACCCCCACAGCATGATGCTGCCACCTCGTTTTTCATGGTTGGGATGGTGTTCTTCGGCTTGCAAGCCTCCCCCTTTTTCCTCCAAACATAATGATGGTCATTATGGCCAAACAGTTCTATTTTTGTTTCATCAGACCAGAGGACATTTCTCCAAAAAGTACAATCTTTATCCCCATGTGCAGTTGCAAACCGTAGTCTGGCTTTTTTTATGGCGATTTTGGAGCAGTGGCTTCTTCCTTGCTGAATGGCCTTTCAGGTTATGTCGATATAGGACTCGTTTTACTGTGGATATTAGATACTTTTGTACCTGTTTCCTCCAGCATCTTCACAAGGTCCTTTTCTGTTGTTCTGGGATTGATTTACACTTTTCGCACCAAAGTACGTTCATCTCTAGGAGACAGAACGCGTCTCCTTCTTGAGCAGTATGACAGCTGCGTGGTCCTATGGTGTTTATACTTGCGTACTATTGTTTGTACAGATGAACGTGGTACCTTCAGGCATTTGGAAATTGCTCCCAAGGATGAACCAGACTTTTGGAAGTCTACAATTTTTTTTCTGAGTTCTTGGCTGATTTCTTTTGATTTTCCCATGATGTCAAGCAAAGAGGCACTGAGTTTGAAGGTAGGCCTTGAAATACATCCACAGGCACATCACCAATTGACTCAAATGATGTCAATTAGCCTATCAGAAGCTTCTAAAGCCATGACATCCTTTTCTGGAATTTTCCAAGCTGTTTAAAAGGCACAGTCAACTTAGTGCATGTGAACTTCTGACCCACTGGAATTGTGATACAGTGAATAGGTGAAATAATCTGTCTGTAAAAAATTGTTGGAAAAATTACTTGTGTCATGTACAAAGTAGATGTCCTAACCGACTTGCCAAAACTATAGTTTGTTTAACAAGAAATTTGTGGTGTGGTTGAAAAACGAGTTTTAATGACTCCAACCTATGTGTATGTAAACTTCCGACTTCAACTGTATATCACTCCAGTGTAAATAGCTAAATTGTAATTACTTCGCGATTTTGGCCTATTTATTGCCTTACCTCCTTACTTCATATGCACACACTGTGTACAGATTTGTATATTGTGTTATTGACTGTACGATTGTTTATTCCATGTGTAACTCTGTGTTGTTTTTGTCGCACTGCTTTGCTTTATCTTTATCTTATCTATTTTTGTAAAAGATTACAATAGACCATTCTTGAATAAGTTCCACCAGTTCTTTATGTTTTTCCTCTAACTTATTTTGTATCTCTGTAGTATTGTTTTTATTGCTATCTACCTGTACTATTAGTTAATGTATTTCCCTTGTTAGTCTTGTCTCTTTAGACAGAAACTGCTTTTTATTATTGATGAACATTGAATTGAATGACCTCTGAAGGTACATTTAAAGGTATCCCAAACAATTAGAGGATTTGCTGAACCTATATTATACTGGAGAAATTAAATTATAAATGATTTTGTCTTAGTTAAAAATAAATTGTCCTCCGGTAAACATTGATAAAATTTCCAATATCCCCGTCCATGTGGAAATTCTGTAAGAGTTATGTGAAGGCCAATTAGATGATGATCCGATCACATTCTGTCTCCAATTAATACTCTTTTAACCTTTGATGTAAGAGAGAAAGACACAAGAATGTAGTCAAGACAATTATCTTAATTAAGTCTCCTCCATGTATATCTCACTAGGTCAGGGTTTTTTAGTCTCCAAATATTCACTATTTCTAATGTGTCCATAATATTTGTCATTTCCTTAAGGGCACGGTGATGATAGATTTCCTTTACGGTCCACAGAGGTTATAATCTCCCTCCATAATGATTTGATAATTTATTGTCTGTAAGTTCAATAAATTGGTATAAATATTGTCAAATAATATTTTCAAAAAAGTATGGATGTAAGATGGCGCTGGAAGAAATGGCAGCTGTCTTACGGGCGCCTAACCAATTGTGCTATGATGTGGGTTTTTTTCACGTTATTTGTAACTTATTTTGTACATAATGTTCCTGCCACCATATCTTGCTGCAAAAAGAGCTTCTGGATATTAGGACAGCTATCACTCACCTCGGATTAGATGAAGATTTTTTATTCAACAAGCAGGACGCACAGGATGTACTTCAGACAACCGACAAGGCCGAAATCCCCGTCATTGGCAAGAGAAAGAGACGCAGGTATAGTGGACACAGGGTGGGGTGCCTCGTAAGGATCTGCCGACAGCGAGTGGGAAATCTGCCCTTACCATCAATATTACTTGCCAACGTACAATCATTGGACAATAAATTAGACAAGGTACGATCACGAATATCCTTCCAACGGGACATCAAAAAGTGTAATATCTTGTGTTTCACCGAATCGTGGCTGAATGACGACATGGAAAACATTCAGCTAGTGGGATATATGCTGCAGCACACGGACGGATGGACGGGACGGGGGAGTCAGTGTATATTTGTAAACAACAGCTGGTGCACAAAATCTAAGGATGTCTAGATTTTGCTCGCCTGAATTAGAGTATCTCATGATAAGCTGTAGACCACACTATTGGCCAAGAGATTTTTCATAAAACATTTTTGTGGCTGTTTATTTACCACCACAGATTGACGCTGGCACTAAGACCGCACTGGAATATGCACTTCATGGCTACAGATGTGAGTGCTATGGGTCTGTAGTCATTTAGGCAGGTTACCTTAGTGTTCTTGGGCACAGGGACTATGGTGGTCTGCTTGAAGCATGTTGGTACTACAGACTCAATCAGGGATAGGTTGAAAAAGTCAGTGAAGACACCTTGCCAGTTTGTCAGCACATGCCCGGAACCCACGTCCTGGTAATCTGTCTGGCCCAGCGACCTTGTGAATGTTGACCTGTTTAAAGGTCTTATTCACATTGGCTACGGAGAGCGTGATCACATAGTCGTCCGGAAACAGCTGATGCTCTCATTCATGCCTCGGTGTTGCTTGGCTGGAAGCGAAAATAGAAGTGATTTAGCTCGTCTGGTAGGCTCGTGTCACTGGGCAGCTCGCGGCTGTGCTTCCCTTTATATAATGCTTCCCTCTGCATAATCAAAACAGTTGCTTTGTTTATTTATTTATTTATTTAATCTTTAGGCAAGTCAGTTAAGAACAAATTCTTATTTACAATGACGGCCAAACCCTAACCTAGACAATGCTGGGCCAATTGTGCGCGCCCTTGAGAAGGTATTAACCGTCAAAGGTGTAAACCCATGTTCACAGTTAGCAATTGTTATGTAAATAAAGCCTGAAAAGCACCAAGTTAGGGCAGGTCCACCGGAGCCGTGGCCCAGTGAGACACACGTGCCGGCCTGCATAGATGGAAACAGAACAGGGTGAGCCTTTTGGTGAAACACTGGGGTAAATCTTCATTGGAAATATGCAAAAAAATGTCTTAGAGTGTGTAGACTAGATTCCAAGATCAGGACATGAGGTTCTCCACACTGAAATATACACCCACCATGACGTGTACTACTGCACACTGGGCAAAATGCCCTGAAAATAATGTACCCCTTTCCACTGCAGCTCTAGATTCAGTTTTGGTAAAGGAAAGTGTCGCCCCTGTACGGAGACAACACAGCGCCGTCAAATTTTATGATTTCCGTTAAAAATCAAACAACTTGTAGCCTAGTCCCATGACTTGTGAACAAAGACAGCTTATGTTATCTGTCGTGAAATGTAGGAAGTAGGCTACATATTCCAATGAAAAATGTATTTGTCAATGGTGGCACCTCCACCTACTCAGTTTCAAGAGAGTTTTTGGGCTGGGAATTTCTGACTACCAGAAGGGCTATTTGTATATAAATCAGTTTTACATAAACTTCCATACTACCTTACCTCACTTCCTAATTGGAAATCCATCCACCATCAGACTCACTCTAGACTGGCTGGTTCTAGAGGTTCTGTGAGTCTCCAATGAGTCTGGGAAGATGGATGTGCCCCTAGCCCACTTGTCAAACTCATTACATGGAGGGCCGAGTGTCTGCAGGGTTTCACTATTCCTTTGTACTTGGTTGATGACTTAAGGTCAGTAAGGAACTCCCCTCACCTGGTTGTCTAGGTCTTAACTAAAAGGGAAAACCAGCAGATACTAGGCCCTCTATCAAATGAGTTTGACACCACTGCCCTAGCGTATGGAATGACCTGCAGGCCATTTTGAGGCTTTTAAAAATGTATTTTGCCTTTATTTAACTAGGCAAGTCAGTTAAGAACAAATTCTTATTTTCAATGACGGCCTAGGAACAGTGGGTTAACTGCCTAGTTCAGGGGCAGAACAACAGATGTTTACCTTGTCAGCTCGGGAATTCAATCTTGCAACCTTTTGGTTACTAGTCCAATGCTCCAACCACTAGGCTACCTGCCGCTTAACTCTGGTCTTGAAGGGTCAATTTGGGACCTTGATGAGGAATGTGGTGAAAGAGAACTGCAGTTGTTTTGATTGATGTGTACTTTTATCTTTTGCTTTTTAATTTGATTTGTTGTAATGTGTAATTGTATAGTGTTGTGTTAAGACTGATCACGTTGATTTATTGTTCCCAGGGCACCCTTGTAAATGAGACCCTGATCTGAATGCCTGGTTAAATAAAGGTTAAATGAAAATAAGATTAAAATAAAAACAAACAGGGGTGTATTCATTACGGAAACAGTTTACCGTTTGAGAACCACATTTGTATTTGTATTTATTAAGGATCCCCATTAGTTCCTGACAAGCCGGCAGATACTCTTCCTGGGGTCCAGCAAAATTAAGGCAGTTATACAATCTTAAAAACAAACAGCAAACAGAGCAAAACAAGAGTTTTATTGAACAAAATCCAGGTAGCTCCCGCCCCGTTTTGTTCCCTTTGCTTCTGTTTAAGAAACGTTTTGCAACAGAATTGGTGGAATGAATACACCCCAGGTTTCTGGCTTGCAAAATGACCACCGGGTTTGTCACTAGTTACCACAGCCACAAAGTATCATAAAAATTATTAAAACTGAAATGTGCTTTTTGATCTTAATTTAAGTTTATGCTTAGGCATAAGTTTAGCAGTATGGTTAAAGTTAGGGGTTAGGTTAGGGCTAGGTTTAAAATAAAATGTTAAGAAGAGAAATTGAAGAAAGACTGCATTTGGAAAATATTCCGACCCCTTTACTTTTTCAACATTATGTTACGGTACAGCCTTATTCTAAAATGGATGAAATAAAATTTGCCCTCATCAATCTACACACAATACCCCATAATGACAAAACAAAAACAGGTTTTTAGAAATTGTATAACATTTATTATAAATAAAAACAGAAATATCATATTTACATAAGTTTTCAGACCCTTTGCAATGAGACTAGAAATTGAGCTCAGGTGCATCCTGTTTCCTTTGATTATCCTTGAGCTGTTTCTACAACTTGATTGGAATCAACCTGTGGTAAATGCAATTGATTGGACATGATTTAGAAAGGCACACACCTGCCTATATAAGGTCCCACAGTTGACAGTGTATGTCAGAGGCCGGTGGACAAGGACGAAATGGCGGCTGTGCTTGAATCTGAAAGTGTAGCAAGTGAAGTGTGTGGAAAATGAATGGAAAATACTGAAATCAAAGAATGGAACAAAATGAGCAAAAGTTGTAGTAGAAGACATGTACGGGTCCAATAATGCATTTCTTATTGGACTGTGTTTTTTGGACAAGGAGATTCATTTGGGAAAGCAATTTGTAATATCGAGGACTGTGAAGAAAGCAGTGGGAAAGTTGGATTCAATCAAGGTGACTAGAATCGGCCCTGTTTTGGTTAATTGTGTTGATGCATGCAACAGAAGAAGCATGCACTCGATCTGGCAAAATTGTTCCTGTCAGAAGTAAAATGTATTGATCTTCGGAGCAGGACACCTGCCAAAGGAGATAAAGCTGAAGTCTCATTGAATATAGATGATAGTCAGAAAATCCCAGTAGTGGTCAGTGCACGTCGTCCTGATCCATATGGTAAATGGAAGGGAGGAGAAAACCCTGTCGACATTGTTGTTTGAGGAGACTACCTGAATATGTGAAGCTTGGATATGTGAGGTATGTGGTGAGAGCATTTGTGTGCAAACCATTACAGTGTGGGAATTGTAAAGGATATGGTCACGTGTGAAATGTTTGCAGACGGAAGAAGTATGTTATTGAAGAATCTGTGAATGGAAAATGTTTCAACTGTGGTGGGGATCATGCTCTGAACTTCCTTGAGTGCCCAGGGCTGCGCAGCGGATCTCCTATGTGCAGGCGGTGAAGAGAGTCAAAAGGGCAAGAGGCAACAGTGTTGGCGATGTTGGCAGTGGATACATTGCAACCAGTTGCTAGTGTTTTAAGTCAATCGAGTGATCTGGATACACATTGTGAAGAAGGTGGATTTTGTGACATTTATAGCGACAGTGATTAATTGCACATAACAAGTGTCTAAGAAGTGCAAGAAGCTGGATATCATTATATCTGCAGCCAATACGTTTTTGGGGCACCAAGACTTCAGAAGGCAGACGGCAGAAGCAGTGCAAGGACTATTGTCACTAGAAAATGTCTCACCCTCACAGGAGGCTTCTGAGACTGTGTTGGGACCTGATTAGAATGAAGTTTTTACAGAAAAGCAGGTTGATTTTGTTTAGTTAATTTCTTTTTTGGTAGTTTGAATGATATTTTATTTATTTTTACCCAAATGGTTTTCTTTTTGGGCTCCTTAATATCCACCCTCTCAAATGGACATCTAATTGTTACGAATGCCATTATACCATAGAAGAAGAAGTGCATGTCAGTGCAAAAACCAAGCTATGAGGTCGATGTAATTGTCCGTAGAGCTCCGAGAAAGGATTGTGTCAAGGCATAGCTCTGGGGAAGTGTACCGCAGCATTGAATATCCCTAAGAACACAGTGGCCTCCATCATTCTTAAGTGGAAGAAGTTTGGAACCACCAAGACTCCAAACTGAGCAATCAGGGGAAAAGGGCCTTGGACAGTGAGGTGACCAAGAACCTGATGGTCACTCTGACAGAGCTCCAGAGTTTCTCTGTGGATATGGGAGAAACTTCAAGAAGGACAACCATCTCTGCAGCACTCCACCAATGAGGCCTTTATGATAGAGTGGCCAGACAGAAGCGACTCCTCAGTAAAAGGCACATGACAGCCCGCTTGGAGTTTGCCAAAAGGCACCTAAAGGACTCTCAGACCATGAGAAACAATATTCTCTGGTCTGATGAAACCAAGATTGAACACTTGGCCTCAACACCAAGCATCACGTCTTGAACCCAATCGAATATCTCTGGAGAGACCTGAAAATAACTGTGCAACGACACTCCCCATCCAACCTGACAGAGTTTTAGAGGATCTGCAGAGAAGAATGGGAGAAACTCCCCAAATCCAGGTGTGCCAAGCTTGTAGTGTCAGACCCAAGAAGAATCGAGGCTGTAATCGCTACCAAAGGTGCTTCAAAACAGTACTGTGTAAAGGGTCTGAATTCTTATGTAAATGTGCTATTTGTTTTTTTTATTTTATATATTAGCAAAAATGTCTAAAAAACTGTTTTTGCTTTGTCATTATTGGTTATTGTGTGTACTGATTGATGAGGGGAAAAAACAATTGTCACGTCCTGACCAGTATAGGGGTTATTTGTTATTGTAGTTTGGTCAGGACGTGGCAGGGGGTATTTGTTTTATGTGGTTCGGGGTGGTTGTGTGTTTAATAGGGTGTTTGATTTATTATTCCGGGTTTTGGGCACTGGTCTATGTTAATGTATTTCTATGTTTAGTCTAGTTCTTTGTATTTCTATGTTTAGTTAATTGGGGATTGGACTCACAATTTGAGGCAGGTGTTTTTTAGTTGCCTCTGATTGAGGGTCCTATATATAGGTATGTGTTTGTTTTAGTGTTTTGTGGGAGATTGTGCTGGGTATAGCTTTGTTGCCTTACCGGCCTGTTATTAGCCGTTGTGTTTTTGTTGTGTTTGTTTTGGTTCACCTTCTTGTCCATTTAATAAAGAAGATGAGTGCACATTTTCCCGCTGCGTCTTGGTCCACTTTACCCTACGACAACCGTGACAACAATTTAATCCATTTTAGAATATGGCTGTAACCTAACAATGTGTAAAAGGTGATGGGGTCTGAAAACTTTCTGAATGCACTGTTGGTGGGGTTTATTATTTTGTGGCTGTACTACAGGCATTGTCAGCACAAAACAGGGTCCCTTATTATAGTGAATGGAATAATTGCAATCTTCGTGTTACCAATAATTGCTTCCAATACACCAGATGTATGTCCATAAACCAATTATTTAAAGAATTGCACACAGAAGTTATAAGGATAATTTAGTTGCTAATGGCTTAACTACACTCCAATGTATTTTGTAACAACATACTTTCAAGAACTAGTTGGTATTTTCAAAATACAAAATACTTTCTATACCATTTTGTTTTATAGCAGTTCACATTTTGTGGCTCCCTTTCACCCTGCATTGGCGTCAGAAGTCTGACACTATGGTGTGATGAGAGCGTCTGCTAAATGGAACTAAATATGAATGTATATGTAAAAATGAGCAATTGCAAAGCATGCTGAGTATTATTTTGAAGGTTTCGCCCCCGAAACAAGGCCAATAATAATACCCAGTGTGTTTTGCAGTTAATTTAGGTATATATACTGTATATTTGTACATTTTGGTCATTTAGCGGACACTTGTCCAGAATGACTTACAGTCAGTGTATTCAACTAAGATAGATAAACAATAACATATCATAGTCATAAAAAGTTAATGTAAACTGTTACTGAGAATGTTGTTGCTGTTCAGTCGGCTACTTGCAAATGTATTTTAAAATACAATATACATATACTCAGTCAACACTGCTAGCTAGCCAACTTCAACCGACTAGCAGCACTGTAGAAATGAATACATTACAACGGAACGATTTGATTAGTGTAGTGTTAGCTAGCTACATAGCTGTCTTTGCTGTCTTTGTATCTAAGATAATTGTGTAGTTTAGAGTAATCATCGAGGTTAGCTAGCCAGCTATTTTCGTCCGCCGCGACGCGACCCCGTTCCCCAGACTCAGTCAACACACCTAGTCATCATCAAACCCACTGCTAGCTAGCCAACCTTTACCGACTAGCAGCACTGTAGAAACTAATACATTACAACGGAACGATTTGACTAGTGCAGTGTTAGCTAGCTACATAGTTGTCTTTGTCATAGTTTGATAATTGTGTAGTTTAGAGTAATTATCGAGGTTAGCTAGCCAGCTACTTTCGTCCCCCGCGACACCATCTTCCAAACCTAGCCAACTATTACCAACGAGCAGCATTGTAGAAACTAAATACATTACAAAGGAACGTCTTGATTAGTGTTATGTTAGCTAGCTACATAGTTGCCTTTGTATCATGATAATGGTGTAGTACTGAAACTATCGAGGCTACCTAGCCAGCTAAACTTTCAAACAAAGTCAACAACGCAGCCACTGCTAGCTAGCCTACTTCACCAGCCAACAGTACTGTATCATTTGTCTTTTTAGTCAATAAGATTTTTGCAACATAAGCTTAACTTTCTGAACATTCGAGACGTGTAGTCCACTTGTCATTCCAATCTCCGTTGCATTAGCGTAGCCTCTTCTGTAGCTTGTCAACTATGTGTCTGTCTATCCCTGTTCTCTCCCCTCTGCACAGGCCATACAAACGCTTCACAGCCGCTGCCACTATAACCTGGTGGTCCCAGCGCGCACAACCCACGTGGAGTTCCAGGTCTCCGGCAGCCTCTGGAACTGCCGATCTGCGGCCAACAAGGCAGAGTTCATCTCAGCCTATGCTACCCTCCAGTCCCTCGACTTCTTGGCGCTGACGGAAACATGGATTACCACAGATAACACTGCTACTCCTACTGCTCTCTCCTCATCTGCCCACGTGTTCTCGCATACCCCGAGAGCATCTGGCCAGCGGGGTGGTGGCACTGGAATCTTCATCTCTCCCAAGTGGACATTCTCTCTTTCTCCCCTGACCCATCTGTCTATCGCCTCCTTTGAATTCCATGCTGTCACAGTTACCATCCCTTTCAAGCTTAACATCCTTATCATTTATCGCCCTCCAGGTTCCCTTGGAGAGTTCATCAATGAGCTTGACGCCTTGATAAGTTCCTTTCCTGAGGATGGCTCACCTCTCACAGTTCTGGGTGACTTTAACCTCCCCACGTCTACCTTTGACTCATTCCTCTCTGCCTCCTTCTTTCCACTCCTCTCCTCTTTTGACCTCACCCTCTCACCTTCCCCCCTACTCACAAGGCAGGCAATACGCTTGACCTCATCTTTACTAGATGCTGTTCTTCCACTAATCTCATTGCAACTCCCCTCCAAGTCTCCGACCACTACCTTGCATCCTTTTCCCTCTCGCTCTCCTCCAACACTTCTCACTCTGCCCCTACTTGGATGGTATTGTGCCGTCGCAACCTTCGCTCTCTCTCTCCCGCTACTCTCTCCTCTTCCATCCTATCATCTCTTCCCTCTGCTCAAACCTTCTCCAACCTATCTCCTGATTCTGCCTCCTCAACCCTCCTCTCCTCCCTTTCTGCATCCTTTGACTCTCTATGTCCCCTATCCTCCAGGCCGGCTCGGTCCTCCCCTCCTGCTCCGTGGCTCGACGACTCATTGCGAGCTCACAGAACAGGGCTCCGGGCAGCCAAGCGGAAATGGTGGAAAACTCGCCTCCCTGCGGACCTGGCATCCTTTCACTCCCTCCTCTCTATATTTTCCTCTTCTGTCTCTGCTGCTAAAGCCACTTTCTACCACTCTAAATTCCAAGCATCTGCCTCTAACCCTAGGAAGCTCTTTGCCACCTTCTCCTCTCTCCTGAATCCTCCTCCCCCTCCCCCCCCTCCTCCCTCTCTGTGGATGACTTCGTCAACCATTTTGAAAAGAAGGTCGACGACATCCGATCCTCGTTTGTCAAGTCAAACGACACCGCTGGTCCTGCTCACACTGCCCTACCCTGTCCTTTGACCTCTTTCTTCCCCCTCTCTCCAGATGAAATCTCGCGTCTTGTCACGGCCGGCCACCCAACAACCTGCCCGCTTGACCCTATCCCCTCCTCTCTTCTCCAGACCATTTCCGGAGACCTTCTCCCTTACCTCACCTCGCTCATCAACTCATCCTTGACCGCTGGCTATGTCCCTTCCGTCTTCAAGAGAGCGAGAGTTGCACCCCTTCTGAAAAAACCTACACTCGATCCCTCCGATGTCAACAACTACAGACCAGTATCCCTTCTTTCTTTTCTCTCCAAAACTCTTGAACGTGCCGTCCTTGGCCAGCTCTCCTGCTATCTCTCTCAGAATGACCTTCTTGACCCAAATCAGTCAGGTTTCAAGACTGGTCATTCAACTGAGACTGCTCTTCTCTGTGTCACGGAGGCTCTCCGCACTGCTAAAGCTAACTCTCTCTCCTCTGCTCTCATCCTTCTAGACCTATCTGCTGCCTTTGACACTGTGAACCACCAGATCCTCCTCTCCACCCTCTCCGAGCTGGGCATCTCCGGTGCGGCCCACGCTTGGATTGCGGCCCACGCTTGGATTGCGTCCTACCTGACAGGTCGCTCCTACCAGGTGGCGTGGCGAGAATCTGTCTCCGCACCACGTGCTCTCACCACTGGTGTCCTCCAGGGCTCTGTTCTAGGCCCTCTCCTATTCTCGCTATACACCAAGTCACTTGGCTCTGTCATATCCTCACATGGTCTCTCCAATCATTGTTATGCAGACGACACTCAATTAATCTTCTCCTTTCCCCCTTCTGATAACCAGGTGGAGAATCGCATCTCTGCATGTCTGGCAGACATATCAGTGTGGATGACGGATCACCACCTCAAGCTGAACCCCAGCAAGACGGAGCTGCTTTTCCTCCCGGGGAAGGACTGCCCGTTCCATGATCTCGCCATCACGGCTGACAACTCCATTGTGTCCTCCTCCCAGAGTGCTAAGAACCTTGGCGTGACCCTGGACAACACCCTGTCGTTCTCCACTAACATCAAGGCGGTGACCCGATCCTGTAGGTTCATGCTCTACAACATTCGCAGAGTACGACCCTGCCTCACACAGGAAGCGGCGCAGGTCCTAATCCAGGCACTTGTCATCTCCCGTCTGGATTACTGCAACTCGCTGTTGGCTGGGCTCCCTGCCTGTGCCATTAAACCCCTACAACGCATCCAGAACGCCGCAGCCCGTCTGGTGTTCAACCTTCCCAAGTTCTCTCACGTCACCCCGCTCCTCCGCTCTCTCCACTGGCTTCCAGTTGAAGCTCGCATCCGCTACAAGACCATGGTGCTTGCCTACGGAGCCGTGAGGGGAACGGCACCTCCGTACCTTCAGGCTCTGATCAGTCCCTACACCCAAACGAGGGCACTGCGCTCATCCACCTCTGGCCTCCCTACCTCAGAGGAAGCACAGTTCCCGCTCAGCCCAGTCAAAACTGTTCGCTGCTCTGGCACCCCTATGGTGGACCAAGCTCCCCCACGACGCCAGGACAGCGGAGTCAATCACCACCTTCCGGAGACACCTGAAACCCCACCTCTTTAAGGAATACCTGGGATAGGACAAAGTAATCCTTCTAACCCCCCCCCCCCTAAAAGATTTAGATGCACTATTGTAAAGTGGTTGTTCCACTGGATATCATAAGGTGAATGCACCAATTTGTAAGTCGCTCTGGATAAGAGCGTCTGCTAAATGACTTAAATGTAAATGTATTTTATTTAAATATATTTCAGTTTATTTTGGTGCATTGATATTTATGTTTTTTTGTAATAGTTTTATGGAAGTCTATTTTGACATTTTCTTTCATTTGGAATATATCATATATCAAAACGCATTTAAGAAGAACTTAATAAAAAGTTTAATATTTTCAAATCTAGATGACACAGTAAATAAGTCACAAACAAGTCTAGATGTATTCAAACATGAATCTAAATGTGTTATATACTCTTCTTAGAAGATTAGTTTGGGGTTTGCATTGATTATACTGCACCGTAGCATTCCCTCTGGCCTCAACACAACTCAAGCTTGAACTCACTGTTCTTTATGTCCTTAACTTTCCATTAGGTACATATGTTACGGCTGTTGTTAGAGGAAGGGGACCAAAGCGCAGCGTGGTAAGTGTTCATAATTATTTAATGCTGAGAACACTAGAACAAAGAAACAAAACAAAAGCCAACAGTTCTGTCAGGTCACATATAACAAAACAGAAAACAACTACCCACAAACACAGGTGGGAAAAGGCTGCCTAAGTATGATTCCTAATCAGAGACAACGATAGACAGCTGCCTCTGATTAGGAACCATACTCGGCCCAAAACAGAGAAATACAAAACATAGAATGCCCACCCCACACTCTGACCTAACAAAATAGAGAAACAAACCGTCTATCTCAGGTCAGGGCGTGACAGTACCCCCCCCCCCCCCCCCCCAAAGGTGCGGACTCCCGGCCGCAAACCTGAACCTATAGGGGAGGGTACGGGTGAGCATCTATTCTTGGTTCGGGGCGTAGCCTCCACTCCGCCCGCTGATCCCCCCGCTTCTGTGCCGCCGGAGGAACCAGACCGTAGATCATTGCCGGAGGCTCTAAACTGCAGACCGCCGCTGAAGACTCTGGGTTGCAGACTGCCTCTCAGGAGGCTCCAGACTGGGGAGCATCGTTAGAGGCTCCGGACTGGGGAGCGTCGCTGGAGGCTCCGGACCGGGGACCGTTGCTGCAGGCTCCGTGCCATGGATCATCACTACAGGTTCCGCACCATGGATCATCACTGGAGGCTCCGGGCCATGGATTATCACTGGAGGCTTCGTGCCATGGATCATCTCTACAGGCTCCGGGCCATGGATCATCCCTACAGGCTTCTTGCCATGGATTATCCCTACAGGCTCCGGGCCTTGGATTATCACTGGAGGCTTCGTGCCATGGATTATCACTGGAGGCTTCGTGCCATGGAGCATCACTGAAGGCTTCCTACGTGGAGCTGGAACCGCTCTCACCGGACTGGGGAGACGCACAGGAGACTGGGTGCGCAGAGCAGGCACAGGGTATACTGGGCCGTGGAGGCGCACTGGAGGTCTGGAGCTTAGGGCTGGCACACCCCGTCCTGGCTGGATGTTTACTTTAGCCCAGCAAGGGCAGAGCGCTGGCACAGGATGAACTGGTTTGTGCTGGTGAACGGGGGGTACCGTGCGTAGAGCTGGTGCAGGATAACCTGGGCCGAAGAGATGCACTGGAGGCCAGGAATGCTGAGCCGGCACACTTCTTCCTTGCTGACTGCCAACTCTAGCACGGCAACTGTGGGAAGTTGCACCGAGCGCACCGGGCTGTAGCTGCGCACTGGTGACACAGTGCGCATCCCCGCATAACACGGTGCTTGCTCGGTCACTCGCTCCCCACGGTAAGCACGGGGAGTTGGCTCAGGTCTCAACCCCAACTTCGCCAATCTCCCCGTGTGCCCCCCCCCCCCCCATTTTTGGGGGGGAGCTGCCTCTCGGGCTTCCGTCGTTGGGCTAGCTCCTCGTAATGTCACCGTTCCGCTTTTGCTGCCTCTATTTCCTCCTTCGGACGGCGATACTCCCCGTCCTGCCTCCAGGGTCCCTTCCCGTCTAGGATTTCCTCCCAGGTCCATTCATCCTGACCACGCTGCTTGGTCCTTTGGTGGTGGGTAGTTCTGTTACGGCTGTCGTTAGAGGAAGGGGACCAAAGCGCAACGTGGTAAGTGTTCATAATTATTTAATGCTGAGAACACTAGAACAAAGAAACAAAATGAAAGCCAACAGTTCTGTCAGGTCACATATAACAAAACAGACAACAACTACCCACAAACACAGGTGGGAAAAGGCTGCCTAAGTATGATTCCTAATCAGAGACAACGATAGACAGCTGCCTCTGATTTGGAACCATACTCGGCCCAAAACAGAGAAATACAAAACATAGAATGCCCACCCCACACCCTGACCTAACAAAATAGAGAAACAACTGTCTCTCTCAGGTCAGGGCGTGACAACATATTACTGTATACTGTATATCAGTTCAGTTTAGCATATCAATGGTGTTATCTAAACAGTTGTCCCACTTAACATGGCTTAGACAGGATGGTGAATAAACCGTGAATGGCAGAGTTTTGATGCTCACTTAGAAGACTGGTTAAAGATTGCTGTCCAATTTGGAACCCTTTGACTTTTCCCACATTTTGTTACATTATAGCCTTGTTCTAAAATGGATTAAATATAAAACAATTCTCAGCAATCTACACACAATACCCCATAATGACAAAGTGAAAACAGGTTTTTAGACATTTTAGCAAATGTATTCAAACTTAAAAACCAAAATACCTTATTTACATAAGTATTTAGACCCTTTGCAATGAGGCTCAAAATTTAGCTCAGGTGCATCCCTTTACCATTGATCATCCTTGAGATGTTTCTACAACTTGATTGGAGACCACCTGTTGTAAATTCAATTGATTGGACATGATTTGGAAAGGCATACACCTGTCTATATAAGGTCCCACAGTTAACAGTGCATGTCAGAGCATAAACCAATCCATGAGGTCGAAGGAATTGTCTGTAGAGTGCCGAGACAGGATTGTGTTGAGGCACAGATCTGGGGAATGTTACCAAAACATTTCTTTAGCATTGAAGGTCCCCAAGAACAAAGTGGCCTCCATCATTCTTAAATGGAAGAGGTTTGGAACAACAATTACTGTTCCTAGAGTTGGCTACCCGGCCAAACCCGAACAATTGGGGGAGAACAGCTTTGGTCAGGGAGGTGACCCAGAACCCGATGGTCACTCTAACAGTGCTCTAGAATTCCTCTGAGGAGATGGGAGAACCTCCCAGAAGGACAACCATCTCTGCAGCACTCCACCAATCAGGCCTTTATGGTAGAGTGGCCAGACGGACGCCACGCTTCAGTAAAAGCCACATGACAGCCCACTTGGAGTTTGCCAAAAAGGCACCTAAATGACTCTCAGACCATGAGAAACAATATTCTCTGGTCTGATGAAACCAAGATAGAACTCTTTGGCCTGAATGCCAAGCGTCACATCTGGAGGAGACCTGGCACCATCCTTATGGTGAAGCATGCTGTGGGGATGTTTTTCCAGCGGCAAGGACTGGGAGACTATACAGGATTGAGGCAAAGATGAACGGAGCAAGGTACTCCAAAGCGCTCAGGACCTTAGACTGGGGCAACAGTTCACCTTTCAACAGGACTATGACCCTAAGCAGACAGCCAAGACAACGCAGGAGTGGCTTCGGGACAAGTCTGAATGTCCTTGAGTGGCCCAGCTAGAGCCCGGACTTTAACCCGATCGAACATCTCTGGAGAGACCTGAAAATAGCTGTGCAGCGACGTTCCCCATCCAACCTGACAGAGCTTGAGAGGAACTGCAGAGAGGAATGGGAGAAACTCCCCAAAAAGCTTGTAGCGTCATATCCAAGAAGAATTGAGGCTGTAATCGCTGCCAAATGTGCTTCAACAAAGTCATGTGTAAAGGGTCTGATACCTATGTAAATGTGAAATTTTATTTTGTAATTTTAATACATTTGCAAAAAAATCTAAACCTGTTTTTGCTTTGTCATTATGGGGTATTTTGTGTAGATGGATGAATTTAATACATTTTCAATAAGGCTTGTAATGTAACAAAATGTGGAAAAAGTTAAGGGGTCTGAATACTTTCAGTATGCACTGTACTGTATATCCCATGTTACCCAAATCTGCTCCTTGTATGGAATTGAGCAGAACAGAAAATAAACACTAATTGTTCCTCAAAGCCTTCTGGGATGCCCGGGTACCTCGGATGGAACCGAGGGGGGTCATACCGCAAGAGGGAACCTTTTCATGTTGCTGCCAAGCCTGTTAAACTTCACCAATTCCCTCCATTTATTCTGGCATCTCACCCTAACTGGAAACACCAGTGTTTAGCCCCAGCTTGTCTGGAACGAGCCTGTCCTCTTTCTCTGTGTATGTCCCAAATTGCACCATATTCCCTACATAGTGCACTAGGGAATAGGGTGCCATTGGGGACAGAGCTTGTGTGTTTTACATAAATGCTCTAGGAAGGGACAGAACAAGCCGCAGGGCTGTTGTAGCAGACTTAATAAAACATATATCCCATTTGATCATTTAGATGGGGAACAAGGTTTATTCAGTTAGTTCTGCTCTCAGATTCCGTTGCCCCCCCCCCCCCCCCCCACCTCCCCCTTTAGCCTACCATGTAAAAATGGTGGCATGCTGCCCAACTCCAAACTGGACCAGTAAAACATTTGTAGTAGGAAAAGGTAACTAAAACATACAGCATCTTGATTCTGAAATGCGAAACAGGTGTTAGCACTACACTTGTAGTACTTTTCCTGTAATGAAACATTCTGTTTTTGTGGTCAAGGACCTTATGGGGATAATATTATTGACTATCAATGGTTTGGAGCTGACAGATAACAATTGACAGACAAGCCATTTGATATTATGGATCAACAGCATACAATTGAATGTCTTATAAACAAATTACTCCTAAGTGACTTTGGGACCTTGAAAAGTGCTATTTAAAAACCACATATTATTATTATTATTACTCCGCAAAAACAAGCTATATAAACAACCTGATCTCTAACCAGCTCCTTCTCTTATCTTGTTACAGGACTGTGGACCTTCTCTTTGATCCCAGCCTGACAATATAAGTTCCCCTACTACTGCAGCCTGCTGCCCCTGAGGAAAGCCTGAACACTGCGGCCACTCTACTGGAAAGTGTCTGGTATGTGGTCCACTTCATTCTGGTTACTTATTTTATCCATTCCACTGTCCATCCCCAGCCTTAAGAGGATACTGACACTAAAGCTTTAAAGCTCTGTGAACTCTGACCTTATGGGGCTCAGAATCAAAGGGGGCCTGGCCTGTGTAGTGTGTGTGTGTGTGTGTGTGTGTGTGTGTGTGTGTGTGTGTGTGTGTGTGTGTGTGTGTGTGTGTGTGTGTGTGTGTGTGTGTGTGTGTGTGTGTGTGTGTGTGTGTGTGTGTGTAAGTAGATGTTTGAATTAAGATCATGAGTACTGTATGGTAGGCTGTGAGTGAGTGTGTAGTATGTATGTGATTGTGTGTGAGGGAGGGTTGTGAGTTCTGTTTTTGATAAAGCCCATTTACATATCTTACCACAACGTAATCATATGTAAAGAATAATACTTTCACCTGATATCACATTGAAAGGAGCTTATCTGCAATATTCAAACATTCTGCTACAGTTTCATAATCTTGTAACTTTCCACATGGATGTTGTGTCAAAAAGGGAGTCAAGTTATACATTGAGCCACGAGCCACTGAAAAGAGGCAGTGCCATTACAAGTGGTGCATCTATACCCTCTGACCCATGGTCCGGAGCAATCCTATTAGCTGGGCTAGGTGATGGCATTGTGCTGACTGCATGTCTGTGTGGGCCCAAGTTCTGGCAGGGTTGCCTGGTCAGCAGTCTGTGCCCACACACACAAACACGCACACACACACACATGCTGCTCTGCACAGTTCTCTGTCACAGTTCTCTCTGCTCCAGCCTCTTCTGCTCTGTTCTGCTGCGGCAATGGTCAGATCATTATTTATTTAGAGAAGGAAGCAGATGACCACATGTCACCATGGAGCCTGGTCACATTGTCCAGGAACCGAACCCATAAGCCTCACTAGCTGTGACGGAGAGACAATAACAAGCAAAGCTGCCCCCCTTGCCACACGTATGACACTTACACAATACCCAAGGTCTCTCCCTGGCCTGCTCCAATCCTTCACACCTGACTGCTCCCAATGAAATAGAAAACAAAATGGAGAACAATGGAGGTGAATGACAATCTGAGTCCATTATTACTGGGCCCCTCCTCAATTATGGCCTGTTCCACTGATCCCCTGTCTACATGATATGGTTTATTAAATAGCTTCAGGTGGCAGAGATGGCCAGCTCAACAGTCAACACCACCTCTATAGCGGCAGTAGAAACCAATTTCCTGTAGATTCAGCCTTCATCTTAAAACGGTCTCGTAGGTGATTTCGCAGCCTGGAGGTAATACAAAGCTTCTGTCTGTTTGTAGTGTTATAGTTTATACATAGGCTATGTATGTATAATGAATTGGTAATGCGAGCCACCATGACAATTTTAATTGAAATGAGCTTGGAAGATGATGGAAGAGGAGAAGAAAGATTATCGTTCATATTAAATCACTAATTTCCCCATCCGAATCTCAGAATGTACTCGGCATGTATTAGTGGCTAAATACCCCCAAAGCAGCATGAGTGTTTCCCAACTCCAGTCCTCAGATACCCCAACAGCACAAATGTATATTGTAGCCCCAGACAAGAGCACTTGATTCAACTTGTCAGGTGTGTTTGTTTGGGGCTTCAACGAAAGTGTGTACTGTTGGGAATACTTGAGGACCGGAGTTGGGAAACACTGAGTTAGCTTGAACTGAACACAGGGAACCACCAGTTAGGGGGTCTGAACTCGTTTACTCTGCCCAGCCACAGTTCCTCTGACTTCTAATGGGCCATATAATGCCCTCCCTGGTGGGTTGTAACTTGGGTGTGAGAGCCTGAGACACAGACATAGAGGGTACTAGAGTCCGGGTGTGGCGAACCAGTTCACTGTGCCTGCCTACGGCCTCCTCTGTGTGGTCCTCTGATGTCACAGTGGTAGGCCTGGACTCGACCGGACTACAAAGTAGTGTGGGTTAGATTGGCCAGAGTCAGGGGGTCGCAAACTAATTCACTGTTGCCTACGTCTCCTCTGTTTTGGCTTCTGATGGCCCAGTAGTAGGCCCGTACCTGATTGTACTATACTATCCCGGTTCTCCTCAGACCCACACAGACAGGGAGGTAACGAAAATTAATGGCAGAGTGACAGCGTCAGCTCTGAAAATTCCTAAATGACATCCAGCTAATTGCATGTCATTAGGCATCGCATGCTCAGCAGTTTGGAAAAAAAGACTCCTTTGGCCTGTAAATACCTTGCCCCAGCCCAACATACTAGATAAGAGGGCGTTATTGAATAATTAAATAACTAGTTCTTGCAATCGGTTACCCGTTGTTGTATCTTAGGTCAACAGTCTCAGAATGCAAACTCATCTTTATGTAAACGCCAATGGAGGCGTTTAAATACTTAGTGCTTGTGATGATTGGTGTGTGTGCATGGCGTGGTTAAATTGTTTGAGTACAGAGCAAATAACCACATGTGTGTAAAGCAGCATCTCTAACAAACACAAGGAAGACAGCACTGGGTTAACCCCTTCGTTGCCAATTGGATGTCTGTTACTTGATCAGGGACAGTATCCATGTCTATATTGTGACCCTTCCTGAGCATTCCCATCATATTCCACGTTGACATTAGCTTGCTCTCTAATAGCTCAGATAAGTAACCAATGACCAACATAAACAATGAACAGCTATAGACGTGCATTGGGCTGAGAGAGTCATGCTACAGTGAATGCTGGAATGGACATCACAGCACATACAGTTGAAGTCGGAAGTTTACATACACCTTAGCCAAATACATTTAAACTTAGTTTTTCACAATTCCTTTAATCCTAGTACAAATTCCCTGTCTTAGGTCAGTTAGGATCACCACTTTATTTTAAGAATGTGAAATGTCAGAATAATAGTAGAGAATTATATATTTCAGCTTTTATTTCTTTCATCACATTCCCAGTGGGTCAGAAGTTTACATACACTCAATCAGTATTTGGTAGCATTGTCTATAAATTGTTTAACTTGGGTCAAACGTTTCGGGTAGCCTTCCACAACCTTCCCACAATAAGTTGGGTGAATTTTGGCACATTCCTGCTGACAGAGCTCGTGTAACTGAGTCAGGTTTGTAGGCTTCCGTGCTTGCACACACTTTTTCAGTTTTGCCCACATATTTTCTATAGGATTGAGGTCAGGGCTTTGTGATGGTCACTCCAATACCTTGACTTTGCTGTCCTTAAGCCATTTTGCCACAACTTTGGAAGATTCTTGAGGTCATTGTCCATTTGGAAGACCCCTTTTCAACCAAGCTTTAACTTCCTGACTGATGTCTTGAGATGTTGCTTCAATATATCCACATCATTTTCCTTACTCCATGATGCCATTTATTTTGTGAAATGCACCAGTCCCTCCTGCAGCAAAGCACCCCCACAACGTGATGCTGCCACCCCCATGCTTCACAGTTGGGATGGTGTTCTTCGGCTTGCAAGCCTCCCCCTTTTTCCTCCGAACGTAATGATGGTCATTATGGCAAACAGTTATATTTTTGTTTCATCAGACCACAGGACAGTTCTCCAAAAAGTACAATCTTTGTCCCCGTGTGCAGTTGCAAACCGTACTCTGGCTTTTTCAAGGTGGTTTTGGAGCAGTGGCTTCTTCCTTGCTGAGTGGCCTTTCAGGTTATGTCAATATAGGACTCGTTTTGCTTTGGATACAGATACTTTTGTACTGTTTCCTCCAGCATCTTCACAAGGTTCTTTGCTGTTGTTCTGGGATTGATTTGCACTTTTCTCACCAAAGTACGTTCATCTCCAGGGGACAGAACGCGTCTCCTTCCTGAGCAGTATGATGGCTGCTTGGTCCCATGGTGTTTATACTTGCGTACTATTGTTTGTACAGATGAACGTGGTACCTTCAAGCGTTTGGAAATTGCTCCCAAAGATTAACCAGACTTGTGGAGGTCTACAAGATCTTTGTTGATATCTTTTGATTTTCCCATGATGTCAAGCAAAGAGGCACTGAGTTTGAAGGTAGGCCTTGAAATACATCCACAGGTCCACCTCCAATTGACTCATGTCAATTAGCCTATCAGAAGCTTCTAAAGCCATGACATCATTTTCTGGAATTTTCCAAGCTGTTTAAAGGCACAGTCAACTTAGTGTATGTAAACTTCTTACCCACTGGAATTGTGATACAGTGAATTATAAGTGAAATAATCTGTCTGTAAACAATTGTTGGAAAAATTACTTGTGTCATGCACAAAGTAGATGTCCTAACCGACTTGCCAAAACTATAGTTTGTTAACAAGAATGTTGTGGAGTGGTTGAAAAACGAGTTTTAATGACTCCAACCTAAGTGTATGTAAACTTCCGACCAACTGTACATTAGCCTGGATGGCTAGAGGGCCTCTGGTGTAACTGCGGGACAAGTGTTCTCAGCTTACTTACTTTATATCCATCTATATTCTGGAAATAGGTTTACAACTCTATAAGAGCGCTGACCCGTTTAGCTACTGCACCATGCACTGTCCACTAGGACTAGGTTACTGCATTAGAGAGTCCAGCACAGACATTTAACTCGATAGGCAGAATAATAGACAGTGCTTTTACTTGAGCAATTTAGATCAAGTGTTTTGTAGGAATTCTGCCTGGCCACCCAAGAGAAATGCAAGGAGAATTTCGAATTTATGTCACACCCTGCCCCCAAACAGACACACACACACACATAAAATAGGCCTAATTTAACCATAATGATTGTTAAGTATGTTGTGAGGGTGGAGATCCGTCCAGAAAGGGTTACGATACATGTCAGGGAGTGGAGGGAGCATCCTGTATGTCATTAAACTAAAAGTCACATAATAGCTTGGAGCGTCTCTGTGCCACTCCCACCCAAAATACATAACCTTTTAAAAGGTATGCATGATATTACTTTGGAATGTGTAAATACATTCTCTCTCTCTCTCTCTGGTGTGTCCTCGCCCACACACACAAAGAGGGGCCTTGACCACACTGGGCCCAACCTTTTCCAGCCAAGTTGCCCTCTCCAGGCTTGGGCTGATAAGTTTCGGTAACGTGGAAAACCTTAACTTTCATAGCTTCCTGTTTATCTTTCACTTCTGTGTTTGTGTACATACTCCTCCTTTCACCTTTTTGGATTCCTGACATCCCAGCTTAGGCAAACTTTCCATTTGTAAAATGTTCCATTGTGACTCCCCACCCGCCTACACACGCACACAAACACACACGTGCCAGAAATACCAGCTTCCACTACTGCTACTGCCAATGAGCCGTGTTAACCTGTTGGGGCTAGGGGGCAGTATTTTCACAGCCGGATAAAAAACGTACCTGATTTAAACTGGTTACTACTCCTGCCCAGTAACTAGAATATGCATATAATTATTGGCTTTGGATAGAAAACACCCTAAAGTTTCTAAAACTGTTTGAATGGTGTCTGTGAGTATAACAGAACTCATATGGCAGGCCAAAACCTGAGAAGATTCCATGCAGGAAGTGGCCTGTCTGACAAGTTGTGTTTCATCTTGGCTCTTTTTATTGAAGACTGAGGATCTTTGCTATAACGTGACACTTCCTACGGCTCCCATAGGCTCTCAGAGCCCGGGAAAAAGCTGAACGATATCGAGGCAGCTTCTGGCTGAAACCCTTTATCGCGTTTGGCAAGTGGCCGATCAGAGTACTATGGGCTTAGGTGCGTGCCCGAGTCGACCCCATGCTTTATTTTCTTTCGTCTGTTTACCTAAACGCAGATTCCCGGTCGGAATATTATCGCTTTTTTATGAGAAAAATGGCATAAAAATTGATTTTAAACAGCGGTTGACATGCTTCGAAGTACGGTAATGGAATATTTAGAATTTTTTTGTCACGAATTGCGCCATGCTCGTCACCCTTATTTACCCTTTCGGATAGTGTCTTGAACGCACGAACAAAACGTCGCTATTTGGATATAACTATGGATTATTTTGAACCAAACCAACATTTGTTATTGAAGTAGAAGTCCTGGGAGTGCATTCTGACGAAGACAGCAAAGGTAATAACATTTTTCTTATAGTAAATCTGACTTTGGTGAGTGCTAAACTTGCTGGGTGTCTAAATAGCTAGCCCTGTGATGCCGGGCTATCTACTGAGAATATTGCAAAATGTGCTTTCACCAAAAAGCTATTTTAAAATCGGACACATCGAGTGCATAGAGGAGTTCTGTATCTACAATTGTTAAAATAATTGTTATGCTTTTTGTGAACGTTTGTCGTGAGTAATTTAGTAAATTCACCGGCAGTGTTCGGTGGGAATGCTAGTCACATGCTAGTCACATGCTAATGTAAAAAGCTGTTTTTTGATATAAATATGAACTTGATTGAACAAAACATGCATGTATTGTATAACATAATGTCCTAGGGTTGTCATCTGATGAAGATCATCAAAGGTTAGTGCTACATTTAGCTGTGGTTTGGGTTTATGTGACATTATATGCTAGCTTGAAAAATGGGTGTCTGATTATTTCTGGCTGGGTACTCTGCTGACATAATCTAATGTTTTGCTTTCGTTGTAAAGCCTTTTTGAAATCGGACAGTGTGGTTAGATTAACGAGAGCCTTGTCTTTAAAATGGTGTAAAATAGTCATATGTTTGAAAAATTGAAGTTTTTGCATTTTTGAGGAATTTGAATAATGCGCCACGGGATTACACTGGCTGTTGAGTAGGTGGGACGCAAGCATCCCACCTAGCCCATAGAGGTTAATGATGATAACAACGGTAGTGATATTTGGAAAAAAAATAAGCTAAAATTGTGCTTGAGGCATAGCCGCGAGAAGTAGATGCTAAGGTGCTGCAACTAACCCCTGAAAAATATTTTATATATACACTACCATTCAAAAGTTTGGAGTAACTTGGAAATGTCCTTGTTTTTGAAAGAAAAGCAATTTTTTTGGTCCATTTAAATAACATGAAATGAATCAGATATACAGTGTAGACATTGTTAATGCTGTAAATGACTATTGTAGCTGGACACGGCTGTTTTTAAATTTTTTTTTAATGGCATATCTAAATAGGCGTACAGAGGCCCATATCAGCTACCATCACTCCTGTGTTCCAATAGCACGTTGTGTTAGCTAATCCAAGTTCATCATTTTAAAAAGCTAATTTATCATTAGAAAACCCTTTTGCAATTATGTTAGCACAACTAAAAACTGTTCTGATTTAAAGAAGCAATAAAACTGGCCTTCCTTAGACTAGTTGAGTATCTGGAGCATCAGCATTTGTGGGTTCGATTACAGGCTCAAAATGGCCAGAAACAAAGACCTTTATTCTGAAACTCATCTGTCTATTCTTGTTCTGAGAAATTAAGGCTATTCCATGCAAGAAATTGCCAAGAAACTGAAGATCTCGTACAATGCTGTGTACTACTCCCTTCACAGAGCAGCGCAAACTGGCTCTAACCAGAATAGAAAGAGGAGTGGGAGGCCCCGGTGCACAACTGAGCAAAAGGACAAGTACATTAGAGTGTCTAGTTTGAGAAACAGACTCACAAGTCCTCAACTGGCAGCTTCATTAAATAGTACCCGCAAAACACCAGTCTCAACATCAACAGTGAAGAGGCGACTACGGGATGCTGGCCTTCTAGGCAGAGTTGCAAAGAAAAAGCCATATCTCAGACTGGCCAATAAAAAGAAAAGATTAAGATGGGCAAAAGAACAGACACTGGACAGAGGAACTCTGCCTAGAAGGCCAGCATCCCGGAGTCGCCTTTTCGCTTTTGACGTTGAGACTGGTGTTTTGCGGGTACTATTTAATGAAGCTGTCAGTTGAGGACTTGTGAGGCGTCTGTGTACACACACACACACACACACACACACACACACACACACACACACACACACACACACACACACACACAAAAGTTTTAGAACACCTACTCATTCAAGGGCTTTTCTTTATTTTTACTATTTTCTACATTGTACAATAATAGTGAAGACATCAAAACTATGAAATAACACTAATGGAATCATGTAGTAACCAAAAACATGTTAAACAAATCAAAATATATATGAGATTCTTCAAACCCTTTGCCTTGATGACAGCTTTGCACACTCTTGGCATTCTCTCAACCAGCTTCATGAGGTAGTCACCTGGATTGCATTTAAATTAACAGGTGTGCCTTGTTAAAAGTGAATTTGTGGAATTTCTTTCTTTCTTAATGCGCGGGGGGGGGTGGTAATACAGAAGATAGCCCTATTTGGTAAAAGACCATGTCCATATTATGGCAAGAACAACTCAAATAAGCAAAGAAAAACGATAGTCCATTACTTTGACATGAAGTTCAGTCAATACGAAAAATGTCATTAACTTTGAACGTTTCTTCAAATGCAGTCACAAAAACCATCAAGCTCTATGATGAAACTGCTCTCATGAGGACCACCACAGGAATGAAAGAAAAAGTTAGTGCTGCAGAGGATAAGTTCATTAGAGTTACCAGCCTCAGAAAATTCTGCCCAAATAAATGCTTCACAGAGTTGATGCTTCACAACATCGACTGTTCAGAGGAGACTGTGTGAATCAGGCCTTCATGGTCGAATTGCTGCAAAGAAACCACTACTAAAGGACACAATAAGAAGAAGAGACTTAATGGGCCAAGAAACACAAACAATGGACATAAGACCGGTGGAAATTTGTACTTTGATTTGGAGTCCAAATTGGAGATATTTGGTTCCAACCGCCGTGTCTTTGTGAGACGCAGTGTGGGTGAACGGATGATCTCCGCATGTGTATTTCCCACCGTAAAGCATGGAGGAGGAGGTGTTATGGTGTTGGGGTGCTTGCTGGTGAAGCTGTCTACTTTGAATTCAAAATAAATCACACACTTAACCAGTATGGCTACCACAGCATTCTGCAGCGATATGCCATCCCATCTGGTTTGCGCTTAGTGGGACTGTCATTTGTTTTTCAACAGGACAATGACCCAAAACACCTCCAGGCGGTGTAAGGGCTATTTTACCAAGAAGGAGAGTGATGGAGTGCTGCATCAGATGACCTGGCCTCCACAATCCCCCGACCTCAACCAAATTGAGATGGTTTGGGATGAGTTGGACCACAGAGTGAAGGAAAAGCAGCCAACAAGTGCTCAGCATATGTGGAAACTCCTGCAAGACTGTTGGAAAAGCATTCCAGGTGAAGCTGGTTGAGAGAATGCCAAGAGTGTGCAAAGCTGTCATCAAGGCAAAGGGTGGGTATTTGAAGAATCTCAAATATAAAATATTTTCATTTGTTTATCACTTTTTTGATACTAAATTATTCCATATGTGTTATTTCATAGTTTTGATGTCTTCACTATTATTCTACAATGTGTAAAATAGTAAAAATAAAGAAAAACCCTTGAATGAGTATTTATTCACAAAAGTAATGCACTGGACCTTTTCTAGTCCTGTATTAGCAGAGTTAAAATTAATAATTCAGCATCCCCCTTGCTTTAAAATGGCAACAATTTCTCTATGCCCCATGGCAAAATGTGCAGAATGGCAGGAAAGAGATGTGGGTAGGCAGACCCACAAGCCACTGCAGCCCCTCATAATGAGTTCCGATTTTTTTGTGGCCCCCACTCTCATCAAAGTTGCACATCCCTGATGTATGGGATCTAGTTTCAGGCGTTTCTTTTACGCCTGCTACGTTAGGTAAATGTGCTTGGGAAATAAAGGTGATTCTGAATACATTACCCCTGTGCACCCTGATTCAGGTTTTCCTATAGGAAACTTGATCATACACATAGACATGTGCCAATCTAGGACAAACATCCCAGCTAGCACATAATGTGTGTCACAGGAAGTCCAAAAAGATCATCAAGGACAACAACTCGTGCCACTCCTGTTCACCCCACTATCATCCAGAAGGCGAGGTCAGTACAGGTGCATCAAAGTTGGGACCGAGAGACAGAAGCTGTTTTTCAATCTCAGGGCCATCAGACTGTTAAATAGCCATCACTAGCACATTAGAGGGTTGTGCCATGGGGGAGATTTTTGTGGGCTATACTCGGCCTTGTCTCAGGATGGTAAGTTGGTGGTTGAAGTTATCCCTCTTGTAGTGAGGGGCTGTGCTTTGGCAAAGTGGGTGGGGTTATATGCTGTCTGTTTGGCCCTGTCCGGGGGTATTGTCTGCCGGGGCCACAGTGTCTCCCGACCCCTCGTGTCTCAGCCTCCAGTATTTATGCTGCAATAGTTTGTGTCGGGGGGCTAGGGCCAGTCTGTTATATCTGGAGAATTTATCCTGTCCTGTGTGAATTTTAAGTATGCTCTCTCTAATTCTCTCTTTTTCTCTCTTCCTTTCTCTCTCTGAGGATCTGAGCCCTAGCACCATGCCTCAGGACTACCTGGCCTGATGACTCCTTGGTGTCCCCAGTCCACCTGGTCATGCTGCTGCTCCAGTTTCAACTGTTCTGCCTGCAGCTATGGAACCCTGACCTGTTCACCGGACATGCTACCTGTCCCAGACCTGCTGCTTTCAATGCTCTAGAGACAGCAGGAGCGGTAGAGATACTCTGAATGATCGGCTATGAAAAGCCAAATGACATTTACTCCTCAGGTGCTGACCTGCTGCACCCTCTACAACCTCTGTGATTATTATTATTATTTGACCCTGCTGGTCATCTATGAACATTTGAATATCTTGGCCATGTTCTGTTATAATCTCCACCCGGCACAGCCAGAAGACTGGCCACCCCTCATAGCCTGGTTCCTCTCTAGGTTTCTTCCTAGGTTCTGGCCTTTCTAGGGAGTTCTTCCTAGCCATCGTGCTTCTACACCTGCATTGCTTGCTTTTTGGGGTTTTCGGCTGGGTTTCTGTACAGCACTTTGTGACATCAGCTGATGTAGGAAGGGATTTATAAATACATTTGATTTGATTTAGAGGCTGCTGCCCTATACATAGACTTGAAATCGCTGGCCACTTTAATAATTGGAACACTAGTCACTTCAATAATGTTGACATATTTTGCATTACTCATCTCATATGTATATACTGTATTCTGTCCTATTCAACTGTATATGACGCTCTGAATTGCTCGTCCAAATATTTATATATTCTTAATTCCATTCCTTTACCTTAGATTATGTGTATTGGTACTGTTGGAGCTAGAAACCCAAGCATTTCGCTACACCCGCAATAACATCTGCTAAACACGTGTATGTGACAAATACCATTTGATTTGATGTTCTGAAAACCATATATTTCTTAGAGCCTGGGGAGAATGTGGTTGTCCTATGGTTATTTCGCATACAACCTTCCCACGACATTCTGGGAATGGTGCAGGGAACCCAGGTAGCACACAAACTTCTGAGAACCATGTTTCATTGGTGGGAATTTCTGTACTTCAGCATCATGTTTCCTACAGGTTTCCTCATGGCTCTATTTAAAGTCATGTTCTCAGAAGGTTCAGAGAACTTTTCATGAAAACCACAAGAAATAGAACAAATTAATGTGTTTCCATGATTAATGCCTAAGCAAATGAATGTATGTGTTCTATCTGTGCTTGGAGTTCAAACAGTTAACCTAAGCTAGCAGTGTTATTAAAAGTCTTATTGAAACATGTTTTCAAAACATATAATTACCTTCAAATAACCTATAATTTCCATTCTCAGAACGTTAGTTTTTCCCAATTCTTTACACACTAAAACTGGCCCATGAGGCACAATGACCCAAACCTGTAAGTTATTTAGCAAAACCATACACCAAATCTGCAATACTACTGTCACATGTTTTGCTTAACACTCAGATTGCAATTCTATAACAAACGCTTGGCAGAACACAACACACAATTCTCTTCCTTTGGCACAACCTTCATAACTAGAATATCTTGTGTGCAAGTGAAAAGCAGCACTGTTCAACAAGCTAAGCTCAATTACCAATTGATCACTTTCCCTCTTTACCTGTGCAATCATTAACTGCGTAAATGTTTACATTGCAATCAAACCTGTATTTGGAGAACAATGGAAGCAAACTTGGCAGAGAGGTGGAGGTGTGGGTAGAGGTGGAGATGGAGGAAGACCAAGCACAAGAAGAGTAATCTCTGATGAAATTGTAGTGGACCATGTGGTCAGCCATGGTTTGACCTTGAGAGAGGCTGGTTAGAGAGTGCAGCCCAATCTGAGCCGTTTCATCGTAGCATCCATTATCCGGACATTCCAAAATGAGAATAAGTATGTACTGCAGACATTGGAATTATCTACTACTTTTACTATTTGACAGTAGTACAACATAAAGCACAGTAAATACTGTAGATTCCAATACATACTGTGAGGGGAAACAAAGTAAATGCTTCATGTATTACTATATGTTTGAAATTGGGAGCTATACTACTTTGAAACATGTTATCTTGTATACTGTATTACTGTAGTGTTTACTGTATGCTATTTTGTTTTTGTAGAACTGAAAGACGACCACCACGTGGTGGTAGAACACATCTATTTACAGATGAAGAGGAGGCTGCCAAAATAATGCCAAAAGACTGCGGGGAAATCCAACAACAGATTATTGAAAACTATGCAATCTTCAATAACATCAGAGTGAGTTTATCAACCATAGCCCACATCCTTAAGAAACACCATCTCTGGATGAAGCAAAAATACAGAGTCCCATTTGAAAGGAATTTTCAAAGGGTTAAGGATAAACGGTACAAATATGTGCAAGTAAGTAATGTACTAGTATTACACTCTTGAAATATTAGAGACTCATTGATGTTTCCAGTGAACTTTACTACACAGCAATTACAGTATTTACTGTCATTTCAGAGAATTATGGAGTTGGATGCAAGTCCCATTCCCCAGGAAATCATATTCATAGATGAGGCTGGATTCAATTCAGCAAAGACGAGGAGGAGAGAAAGGAACATCATTGGTCAACGCACCATCATTGAGGTACCTGGTCAGTGTGGGGGAAATGTCACCCTACGCGCAGCTATGAGCCACAATGGGGTCCTCCACCGCCATGCCACCCTTGGACCATACAACAATTCCCATCTCCTTCATTTCCTGAACATCTTACATGACAATCTTTTTCAGCCAGAACAGAGATGCCAGGTGAACCTGAGCAGCAAATGTATGTTCTAATTTGGTACAATGTGAGTTTCCATTGGCCTGCTCAGGTCTGCAACAGGTTACATGACCATCCCAGATTTACAATTCTCTATCTTCCACTATATTCCACATTGCTCAACCCCATTGAGGAGTTGTTTTCGGCATGGCGGTGGAAGGTGTATTATCGCAAACCCCATGAACATTTGGCCCTTCTCCAGGCAATGGAGGAGGCCTGTGGTGACATTCCAGCAGAGTCCTGTCAGGAGTGGATGCGTCATGCCAGACACTATTTCCCAAACTGTCTGGCCAAGGAGAATATCAAATCAAATGTTATTAGTCACATGCACCGAATATAACAGTGAAATGCTTACTTACGAGCCCCTAACCAACAATGCAGTTAAAATAAATGTATATGAATAAGAAATAAAAGTAACAAGTAATTAAAGAGCTGCAGTAAAATAACAATAGCGAGACTATATACAGGGGGGGTACCGGTACAGAGTCAATGTGCGGGGGCACCTGTTAGTTGAGGTAAAACGTACATGTAGGTAGTTATTAAAGTGACTATGCATAGATTATAAAAACAGAGATTAGCAACGGTGAAAAAGAAGGGGTGGGGGGGCAATGCAAATAGTCTGGGTAGACATTTGATTAGGTGTTCAGGAGTCTTATGGCTTGGGGATAGAAGCTGTTTAGAAGCCTCTTGGACCTAGACTTGGCACTCCGGTACCGCTTGCCGTGCGGAAGCAGAGATAACAGTCTATGACTAGGGGGGCTGGAGTCTTTGACAATTTTTAGGGCCTTCCTCTGACACCGCCTGGTATCGAGGTCCTGGATTGCAGGAAGCTTGGCCCAATGATGTACTGGGCCGTTCGCACTACCCTGTTGTCGTGTCTTTGGCTATGCCGGATTAAGTGATATGACATGCTAACCTATAAAATCCTTTCTCTGTAATTAATATTACCTGATTAAGCTAATCATGTAAATGTAATTAACTAGAAAGTCGGGGCACCACGGAAGAACGTTTATAGAGCCGTTATCTTCCGAATAAACTCTTAAAATACTTAGTCATATTTTACATCGATAGCAGTCAATATTAACCCTTATCTTATTTTCAGTCTCATAATGAAAGTTGTAAATTCTTGGCTATCTTCACGAACCCTGGCTAACAAGTTGAATCAGCAATACAAAATTGGGTTTAGTTATTTATTTACTAAATACCTAAACTAATCACACAGAATTACAAATACACCGAATACAAATGATGTCATACATGATGGCTGGTTACACAAAGGAAAGGGGGTTGGGCTTGAATGAAAGAGCGGGAAGACTTAGGAACAAAGAAACAGCAGCTATGCTATCGTAAATACATTATCTTATGCATTCTAAATTACCGCCCATTTGGAAAAGGAAAATGCAATAAATATTTACTCTGAGCTGCGCTTCGGTAGATTGGTCATAGATGCTGGCCGGGTTGGCCAACAGATCTTCCTGTCCTCGGAAGAATGTCTCTGGTGGTAAATTGGATACGTGGTGGTATCTTCGTCTGTCTGTTAGACTGGATCCGTCGTCCGTCCTTTCCTAGCCCCCGTCTACAGCGGCCGCTGCTAACTCAACGGCTAGGAAGTATCACTTCTGTAGTGAATAAGCTCAAAGTTCATACCATTCGCCACCAAAGCTCACGCTGAGGTTGGCTTAGTTCTGTACTTGACGTGTGTCTAACGTAGAGGCTGCAGACCTCACGTACTGGAACAATGGTTATCTTTTCGTCAAAGGCTTATATAGTGGAGAGGGGGAAGGATGTGTTTCATCGTTTATAACCCCTGTCTCTTCACAGGGGTGGGCCACTGATCAAGCAGGGCACTTTCCTTATGAAAACCCAATTCTCTCATTTGGAAGCTAAAATTACATTTAATCTCCTAACAAACAATTTCAATATCAAACATTTCAATTGCATAACAATTCCATGTTACTCTGATAACTAGAGGGTGTATACTTTCTCAGGTACAGTTTATGTCGTCCTGTCATCAGTCATAATGTCTCAGATGACAACCGAACTGACATCCATACTCATTACGTTCCCAAGCATATTTCCAACTGGTTTTATTACCAAAATATGGTTCCTTTTCCCCATTTGTTTGATGTTCCCAGACTCTCTATATTTAACACAGGCTATTCAAGTCCTTCAGTAGGGTCAGAAATAGAGGGGAAGGGAGAAAGGTATTTATGGGGGGGTCATAAACCTTACCCACAGGCCAACGTCATGACACTGTGTAGTGCCTTGCGGTCAGAGGCCGAGCAGTTGCCATACCAGGCAGGGATGCAACCAGTCAGGATGCTCTCGATGGTGCAGCTGTAGAATCTTTTGAGGATCTGAGGACCCATGCCAAATCTTTTCAATCTCCGGGGGAGATTGCCCTCTTCACAACTGTCTTGTGGACACCAAGGAACTTGAAGTTCTCAACCTGCTCCACTACAGCCCCATCGATGAGAATGGGGGTATGCTCTGTTCTCCTTTTCCTGTAGTCATGATCATCTCCTTTGTCTTGATCAGGTTAAGGGAGAGGTTGTTATCCTGGTGCCACACTGCCAGGTCTCTGACCTCCTCCCTACAGTCTGTCTCATCGTTGTCGGTGATCTGTTGTGTCGTCGGCAAACTTAATGATGGTGTTGGAGTCGTGCTTGGCCATGCAGTCATGGGTGAACAGGGAGTACAGGAGGGGACTGAGCACGCACACCTGAGGGGCCCCTTTGTTGAGGATCATCATGGCGGATGTGTTGTTACCTACCCTTACCACCTGGGTGCGGCCCGTCAGGAAGTCCAGGATCAAGTTGCAGAAGGAGGTGTTTAGTCCCAGGGTCCTTAGCTTAGTGATGAGCGTTGAGGGCACTATGGTGTTGAATGCTGAGCTGTAGTCAATGAATAGCATTCTCACATAGGTGCACCTTTTGTCCAGGTGGGAAAGGGCAGTGTGGAGTGCAATAGAGATTGCATCATCTGTGGATCTGTTGGGGCAGTATGCAAATTGGGTCTAGGGTTTATGGGATAATGGTGTTGTGAGCCATGACCAGCCTTTCAAAGCACTTCATAACTACAGATGTGAGTGCAACCGGTTGGTAGTCATTTAGGCTGGTTACCTTGGTTTTCTTGGGCACAGGGACTATGGTGGTCTGCTTGAAACATGTTGGTATCACAGACTTGGTCAGGGACAGGTTGAAAATGTCAGTGAAGACACTTGCCAGTTGGTCAGTGCATGCTCGGAGTACACATCCTTGTAATCTGTCTGGCCCTGCGGCCTTGTGAATGTTGACCTGTTTAAAGGTCTTACTCACATCGGCTACGGAGAGCGTGATCACACATTGCTGTGTTTCATTTCGCAAGATGTCTGTGTTTTGAGTTTTGAGTACCTGAGATGTAGTTTCAGCAAATGTGTGTTAACAATTGGGGAAAACTGTAATAATACCTCCCAGGAAAACATTCAGGGAGCCATAGTAAAACGTTCTTAGAGCCTCCCTGCAAACTGAAACAATATGTTCTATAAACTTTAAAAAAACATTCAGCTTAACTGGTCAGTAAACTTATGGCTTCATTCCCAGAACTAAAGAGAAACCAAAAACATACATTCCCACAACTTTCAAGGAACCAAATGTGCCAGCTGGGATGCATTGTTTATACGTTTCTTAATGTGTATTTACTAGCTCTCTTTCATTCTTCTCCTCTGGTGTGTAGGACCATGTTGTGTAGAATATAGTTGTGTACACAGTTAACGTTCAGCCTCAGGGTGACCTTCCACTACTCTTGTCCTTTCCATCTGGGAACAACGTCACATGTGACTTGTTCTGTGGCACAGGTACAGAAGAGCGAAGCAGTACTGTACCTGGTTGTTTACCCCTGCTGGCTGATAGCTCAGGTGCTGATTCGCGTGCAATCAGATCGAGATGCTGCAGCCAGGGCTCTGATCTCTGTCGTGATAAAGGCTACATCTCAAATGGCACCTATATAGTGCAGTACTTTAAGATACCAGAAGAACTGTACATGAATACCCAAAGACAAGAGACAAATAGTTGACACCAGACCAGATTATGACCCGTAGTCTCTCTCTCTCTCTCTCTCTCTCTCTCTCTCTCTCTCTCTCTCTCTCTCTCTCTCTCTCATATATTTATATTTATATATGGTGTTCCTGTTGTGTGGTGGCTGGGCTTGGGGGCACAGGGACGTACAGTACTCTGTGTGCCTTCTCCTCAAAGAGACGGTGTTAAGTCAGGAACTGAGCTATACTGTACTGCAGTGCACTCCCCACCCAGGTGTAAATAGGGATTAACATACCATAAGTAATTAGCTGGTCTGTGTGATGATCTAACTCACTGTTTCCTACTTACGTTATTGTCTGAGACACAGGATACGTCCCAAATGTCACCCTATTCCCTATATAGTGCAATACTTTTGACCGAAGGCCCTATGGCCCGCTATAAAGGAAATAGGGTGCCATTTGTGGTCGGTCTCCATGACAATACCATTATGATTTTTTTTTAAATCATCTTACCCCAGGACATACCATTCTGAATTATTTTCTATGCTTTCTTCACTTTCCATTGCATTTTGATTGATGTCATAGTATTTTCATTTAAGCCTGCTTTTAAATTTGAACCCTAAAATCCAATTAACTAATCCACGTTAAGCATGATTAACCCTCTAAAATTATATTCATATACTCTGTTCTGTTTCAGTGCACCTTATTTCACTGCTTGATTCAATTAATGTTCAGTAAAATTGCCACAATGAATAATACATTTCAACAGCTTATTAGAATGGCCTTTAGCAGTATAGCTACATCATATTGGTGTTGAAGCTAAAGAATTTCCAATATTTGTTTTTGAATCACTTTATTTTGCCTAATTTCACCTCGGCCTATATCTCAACTCACTCATGCTACTAAACAAATGAGATATACGGTACAATTTATGTATTTTGAAAAACATTTCAGAATTAAAATGTTAAAAAGCACATAGTAGTGTTATTTGACCTGTTCTAAGCCCAAATTCTTAAGGTTAGGCATTTTTATTTTATTTACCTTTATTTAACTAGGCAATTCAGTTAAGAACACATTCTTATTTACAATGACGGCCTACCAAAAGACTAAAGACCTCCTGCGGGGGACAGGAGATGGGATAAAAAAATGTAATAAAAATATAGGACAAAACACACATCACGACAAGAGACACCACAACACTACATAAAGAGAGATTTAAGACAACATAGCATGGCAGCAACACATGAAAACACAGCATGGTAGCAACACAACATGGCAGCAGCAAAACATGGTAGCATCACACAACATGGTACAAAATTATTGGGCACAGACAACAGCACAAAGGGCAAGAAGGTAGAGACAACAATACATCATGTGAAACAGCCACAACTGTCAGTAAGAGTGTCCATGATTGAGTCTTTGAATGAAAAGGTGGAGATAAAACTGGCCAGTGTGAGTGTTTTTTGCAGTTCATTCCAATCGCAAGCTGCAGTGAACTTTGTGGTTGCAGTGACACATCCATAACCTAAGCGGAAACCAGATTGCGTACCCGAGAGAATACTACAGACGTCAAGAAAGCCAGTCAGTTTATTATTGACAAGTTTTCCAGCACTTTTGATAAACAGGGCAAAATAGAAATTGGCCTGTAACAGTTAGGATCAGCTTGATCTCCCCCTTTAAATAAAGGATGCACCGTGGCTGCCTTCCAAGGAATGGGAACCTCCCCAGAGAGGAGAGACAGGTTAAAAAGGCCAGAGATAGGCTTAGCAATGATTGGGGCACCAACCTTAAAGAAGAAATAGTCCAAACCACCTGACCCATATGTTTTTTTGGGGTCAAGTTTAAGGAGCTCCTTTAGCACCTCAGACTCAGTGACCGCCTGCAGGTAGGAACTTTGTAGCAGGGCAGGGGAAAAAGAGGGAGGAGCATCGGGGGTGGGAGATGAGGTAATGTCAGATGGGAAAGGAGGCATGGCTGAGTCAAATAGGAATCCTGACTTAATAAAGTGGTGATTAAAGATCTCAGCCATGTGCTCCTTAGCAGTAACAACCACATCATCAACATTAAGGGACATGGGCAACTGTGAGGAGGAGGGTTTATTCTCCAGGTCTTTAACCGTTTTCCAGAATATTTTGGGGTTAGACCCACAAAAGAGAACTGCTTCTTAAAGTAACTAACTCTGGCCTTCTGGATAGCCTGAGTGCACTTATTTCACATTTTCCTGAACGAGAGCCTGTCAGCCTGAATATGGGTGTGCTGAGCAATTTGCCAAATGCAATTCTTGAGGTGGAGTAACTCTGCCAGTTCACGGTCAAACCAGAGGTTGAAGCTGTTTTTAATTCTCATTTTCTTTATGGGGGTGTGTTTCTTAACAATACCACGGAAAATATAAAAAAAGAAGGTCCAAGCGTCTTCGACAGAGGGGATCAAGTTGAGTCTATACCAATTTATAGAGGCCAGGTCATGAAGGAAGTCTTGCTAATGAAAGTTTTCTAGCAAGCGTCTATGACAAATCAGGGCAGGTTGTTTCACTGAGCAGCCATTACGAACACAGGCTGTAAAACAGCGATCACTAAGGTAATTCCACAAAACACCAGACTGATACCTATCAGGATTATTTGTAATTATAACATCAAGGAGAATAGCCTTCTCTGGGTGTTTGGAGTCATATCATGTTGGATTGGTAATAATCTGAGAAAGATTTAGGGAGTCCCATTGCTTTAAGACTTGATCAGGTGGTTTAAGCATGTTCCAGTTTAGGTCACCTAGCAGGACAAATTCAAACTTAGTGTAAGGGGCCAGGAGAGCTTAGGGCATTTAATTGTTTGCGGACAGACTTGGTGGAGACAACCAAGCACTGAAGGTGTTGCTTGGTAAAGGTTGCCACTCCACCACCTTTGGAAGATCTGTCTTGCCAAAAAAGGCTATAACCAGAAATGTTAACATCAGTGTTCAAAACACTCTTTCTTAACCACATCTCAGTAATGACCAAACATCTGGATTGGAGCTGTGAACCCACACTTTTAGTTGATACATTTTAGGTAATACGTTTCTCGTGTTAACGTGCAGAAAACCCAGGCTTTTACGAGAGCAGACATCAGTAAAGCAGATATCAGAGCACAAGTCAGAATTGGGACTAACAATAGTAGATGGTCCAGCGTGTACATACACATTTCCAGATATAATCAGCAGTAGTACAATCAGGGCACGGCAGAGGACAGGGAGAACTCTGCAGTGTTGATTTATAACATTTGAATGTGCATTAGATGGCAACAAGATCATATTGTACAGCAATTTCATCAGGTAACATGAATACAAAGCCGGCAGAGGTAGTTAGAATAGGATGGGAGGCTAAGAGTCTGTGTTACTAATAGACAGTCAGAGTCCCGAGTGTGGGAACAAAGATAGTCTGTCCCACGGTTGGGAAAACAAGCAAGTTCATAGTCAACAAAGCATGCAGAAGTCGTGAGGCAAATTGCAAAACAGCATAATGCACAATAATTTTTTAAAATATATACCGACTTGGTTCGAGCCATTGTAGAGTCACTCGCCCCAACAGTGCGTGTGTGCTGGAGGCGAGCAAAAGCTTGGGAGAGAGGGGGGAGTGTGGCAGGGGAGACAGGTCAGGGCAGACGGTGAACAGATCGCCAGGTGGAATCCAAGCAGTAGTGCAGCATGCGTGCCACACCCACATGGGAGAAGTTTTTTTGGGGAGGCAGCTAGCTAGCTGGGACATCCTTTATGACGTCCAAAGACAGTTATTCTGTCGCTGTTGTATTTCGGAGATTCTGAGGAGGATATCTTCTGATGTGATCAAAGCAACAATATTGTTTCTTATTGAGGTAATTTACAATTGAAATGTCCTGGCTGCATATCAGTTCAAAATAGAGATGAATCCAGGGGGTACTGTGTTTTAATTACCTCTGCACAGATGGACGGTGCTTCAAAGGCCTTTGCTTTTGGCTGGTGGGGGGGGTGGGGCTGAGAAACTCTCCTGCCGTTGATAGGCTCAAGAGTTTTCACACCTCTCACTTCAGCCAGTTTCTTTTCTTGATAATCCTTGGTAGTAATCATCCACTCAGGTAATTTTGCCCAAAAAGGTTATAGGTATGGAATTGTGATTTGGAATGAAGGTTTTAATGTTGAGGTTAGTATCCTGTATAAGTCCTTGCCAAATTTTGCAAGTTTATCTACATTTATCCAACTCTAAATTCTATCTTTTTGCAGAAGAACTCAACAGCCCATGCTCTCTTTGTCTGTTCACTCTTTCTCCAGTGAGAAGTCCCACATGGTACTGCTCGCATCTGGTTTGCTCTTTAGAATGGTGTTTTCCATCAAATTACATTTTGGCAAATGTGTGAAAATGAATTTTATTGGCTGCTTCATGCATATGAGTCCTGTAAATTTCCCAAAGGAAACCCTGGTGTGTGTGTGTGCTCATTTTCACCTTCATCCATAATATGCACGGGTTAACATCTATGTTTGAGCGAGTGTGAGAATGAGTGTGAGTGTGAGCAATCAAGTGTGCATTGTTCATGACATATGTGAGAGTGAGTATGCTCATTTCCAGTGGTGTAAATTACTTAAGTAAAAATACTTTAAAGTACTACTTAAGCAGTTTTTTGGGGTATCTGTACTTTACTTTGCTATTTATATTTTTGACAACTTTTACTTTTACTTCACTACATTCCTAAAGAAAATGATGTACTTTTTACATGTACTTTTCCCTGGAACCCAAAAAGTACTCATTACATTTTGAATGCTTAGCAGGACAGGAGAATTGTCTAATTCACACACTTATCAAAATAACATCCCGGGTCATCCCTACTGCCTCTGATCTGGCGGACTCACTAAACATATGCTTAATTTGTAAATGATGTCTGAGTGTTGGAGCGTGCTTCTGGCTATCCGAAAATTCCCCAAAACAAGAAAATAGTACAGTCTGTTTTGCTTAATATAAGGAATTTGAAATTATTTATACTTGCACTTTTACTTTTGATACACAAGTGTATTTTAGCAATTACATTTACTTGTAATACTTAAGTATATTTAAAACCAAATACTTTTAGACTTTTACTCTCAAGTAGGATTTTACTGGGTGACTCACTTTTCACACACACTCAACTTTCTCTGTGGATATCAATATCTTTGAACATGATAGTCCATGGTGAAAATGTATGATGCTATAAAGATAGTGTATATACTGTTCTGACATACCCATAGTGTTTTCCTTTGGAGCAGGGATGGGCAACTTTGATGTGGGTGGGGGGCACAAAAAAAATGGAACTCATCATGAGGTGCTGCAGTGGTCCACTTAAAGGATTGCTGTTGATAATGAGTTATTTTTCTTTTTCCCATTGCCATTATTTTAAATCCTGAGATTTTAAAGTATTCAGAATTGTTGTTTTTTTCCAAGGGGGGCATTGCGTTTCAATATTGGTCTGGTATATCAGGAGATCATCTGCAAATAGATTTAGGTTATGTTCATGTTTACCAATAAAGATACCTGTTAGGTTATCTGTAATGGGTCCTGTCTAATTCTTTCTGCAAGTGGTTCAATTGCCAGTGCAAACAAGAAGGGGGAGAGAGGATATCCCTGTCTTGTGCCCCTTTCTAAAGCAATTTCATCAAATAATGTATTATTTGTGTATATTTTTGCTTTAGGACATTTATATAATATTTGAATAAATGTAGTATTTCAGCTGGAAAGTTGAAATCTTACAAAATTATGAATGAAAAAGGCCATTCAAGATGGTAGAAAGCCTTTTCGGCATCTATAGCTTGTTTATTTTTGCGTTTTGTATTAAACTGAAACATGTTCTTGTAATTGTTTGTAAGTGCCTGTTTAATTGATATGTATGAAGTCTGGTAAGACTTTTGTCATTCTATTTCATATGAGCTTTGTTATTATTTTATTGTCAAAATGTTGTAAACTTATGGGTCTGTAATCAACAGACCCATTAGATATAGATATAAAAATGTTCAGCCTCTTTGAAAGTTCCTGTGCCTGTCAAGTTAAATGTGCCTGTCAATCTTTTCTAATGTATGATTTAGGTTACTTGCAAAAATAATAGTTCCTGTCTGGATTGTATCTAATATAGCTTGAATTCTATGTAAAAACACAAAATTTGCCCCTATTGGTATATACAATGAAATCAATGTATATTTTTAATATGTGAGGTACAATTCAACATTAGAAAATGGCCTTCTTGGTCTGTGTACTGGGATATAAGGGAAAAGGGTGTATTCATATTTATCAGGATGCCTACACCTCTACTGTTACTACAGTAGGTGGCAGGAAAGGCCTCTCCAACCAAGCTCCTCTTTAAATATTCAATTTCTCCTTTTTTGAAATGTAACTTCTGCAGGAAAACCACATCTGCTGACAATCTCTTTAACCTTTCACTGCAGTGAGCTAAATCAGGGTCACACAGAGTGTTTCTTGGTAGTCTTAAACAAATCAACTTTGAAACAAAAGTATACGCCTCATACACATGGTCATGGGCTGAAAAAAAGAACACACCTGTACCATGTCAGATATAGAGTTGAAATGATGTATTCCATTTTGAGTTTGCATCCCAATATTACACTTTACGTACATCACAGAAGACTGAAATATAAAAAAAAAATTGTACCAAAAATTTTTATTAATGGAAATTATGAATAATATAAATCAAACTAGGCCAAAGAGGGCACTTTCGGTCATTGACTGCAGGAAAGGGCTACAAGTAAACACTGACATCCATAGCCTTGTCCTACCAACATATTTGGCACACTGGTCCCCTAATGTTATTTTTCTCGAAAACATTCTCTCGTTCAGTCTCCCCCCCACTCTCTCCCCTGATCCCTCACTCCTCGTAAAAGAAGACGCATATGTTTTCTCTAATCCTCAGCCAGATCCGTTAGGTCAGATTGCCGAAGGCTGGCTTCAAGAGGCTGTTCCCTGCCAGGAGCTTTTATAAGACACCTTGGAGCAATGATAGATACTTATTCTGTGGCTTCACATGTGAGCTCACCAGTGACAAAGCAGCTCGTCTTTTAGCTTTGTTAGGTTGAATTTGCAAGCTCTGCACCTACTGCTACTGAACAGAACAATATGCTTAATTAGAATAGATCGACCACTGTACAACTTTACATAGAGGAAGTTGCTAAAAGTTGTCTTAGAAAAGGCTGAGGCCTTATCAGTGATTTTCTCATCATAACAGCCCAACCCCTGCTCAGGTAATTCTTCCCATTCCCACTATGTGTGACCAACCGTCTCGATTGGGTCTTATGTA
Source organism: Salmo salar (assembly GCF_965601325.2). NCBI lineage: Eukaryota > Metazoa > Chordata > Actinopteri > Salmoniformes > Salmonidae > Salmo > Salmo salar. The sequence continues at coordinate 38,551,252 of NC_138297.1, read as the reverse complement.
GCAACATTTGAAATTGTGTTTTTTAAGTTGGATAAAAGTAGAGAGCACTAGAAAATGGTATATCATACACTACAGTTGAGGAACTATGGGAAAGTAATTCTGCTTTGAAGTTGATAAACTTTCACTTTTGAGAAAATGGCCCTTGAATGTTTTGGAACACCAATTGGAGAGCTCTTCTTTGTCTACACCACTCAGCATCGTTCACACCCTCCAACCCATCTCTTTAAAGTTAGCCATGTCACTTGATTACTACTGTACCTTTTCTATCTACCTTTCCAGTTACTTTTAGAGTTTGGGACTTACAAATGTGCACTTTTCATGTAATGTTTTGTTACGGCAAATCTGGTCTGTGAGAATATCCAAGGGGCTTTTATAGAATTATAATGCAGGGTTAACTTTTTAGGGTATAGGGGGCAGTCATTTTGATTTCGGATGAAAAGCGTGCCCAGAGTAAACTGCCTAATACTCGGACCCAGAGTCAAATATTTGCATATCATTAGTAGATTTGGATAGAAAACACTCTGAAGTTTCTAAAACTGTTTGAATGATGTCTGTGAGTATAACAAAACTTATATGGCAGGCAAAAACCTGAGAAAAATCCAACCAGGAAGTGTGGAAATCTGAGAATTGTAGTTCTTCTTTTGAATCCCTATCAAAACTACAGTGTCTGTGTGGTCACGTTGCACTTCCTAAGGCTTCCATTGGCTGTCAACAGCCTTCAGAAAGTTTTTCCATCCTTCTCCTGTTACTGGGCAGAGAATAGTAGCTCAGTCAATGAGTGGACTGCCTGAGGACAAAGGGCTTGGTGATGCGCGGGTAATCATTCTTCTTGAATGAATACGCTATTGTCCGGTTGGAATATTATCGTTTTATGTTAAAAAATACCCTAAGGTTTGATTGTAAACAACGTTTGACATGTTTCTACGAACGTTAATGGAACATTTTGACTTTTCGTCTCTGGTACTGCGCTCGCACGTTATGCCTTTGAGTAGTGATCTGAACGCACGCACGCTCGCACGTTATGCCTTTGAGTAGTGATCTCATGATTTGTTTGGGTCTAATTGTGTTGCTGTCCTGGGGCTCTGTGGGGTCTGTTTGTGAACAGAGCCCCAGGACCAGCTTGCTTAGCTCTTCTCCAGGTTCATTTCTCTGTAGGTGATAGCTTTGTTATGGAAGGTTTGGGAATCGCTTCTTTTTAGGTGGTTGTAGAATTTAACGGCTTTTTTCTGGATTTTGATATTTAGCGGGTATTGGCCTATTCTGCTCTGAATACATTATTTGGTGTTTTACGTTGTACACAGAGGATATTCTGGCAGAATTCTGCATGCGGAGTCTCAATTTGGTATTTGTCCCATTTTGTGAATTTTTGGTTAGTGAGCGGACCCCAGACCTCATAACCATTGAGGGCAATGGGTTCTATAACTGTTTGGCCCTGTCCGGGGGTTTCATCGGATGGGGCCACAGTGTCTCCTGACCCCTCCTGTCTCAGCCCCAGTATTTATGCTGCAGTAGTTTATGTGTCGGGGGGCTAGGGTCAGTCTGTCACATCTGGAGTATTTCTCTTGTCTTTTCCAGTGTCCTGTGTGAATTTAAATATGCTCTCTCTAATTCTCTCTTTTTCTTTCTTTCTCTCTCTCGGAGGACCTGAGCCCTAGGACCATGCCTCAGGACTACCTGGCTTGATGACTCCTTGCTGTCCCCAGTTCACCTGGCCGTGCTGCTGCTCCAGTTCCAACTGTTCTGCCTGCAGCTATGGAACCCTGACCTGTTCACCGGACGTGCCACCTGTCCCAGACCTGTTGTCCCAGACCTGCTGGAACCCTGACCTATTCACCGGACGTGCTACCTGTCCCAGACCTGCTGTTTTCAACTCTCTAGAGACAGCAGGAGTGGTAGAGATACTCTCAAAGATTGGCTATGAAAAAGCCAACTGACACTTACTCTTGTGTTACTGACTTGTTGCACCCTCGACAACTACAATGATTATTATTATTTGACAATGCTGGTCATTTATGAACATTTGAACATCTAGGCCAGGTGCTGTTATAATCTCCACCCAGCACAGCCAGAAGAGGACTGGCCACCCCTCATAGCCTGGTTCCTCTCTAGGTTTCTTCCTAGGTTTTGGCCTTTCTAGGGAGTTTTTCCTAGCCACCGTGCTTCTACACCTGCATTGCTTGCTGTTTGGGGTTTTAGGCTGGGTTTCTGTACAGCACTTTGTGATATCAGCTGATGTAAGAAGGGCTATATAAATACATTTGATTTGGTTTGATTTGATATAACTGATTTAAGTATTTTTAGCCAGATCCTAAATTGGTATGTCCTAATTTTATGTTCCTTTTGATGGAAGGCCCTTCTTGCCTTGTCTCTCAGATTGTTCAGAGCTTTCAGGAAATTACCTGTAGCGCTGATGTTTAGGCCGATGTACAGTACCAGTCAAAAGTTTGAACACACTTACTCATTCAAGGGTTTTTCTTTATTTTTACAATTTTCTACATTGCAGAATAATAGTGAAGACATCAAAACTATGAAATAACACATATGGAATCATGTAGTAACTAAAGTGAGCTGGTTCATCATTGGGAGCAATTTCCAAACACCTGAAGGTACCATGTTCATCTGTACAAACAATAGTATGCAAGTATAAACACCATGGGACCACGCAGCCATCATATCACTCAGGAAGGAGATGCATTCTGTCTCCTAGAGATGAATGTACTTTGGTGTGAAAAGTGCAAATCAATCCCAGAACAACAGCAAAAGGACCTTGTGAAGATGCTGGAGGAAATGGGTACAAAAGTATCTATATCCACAGTAAAACGAGTCCTAAATCGACATAACCTAAAAGGCCGCTCAGCAAGGAAGAAGCCACTGCTCCAAAACCGCCATAAAAATCCAGACTACGGTTTGCAACTGCACATGGGGACAAAGATTGTACTTTTTAGAGAAATATCCTCTGGTCTGATGAAACAAAAATAGAACTGTTTGGCCATAATGACCATCATTATGTTTGAAGGAAAAAGGGGGATGCTTGCAAGCCGAAGAATACCATCCCAACCGTAGAGCACGGGGGTGGCAGCATCATGTTGTGGGGGTGCTTTGCTGCAGGAGGGACTGGTGCACTTCACAAAATAGATGGCATCATGAGGTAGGAAAATTATGTGGATATATTGAAGCAACATCTCAAGACATTTGTCAGGAATTTAAAGCTTGGTCGCAAATGGGTCTTCCAAATGGACAATGACCCCAAGCATACTTCTAAAGTTGTGGAAAAATGGCTTAAGGACAACAAAGTCAAGGTATTGGAGTGGCCATCACAAAGCCCTGACCTCAATCCTATACAACATTTGTGGGCAGAACTGAAAAACTGTGTAAGAGCAAGGAGGCCTACAAACCTGACTCAGTTACACCAGCTCTGTCAGGAGGAATGGGCCATAATTCACCCAACTTATTGTGGGAAGGTTGTGGAAGGCTACCTGAAACGTTTGACCCAAGTTAAACAATTTAAAGGCAATGCTACCAAATACTAATTGAGTGTATGTAAACTTCTGACCCACTGGGAATGTGATGAAAGAAATATAAGCTGAAATAAATCATTCTCTCTTCTGTTATTCTGACATTTCACATTCTTAAAATAAAGTGGAGATCCTAACTGACCTAAGACAGGACATTTTTACTAGGATTAAATGTCAGGAAGTGTGCAAAACTGAGTTTAAATGTATTTGGCTAAGGTGTATGTAAACTTCCGACTCCCTCTGTATGTGTCACTCTGCATGAGCGGAGAAACGCTTGTTATGGTGCCACAATGCTCATTTGAAATGATTGTATATTGCAAATCCAATATGAATCACTGTTCCCTTGTCTCCGGGTCCATGTTATCCGGGTTCCTTTGGACGTCCCTACCTCATTGAAGTGGAATTGTAAAATGGGTAAGGTAAGGGTTAAGGTTGGTTAGGGTTAGGTAAGATTTATGGTTATATTGAAAGTTAAGGTTTGGGTAAGGGTAGGGGTTAAGGTTAGGTTTAGTGCTTTAGGTAGGGACGTCCCAAGGATCCCAGATAGCACTAACCCTTGTCTCCTTCTCTGGGCACTCTATTTTAACAAATCTAACACAATGCTAAATATTAGCTCTGGCAGAAGGAATATAGGTCTGGGGGTGTGTGCAAAATATTTTTACTATTTTCACTGCGGGAATGGTGGTGGGAAAACACTGGTGGAGGGAAAGCGCTTGCCAATCAGCATGTGTCATGACTTAATACTTCATGCCATTGTCTCAAATTCTGTAGGTTAACGACGGTCTTTGCATTGCCATCAACTCCAGTGAGAATGCTGCTCCTTGACTACAGCTCAGCGTTCAACATCGTAGTGCCCACAAAGCTCATCACTAAGCTAAGGACCCTGGTACTAAACACCTCCCTCTGCAACTAGATCCTGGACGTCCTGACGGGCATCCCCCAGGTGGTAAGGGTAGGCAAAAACACATCTGTCACACTGATCCTCAACAAAGGGGCCCTTCAGGGGTATGTGATTAGTTCCCTCTGTTCACCCACGACTGCGTGCAAAGCATGACTCCAACACCATCAGTAAGTTTGCTGATGACACAACACAGTGGTAGGCCTGATTACCGACAACGATGAGACAGCCTATAGAGAGCAGGCTAGAGACCTGGCAGTGTGGTGCCAGACAACAACCTCTCCCTCAATGTGAGCAAGACAAAGGAGATGATCGTAGACTACAGGAAAAGGAGGGCCGAACCCGCCCCCATTCACATCTACGGGCTGTAGTTGAGCGGGTCGAGAGTTTCAAGTTCCTTGGTGTCCACGTCACCAACAAACTATCATGGTCCAAACACACCAAGACAGTCATGAAGACAGTCGTGAAGATGGCATGACAACACCTTTTCCCTCTCAGGAGACTGAGAAGATTTGGCATGGGTCCCAGATCCTCAAAAAGTTCTACAGCTCCACCATCGAGAGCATCCTGACCGGTTGCATCACCGCCTGGAATGGCAACTGCTTGGCATCTGACCATAAGGTGCTACAGAGGGTACTGCATACGGCCCAGTATATCACTGGGGCCAAGCTTCCTGCCATCAGGGAACTATATAATAGGCGGTGTCAGAGGAAGTCCCCAAAAATTGTCAAAGACTCTACTACCCAAACGCATAGGCTATAATTGATTTAAATATAAACTCAGCAAAATAGAAATGTCCTCTCACTGTCAACTGTGTTTATTTTCAGCAAACTTAACTTCTTTGGGATAGGGGGTACCACATGAGGGAGGAGGATGTCTTCCCTGTAACGCACAGCGTTGAGATTGGCTTCAATGACAACAAGTTCAGTCCGATGATGCTGTGACACACCGCCCCAGACCATGATGGATCCTCCACTTCCAAATCGATCCCGCTCCAGAGTACAGGCCTCGGTGTAACGCTCATTCCTTCGATGATAAACCCGAATCCGACCATCACCCCTAGTGAGACAAAACCGCAACTTGTCAGTGAAGAGCACTTTTTGCCAGTCCTGTCTGGTCCAGCGACGGTGGATTTGTGCCCATAGGCAGAGGATATTCCGCTAAACCGATAAATCATGAGACTCAAACTATCCACCTCTGCTTGATTTTTCACTAAAATAACTACATCATCAGCATAGGCCGAGTGACGAATAGGAGGAATATCCTCTGAAAGGTACACCCCTTCAATGCGACTTCTAATGCCATCTAGTAGTGGCTCTATAACGATGGCATATAACACTCCTGACAAAGAACACCCCTGCCTAATACCTCTACACACTTTAAAGAAGAAATCTTAAAACTGCTTATGGCTGGGAAAAAAATACAGAGGAAGTGACAGAAAATACATCTCTTCACAGAGTTAAGGCTGACTGAACTCTTTCATTTCCTTTAGAATTTAAATCACTCTCGTGACAACTTTCTTGAGTCTAGCGATTTTATGGCTTGTCAAACCCCCCCCCCCCCCCCCCCCGTTATGTTTGACATCAGAACCTTTGCTGATTCAATAAACAACTCACTTTCAGGAAAACAATCTGTCACATTATAATCCTGCATATATTTATTCCCTTTTGTCAATTTCAGAAATTTACGTACCTTCTCAATCCCATACCTCCCTTCCACCCTATTTCTCTCGCTATTTTGTTGTGATGCGTCAGATGACTCACACTCGCTATCCACGCCAGAAAACTCCACCATCTCTACAACCTGTTTATCCTCAACTGATTTATCACTCTCTACCTTCCTCTTAGAATTATAACCTTCATCAAACCTTAAATTCTTCCTCTTAATCCTTTGTACTTTGCAAACAGCTGCTTCATTTTCCATCGTTTCAATCTTCTCCTGAACCCCTTCATCCGCACAAAACAAAACATTACTCGTTGACTACAGTACTCATGTACTCAATTGCCCCCGTAGCCACACCTCTCTCCTTTCCTACTTTTCCAACCACATCTGCCCACCTTCTCCATTCCCCTGAACCCTTAGCATGTTCATGCCTTCACAGTGGTGCACTAGCTGCACCAGCGCTAGAGTTTCTACCGGGCTCTGCTCGCTCGTTCTTGGGACAATAACGTACAAAATGCCGCTCTCATCCACAGCCAAAGCATTTAATTTCATTCAGCAGAAGCGTAGAACACATCACATAATCAAATCCATCAATCTTAAAACTGAATGTTAAATTCAGTTCGTCAGTATCCTTCTTTAAAATCATGTGCACTTGTCTCCTATGAGACAACATGTTTCAGCAAAGGAGATTTGCATCCAAAAATAACCTTTTTTTATTGTAGATACAAGTTGACCAGGACGAGAGAACTCTCGCTCCAACACTTCATCTCTAACAAATGGTGGCACGTTAGAAAGTATAACTTTTTTGACAGATTCACAAGAGGAAATACCGACGTCTGTGTATCCCGCAATACAACACCACATCACCTTTTCAATGGAATCTAAGAATATCACTACAATGCTATTCATCCTTGAGGCTGATTTTATGCTATCATACCCAATGATAGCGCCAACTGCTAAACTACATTCTTCCACCGAACACCCTGACTCAGCAAGAATCTTTACTCCATGCCGCCGACTAAGGTTTTCAAACCCCAACCCTCCGCAAGTGGCCATTGCAACCAGCCCCACACACTGGTTGCGCACTCGAGAAAAACAACCTCAACTATCACACCACCCCTATACTTGCTTAGTGACAGTTAGACAAAGATAACCTTAAAACAACTAAACTAATCAATATATATGTACACACACACAAAACCGAAACCAAATAGAGTGAAAAAAATGCAGTCGCTCTCACAATCGCTCCCAGCATGCACTCCGACGAGATAGAGAGAGAGAGAGGACTGCTAGGAGATGGTAGACAGATCCCAACACTTCGTCTCAAGACGCCGACTTTCACGTGTGACCTCACAAGCAACAGCCATCTGACGTGTGACTCTACAAGGGCAACGCGTTCATGATAATCCCCCATTTGGTCAACATCAACTGAAGCCTTGAGAGAGCATGCTAGTGTTTTCCATGGTTCGATCATGGAGACAGTTTCAGTTACTCATATTTTGGTTTAAGGTGAGGCACCATTGGCTGAAATTACACTTTTGCATCTACACTGCACAAAACTATAAATGCAACATGTAAAGTGTTGGTCCCATGTTTCATGAGCAGAAATAAAAGATCCCAGAAAAGATCCAGGAGCATCAGTACAGGACATCAATAAGATACTCCCAAACATTTTAAACAAGCATCAGGAAATTGAGTCTATCATAGTTATTGTGGGATTCAGTGACATTATGAAGGGCAGCTGAAAATAGATTTTAAAAGAACTGATACGGTCACTACTTGACACCAACAAACAACCTATAATATCTGTGCCTCTACACTACGTAAATTGTGGCATTGAATGGTTCAGCAGACTTTTAGCCCTCCATAACTGGCTACAAGTCTATTGCAGCTCTGTGGGTGTAACATTTATTGACAATTTTGATACCTTCTGGAAACAAAGCTCGTGTTATATGGAGGATCATTTAGGTTCCTGGGTCTTTTCACAGCATTATAAGGCTGCTTTGAGACAATGACTTATCAATGACCCAAGCCCAACTCATTTCATCCCTACTTATTATGTCGCTGAGTTGTTATAATGCTTCAGCAAATGTACATTATCCCAGGGGAGTTGGAAGACACAATGTAAGTAACCTAATTTATGACAATGACCCACTTTATGCCCTGAATGCCTCTGCTGATCCCACAGCTGTTGTAAGCAGTAATCATTTGCTTATGAACCAGAATGATACAGTTAGCACTGAGTCAGTGTTCCCTAGTAGGAAGTCCACTGTGTGCAGCTCACCCTGCACTAACATAAATAACATGAGCATGTCTACCTCTGTTAAGCTTACCAGTAAAGCAATAAAAACAATCAAGCATCCCAGAAAAGTTCTAAAAATAGCCCACGTTAACATATGTACCTTAAGAAACAGGGTTCATGAAATCAATAATTTTCTAGTAACAGATGACATTTATATTCTGACAATCTCTGAAAATCACTAAGATGATACCTTTGATGATACAGGTGAAGTAAGACGTTTACATGCACCTTAGCCAAATACATTTAAACTCAGTTTTTCACAATTTCTAACATTTAATCCTAGTAAAAATTCCCTGTCTTAGATTAGTTAGGATCACCACTTTATTTTAAGAAAGTGAAATGTCAAAATAATAGTAGAGAGAATGATTTATTTCAGCTTATATTTCTTTCATCACATTCCCAGTGGGTCACAAGTTAACATACACTCAATTAGTATTTGGTATCATTGCCTTTACATTTTTTAACTTGGGTCAAACATTTCAGGTAGTCTTCCACAAGCTTCCCACAATAAGGTGGGGTAATTTTGACCCATTCCTCCTGACAGAGCTGGTGTAACTGAATAAGATTTGAAGGCCTCTAAACTAGCACACGCTTTTTCAGTTCTGACCACATATTTTCTATAGGATTGAGGTCAGGGCTTTGTGATGGCCACTCCAATACCTTGACTTTGTTGTCCTTAAGCCATTTTGCCACAACTTTGGAAGTATGCTTGGGGTAATTGTATATTTGGAAGACCCATTTGCGACCAAGCTTTAACTTCCTGACTGATGTCTTGAGATGTTGCTTCAATATATCCACATAATTTTCCTGCCTCATGATGCCATCTATTTTGTGAAGTGCACCAGTCCATCCTGCAGCAAAGCACCCCCACAACATGATGCTGCCACCCCCGTGCTTCACATTTGGGATGGTGTTCTTCGGCTTGAAAGCCTCCCCTTTTTCCTCCAAACATAACGATGGTCATTACGGCCAAACAGTTCTATTTTTGTTTCATCAGACCAGAGGACATTTCTCCAAAAAGTATGATCTTTGTCCCCATGTGCAGTTGCAAACTGTAGTCTGGTTTTTTTTTATGGCGGATTTAGAGCAGTGCAGTGACCTTCCTTGCTGAGTGGCCTTTCAGGTTATGTTGATATAGGACACGTTTTGCTGTGGATATAGATACTTTTGTACCTGTTTCCTTGAGGATACTCACGAGGTCCTTTGCTCTTTTTCTGGGATTGATTTGCACTTTTTGCACTAAAGTACGTTCATCAGAACACATCAGAACACATCTCCTGCCTGAGCGGTATGACGGCTGCGTGGTCCCATGGTGTTTATACTTGCGTACTACTGTTAGTACAGATGAACGTGGTACCTTCAGGTGTTTAGAAATTGCTCCAAAGGATGAACCAAACTTGTGGAGGTCCACAATTCTTTTTCTGAGGTCTTGGCTGATATCTTCTGATTTTCCCATGATGTCATGCAAAGAGGCACTGAGTTTGAAGGTAGACCTTGAAATACATCCACAGGTCCACCTCCAATTGACTCAAATGATGTCAATTAGCCTATCAGAAGCTTCTAAAGCCATGACATCATTTTCTGGAATTTTCCAAGCTGTTTAAAGGCACAGTCAACTTACCGTATGTAAACTTCTAACCCACTGGAATTGTGATATTGTGAATTATAAGTGAAATAATCTGTCCGTAAACAATTGTTGGAAAAATGATTTGTGTCATGCACAAAGTAGATGTCCTAACCGACTTGCCAAAACTATTGTTTGTTAAGAAGAAATTTGTGGAGTGGTTGAAAAATGAGTTTTATTGACGCCAACCTAAGTGTATGTAAACTTCCAACTTCAACTGTACCTACAGCATCGTTGTTGGAATCCAGGACACCTACACCATCCGTTGTCACAGGAAGGCCAAAAAAATCATCAACGACATCAACCACTCGAGCCACGGTCTGTTTACCCCGCCATCATCCAGAAGGCAAGGTCAGTACATGTGCATCAAAGCTTGGACCGAGAGACTAAAAAACAGCTTCTATCTTTAGACCATCAGACTGTTAAATAGCCATCACTAGCCGGCTTCCACCTGGTTACGCAACCCTGCACCTCAGAGGCTGCTGCCTTGTATACATGGACTTGGATTCACTGGCCACTTTAATAATGAAACACTAGTCACTTTAAATAATGTTTACATACTGCTTTACTCATCTCATATGTATATACTGTATTCTATTCTATGGTATTTTAGTTAATGCCACTCCGACATTGCTCTATGTAATATTTTAATATTTCTTAATTCCATTATTTTACTTTTAGATTTGTGTGTATTGTTGTGAATCGTTTTTAGATACAACTGCACCGTTAGATACTACTGCACTGTTATAATGGCAAGAATAGCTCAAATAAGCAAAGAGAAATGACAGTCCATCATTACTTTAAGACATGAAGGTCATTCAATGCAGAACATTTCAAGAACTTTGAAAGTTTCTTCAAGTGAGGTCACAAAAACCATCAAGCAATATCATGAAACTGTTTCTCATGAGGACCACCACAGAAGGCAGAGTTACCTCTGCTGCAGAGGATACGTTCATTAGAGTTATCCTCAGATTGCGGCCCAAAAAAATGCTTCACAGAGTTCAAGTAACAGACACATCTCAACATCAACTGCTCAAAGGAGACTGCGTGAATCAGGCCTTCATGGTCAAATTGCTCCCAAGAAACCTCTACTAAAAGACACCAATAAAAAGAAAAGACTTGCTTGGGCCAAGAAACACAAGCAATGGACATTAGACCGGTGGAAATTTGTCGTTTGTTCTGGAGCCCAAATTGGAGATTTTTGGTTCCAACCGCCGTGTCTTTGTGAGACGCAGAGTGGGTGAACGGATTAACTCTGCATGTGTGTTTCCCACCGTGATTTATGGAGGACGTTTGGTGGTGTGGGGGTGCTTTGCTGATAGACACTGTCCGTGATTTATTTAAAATTCAAGGCACACTTAACCAGCATGGCTACCACAGCATTCTGCAGCAATAAGCCGTTTTACATTTACGTCATTTAGCAGACGCTCTTATCCAGAGCGAATTACAGTAGTGAACACATACATTTCATACATTTTTTCCCATACTGGTCCCCCGTGGGATTCGAACCCACAACCCTGGCATTGCAAACACCATGCTCTACCAACTGAGCCACACGGGACCACTGAGCCATCGAAACTAGTTTGCGCTTAGTGGGACTATCATTTGTTTTTCAACAGGAAAATGACCCAAAACACACTTCCAGGCTGTGTAAGGGCTATTTGACCTAGGAAAGTGATGGAGTGCTGCATCAGATGCCATGGCCTCCACAATTACCCGACCTCAACCCAATTGAGATGGTTTGGGATGAGTTGGACCGCAAAGTGAAGGAAAAGCAGCCAACAAGTGCTCAGCATATGTGGGAACTCCTTCCAAGACTGTAGGAAAAGCATTCCTCATAAAGCTGGTTGAGAGAATGCCAAGTGTGTACAAAGCTGTCTTCAAGGATACTTTGAAGAATCTCAAACATAAAATATATTTTCATTTGTTTAACACTTTTTGGGTTTCTACATGATTCCATGTGTTATTTCATAGTTTTGATGTCTTCACTATTTTTGTACTGAACAATGTAGAAAATAATAAAAAATAAAGAAAAACACTGGAATTAGTAGGTGTGTCTAAACTTTTGACTGGTACTGTATATTTCTTTGATGATGACATATTCACTTAGAATTTGAGTTTGAGAAGTCCAGATGTTGAAATATGTATGAACGTAATAAGCATCTATCTGTCACTACAATTTAATCTAAAGGAAAGGCACTCTGGTAAATATTTGAATAAGGCTTTACATTAAGCTGTGTGCTAATTTACCACTGTTCCAGTGTCTGTATGCGTCCACAACACTTTTAGTGTTGATTTTAACACTCACTATTTTAACACTGGATAATTTGCTGTGTACTATCCAGTTTGCTTACAGTCACTTAAAATACAAATACATTTTATTTGTCACATGCGCCGAATAAAATAGGTGTAGACCTTACCGTGAAATGCTTACTTACAAGCCCTTAAACAACAATGTAGTTCAAGAAATAGAAATGAGAAAATATTTGCTAAAGACACTAAAGTAAAAAACTAAAAAACAATAACGAGGCTACAGTTGAAGTCGGAAGTTTACATACACCTTAGCCAAATACATTTAAACTCAGTTTTGCACAATTCTTGACATTTAATCCTAGTAAAAATTCCCTGTCTTGGGTCACTTAGGATTCCCACTTTATTTTAAGAATGTGAAATGTCAGAATAATAGAAAAGAGAATGGATTTATTTCAGCTTTTATTTCTTTCATCACATTCCCAAGGGGTCAGAAGTTTACATACACTCAATTAGTATTTGGTAGCATTGCCTTTAAATTCTTTAGCTTGGGTCAAACGTTTCAGGTGGCCTCCCACAAGCTTCCCACAATAGGTTGGGTGAATGTTGGCCCATTCCTCCTGACAGAGCTGGTGTAACTGAGTCAGGTTTATAGGCCTCCTTGCTCGCACACACTTTTTCAGTTCTGCCCACACATTTTGTATAGGATTGAGGTCAGGGCTTTGTGATGGCCACTCCAATACCTTGACATTGTTGTCCTTTTTGCCACAACTTTGGAATTATGCTTGGAGTCATTGTCCATTTGGAAGACCCATTTGCAACCAAACTTTAACTTCCTGACTGATGTCTTGAGATGTTGCTTCAATATATGCACATAATTTTCCATCCTCATGATGCCATCTATGTTGTGAAGTGCACCAGTCCCTCCTGCAGCAAAGCACCCCACAACATGATGCTGCCACCCCCGTGCTTCACGGTTGGGATGGTGTTCTTCGGCTTGCAAGCCTCCCCCTTTTTCCTCCAAACATAACGATGGTCATTATGGCCAAACAGTTATATTTTTGCTTCATCAGACCAGAGGCCATTTCTCCAAAAAGTACAATCTTTGTCCCCATGTGCAGTTGCAAACCGTAGTCTGGCTTTTTTTATGTGTGTGAGTGCATTAGCACTGGTGTGTTTGTGTGTGAGAAGGAGACCTGCCTGGCTTGTCAGGTCAAAAAGATTGCAGAAACTCTCTGGAATGCTGTAAATAATGCAGGTACGACCAGCGCTCTGCTCTGGACCGGTGTTAGTCCCCCACACACCTCCCTCTAATTGTTTGAGCGATTAGGGTCCCATGACGTCGGTAGTGTAAACCTGTTAAATATTACTCCATTATTGAGTTACAAAGTACTGGGCAGAAATCATCATTGGGGCTTTATTGCTTACAGTGTATGTGTACGCATGTGCAAACAAACACACACACAGTGATAATCACTCCATAACACTCTCTGTCATACCTAAATAGACTCCAGCACTCCATTTGACTCAACACACATTATAAAAAGACAAATGACTTCCATCACTTCACCCACTGAGAGATTGACTAGGATACCAATGCATTCATGCCATTGCCGTGCCGTTGCATTCATTTTCATGGCAGTGTTTGCTATTGGTAGCTTATGGGTAATAGCACACCTAAAGACAGTGTCTATACTAGAGGTCGACCGATTAGGATTTTTCAATGACGATACCGATACCGATTATTGGAGGACCAAAAACCCGATGCCGATTAATCGGCCGATTGTTTTATTTATTTGTAATAATGACAATTACAACAATACTGAATGAACACTTATTTTAACTTAATATAATACATAAATACTATCAATTTTGCCTCAAATAAATAATGAAACATGTTCAATTTGGTTTAAATAATGCAAAAACAAAGTGTTGGAGAAGAAAGTAAAAGTGCAATATGTGCCATGTAAAAAAGCTAACGTTTAAGTTCCTTGCTTAGAACATGAGAACATATGAAAGCTGGTGGTTCCTTTTAACGTGAGTCTTCAATATTCCCAGGTAAGAAGTTTTAGGTTATAGTTATTATAGGAATTCTAGGACTATTTCTCTCTATACGATTTGTATTTCATATATCTTTGACTATTGGATGTTCTTATAGGCACTTTAGTATTGCCAGTGTAACAGTATAGCTTCCGTCCCTCTCCTCGCTCCTACCTGGGCTCGAACCAGGAACATATCGACAACAGCCACCCTCGAAGCAGCGTTACCCATGCAAAGCAAGGGGAAAAACTACTCCAAGTCTCAGAGCGAGTGACGTTTGAAACGCAATTAGTGCGCACCCTGCTAACTAGCTAGCCATTTCACATCGGTTAATTATAACATAATAACACACAGAAATACGAGCCTTAGGTCATTAATATGGTCGAATCCGGAAACTATCATCTCAAAAACAAAACGTTTATTTTTTCAGTGAAATACGGAACTGTTCCGTATTTTATCTAACGGGTGGCATCCCTAAGTCTAAATATTCCTGTTACATTGCACAACCTTCAATGTTATGTCATAATAACGTAACGCAAATTAGTTCGCAACGAGCCAGGCGGCCCAAACTGTTGCATATATCCTAACTCTGCGTGCAATGAACTCAAGAGAACTGACGCAATTTCACCTGGTTAATATTGCCTGCTAACATTAATTTCTTTTAGCTAAATATGCAGGTTTAAAAATATATACTTCTGTTATTGATTTTAAGAAAGGCATTGATTTTTATGGTTAGGTACAGTCGTGCAACGATTGTGCTTTGTTCGCAAATGCGCTTTTGTTAAATCATCCCCCGTTTGGCGAAGTTGGCTGTCTTTGTTAGGAAGAAATAGTCTTCACACTGTTCGCAACGAGCTAGGCGGCCCAAACTGCTGCATATACCCTGACTCTGTTGCAGAGGTGACACATTTTCCCAAGTTAAAAGAAATTCATGTTAGCAGGCAATATTAACTAAATATGCGGGTTTAAAAATATACACTTGTGTATTGAAATTAAGAAAGACATTGATGTTTATGGTTAGGTACACGTTGGAGCAAGTCCTTTTTTGCGAATGCGCACCGCATCGATTATATGAAAGCAGGACAGGCTAGATAAACTAGTAATATCATCAACCATGTGTAGTTAACTAGTGATTATGATTGATTGTTTTTTATAAGTTTAATGCTAGCTAGCAACTTACCTTGGCTTCTTACTGCATTCGCGTAACAGGCAGGCTCCTCGTGGAGGGCAATGTAAAGCAGGTGGTTAGAGCGTTGGACTAGTTAAGCATAAGGTTGCAAGATTGAATCCCTGAGCTGACAAGGTAAAAATCTGTCGTTCTGCCCCTGAACAGGGCAGTTAACCCACCGTTCCTAGGTCGTCATTGAAAATAAGAATGTGTTCTTAACTGACTTGCCTAGTTAAATATTATATTTTTTCAATAATAAAAAATAAAAAAAATCGGCAAATCGGTAGCCAAAAATACCGATTACCAATTGTTATGCAAACTTGAAATCGGCCCTAATTAATCGGCCATTCCGATTAATTGGTCGACCTCTAGTCTATACACACACACGCACGTGCAGTCATACACACACACACACACACACACACACACACACACACACACACACACACACACACACACACACACACACACACACACACACACACACACACACACACACACACACACACACACACACACACACACACACACACACACACACACACACACCGGTTATGATTACATTCTCAAGAAGCAAACAGCGGTGTAGTAACAATGAGTCTACTCTCCCAGCCTTGCAGTCATTGGAATGACTGAGTCACTAGGGACTTTTTCATGGCTCACTTTCCCTGTTTCCAGGCCTACAGCCACAGTACAGCTCCTTTTATAGGGTCGTGATTGACAATGTTTTCATTGGAAATTCAACGCTATGAAAACATAAGTGAGGGTGCACAAAAAAAATTATGGATATTAAACATTTAGGTACATATACGTGTCTTATATTGCCAGAAAGCTTAAATTCTTGTTAATCTAACTGCATTGTCCAATTTACAGTAGCTATTACAGTGGAAACATGCCATGCGATTGTTTGAGGACGGCTCCCCACATCAAAATATTTTTCCACCGGCACAGGTTTCATACATTCACAAATAACGATTAAATATTCACTTACTTTTTGAAAATCTTCCTCTGATTTGTCATCCAAAGGGTCCCAGCTATAACATGTAGTTTCCTTTTGTTAGATAAAATCCTTCTTTATATCCCAAAATGCCAGTTTAGTTGATTTGAGTTAATCCACTCGTTCAACTTGCAGAGAAAAGAATCCGAATATCTACCCCTAAACTTTGTTTCAACAAGTCAAAATATGTTTCTATTTACTTCTCAGATACCCTAAAATGTAATCAAACTATAATATTTATTTAGGAAAGAAGTATGTTCAATAGGAAACCAATTTTAGCAGGTGCGTACTGTCTTCATGGTGCACGCAAACATGAATTTCCAAGAATGTGTCCCTGTACTAAAACTGATATTTATTTTTCATTTTGAAATTACAAGCCTGAAACCTTGAACATAGACTGCTGACACCCTGTGGAAGCCATAGGAATTGCATCCAGGGACCTTTTACTTGCCTTTCTAAGAGGATGGTCTCAACAAAAATAAAATTCTGGTTTGTTTTTCTTTGGATTTTCTCCTACCATATCTATTGTGTTATATTCTCCTACATTATTTTAACATTTCTACAAACTTCAACGTGTTTTCTTTCCAATGGTACTAATTATAGGCATATCCTGGCTTCAGGGCCTAAGCAACAGGCAGTTTACTTTGGGCACTTCATTCAGGCAGAAATTGAGAAAAAGGGGCCTAGCTCTAAGACATAATTATAGGGTCGTGATTGACAATATTTTTATTGGAAATTCAGCACTATGAAAAGATGAGTGAAGCTGGGATTAATGTGTCAGGGTTTATAGAAACTAAAATATAGGCTACAGTAGGCTCTGTGGCACAGTGGAGTCTGCTGGGATGAGCTGTAGGAGGACGGGCTCATTGTAATGGCTAGAATGGTATAAATGGAATGGAGTCAAACATGTGGTTTCCATACCTTTGATGTGATTGTACCGTTCCATATAGCTCCTATAGCTCCTCCCTCCAGCCTCCACTGCTGTGGCAGAATTTAAACAGAAGCTGTTCATGACATATAGTGAGGAAAATGTTTATGTTTATTAAATTATCCAAACACACCTCCTCCTCCTTCCAATAAAATGTAATTATATATTTGAAGAGGTGATATTAGAAGAATATTGTATCCAAAGGTGACCTCTATCATTGGTTAGCTACGGTAAGAGGCAGTAGCAGTACAATTTCAGCGGGTGTGAGAGCCAGATGTCTCCTTATTTTAAAGCTATATTTTTGGGCATTATATGCTTTATTGGATGGGGGAGAGACAGTGGGAAAAATAGAAAGAGAGCTTTGCTGAAATAGCAGTGGGCCAGATTCTAACCTATGCTGCAGCAGTATATGTGATCTAGAGTCAGCAGTTTAGACCCCTAGACCACTGTAGGCCACAGAATCCTCCTTCTTTACCCTGTGATACAGTAGCCACGAACCCCTCCTTTGGTCGGCAGTTGGAAATTATACACAATTACTAAAATTAATTTGTCTCACAAAACAACACTTGATTCAACACAAAATTCTTGCCACCAATAGAATGTTATACACTGAGTGAATACCTTCCTAATATTGAGTTGCACACACTTTTGCCCTCAGAACAGCCTCATTTCCACAGGGATGCGGGCCACGTTGACTTCAATGATTCCCACAGATGTGTCAAGTTGGCTGGATGTCCTTTGAGTGGTGGACCATTCTTGCTACACACAGGAAACTGTTGAGTGTGAAAAACACAGCAGCAGTTCAGTACTTGATACAGTCAAAATGGTGCGCTTGGCACCTATTACCATACCCTGTTCAAAGGCACTTAGTGGCAAGAAAAAGTATGTGAACCCTTTGGAAATACCTGGATTTCTGCAAAAAGTGGTCATAAAATTTGATCTGATCTTCATCTAGGTCACAACAATAGACAAACACAGACTGCTTAAACTAATAACACACAAACAATTATACATTTTCATGTCTTTATTGAACACACTGTGTAAACATTCACAGTGCAGGGTGGGAAAAGTATGTGAAGTCTGGGATTTAATAACCGGTTGACCCTCGTTTGGCAGCAATATCCTCAACCAAACATTTTCTGTAGTTGCGGATCAGACCTGGAGAACGGTCAGGAGGAATTTTGGACCATTCCTCTTTACAAAACTGTTCCAGTTCAGAAATATTATTGGGATGTCTGGTGTGAACTGCTCTCTTGAGGTCATGCCACAGCATCTCAATCTGGTTGAGGTCAGGACTCTGACCTGGCCACTCCAAAAGGTGTATTTTCTTCTGTCATTCTGTTGTTGATTTACTTTTGTGTTTTGGGTAGTTGTCCTGCTGCATCACCCAACTTCTGTTGAGCTGCAGTTGGCGGACAGATAGCCTAACATTCTCCTGCAAAATGTCTTGATAAACTTGGGAATCCATTTTTCAGTCGATGATAGCAAGCTGTCCAGGCCCTGAGGTAGCAAAGCAGCCCCAAACCATGATGCTCCCTCCACCATACTTTACAGTTGGGATGAGGTTTTGATGTTGGTGTGCTGTGCCTTTTTTATCCACACATCAATATTGGTGGCCATTTAAGTGTGTTCCTTCCAAACAACTTAACTGTAGTTTCATCTGTCCACAGAATATTTTGCCAGTAGTGCTGTGGAACATCCAGGAGCACTTTTGCAAACTTCAGAAGTGCAGCAATGTTTATTTTGGACAGCAGTGGCTTCTTCCGTGGTGTCCTCCCATGAACACCATTCTTGTTTAGTGTTTTACGATACGTAGACTCATCAACAGAGATTTTAGCATGTTCCAGAGATTTCTGTAAGTCCTTAGCTGACACTCTAGGATTCTTCTTAACCTCATTGAGCATTCTGCGCTGTGTTCTTGCAGTCATTTTTGCAGGACGGCCACTCCTAGGGAGATTAGCAACAGTGCTGAACTTCATTTATAGACAATTTGTCTTACCATGGACTGATGAACATCAGGGCTTTTAGAGATACTTTTGTAACCCTTTCCAGCTTTATGCAAGTCAACAATTCTTAATCTTAGGTCTTCTGAGATCTCTTTTGTACGAGGCATTGTTCACATCAGACAATGCTTCTTGTGAATAGCAAACACAAATTTTGTGAGTGTTTTTTATAGGGCAAGGCAGCTCTAACCAACATCTCCAATCTTGTTTCATTGATTGAACTTGTCTCATTGATTGGAGCCTAGGGGTTCACATACTTTTTCCAACCTACACTGAATGTTTAAATGATGTATTCAATATAGACAGGAAAAATACAAAAATTTGTGTGTTATTAGTTTAAGCACACAATGTTTGTCTATTGTTGTGACTTAGATGAAGATGAGATCATATTGGATGACCAATTTATGCAGAAATCCAGGTAATTCCAAAGGGTTCACATATTTTCTCTTGCCGCTGTACATCTTTTGTCTTGACAATTCACCCTCTGAATGGCACACATACACAATCCATATACATTTATTGTAGTGGATTTAACAAGTGGGGATCATAAGGGATCATAGATTTCACCGGGATTTACCTGGTCAGTCTGTCATGGAAAGAGCAGGTGTTCCTAATGTTTTGTATACTCAGTGTATATATGGGGCCTACAACAATCTCAGTTCTGCAGATTTTTCTGCGAAGAGACACAATAATTTGATCATTTATTCTGGTATTGCCCCCATGTAGCTTGTAAAAATGTAAATAATAATTCATGTCTCACTCCTCCAGACACTGCGTCTCTGTCTCTGTTGCCGCTGCAAAGCAGCTGTTTCCAAGGCAACCCATACCTAAAGATTCTCTATCGATCGGTCTGACTGGTTTTTGTGTCCCAAATGGCACCCTATTCCTTAGTACAGATACTTAAAGCGATTTTTGTAGTCATTACTCAAACCGATAAGAGTCACAGTGACCCTGTTGGTAGTTCAGATTTGAGTTGTATCAGCTTGAACATTTTGAGTAAACCCCCACTATGTCACACCTCCAATATAATTTCCCAGTGTGCCTTGCCTTTTCGAGTGAATTATAGAGTTACCACCCATGACTGTATTTGTTAGTGACAGAAGGTAGGTTTCCATCCAATGAGAATCAGATTTTTATCGTTGGATGGAAATGTGGTTAATGGTTATTGAATTCATTCACATTCAGTCCGGTGACCTTCACCAACTGAGTTCCTAGGTGAATATTATCTTGATGACAATACATTATTGGTGGTTTACAGGCAACATCAGGCCTAAAAGTAGGGTTTCAAAATTACAGTAACTTTCCCCAAAATCCCAGATAAAAATGTTTTATTTCCCAACAGGAATTAAATCAAATTAAATCAAATGTTATTGGTCACATACACATGGTTAGCAGATGTTAATGCGAGTGTAGCAAAATGCTTGTGCTTCTAGTTCTGACCATACAGTAATATCTAACAAGTAGTCTAACAATTTCACAATTACCTTATACACACACAAGTGTAAAGGAATTAATAAGAATATGTACATATAAATATATGGATGAGCGATGGCCGTGCGGCATAGGCAAGATGCAGTAGATGTATAGAGTACAGTATATACATATGAGATGAGTAATGTAGGGTATGTAAACATTATATCAAGTGGCATTGTTTAAAGTGACTAGTGATACATTTATTACATCAATTGTTTTTTATTAAAGTGGCTAGAGATTTGAGTCAGTATGTTGGCAGCCACTCAATGTTAGTCACGGCTGTATAACAGTCGGATGGCCTTGAGATAGAATCTGCTTTTCAGTCTCTCAGTCCCAGCTTGAATGCACCTGTACTGACCTCACCTTCTGGATGATAACGGGGTGAACAGGCAATGGCTCGGGTGGTTGTTGTCCTTGATGATCTTTTTGGCCTTCCTGTGACATCGGGTGGTGTAGGTGTCCTGGAGGGCAGGTAGTTTGCCCCCGGTGATGCGTTGTGCAGACCTCACTACCCTCTGGAGAGCCCTGAGGTTGTGGGCGGAGCAGTTGCCGTACCAGGCGGTGATACAGCTCGACAGGATGCTCTCGATTGTGCATCTGTAAAAGTTTGTGAGTGTTTTCGGTGACAAGACAAATTTCTTCAGCATCCAGAGGTTGAAGAGGCGCTGTTGCGCCTTCTTCACCACGCTGTCTGTGTGGGTGAACCATTTCAGTTTGTCCGTGATGTGTACGCCGAGGAACTTAAAATGTTCTACCTTCTCCACTACTGTCCCGTCGATGTGGATAGGGGGGTGCTCTCTCTGCTGTTTCCTGAAGTCCACGATCATTTCCTTTGTTTTGTTGACGTTGAGTGTCATGTTATTTTCCTGACACCACACTCCGGGGGCCCTCACCTCCTCCCTGTATGCTGTCTCGTCGTTGTTGGTAATCAATTCTACCACTGTAGTGTCATCTGCAAACTTGATGATTGAGTTGGAGGCATGCATGGCCATGCAGTCATGGGAATCAGCGGGGTGGAGATGTTTTTTCCTACCCTCACCACCTGGGGGCGGCCCGTCAGAAAGTCCAGGACCTAGTTGCACAGGGCGGGGTCAAGACCCAGTGTCTCAAGCTTAATGACGGGTTTGGGGGGTACTATGGTGTTAAATACTGAGCTGTAATCAATGAACAGCATTCTTAAATAGGTATTACTCTTGTCCAGATGGGTTAGGGCAGTGTACAGTGTGATTGCGATTGCATCATCTGTCAACAGGTAGGGTGGAGGTGATATGATCCTGTGGGGACGCTATATTGGTGATGTTTGCCTGTTTTGGTCCGGCTCAGAAGATTAACTTATTTCCTTCCACCAATACCTTAACAGCATTAACCCTAACATCAAACTAGCTATGGAGTACAGCAAGGATAACATACATTTTTTGGACCTCAACATCAGTAAAAATGACAAAGGTTGTTTGCACACATCAATCTTTAGGAAGCCTACAGATGGGAATACCATTCTGAGAGCAGACAGCTAAACGGCTAAAAGAGAACATTCCATATGGCCAATTCCAAAGAGTCCGCAGAATTTGCTATCAGGAAACAGACTACAGTGTCAAATCTGCTGAATTGGAGGATCGCTTCTTGAATCGGGGCTACAGCGCTCAAGTCCTGAAAGATGCAGGTATAAGGGCTGGAATACTTGACAGAGAACTTGTTGCGAAGGGGAGTGCGTCGTGATACATCAGAGAGAGTGTATTTTGTTACAAAATACAGCACTGAAGCAGAGAACATTAAAATAATAATTCAAAATAATTGGGGAATCATCCAAAGTGATACGTTACTACTCCAAGTCTTCCCTGAGCCACCAGTTGTAAGCTTTAAGAGATGTCCTACCCTAAATGACAAATTAGTCCACAGCTATCTTCCTGGTGACTCTCAAAAAACTTGGCTTGACCACAACCCCAAGGGCTCTTTTAAATGTAACCAGTGCAACCACCATTGCAGAAATATTGCCCAGAAAAGTATTTTGTTGACATAGCTTCTAAAATGGAGTATTACGTCAACCATTTCATTATCTGCAAAACCACTCATGTCATCTATAGATTGGAATATCCACAGTACAAGGTGTTCTACATTGGACAGACAAAGAGACGCCTTCAAGACCATTTAGCGGAACACAAGTACGCCATACGGGTAGGCAATGAAGACTACCCCACGGGAAGGCACTACAAGTCCTTACACCATGGCAACCCTGCCTCCCTACAAGCTATGGGTATTGATGATGTTCCGGCCTCAATTAGAAAAGGGGACCGTCTTAAACAGTTAAACCAAAGGGAAAGTTTTGGGATTTACAAGCTACAGGCCACTAAATACCCTGGTTTAAATGAAGATATGGATTTCTCACCCTTCCTGTAGGGTCGAGATAGGTAAATTTGCTATCCTCTTGTGGGCATTTTGCTCAATTGCCCTCAGCTATGTTTAGACTGCTGTTGTTCATGTTTGCTGTGTTCTAGTGTACTATGGAATATATTGCTTTCTTATTCTTGACACTTCTCCCAGTCATATTTAAGGTTAGAACTACCTTTCTACCTTCCTGCGGACTGCCAGGGTTAGGAACATTGTGAGGAGACTACCTAAGTCATCTAAACTGGAACAACCATTTCAGTAACGTGTAAATAAATCTAACTAAATGATTGGATTAGTTTAGAAAAATTTATGTTATTTATCTTTGTGTAGCGTAAGATTATTCCCCAAAATCTACCTGCAGTAGAACATTTTGTTGATGTGAATACTCATTTAGTTTTGAGTCAGTACCACATAAACATATTAAGTAATAATGACTTTTCATTGACTTAATATAAGTATTTGATTTAAAAATGCCCTGGGGTTTATAATGCATGTGTCCTTTCGCTCTTCCCATTTAATACTGAGCGAGAAGAAGTCACATGGACAGGAGCCATGAGGGCTCCACCTAACACATAGTTGGCAGGAAGCCAGTCCTTTAAGGGAAACTATGAAATCAAGCACCAACATGGTACCTTAACTTATGGCAGGTCAGGTGGGACATCTAGCTGATCTAGGGTGTAATCTTTTTGTTCCATTTGCTTCCGCTTCAGAAAAGTTTTTCACCAGAATCGTCAGAATTAGTACACCTTGATCACTGCAAACTTTCACTTTCATAGCAGCCACATACAAACAGTATGATTATTTGCTCATTGTATAATTCCTTCTCACATCTGAGTGCTCTCCTCTCACATTTTCCCTTCACTTGTGGACTTCAATGCACAATACAACAGGTGTCTGTGACCAGGCAAAGAACATTTTCAATCAAAACCATAACTGCTAACCACTACACACAGGCTACATTGTTGTCACCTAACGTCATAGTCAACATAGATAGCTACTGGATCTAACACATTAATAAACATGCTGCAATCATGCAGTACAGTGTACAGCAAGCAGCTTAGCAGTTACACTGGCGGGCCCCTGTAGCAATAAATGTATAAAACCAAAAGCTTACCTTGACTTAGAAGAGTTCCAGTGTTAGATAGCCATAGCCAGCTAGCTAACATAGCATCCCTCTCTGTTTGAGCCGGGGGTTTGAGTAGGCTAAACTAGCTAGCTACCTTCACTAGCTATGTAAGTGAAAGTAAAAACAAAAATACTATTTTGATCTCTCTTGCGTCTCCTTAGTTTTTGAAGAAATAAATAATTTTAAAACTGTTCAACTATTGTATTTCTCTCTGTTTGAGTCAACTACTCACCACAGTTTATTCAGTGCAGTGCTAGCCATCTGTAGTTTAAGCTTTCAGTACTAGATTAATTCTCTGATCCTTTGATTGGGTCGACAACATGTCAGTTCATACAGCAAGAGCTCTAATAGGTTGGAGAATGTCCTCATAATTACTATGTACGTCTATGGAACGGGATGAGAACCATGAGTGTCCTATGTTTTGTATTGAAGTCAATGTACCCAGAGGAGGACGGAAACTAGCTGTCCTCCAGCAACACCATGGTGCTACACCAGAGAGTGCTGTTGAGGCTACTGTAGACCTTCATTGCAAAACAGTGTGCTTTTTAATCAATTATTTGTTGACGGAATATATTCCGAATAGTTTTATCTAAACAGGATAACTTTTTAATTGTTTCACTATTATTATTTATATAAAATTCACTGAGGAGGATGGCCCTGCCCTTCCTCCTCTGAGGAGCCTCCACTGTTGGACAGACGGACTAAAAGGTATCTTGGAGGTCATTGGTCTGAGACTCCGATGTAAGGTCAGTTGGTGCAGTTTTGCATTAATTGGTTGTTGTTAGGAATGTGGGAGAGTAATCTGATCTTGGATCTACATAGATGGGACACTTGTACCCATACGTGGGTAAAGGTATGGTGTGCCAAATGCCCAAGTGCAAACCTCTCCTATTTCTGAGCACAGTCACATTGCAATTTGTAAACTCAATCACTCAATTTCTCTGTCTCACACACACACGCATGCACGCACGCACTCGCCTCATAAAAGCCCATTCTATATAGACCTTTATGAGAGCAGAGGAAATGCTGAGTCACAGGTAGGACACGTGACCTTTGTGTTGTGATCACATGCTGCTGGTGTTGGCAGCGATCCAATGTACACACGCACAAGCAGAAATGCACACACACACCCTGAGCCACTATTCCTCATATCTTTTCTCTGTTCAGTCACAGCCAGCCAAGTCTCCCTGTCACTAGTGTGTTCCACTAAAGGAACAGCTACACTGTACTCACAAAACACACCAGTAAACTCTGCTTAGCGAATCAGACACAATTTATCTATCAACAACTGGATATACGGTAGTCGCTTCCTTTCATTACGACTAATCCCGTCCCAATGTCAACTCGTGACACACACACACACACACACACACACACACACACACACACACACACACACACACACACACACACACACACACACACACACACACACACACACACACACACACACCACCACACACGCCAAGGGAGATACCTAACAAAACGTTGTGGCACACTGAGACAACCGTCACACAAGTAGCATTGATATTTCCATGTTAAGGTGCAGGGCTGTTCCGGTCAACAATTTTTAATCCATCATCTATCTATGTCTACTACTGTCTAATCTCCTGCACATGGTGGAGATGTCAAAAAATGATGACTGTCTTTGTGTCTAAAATGGCATCCTATTCCCTATAGGGCCATAGTCAAAAGTAGTGCACTATGTAGAGAATAGGGTGTCATTTGGGACACTGACTATGTTGCATGTGATGGAGGTGTGATGAGATGACACGACATTGTGGTGCTTTAATGCACACTGAAAACATGATGGGTTGTTTTGATGACCCAATGACTGGGTTGCAGGTATTGGGTCACTTAGTTGGGTTGTTTTCTTTATTAACAAAAGAAATGTTGGGTTGTTGAGGATAGATTATTGATGCTGGGTTATTGAGATATGACCCAGCAGGTCAACTCAGAAGACTGGAGGTGTGAATTGGTAGGGGTGTGGCTTTCAGAGTCATCTTTATGGCCACCCGTGAAAGTAAATGTCATTCTCGTTAATCTGTTCTGTTATATTGTTAAAGCTCATGAACCATCAAAATAATATATCACACATGGAATTTCCTATGGCTGGATATGGACTCACTCAATATCCTGAGATATGCAACATCCATGTTGATGAATACTGACTGTATACATTGCATATCTGTGTTTTCTCAGCACATTCAAGATAATAAGCTATATTGATTCCAGATATACTTCTCTTAGCTGAGGTCCAAATCTGGAACTTGATATGCTTTTCGATATGCTGAAAATAAAGACTTTTTCTGAGTTTTCAGCACATGCTCAATAATTAATATGAAATCCATATTTTTATTTCATGCACAAATCATTTTTGGATTCCCTCCAGGTATCATACATGGTATGGCCAGATATTGGCCTATATGGACATCTTATTTTCTCTATATGATGACAAATACTGAAAGTAGGCCTACATAGTATATTTTATCAGCATAAACAATGCATATGCTCTTGACTGTCTATATCAGGATCTTGATATGCTTTTTGATATGCTAAATGAGGACAATTTCTGATGCTTATTTGAGTTTTTAGCACATGCTCAATAATTAATATGAAATCCATATTTTTATTTCATGCACAAATCATTTTTGGATTCCCTCCGGATATCATACATGGTATGGCCAGATATTGGCCTATATGGACATCTTATTTTCTCTATATGATGACAAATACTGAAAGTAGGCCTACATAGTATATTTTATCAGCATAAACAATGCATATGCTCTTGACTGTCTATATCAGGATCTTGATATGCTTTTTGATATGCTAAATGAGGACAATTTCTGATGCTTATTTGAGTTTTGAGAACATGTTGAATAATTTGACAAATATTAAATCCATAATTCTTTCAGACACTAGCTAAACGTTTTGTATGTCATCTACATAAAGACAAACTAAAAACACCATAACTGGTAGCCTAACAACAAGAATCACAATTGTCATTTTTGAATTTGGGCGCCACAAATGAGTTTGTAAACGGTGTGCGGTTGAACTGACAACTGGAGAAACGAGAAGTGAGAAGCAGTTCAGAATATACCTCAAAGGGCCTCCCGAGTGGTGCAGCGGTCTAAGACACTGCATTGCAGTGCTTGAGGCGTCACTACAGACCCAGGTTCTATCCAAAGCTGTGTCACAGTCAGCCGCAACTGGGAGACCCATGAGTTAGGGGAGGGTTTGTTTGGGTTAGGGGAGGGTTTGTCAGGCTGGGATTTCCTTGTCCCATCGCACTCCTTGTGGCGGGCCGGGCGCATGCAAGCTGACTTTGGTCGCCAGCTGTTGGTGTGGCTGGCTTCCAGGTTAAGCGAGCAGTGCAGCTTGGCTGGGTTGTATTTTGGAGGACGCATGGCTCTCGACCTTCGCCTCAAGTATGTACAGTGATGGGACAAGACCGTAACTACCAATTGGATATCACAAAAAAGGGATAAATAAAAACAATATACCTCAAAGAAGTTAACGCTAAAGTAGGTAGGTAGATTGAGATGTTATATATATCTTGGTAAATAGAATAAAAAATGCTCACTAATTTGGCCAGCAGCCGGTAGGGCTAGCTAGCCAGCTAGTTATGCTTTGTAGGGGGGATTTGTTTTTACCCCCAATCAAGCCCCAAGGTGACAACTAATGTTTAAAAACGTTAAGGCGTATTTTGTATTACTGGTTAATATAAGATAGCTAGCTAGCTAGCTAGCTAACTAACTTGGCTAGCTGGCTAGCAACTTGGCTAGCTAGCTTGTTCGAGCTAGTTTTCTCATGAATGAAGCAGGTAGAGTAGCTGCCTCATGCATGGTTATGTGAAATTACAATATTTTCTTGCAATATTGACACAATTTTGATGAATGATTTATGCATGTTGGGTCTACATTGCGAGGGACCGACGCCACTGATGACCCAATCTGCACCCATTGCATCCATCGTCCTTAACATACAGAGCTGGCAGAGGTATTGAGGTTGGATTTTCTATGCTGTATTTTTTAAGCAGAAATAGCAGAGATGTGCTTTGGATTAAATATGACTACGTCTGCATTTCTGTGCCTTGTAGCCTACTACTGTATACTCAGATATGTCACCTTCATGTAAAGAAGCACAATGATTTCCGGCGCCTGAACAGGTAAAGTTATTTGGCCGCTGGACATTGATCATGAGGATGAAGGATATGTATTGAATTTTTTTAGAAATATGGGTCCGTAAATGTTCAGGTAATGACTATGATATGATACAGTATGTGGATTTGTTCATGCCTAAGTATAAAAGATTAGATATGTCAGCATGCTGACACATTGATAAGAGAATTATCTAATAAAGGTAAATTAATAAAGAATCCATTATTAATTAGTAGTTATGTAGCATGGGTAATGAATAATTAAAGTACTGAACGTTAGTCCCATAAGGTCTAGTAGAGACCCGGAAGGGAGAGAAGTGTGTGTGTGATTAGTGGGCCTAAGGGAACTGTAGACATGTGTGTGTGAAGAGACTGGGAGTAGCCTTCAAGGTTCCCCTAATCTCGGGGGAAAGGAACAGGCAGCGCTGGATAATGATTAACAGTGGTGGGAAGTCCGGGTAGGGATATTATTCACCTACTGTTTGTGTGTATGTATGTACGTAGGTTATCTACTGTTTGTGTGGAGGTGTGTGCGAAAGCGGAGAGAGAGGATAAAATTAACTTCTTTGTTAATGTTGGGCAGAATGTTCTCTGAATAAACCGTACGAACCTTTTGCAGATGCTGAGTCTTTGCCTAATTATTAACCCATTGTCTTACAAACCTTGGGAATTAGTCAAGGCCTATTGATTGTTAATTATTATAATTGGGACAGAATAAGATCCCTTAACACACATACTCTTTCCAGTTAAAATATTCTACAAATATGTAAGCGGATGCACACGCATCAGGGGCATGTCTTGAAGGGATCTCACCACAGATATCTCTCTGGACTCATACGGTAGCAGGGATGTTTCTGAGGTCCGGATTGGATGCATGTAGAAACTGTCTCATTACGGAGAATATCCTAGCTCCATATATGAAATTAAGGACATGCGTATCTGGGGCATGTATACTCCTTATAGCTAATAAAATGTCAGATATTCAGATGTATATATACAGATAAAGACATCCCCTGATATTGACCCTTTTCGCCCATTGTCACCCTAACTCTCATTTTAATACACCAATGATAACATGATATTCTCTTACCTAGTTTAAATAAGTACCACCTTGCAACCAACATCGGTGAAGGCGTGTTTGCAGAGGGGCATGGTTTATATACAGTAGCCAGATACAGTAGCTACTCTACTGTTGCCTAATTTGGCTGTATGGTGTTAGCAAAAAATGTTTACACTATTCATCTATGGCAAAGATACTTATGGGTTTCCCCTTTCTGCTCTTTCTGGTGTTATCTAGTTACTGGCTAGCTAGGTCTTCAGCAAGCATGGAACAAAAGGGGGGGAAGGGTCGATCAAAACTTTGACGCAGTTGTCATGTCAACACATCTGTCAGTGCTGCTGTGAACCATATAATATTTGTTGCATTATTAATGCGTTGTGTATCACCAAATTTGCTTGAGATGGTTTTACTACAACACTGCTCACCTCATCTAAGTTTCTTGACATAGTTGATTCAAAGACCAGCCAGTCAAGGCGAGCTCATGAATATAAGCTCCCCCCTACTCAGCCTGTCTTTTCAAACTTCCTGGTAATTAGACATGAGAGAA
The DNA here is from genome assembly GCF_965601325.2 of Salmo salar. Taxonomy (NCBI): domain Eukaryota; kingdom Metazoa; phylum Chordata; class Actinopteri; order Salmoniformes; family Salmonidae; genus Salmo; species Salmo salar. Next base: position 38,521,115 of record NC_138297.1, on the reverse strand, counting down.
AAAGTACTTATTCAAATTTTTATAGCATTTCTATCCCTAAAAAATATTATGGGGGATATTTTAGTTGCTCAAAAGGCTAATTTACATGGGAATCAGAATGACTGTTTGGGACCTTTTACAAATATTACGGTTGAACACTGACAGTTGTGTAGCTTTAATGACGTTTACAAATATGAAAGAATTCCTTAACCCCCTAGACTCGATTGACGCACCGGTGAGACAATCTAAGTAACATAAGCTATTGGATGCGTCTCAATCTACTGCATCCGCCTATGTCGCACTTCCGCATCTGCGATGAAAGATGGCAGAGCTAGTGCGGTGCTTGTCAGACCATTAAACATCGCGAAAATCGGTCTTCTCACAAAAACGTCTGTAAAGTGTTACTGTTGAAATAGATTGGATATTTATTCATCCATTATACAGAGATGGCAACAGAAAGTCTTCATTTTTTGCTGACTCACTACCCAAATAAATAAAGTGACTATATCAATATGTAGGATTTCAGCCATAAGGGCTGTTAGAATATGAATGCATAGGGAGTGTAAGGGAGGGGATAGAGGGAAAGGAGAGAGGAAGAGGAAGGACAGATAAAGGAAATGGATCTATACTTTGTACCCATGCTGTGGTCAGCAGTGTTAGTGGTCTTGGTCTGCATCTGTGTTTGGATGTCTCAGTCAGTCAGAAATATTCCCTTCAGCTGCTGATCTCCCCCTTAATGACTGACACACGTGGCATCCTCCTCTCTCTACACACACACACACACACACACACACACACACACACACACACACACACACACACACACACACACACACACACACACACACACACACACACACACACACACACACACACACACACACACACACACACAGACCTAATTTTGGTCATCTATATAAACATTGTCTATTTAAAAAGCTGAGGTGTCTCAAATCAAATCATCAATTCAAATTGTATTGGTCGTGTACACATATTTTGCAGATGTTATCACAGGTGCAGCAAAATGCTTATGTTTCTAGCTTCAACAGTGCAGTAATACCTAACAATACAGAACAATACACACAAATCCCAAAAATTATATCAGAATTAGCAATGTCAGAGTCCGGAATAAATATAAATGTAGTTGTGGTGTGGCTCAGTTTCTCTGGATAAGAGCATCTGCTAAATTACTAAAATGTAAATATGTATATGATGGTGTGTATAGACACTATGAAAAGGTGTGTGCAGTAGTTAGGAAACTGACCAGTGTTCAATGACTATGTACATACGGCAGCAGTCTTTAAGGTGCAGGGTAGAGTACCGGGTGTTAGCTGGCTAGTAACAGTGACTAAGTTCAGGGCAGGGCGGAGGCTTGCTGGGCGGAGGCTGGCGAGCTTTGAATATTTAACAGTCTGTTGGCCTAGAGATAGAAACAGATTTTCAGTCTTTCGGTCCCAGCTTCGATGTACCTGTACTGTCTCCACCCAGATGGTAGTGGGGTGAACCGGTCTTGGCTCGGGTGGCTGAGGTATTTGATGATCTTTATGTGACACCGGGTGCCTTAGATGTCCTGGGGGCAGGCAGTGTGCTGGGGGCAGGCAGTGATGTGTTTGACTGTTCGCACTACCGTCTGGAGACCCGGTTGCAGACGATGCAATTGCCGTACCAGGCGAATATGGTGTAATTGCAGACTGCAATTCAAGGCTTTCTTGATGTGAGTGTTGCCTGATATCAGGAAACGCCCATTGATACCTGCCATTGGTCAGTTCCGGTGTTATGAGACTGTGGTTTCTCGACACAGATGATTTGTTTACATAGCAGGTTAGGATAATTAAAGTGATTTGTTAACCTGTTGGGGATAGGGGGCAGTATTTGCACGGCCGGATAAAAAATTTACCCGATTTAATCTGGTTACTACTCCTGCCCAGTAACTAGAATATGCATATAATTGTTTGATTTGGATAGAAAACACCCTAAAGTTTCTAAAACTGTTTGAATGGTGTCTGTGAGTATAACAGAACTCATTTGGCAGGCCAAAACCTGAGAAGATTCCAAACAGGAAGCGCCCTCTCTGACCATTTCTTGGCCTTCTTTGTTATCTCTATCCAAAACAAAGGATCTCTGCTGTAACGTGACATTTTCTACGGCTCCCATAGGCTCTCAGAAGGCGCCAGAACGTTGAATGATGACTCTCCAGTCTGGCTGAAAAACAGTAGCGCATTTGGTAAGTGGTCGATCTGAGAACAATGAGACGTGTGCACGTGTGCACGTGAAGAGTCCATTTCACTTTCTCTGTCTTTGAACGAAAACAACGACTCCCGGTCGGAATATTATCGCTTTTTTACGCATAAAAATTGATTTTAAACAGCGTTTGATAATGCTTCGAAGTACGGTAATGGAATATTTTCATTTTTTTTTGTCACGAAACGCGCCCTTCTTTACCCTTCGGATAGTGTCTTGAATGCACGAACAAAACGCCGCTATTTGGATATAACTATGGATTATTTGGAACCAAACCAACATTTGTTATTGAAGTAGAAGTCCTGGGAGTGCATTCTGACGAAGAACAGCAAAGGTAATCCAATTTTTCTTATAGTAAATCTGAGTTTGGTGAGTACCAAACTTGGTGGGTGTCAAAATAGCTAGCCTGTGATGGCCGGGCTATCTACTCAGAATATTGCAAAATGTGCTTTCACCGAAAAGCTATTTTAAAATCGGACACCGCGATTGCATAAAGGAGTTCTGTATCTATAATTCTTAAAATAATTGTTATGTTTTTTGTAAACGTTTATCGTGAGTAATTTAGTAAATTCACCGGAAGTGTTCGGTGGGAATGCTAGTCACATGCTAGTCACATGCTAATGTAAAAAGCTGTTTTTTGATATAAATATGAACTTGATTGAACAAAACATGCATGTATTGTATAACATAATGTCCTAGGAGTGTCATCTGATGAAGATCATCAAAGGTTAGTGCTGCATTTAGCTGTGGTTTTGGTTTTTGTGACATTATATGCTAGCTTGAAAAATGGGTCCGATTTTAAAATAGCTTTTTGGTGAAAGCACATTTTGCAATATTCTAAGTACATAGCCCAGGCATCACGGGCTAGCTATTTAGACACCCGGCAAGTTTAGCACTCACCATAATCATATTTACTATTATAAAAGTTTGATTACCTTTTGTTGTCTTCGTCAGAATGCACTCCCAGGACTGCTACTTCAATAACAAATGTTGGTTTGGTCCAAAATAATCCATCGTTATATCCGAATAGCGGCGTTTTGTTCGTGCGTTCCAGACACTATCCGAAATGGTAAAGAAGGGTCGTGCGCATGGCGCAATTCGTGACAAAAAATTCAAAATATTCCATTACCGTACTTCGAAGCATGTCAACCGCTGTTTAAAATCAATTTTTATGCCATTTTTCTCGTAGAAAAGCGATAATATTCCGACCGGGAATCTCCTTTTCGGCAAACAGAGGATAAAATCACAAAGGCGGGGGCGGTCAGGTCACGCGCCTAAGCCCAGAGTCCCTTGATCGGCCACTTGAGAAAGGCGATAATGTGTTTCAGCCTGGGGCTGGGATGACGACATTCAGGTTTTTCCCGGGCTCTGAGCGCCTATGGACGACGTAGGAAGTGTCACGTTAGAGCAGAGATCCTTAGTAAAAGATAGAGATGGAAAAGAAGTTCAAGAAATGGTCAGACAGGCCACTTCCTGTAAAGGAATCTCTCAGGTTTTGACCTGCCATTTGAGTTCTGTTATACTCACAGACACCATTCAAACAGTTTTAGAAACTTTAGGGTGTTTTCTATCCATATGTAATAATTATATGCATATTCTAGTTACTGGGTAGGAGTGGTAACCAGATTAAATCGGGTATGTTTTTTATCCAGCCGTGTCAATACTGCCCCCTAGCCCTAACAGGTTAAAATGGTGTAAAATAGTCATATGTTTGAGAAATTGAAGTAATAGCATTTCTAAGGTATTTGAATATCGCGCCACAGGATTCCACTGGCTGTTGACTAGGGTGGGACGCAAACGTCCCACCTAGACCAGAGAGGTTAAATGATCTAGCGTGGCAGGTTAGGTGAATTAGTGTGGCAGGTTATGAGACTGAGGTTAAGATTAGCTACAATGCTACAGTTGTAAACAACTCACCTCATCCCTGTAGGCTGTCTCGTCACTGTTGGTTATCAAGCCTAGCACTGATGTGTCATCTGCAAACTTGATGATTGAGCTGGAGATGTGCGTGGTCATGCAGCCATTGGTGAACAGGGAGTATAGAAGGGGGCTGAGCACACACCCTTGTGTTGAGGATCAGCGTAGCAGAGGTGTTGTTGCCTACCTTTACCACCTGGGGTCAGTCTGTCAGGAAGTCCAGGACCCAGTTGCACAGGGCGGGGTTCAGACCCAGGGCCCCAAGCTTAGTGATGAGCTTGGAGGGCACTATAGTGTTGAAGGCTACGTTGTAGTTGTAGAACAGCATCCTTAGATAGGTATTCCTCTTGTACAGATGGGATAGGGCAGAATGGTCTTACAGTGGAGGGAGTGTATGCACATGCCCTCTTCAAGCGTGACCAGTGTTTTCCATTCCAGTAAGTTGTTAGCATTGGGGGTTCGGAGTGTGTGTGCGCGTGTGTGTGTGTGAGGATATTGTGTAAGCTGCTGACGCACTTAGTAGTCATGAGGCCCAGCAGCAGAAATGGGATGAGTGAGAGAGGGATGACAGGAGGAAGGGGGACAGGTGGAAGAGGGGGGAAGAGGGGAGGAGCGGAGGGAAGAGGGGAAAAAGAAGAGAGAAGGGTGGGGGACAGGTGGAAGTGGGGAGAAGAAGGGAAAGAGAGGAGAGGAGAGGAGAGGAGAGGAGAGGAGAGGAGAGGAGAGGAGAGGAGAGGAGAGGAGAGGAGAGGAGAGGAGAGGAGAGGAGAGGAGAGGAGAAAGAAGGGGAAAAGCTAGGATTGGGTCTGAACTTGCGGTGGTAACACTATACCGTAAACGTGAGAGGGAGGAGAGCGAGCCTTTGATGTCTACCACAGCAGGACTGCATGGTTATGTAATTTCAAAAGAGGGATGCCGTATGAGAGAGGAAAGAGAGAGAGGGAGGAAGGGAAGGATGCACAGGGGGTAGGACAGACCGACAAATAGACTGACAGGGTAACCATAGGAATGAGGGAGAGAAAGAGCCAGAAGTTAGCCAGAAAGAGAGAGAGAGAGAGAGGAGAGAGAGAGAGAGAGAGATTGAAGAAAGGGAGAAGGAAAGAAAGAAAGAGGAAGAGGGGAGGAGGTAGACAGAGCGATGATTTGTGATATGCAGTCGTGTAAAGTACTTAAGTAAAAATACTTTAAAGTACTACTTAAGTAGTTTTTTGGGGTATCTGTACCTTACTTTACTATTTATATTTTTGACAACTTTAACTTTTTCTTCACTACTTTCCTTAAGAAAGTATTGTACTTTTTACTCCATACGTTCTCCTTGTCATCCAAAAGTACTCATTACATTTTGATCGCAGGATATTGCTACTTCATACTTCATTTGTAAATTAAGTCTGAATGTTGGAGTGTGCCCCTGGCTTTCCAAAAAAAAAGAAAAAAAAAAAAAAAAGATGGTGCCATCTGGTTTGCTTAATTTTAGGAATTTGAAATTATTTATACTTTACTTTTACTTTTGGTACTTAAATATGTTTTAGCAATTACATTTACTTTTGATACGTATATTTTAAACCAAATACTTTTAAACTTTTACTCAAGTAGAATTTTACTGGATGACTTTTACTTGAGTCATTTTCAATTAAGGTATATCTACTTTTACTCAAATATGACAGTTGGGTACTTTTTCCACCACTGCTGATATGTTACAGAGGCTGAGTCTATCTCTCTCTCACACACACACACACACACACACACACACACACACACACACACACACACACACACACACACACACACACACACACACACACACACACACACACACACACACACACACACACACACACACACACACACACACACACACACCAAGTGTGTATCATCCAAAGCTCATCAGTGAAGAGGAGGAGGAGGGGAGGGAAGGGGGAGGACAAGGTAGGATAGGTGAATGCACCAATTTGTAAGTCGCTCTGGATAAGAGCGTCTGCTAAATGACTTAAATGTAAATGTAAATGTAAATGTTATGCTAATGTCGCTAGGAGATTTCCCTGGATTTTGATCCCGCAGACGGGACGGGACGCTGGAGAGGTTATTATTATTAGAATTATTATTATTTATCTTATTTTCACTAAGGCCAAGAACAGATATACCTGCAAACAGGTGGTAGAGTAGAAGAGAAGAGAGAGAGAGAGAAGGAAGAAGAGGATGGAGAATCAGGAGAGAAGAGGAATACAAGGAAGAAGATAGAAGAGGAAGAAGAAAAGGGAGAACGGCAGTAGAGAACTGATTGCTCTGATTGAGAGGGTAGTGGCTGTAGAGGATGAAAAGCAGGGAGACGATTGAGAGGGGAAGGAGAGAAAGAACACAGCGAAGAGGAGTAGAGGAGGGGGGAGAGGAGGGAGAGAAGGAGAGGAGGGGGAGAGAGGAGAGCTGTCAAGGACAGAGTGTTCTAGTAGAAATCACAGAACAGAGGAAGGAGGCGAGGGGCTGAGGAGAATGCTGCTGCAGGCAGGCTCATCACACTAAGAGACAGCACAACACAGAACACACACACAGGCTTATACACACACACAGACACACACACATGCACAAGGCAAGCACACACACACACTCACACACATGAATGTACACAATTCACACAAGCACACAGTGTTCAAATGAGCACACACTGCTCCAATGGAGGAGAATGGTACAAAAGGTTCTCTGTGATTTCCCTCTGATGTGATAGCTGCTATTAAGACTTTACAGACCAAACCACTGCAGGTGAGATAGAGAGAGGAGGTCAGGGTGACACCTTATCATTGACAGCAGTACTTAGCCATCTAAACCAGTGTTACCAAATCCAGTCCTCGAGTACCCCAACACTAAAACATTTTGGTTGTAGCCTGTAGACAAGCACACCTGATTCAACTTGTCAACTAAAATGTGCGTTGTTGGGAGTACTCTAAACCATCATATGGGCCAGACTAACAAATTAAGGTTGTGTCTGAAATGGCAACCATTTCCTATGTAGTGTACTACTTTTGACTGGGCCCATACGGCTCTGGTCAAATGGGCTCTGTTCAAAAGTTCACTATATAGGTAATAGTATGCCATTTGAGACGCAACCACACAGACTAACAGACTTAATGTAAAATAATGTCCATCTGTTCGGTTGGCTTATATCGCTGTAGCCAAATCTCCTATTTCATTTACAAAAGCCCTGACTAACTGAAAGCTCAGCTCATCATTGGATTGGAGCGGCACACTGACAAGTGTTATTCAATTTCCAACTGGCTTACTAACCTTTTTCTGGCTCCCTCCCTCTCACCCTCTCTCCCTCATGCTACCCTGCTACATTTACTTCACTCCTTCTCCTCTGTCTCTGCAGGAATGATATCTATTACAGGGTAATGCTAAACCCTTTACATAACCAACTTGACCTAATAACATCTCCGCTGTAAAACTGGAAGATCAGGAAGATGGCGGCGGGAAAATGCAGCTAGCTAACGTAGCTAATGTGGCTAACATGGCTCCAGTGGCTAAGAGAAGGATATGGTCGATTCAAGAAGAACACAGAAAATTCCAATAGAAATGGACAGACAAGTTGTTGTTTGTACTGCATGATGGGACTAGCTCACTTTGTCTTATTTGCCAGAAGGCAGTCAATTGTTTTAAACGAGCAAATTTACCGCGACATTTCCAGTCACACCATGCCCACTTTGACAAAACATATCCGCCTGAAAGCAACCTCAGAAACAACAAAATAGCGCAACTCAAAGGACTGCTCAAAGGACAACAACAAATGATGGACAGATCTAGCATTGTTGCAGAGAAAACGACAGAGGCAACATATGAGATTGCTTGGATACTCGCGAGAAACAAGAAGGCCTTCCCAGATGCGGAGATGGCCAAGTAATGTTTTTTGGCCTCAGCCGAAATATTGTATGCTGATTTCACAAACAAGGAAGCTATTTTAAAGCAAATGAAGAGACAGCAACTCTTAGACTTGACCATAACAGGACGCATAGAAGACATCGGTGAGGACGTTGGTAAGCAACTTATTACTGACATATCCGTAGCGCCATGTTTTAGTATTGAGCTTGACGAAAGCCCTGACGTAAGTGACATTGCCCAATTATGTGTTTGGGTCCTGTCACAACTTACGCCGAAGTCGGTCCCTCTCCTTGTTCGGGCGGCGTTCGGCGGTCGACGTCACCGGTCTTCTAGCCATCGCCGATCCACCTTCCATTCTCCATTTGTTTTGTCTTGTTTTCCCACACACCTGGTATTCATTCCCTCATTACATGTCGTGTATGTAACCCTCTGTTCCCCCCATGTCTGTGTGTGTAATTGTTTATTGTTGAGGTTGGCACGCTTCTGGCTGGTTTGCGCCGGGTTTATTTTATTACCCATGCTTTGTGGCAGCCTGTACTTTGTACTTGTGTTTTTGTACTTTGTGCTGCCTTACTGGTTCGTTGGGCATTTGTTGTGACGCAGTTGTGTTCTGTGCAAATGATTGCCTTAGTAAAGTGCTTTGTCCACTCATCTCTGTTCTCCTGCGCCTGACTACGATGCACCAGCTACACTCACCTCTTGACAGGTCTGCTTCCCTTAAAACATGTAGTTCAGAGAGGAACTTTTATGTTTACTGCCCCTTCAGGGACAAACACGAGGAAAGGATATTCTGAAAGTCCTTGCTACATTTTTTTGCTGATAATAATATTTACTAGTCAAATCTGACATCTGTGTGCACGGATGACACCCCAAACATGCGAGAGTATATTCCCGAATTTGTTACGTTTCATTGTATCATTCATCAGGAAGAACTGGTGGCTAAACTCAAAGACTGTGACTTTGAGAATGTGATGCAGCAAGTTGTGCGGGTGGTGAACATTATTGCTGTCTCGTGGTAGAGTTCTGGAAAGATTTCTCCCTCTCCTCCCTCAAATCTGTGAATTTGTTGCAAGCAAGGGGAGAGGAGCCAGAGCTGGATGATCCACAGTGGATATTAAAGCTGGCTCAAATCAATTGCTCTAAATTGTCTCTCAATTGATAATTGATAATATTGGAAGAAAAAGTACAACAATGATTGTCTCTCTGAATGATTGTCTCAACCCAAAGTGGCCCCCTTACAAATAATTGTGAGTAACACTGCCCTACAATGTTAAAATAACACCCCAAAACCTTATTAGAGGAAACATCTCTGCAACTTAAAAAGAACACGACTTTGTCACTGTGGTGGCACCCTAAAAAGGCACATTTTAACTTTTTCCAAAGGTGTGCTTTTGTACATTGTAAGGTAATATCTTGACCCCTAAGGTACACTATTGTCTCTTTTAAGGTAAGAACTGCAAGAGTACAATTATGTACCTATAACTAAAGATAAAAGGGAATACCTTACAAGGTACTATTATAGTGAAAAGCATTTATACCCCTTTAAGAACAAATCAAAACCTTTTTTTCTGAGGGTAGATGGGGAGTGGGGATGGTGTGTGGGCATTAGTGAGTGTGTGTATAACTGTGCATGTATGTATGTATGTATGTATGTATGTATGTATGTATGTATGTATGTATGTATGTATGTATGTATGTATGTATGTATGTATGTATGTATGTATGTATGTATGTATGTATGTATGTGTCACCATGCTCCAAAGCAAAGCTAACCACTAGATGTACTATTTACTAGCTGTTAACTGTGTTTGTGAGCGTGTGTATACATCAACTTGGTGTTCAAGTTTCAAAGTTTACAGGATATACAGTATAGGTGTAAATCAGTACAGGGAAATTCTTTCTTGAAAGCTCTTTCCCAACAATGCAGTGATAACAAAAAATGGAATAAAATAAAAAACACACAGTTGAAGAAACACGGGAATGAAAGTATATACAATTGAAGTTGGTGTTCAACTCATACACCTCACACGCACGCACACGCACACACACACACACACACACACACACACACACACACACACACACACACACACACACACACACACACACACACACACACACACACACACACACACACACACACACACACACACACACACACACACACACACACACACACACACACACACCCTTACCTCATACAGAGGACTGAGATAAGTGAATACAGATATTGGGGCATTGGTTGGTTCAGTAGCTTACTGTGCACTGCTCCACTTCAGTGTGTATGACAGGCAATACAAGCCAGAATTATGGGTAATCCAATTGTATCCATAGAGATCAATATGGGCCCAGACTTTTGTTCTTGGCAACCAGTAGCAACCAGATTCAACCAATCAATTAATCATAGACTTCAATCAAGACTTAAATAGTTGATTCAGGTGTGTTACTGACTGGTTGGACCAAAAACCTGCACCCACACCGGCCCTCTGTGGATAAGACGCCATGCATAAAGACTAACACAAATAACTTTTTATAAATGATCTGAAAGCTGGTTCACATTTGATGTACTATTATTCTTATTAATTAGTTAAACTTGTCATCCTAAAGCCTGTCTGCAGACATTTTCAAATCTCCTTCTCTACTGTTTTATTTCAAAAGGTACATGTGGTGAACCAAAACATAAAAAACACAGAAGAATGAGGGACAACAATATGCATGAGTAGTAGTAACTGCGTGAGAAGTAGTCCAATAATCATCTTTTTCAAATACATCCTAAATACCTGATCTTATTCTCCTCTCTTCGCATCAATGACTGCCTGTCCACTCCAAACGTCTTGGGGACAGTAAAGAAGCTTTTAATTGTTCTTCATTGTTTTTAATCTTGGTAAAGGCACCATGGATAGATTGAGTATTTTAATCAACTTAACCTCTTGGGGCTAGGTGGGACGCTAGCGTGCCACCCGTGGTGCACTCCATCAACAGCAGGTGCATTTCAAGAGCGGCAAATTTGAATCCAAATAAATGTCAAAATTCAAATTTTTCAAATATACAACTATTTTACACCATTTGAAAGATAAACATCTCCTTAATCTAACCACGTTTTATGATTTCAAAAAGGTTTTACGGCGAAAGCATAAATTTAGAGTATGTTAGGACAGTACATTTACAAGAGTTGTGTGTAATGTTTTGTCAAGTCAAAGACAGGGTCACCAAAACCATAAAACCAGCTAAAATGATGCACTAACCTTTTACAATCTCCATCAGATGACACTCCTAGGACATTATGTTAGACAATGCATGCATTTTTAGTTCTATCAAGTTCATATTTATATCCAAAAACAGCGTTTTACTATGGCATTGATGTTGAGGAAATCGTTTCCCTCCAATAACCGGCAGTCAAGTCAGCACCACAAATTAAATAATTAAAATTAGAAAACATTGGTAAAATATTATATTGTCATTTAAAGAATTATAGATTTACATCTCTTGAACGCAATCAACTTGCCAGATTTAAAAATAACCTTACTGGGAAATCACACTTTGCAATAATCTGAGCACTGCGCCCAGAAAAATACGCGTTGCGATACAGACTAGACGTCATGTTGGGGAGATCTAAAATCGAAAATACTATGTAAATAATCCATTACCTTTGATTCTCTTCATCAGATGTCACTTCCAGGTATCACAGGTCCATAACGAATGTAGTTTTGTTCAAAAAAGCTCATCATTTATGTCCAAAAATCTCCGTCTCGTTAGCACATGATGTAAGCCAGCCGGACTTCTCGTCATGAACGAGGGGAAAAAATATATTTCCGTTCGTTCAAACATGTCAAACGTTGTATAGCATAAATCATTAGGGCCTTTTTTAACCAGAACATGAATAATATTCAAGGTGGACGAATGCATACTCTTTTATAACGTATTGGAACGAGGGTACCCAACATGAACTCGCGTGCCAGGTGTCTAATGGGACATCATCTTTCCATGGCTCTTGTTCGGTCAGATCTCCCTCCAGAAGACTCAAAACACTTTGTAAAGGCTGGTGACATCTAGTGGAAGCAATAGGAAGTGCCAAAATATTCCTAAACCCCTGTGTTTTTCAATGGGATAGGTTTAAAGTCAATACAACACATCAGGTATCCACTTCCTGTCAGAAAATGTCTCAGGGTTTTGCCTGCCAAATGAGTTCTGTTATACTCACAGACACCATTCAAACAGTTTTGGAAACTTTAGAGTGTTTTCTATCCATATATAATAAGTATATGCATATTCTAGTTACTGGGTAGGATTAGTAACCAGATTAAATCGGGTACATTTTTTTTATCCAGACGTGCAAATGCTGCCCCCTAGACCCAACAGGCTAAATAAAAAATATATACATACGCTCAGGTTCATTGAATATTAAGGATATCACCACACAATCACCATATATTTCAATGCAAAATATGAGCATATGTTGGATGGAATAAGATGATGCCAACAGACATAGCAGCTCTGCTTCTAGCTCCTAAGAAACTTTGCAGTATTTCGTTTTTTTGTGTGTTATTCCTTACATTATTGGCCCAGAATGTTTATTTTCTGTTATTACATACAACTGGAAAGAACTTCAGGATATCAGAGCGATGGGAACTCACTAGCATTACGACCAGGAATATGACGTTCTCGAATTGGATCCTTTGTTCATACCCCCAAGGGCAATCAAACTTATCCCAGAGGCTGCTCCAAGATGCCACCGGCGGAGAAGAAATATTCGGAGTAGACTTCTAGTCCGACTCAGGAGGCGTGCACACCATCCACCACTTCCAAGTATATTACTCGCTAATGATCAGTCTTTGGACAATGAAGTAGACGAGCTCAGGGAGAGGAGCTCCTTCCAGAGAGACATCAGGGACTGTAACGTACTCTGTTTCACGGAATCATGGCTGTCTTGGGATATACGGTCCCCGTATATACAGCCAGCTGGGTTCTCAGTTCATCGCGCAGACAGGAATAAAGAACTCTCCAGGAATTAGAAAGGTGGTGGTGTATATTTCATGATTAACTACTCATGGTGTGATTGTGATAACATACAGAAAGTGAAGTCCTTTTGTTCACCCGACCTAGAATACCTCACAATCAAATGCCGACCGTATTACCTCCCAAGAGAATTCCCTTCGGTTATAGTCACAGCTGTGTATTTTCCCCCTCAAGCCGATACCACGACGGTCCTCAAGGAACTACAGTGGAACTACACTTTATGCAAACTGGAAACCACATATCCTGAGGCCTCATTTATTGTAGCTGGGAATTTTAACAAAGCAAATTTCAGGAAAACGCTACTGAAGTTCAATCAACACTAGACCACTGCTCCTCCCCCTTTCGAGATGCCTACAAGGCCCTCCCCCATCATCCCTTCGGCAAATTAATCACAACTCCATTTTGTTCCTCTGTTCCTATAGGCAGAAACTCAAACAGGAAGTACCCGTGCTAAGGTCTATTCAACGCTGGTCTGACCAATCGGAATCCATGCTTCAAGATTGTTTTGATTATGTGGACTGGGATATGTTCCGGGTAGCCTCTGACAATAACATTGACATATATACTGACACGGTGACTGAGTTCATCAGGATGTTGGGATGTTGTTCTCACGGTGACTATTAAAACCTACCCAAACCAGAAACTGTGGATAGATGGCAGAATTCGTGCAAAACTGAAAACGCGAACCACCCCTTTAAACCATGGCAAGGTGACTGGTAGTATGGTTGAATACAAACAATGTAGTTATTCCCTCCGTAAGGAAATCAAACAGGCAAAACGTCAGTACAGAGACAAAGTGGAGTCGCAATTCAAGGGTCTACAGATAATCATGGATTACAAAGGGAAAACCAGCCACATCGCGGACACCGACATCTTGCTCTCGGACAAGCTAAACACCTTCTACGCCCGCTTTGAGGATAACACACTGTGTAACTGAATTAAATGACTATCGCCCCGTAGCACTCACTTCTGTCATCATGAAGTGCTTTGAGAGGCTAGTTAAGAATCCAATAAATACATTTACTAAAAAAAAATTCTCCAAATTATCTTTCTCCAAAACGTTTGTATATTAATATGGAATATCGGAATCTTAATTAAAAAAATTCTCTGATATTTTGGTGACCTCACTCCAAGTCCTGAATTTGAATATCAATGCTTTAAGCCTACCAGAGATAAATGTAAAATTTACAAAAAAATGCAATACTTGCCTTCGGAAGGTATTCAGACCACTTGACTTTTTCCACATTTTGTTACATTACAGACCTGTTTTTTCCCCTCATCAATCTACACACAATACCCCATAATGATGAAGCAAAAACAGGTTTTTGGAAATGTTTGCTAATTTATAAAAATAAAACATTGAAATATCACATTTACATAACTACCTTCGAGGCTTCTTGGGTATGACGCTACAAGCTTGGCACAACTGTATTTGTGGAGTTTCTCCCATTCTTCTCTGCAGATCCTCTCAAGCTCTGTTAGATTGGATGGGGAGTGTCGCTGCACAGCTACTTTCAGGTCTTTCCAGAGATGTTCGATCGGGTTCAAGTCCGGGCTCTGGCTGGGCCACTCAAGGACATTCAGAGACTTGTCCCGAAGCCACTCCTGCGTTGTCTTGGCTGTGTGCTTAGGGTCGTTGTCCTGTTGGAAGGTGAACGTTCACCCCAGTCTGAGGTCCTGAGTGCTCTGGAGCAGGTTTTCATCAAGGATCTCTCTGTACTTTGTTCCATTCATCTTTGCCTCGATCCTTACTAGCAGTGGTGGAAAAAGTACCCTATTGTCATACTTGAGTAAAAGTAAAGATACCTTAATAGAAAATTACTCAAGTAAAAGTGAAAGTCACCCAGTGAAATCCTACCTGAGTTAAAGTCTAAAAGTATTTTGTTTTAAATATACTTAAAAGTAAATGTAATTGCTAAAATATACTTAAGTATCAAAAGGAAAAGTATAAATCATTTCACATTCCTTATATTAAGCAAACAGACTGCACAATTTTCTTGTTTTTTAAATTTACGGATAGCCATGGCCACGCTCCAACACTCAGATTTAATTTACAAATGAAGCATTTGTGCTTAGTGAGTCTGCCAGATAAGAGGCTGTAGGGGTGACCAGGGATGTTCTCTTGATGTGTGTGAATTGGACCCTTTTCCTGTCCTGCTAAGCATTCAAAATGTAACTAGTACTTTTGGGTGTCAGGGAAAATGTATGGAGTAGAAAGTACATGATTTTCTTTAGGAATGTAGTGGAGTAAAAGTAAAACTAATCAAAAATATAAATGGTAAAGTACAGATACCCCCAAAAATTACTTAACCTGTTGGGTCTAGGGGGCAGCATTTGCACGTCTGGATAAAAAAAATGTACCCGATTTAATCTGGTTACTAATCCTACCCAGTAACTAGAATATGCATATACTTATTATATATGGATAGAAAACACCCTAAAGTTTCCAAAACTGTTTGAATGGTGTCTGTGAGTATAACAGAACTCATTTGGCAGGCAAAACCCTGAGACATTTTCTGACAGGAAGTGGATACCTGATGTGTTGTATTGACTTTAAACCTATCCCATTGAAAAACACAGGGGTTTAGGAATATTTTGGCACTTCCTATTGCTTCCACTAGATGTCACCAGCCTTTACAAAGTGTTTTGAGTCTTCTGGAGGGAGATCTGACCGAACAAGAGCCATGGAACGATGATGTCCCATTAGACACCTGGCGCGCGAGTTCATGTTGGGTACCCTCGTTCCAATACGTTATAAAAGAGTATGCATTCGTCCACCTTGAATATTATTCATGTTCTGGTTAAAAAAGGCCCTAATGATTTATGCTATACAACGTTTGACATGTTTGAACGAACGGAAATATATTTTTTCCCCTCGTTCATGACGAGAAGTCCGGCTGGCTTACATCATGTGCTAACGAGACGGAGATTTTTGGACATAAATGATGAGCTTTTTTGAACAAAACTACATTCGTTATGGACCTGTGATACCTGGAAGTGACATCTGATGAAGAGAATCAAAGGTAATGGATTATTTACATAGTATTTTCGATTTTAGATCTCCCCAACATGACGTCTAGTCTGTATCGCAACGCGTATTTTTCTGGGCGCAGTGCTCAGATTATTGCAAAGTGTGATTTCCCAGTAAGGTTATTTTTAAATCTGGCAAGTTGATTGCGTTCAAGAGATGTAAATCTATAATTCTTTAAATGACAATATAATATTTTACCAATGTTTTCTAATTTTAATTATTTAATTTGTTACGCTGACTTGACTGCCGGTTATTGGAGGGAAACGATTTCCTCAACATCAATGCCATAGTAAAACGCTGTTTTTGGATATAAATATGAACTTGATAGAACTAAAAATGCATGCATTGTCTAACATAATGTCCTAGGAGTGTCATCTGATGGAGATTGTAAAAGGTTAGTGCATCATTTTAGCTGGTTTTATGGTTTTGGTGACCCTGTCTTTGACTTGACAAAACATTACACACAACTCTTGTAAATGTACTGTCCTAACATACTCTAAATTTATGCTTTCGCCGTAAAACCTTTTTGAAATCGTAAAACGTGGTTAGATTAAGGAGATGTTTATCTTTCAAATGGTGTAAAATAGTTGTATTTTTGAAAAATTTGAATTTTGACATTTTTTTGGATTCAAATTTGCCGCTCTTGAAATGCACCTGCTGTTGATGGAGTGCACCACGGGTGGCACGCTAGCGTCCCACCTAGCCCCAAGAGGTTAAGTAGTACTTTAAAGTATTTTTACTTAACACCACTGCTTACTAGTCTCCCAGTCCCTACCGCTGAAAAACATCCCCACATCATGACGTTGCCACCACCATGGTTCACCGTAGGGAAGGTGCCATGTGTCCACCAGACGTGATGCTTGGCATTCAGGTCAAAGAGTTCAATCTTGGTTTCATCAGACCAGAGAATCTTGTTGCTCATGGTCTGAGAGTCTTTAGGTGCCTTTTGGAAAACTCCAAGCGGGCTGTCATGTGTCTTTTACTGAGGAGTGGCTTCCGTCTGTCCACTCTACTACCAAGTTGTAGAAACATCGCAATGACGATCAATAGAAAGAGAATGCACCTGAGCTCAATTTCCAGTCTCATAGCAAGGGGACTGAATATTTATGTAAGTAAGGTATTTCAGTTTTTTTATTTTTCATACATTTGCAAACATTTCTAAAAACCTGTTTTCACTTTGTCATTATGGGCTATTGTGTGTAGATTGCTGAGGATTTTATTTATTTAATGCATTTTAGAATAAGGCTGTTAACGAAATGTGGAAAAGTCAAGGGGTCTGAATACTTTCCGAAGGCACTGTATAACAATGCAAGGGTCATTTACCAGTAAAATAAGACAAAATGCATTAAAGAAATTAAGCTGTGAGTGCTTTAGATCTATTAGACATGCCACCAGAGGTCTCTTCACAGTCCCCAAGTCCAGAACAGACTATGGGAGGCACACAGTACTACATAGAGCCATGACTACATGGAACTCTATTCCACATCAAGTAACTCATGCAAGCAGTAAAATTAGATTTAAAAAACAGATAAAAATACACCTTATGGAACAGCGGGGACTGTGAAGAGACACAAACACAAGCACAGACACATGCATACACACACACGATAACATACGCACTATATACACATGCACACATGGATTTTGTGGTGTCGAGTAGTGGCCTGAGGACTCACACTTAATGTGTTGTGAAATCTGTTGTGAATGTATTGTAATGGTCTTAAAATTGTATAACTGCCTTGGCAGCACCTAATGGGGAGCCATAATAAATACAAATACAAATTATATTGTTCTGGTTCACCAAGTTATGTTGCTACTGTATTGACTGTGACGTGGTACGATTGCATGAAAACCCATATTTTCAATTTGCTAGAAGTAGTCATTAATGCTTATGACATGTAGTATGCTATCATGTG
The DNA here is from genome assembly GCF_965601325.2 of Salmo salar. Lineage (NCBI taxonomy): Eukaryota > Metazoa > Chordata > Actinopteri > Salmoniformes > Salmonidae > Salmo > Salmo salar. Next base: position 38,503,148 of record NC_138297.1, on the reverse strand, counting down.
CATATATCAACACATTCATCTTTTAATTTAACATTAGGTACTAAAAATATCGGATTTAAGTCATAACTGTTACTATCCCACTCCGGAACAATCAATGTCATCTTGGTAAGCGTCCTGCTGAAAGGTGAATTTGTCTCCCAGTGTCTGTTGGAAAGCAGACTGAACCAGGTTATCCTCTAAGATTTTGCCTGTGGTTAGCTATATTCCATTTGTTTTTACCCTAAGAAACTCCCTAGTCCTTGCATACTCATAACATGATGCATCCACCACCATGCTTGAAATTATGAAGACTGGTACTCAGTGATGTGTTGGATTTGCCCCAAATATAACGCTTTCTATTCAGAACATAAAGTTAATTTCTTTGCCACATTTTTTGCAGTTTTTACTCAATTGAATAATTGTTTTGTTTTGGAATATTTTTATTCTGTACATGTCGATGTAGACAAACTAGTCGATGTACAGTCGATGTACACAAACTAAAGAACCAGATCTAGAAGATATGTAGCCTCTCTTGGAGGAAATGGAAGGAGAATGGAAGTACCCTAGAAGAAGAGAAAACAAAGGAGTTGGTTCACATATGATCTTCAGCTCTGTTGTGATTAGCTATCCGTCATTTCCATAACTCCATGATTTATTAGGAGATAATCCTGTGGTTATAGCTACCACTACAGTGAAGAACTCTCCTGGGAATAGAGGTCACACACACACACACACACACACACACACACACACACACACACACACACACACACACACACAGTCCTCCTCTGTTGTTGATTGCTTGTGGATGCAAATTATTAATTGCTTATTCACTGAAGGACAGTTTGATTGACAAGTGTGTGAAGTCTTCTTGACAAGCTGCCAGATCTTGATAGTGGACTGACTGAACCCGATGCCCCTCCTATCTCAATTCCCCCTTTCCCGCTGAGCCCCGGGGTGGTGGTGGTGGTGGTACATAAGCACCCCTCCTATCTCATGCCCCCGCCCTATCTCTCCACCATACCCCCAAACCTCTGAGGTGCCACAACCCACTTCCCCAGCCTCCCCCCTGCTCCTCTGCCTCCCATCTGACACTGTTCTGTCAATCATCCCCATCCCACCTCCCATTCTAACCCAAACACTCTACTTTTTCATCGTCATTCACCGATTGACATCAGCCATTGTATACCACTCCATTATGTTTACAATACAATGAATGTCCATGATTACATTCACGATCAGTACACAATACATTTTTTATCCATTCTTAACAATAAGGAATTCGGCATCAGGTTTGGTGTAGCCAAATCATTCTGTAATAAACTATGTCTGTGTGAGTGATTCAACATACCACAGCAATATGACTGGGACAAGCAAACCTAGTGACCCCACCCTAGGCTATTCTACTCAACACCCTATTTCCTAAACAGGTCTTGTGAGCAATTCAACCCTATCCCTACAAGCTCTAACACAATGTTAACAATGTACTGTACACAATCCTCTTCTAATTCCTGTCAAACCCAGCTCACAGTGACATTCTGCCTGTGTGTTGTTACACTGTGGAGAGGAGTAATTGCGTGTGTGTGTGTGTGTGTGTGTGTGTGTGTGTGTATGTCCAGACAAACACTCACAAGCGCACACACAAACGCGCACACACAAACGCACATCAGTGGTGGCCACCAGTATAGACAGGACAGACATATGAGAGGCTCCATTCCTCAGGAGAGGAGTAGTGAGTGTGTGTGAACGCACCCTGCTGTGTTGTAGTTGTGGGATGGAGTTGTGTTTGAGCTGTGTGTACGCTGTGAGAGGTACTGTAGCTATGTTTCATGTGTGTCTGTCTGGGTGCTCTCTGGGATGTGACTCTCAGCTGGGTGCCTCTGCTCTACTAACTGACTGTGTGTGTGTGTGTGTGTGTGTGTGTGTGTGTGTGTGTGTGTGTGTGTGTGTGTGCGAGTGTGTGTTTCCAGCCCTGCAGCAACAGTACAGTGTGTTTTGGCTGCGCTAGTCTCCATGATATATGAGTGTCATTTTAACCCAGAGGTATCAAACATACGACCCAAGAGTGGTTTGAGTAAAACACATTTAAAAAAAATACTGCATATATATTATACTTTTGGGGGGGGGGCGAACTTGCCTGACGACTCAAAACTGAATTATTCCGCTGCTCTATTGTTCACTACGTACTTCAGTCTTCATTGAAGTCGTTTGTGGCAGTGGCGGCTGCTGACTGGCTGAATACCCAAGGCCCAAGGTGGCTGGAGTTGTCAACAAAGCAGCATGACAGAAATATGATGGCAGGTTTTTGAACTACCAGTAGTTTCTTTGAGAAGATATATAAAGCAATCTGTGCATTTGAACAACAGCATAAATACACCTATTTAACTTTTTCAAAAATGGAATGACCACTGCTGCACATGCTGCCACTGTTATAAACAGATTAGATTATACTATTTAGAATGAGCAGGGAGAACTCAACAAGTATGCATAAGTGAAAACACATTATCTAACTGGGGATAACTAGCTAACATAATGTCACAAAGCACGATGTGCTAGTTAACTTTCATTCTGAAATAACTTCATATTTCCGAGTTAGTCAGATATTAGTTTAGATAGACTTGAAATTGGCATGGACGCTAACTAGGTAATAAGCTACCAACTAACTAGTCAGCAAGCTACCAAAGGTAGATAACTGGTTAATTTGACCAAAAATATTGACCAAACTATTTCTCAATGTTTCTTAAAATTACTGTAGCTGGCTATTTAATTTGGTCATGCTTTGCGATACACCCAGTTCAAAGCTGTTTTAGTCCACACAACATGTTGCCATGTCCCCCAACAGTAGAACCTAATGAACAACATGGGGGAAACAGTCACATTTTTGTCGTACCAGATCCGTGATGAGAAGGTTCTAGCTAATGTATCTCTATGTCCTTTGACTCTTGTTTGATGTAGTTTATCAGGTCCCAGGCTCCCATGAATATTATGATTTTTTACAAGTTCATTACATTTTTATTTTTATTTAGCGCCATCTGCACCTGATAGAGTCTCACGTGCGGAAGTAAGCTGTCTGGCAGTGAGAGACTCAGATTGGGAGGGAGACTAGAGCAGACCCAGAAGTTCTGACTGAACGGATGCACATTTAAGCGCCCCAGGATGGTCCATTTACTTTATGCTGTTATAATTTATGCTATGAAATCCTACAATTTCATTGGGGCAGTTCCCCCTCATAGCAAATAGTTGGCAAAACAATCCAAGCAATGTTCGCACTGCCTATGCACCGACAGAGGCGGAGCTGCTGTTGTTGGCAGTCACTGAGGGGCAGAGTAGTAAGTAAATGAACAGCTTGTTTTGAACAATATATTTTTGAAACAGGAAAATGTACACATTTATCGCAATTTTATGATCATTTTTTTACTCAATCACAAGTGGGGCTGCGACCTTAATGCCCTAATAGGCGGTCCGCCGCTGGTATGTGGTGACCTCAAAATGAGGGATTTTATACAAAACAAAGTAACCAGCGATTGGATAATGTCTTACCAATCAGAGTAGCAAAGCCATTGAGGAATTTTCAAAGCCACGTGTGTTTTGGCTCTGGCCCAACCCTTCGGTTTCTGGGACCAATCAGAACAGTTTGTTTTTCCGTTCTAGAAATCGTTGTGGAGGTACTCAGATCCAGACTCATTGCGGAGAAGAAGCTAATGTCCATGGGCATTAGCTGGACAGTCAGGGAGCATCAACAATTCACCATTTTTGAAAAAGATGACAGTGAGGAAATATTTTTTCAGTGTGGCCTTCCAGACCTCATTGAAGACCGAATGTGCCCCCCTGGGCAAAATTAGTTTGACACCCCTGTTTTAGCCAAATTACATGCTGCCCTGTGTGTGAGATACCATCAGATAAAAGTCAAGAGAGCAAAGCAAACAATACTAGGGAAGGCATCTGCACAGTTGAGCTGACTAGCCTATCGCTTCTACTCTGTGGGCACACAGACACACACACACACACACACAGTGGCATGCTACAGTGGGGGAAAAAAGTATTTGATCCCCTGCTGATTTTGTATGTTTGCCCACTTACAAAGAAATTATCAGTCTATAATTTTAATGGTAGGTTTATTTGAACAGTGAGAGACAGAATAACAACAAAGAAATCCAGAAAAACACATGTCAAAAATGTTATAAAATTATTTGCATTTTAATGAGGGAAATAAGTATTTGACCCCTCTGCAAAACATGACTTAGTACTTGGTGACAAAACCCTTGTTGGCAATCACAGAGGTCAGACGTTTCTTGTAGTTGGCCAAAAGGTTTGCACACATCTCAGGAGGGATTTTGTCCCACTCCTCTTTGCAGATCTTCTCCAAGTCATTAAGGTTTTATTTATTTATTTATTACACCTTTATTTAACCAGGTAGGCAAGTTGAGAACAAATTCTCATTTACAATTGTGACCTGGCCAAGATAAAGCAAAGCAGTTCGACAACATACAAAAACACAGAGTTACACATGGAGTAAAACAACATACAATCAATGATGCAGTAGAAAAAAATAATGCTATATACAATGTGAGCAAATGATGTGAGATAAGGGAGGTAAAGGCAAAAAGGCCATGGTGGCAAAGTAAATAAAGTAAAGCAAGTAAAACACTGGAATGGTAGATTTGTAGTTTGAAGAAAGTTCAAAGTTCAAATATAAATAATATGGTGCAAAGGAGCAAAATAAATAAAATCAATAAATACAGTAGGGGAAGAGGTAGTAGTTTGGGCTAAATTGTAGATGGGCTATGTACAGGTGCAGTGATCTGGGAGCTGCTCTGATAGCTGGTGCTTAAAGCTAGTGAGGGAGATAAGTGTTTCCAGTTTCAGAGATTTGTGTAGTTCGTTCCAGTCATTGGCAGCAGAGAACTGGAAGGAGAGACGACCAAAGGAGGAGTTGGCTTTAGGGGTGACCAGAGAGATATACCTGCTGGAGCGCGTGCTACAGGTGGGTGCTGCTATGGTGACCAGTGAGCGGAGATAAGGGGGGACTTTACCTAGCAGGGTATTGTAGATGACCTGGAGCCAATGTGTTCGGCGACGATTATGAAGCGAAGGCCAGCCAACGAGAGCGTACAGGTCGCAGTGGTGGGTAGTATATGGGGCTTTGGTGACAAAACGGATGGCACTGTGATAGACTGCATCCAGCTTGTTGAGTAGGGTATTGGAGGCTATTTTGTAAATGACATCGCCGAAGTCGAGGATTGGTAGGATGGTCAGTTTTACGAGGGTATGTTTGGCAGCATGAGTGAAGGATGCTTTGTTGCGAAATAGGAAGCCAATTCTAGATTTAATTTTGGATTGGAGATGATTGATGTGAGTCTGGAAGGAGAGTTTACAGTCTAACCAGACACCTAGGTATTTGTAGTTGTCCACAAATTCTAAGTTAGAACCGTCCAGAGAAGTGATGCTGGACAGGCGGGCAGGTGCAGGCAGCGATCAGTTGAAAAGCATGCATTTAGTTTTACTTGTGTTTAGGAGCAGTTGGAGACCACGGAAGGAGAGTTGAATGGCATTGAAGCTCGTCTGGAGGGTTGTTAGTGTCCAAAGAAGGGCCAGAAGTATACAGAATGGTGTCGTCTGCGTAGAGGTGGATCAGAGATTCACCAGCAGCAAGAGCGACATCATTGATGTATACAGAGAAAAGAGTTGGCCCAAGAATTGAACCCTGAGGTACCCCCATAGAGACTGCCAGAGGTCCGGACAGCAGGCCCTCCGATTTGACACACTGAACTCTGTCAGAGAAGTAGTTGGTGAACCAGGCGACGCAATCGTTTGAGAAACCAAGGCTATTGAGTCTGCCGATGAGGATGTGGTGATTAACAGAGTCAAAAGCTTTGGCCAGGTCAATGAATACGGCAGCACAGTATTGTTTCTTATCGATGGCGGTTACGATGTCATTTAGGACCTTGAGCGTGGCTGAGGTGCACCCATGACCAGCTCTGAAACCAGATTGCATAGCGGAGAGGGTGCGGTGGGATTCGAAATGGTCAGTAATCTGTTTGTTGACTTGGCTTTCGAAGACCTTAGAAAGGCAGGGTAGGATGGATATAGGTCTGTAGCAATTTGGGTCAAGAGTGTCACCTCCTTTGAAGAGGGAGATGACTGCAGCTGCTTTCCAATCTATGGGAATCTCAGACGACACGAAAGAGAGATTGAACCGGCTAGTAATAGGGGTTGCAATAATTTCGGCAGATAATTTTAGAAAGAAAGGGTCCAGATTGTCAAGCCCAGCTGATTTGTAGGGGTCCAGATTTTGCAGCTCTTTCAGAACATCAGCTGAATGGATTTGGGAGAAGGAGAAATGGGGGAGGCTTGGGCGAGTAGCTGTGGGGGGTGCAGTGCTGTTGAATGCTGTAGGGGTAGTTAGGTGGAAAGCATGGCCAGCCGTAGAAAAATGCTTATTGAAATTCTCAATTATAGTGGGCTTATCGGTGGTGACAGAGTTTCCTATCCTCAGTGCAGTGGGCAGTTGGGAGGAGGTGTTCTTATTCTCCATACACTTTACAATGTCCCAGAACTTTTTAGAGTTTGAGTTGCAGGAAGCAAATTTCTGTTTGAAAAAGCTAGCCTTGGCGTTTCTAACTGCCTGTGTGTATTGGTTTCTAACTTCCCTGAAAAGTTGCATATCGCAGGGGCAGTTCGAAGCTAATGCAGAACGCCACAGGATATTTTTGTGTTGGTTAAGGGCAGTCAGGTCTGGGGAGAACCAAGGGCTATATCTGTTCCTGGTTCTAAATTTCTTGAAAGGGGCATGCTTATTTAAGATGGTGAGGAAGGCATTTAAAAAAAATAACCAGGCATCCTCTACTGACGGGATGAGGTCAATATCCTTCCAGGATACCAGGGCCAGGTCGATTAGAAAGGCTTGCTCGTTGAAATGTTTCAGGGAGCGTTTGACAGTGATGAGTGGAGGTCGTTTGACCGCTGACCCATTACGGGTGCAGGCAATGAGCCAGTGATCGCTGAGATCTTGGTTGAAAACAGCAGAGGTGTATTTAGAGGGCACGTTGGTTAGGATGATATCTATGAGGGTGCCAGTGTTTGCGGCTTTGGGGTTGTACCTGGTGGGTTCATTAATAATTTGTGTGAGATTGAGGGCATCAAGCTTGGATTGTAGGATGGCTGGAGTGTTAAGCATGTCCCAGTTTAGGTCACCTAGTAGCATGAGCTCTGAAGATAGATGGGGGGCAATCAGTTCACATATGGTGTCCAGAGCACAGCTGGGGGCAGAGGGTGGTCTATAGCAGGCGGCAACGATGAGAGACTTGTTTTTGGAGAGGTGAATTTTTAAAAGTAGAAGTTCAAATTGTTTGGGTACAGACCTGGATAGCAGGACAGAACTCTGCAGGCTATCTCTGCAGTAGATTGCAACACCGCCCCCTTTGGTCGTTGTATCTTGTCTGAAAACGTTGTAGTTAGGGATGAAGATTTCAGAGTTTTTGGTGGACTTCCTAAGCCAAGATTCAGACACAGCTAGGACATCCGGGTTGGCAGAGTGTGCTAAAGCAGTGAATAAAACAAACTTAGGGAGGAGGCTTCTAATGTTAACATGCATGAAACCAAGGTTATTACGGTTACAGAAGTCATCAAAAGAGAGCGCCTGGGGAGTAGGAGTGGAGCCAGGCACTGCAGGGCCTGGATTCACCTCTACATCCCCAGAGGAGCAGAGAAGAATAAGTATGAGGGTACGGCTAAAAGCTATAAGAATTGGTCGTCTGTGACGTCCAGAATAGAGAGAAAAAGGAGCAGGTTTCTGGGGCCGATAAAATAGCTTCAAGGTATAATGTACAGACAAAGGTATGGTGGGATGTGAGTACAGAGGTAAACCTAGGCATTTAGTGATTATGAGAGAGATATTGTCTCTAGAAACATCATTGAAACCAGAAGATGTCATAGCATGTGAGGGTGGAGGAACTGAGAGGTTGGATAAGGTATAATGAGCAGGGCTAGAGGCTCTACAGTGAAATAAGCCAATAAACACTAACCAGAACAGCAATGGACATTGCATATTGACATTAAGGAGAGGCATGCTTAGCCAAGTGATCAAAGGGTCCAGTGAGATTCAGACAGCTAGCCGGGCCATAGGTAGCAAGCTGGTGGAAGATGGAGGGAGGTCTGTTTTTAGCCACCTCGTGCGTTTCCGTCTGTGGGTTAGTGGGGTTCCGTGTGGAAGGGGGGACCTGTCCAAGTTGGCAAAATAGTTAGTTATAGTGGCCCAAGAAAAGTGTCCGATAGACCTATTCAGATCCCAGCCGATAAGACAGCTAACGATTAGCCGGCCGCAGATGGGCGATCAGGTTACGTCGCGACGGAGGGGCCAGTTGGATAACTCCCTCGGGCAGATAACGTCGGTGGTCCAGTCGTGAAGACCCGATGGGGCTCCGCATCGGCAGTAAAAAGGGTCAGGATAGGTGATTGTAGCCCAGGAGACACTTCAACTGGCTAGCTCAGGAAAAGCCCACGAGTGGCTGACGGAACTCTTCAGCTGGCTAGCTCCGTAATAATGTGTGTTAATTCCGTGACCGACGTTGCCAATAGTCACTCAGGTAGCAGCTAGTAAGCTGCAAGATCCAGGTGTAAATGTCCAGAGCCTGCAGTAGAAATCGGGGAAAGGAGAGAGAATAGGTCCGGTATGCTCTGGTCTGAGTCGCGCTGTACAAAAACTGGCGATAGCTTTTCGAGCTAATGGATAGCTGAGGACAGCTAACCGTGGCTAGCTGAACTCCAACGTTAGCCAGTGAAAATGACTAACCTCTGGCTAGCTTCTGTTGTGGAATTCAGATGAGATAAATAATACTTTATTTTTTAAATTGGTGAGGCGGGTTGCAGGAGTGTGCTTTGAGGTTGAGTTTTTAGAAGAAAAAATGTAAAAAGATATGTGAAGAAAAATATGTAAATATATATATACACGGGACACAACAAGAGGAGGGTAGAGGACGTCTGAACTGCTACGCCATCTTGGATATGAGGCTGATGTTTGTAAACTCGAACCTTCAGCTCCCTCCACAGATTTTCTATGGGATTGAGGCCTGGAGACTGGCTAGGCCACTCCAGGACCTTAATGTGCTTCTTCTTGAGCCACTCCTTTGTTGCCTTGGCCGTGTGTTTTGGGTCATTGTTATGCTGGAATTCCCATCCACGACCCATTTTCAATGCCCTGGCTGAGGGAAGGAGGTTCTCACCCAAGATTTGACAGTACATGGCCCCTTCCATCGTCCTTTGATGCGGTGAAGTTGTCCTGTCCCCTTAGCAGAAAAACACCCCCAAAGCATAATGTTTCCACCTCCATGTTTGACGGTGGAGATTGTGTTCTTGGGGTCATAGGCAGCATTCCTCCTCCTCCAAACACGGTGAGTTGAGTTGATGCCAAAGAGCTCCATTTTGGTCTCATCTGACCACAACACTTTCACCAGTTGTCCTCTGAGTCATTCAGATGTTCATTGGCAAACTTCAGACAGGCATGTATATGTATTCTTGAGCAGGGGGACCTTGCGGGCGCTGCAGGATTTCAGTCCTTCACGGCGTAGTGTGTTACCAATTGTTTTCTTGGTGACTATGGTCCCAGCTGCCTTGAGATCATTGACAAGATCCTCCCGTGTAGTTCTGGGCTGATTCCTCACCGTACTCATGATCATTGCAACTCCTCAAGGTGAGATCTTGCATGGAGCCCCAGGCCGAGGGATATTGACAGTTCTTTTGTGTTTCTTCCATTTGCGAATAATCGCACCAAATGTTGTCACCTTCTCACCGAGCTGCTTGGCGATGGTCTTGTAGCCCATTCCATCCTTGTGTAGGTCTACAATCTTGTCCCTGACATCTTTGGAGAGCTCTTTGGTCTTGGCCATGGTGGAGAGTTTGGAATCTGATTGATTGATTGCTTCTGTGGACAGGTGTCTTTTTTACAGGTAACAAGCTGAGGTTAGGAGCACTCCCTTTAAGAGTGTGCTCCTAATCTCAGCTCGTTACTTGTATAAAAGACACCTGGGAGTCAGAAATCTTTCTGATTGAGAGAGGGTCAAATACTTATTTCCCTCATTAAAATGCAAATCAATTTATAACATTTTTGACATGCATTTTTGTGGATACTTTTGTTGTTATTCTGTCTCTCACTGTTCAAATAAACCTACCATTAAAATTATAGACTGATCCTTTCGTTGTCAGTGGGCAAACGTACAAAATCAGCAGGGGATCAAATACTTTTTTCCCCCACTGTATATGAGGGCTGACAGAGAGTGTCTGGAATCAGTGGATGGGTAATCTCGGTTAACCCAGAACTAAAATATTTAGCAATATAGTCAGATGCTTTATGTTTACGTAGTCTATCCACGATAGATTAGAGGATAGGTGATTATGTTAAGAAGATAAAGGAGTGTAATTTCCTCTCATGAAGTTTCTGTTCAGTAAAACTATAAAATAGACTGCAAGGTTGATTAGCAGGCAGTTCTTATATGAGGCAGAGCAAAAAAGACAGATGGAACAGCCCTGTCAGATGCGTGTTGCATCAGGGAATTACAAACACAACACCATCACATGAGGTCTTCACATTGTTTGTAACTATATTGTTAATAACTAGCATACTGAGTTATTAGTCCTCAGTGGAAGTCATTTTGTATTACTGTAAGGAATCCCAATGTTTAAGCACTACAGTCCAACTATGCATTTAGCTTAGCCTTCACCTCTTTGTCAGTTACTTTAATATCCTGCTGATGTAACAAAGACATAATAACGCTCATCATAATGTTAACGTCATCTTCTTGTTTATGTACAGTATTTGCTTGTTTGCGTTAACTTCCCATATCTGGGATCAAAATCAAGATAATTTGCTCACTTGTCAGACTTCTGAATCTAGACAGTCAACTGAGTCTGTCTGTATCTCTACTGTAAGTAAAAAATGTTTTACTAAACAGTCAACTGCGCCAGATGAGTTTGCCGGTATCTCCCAGCTCTCCTGTAATCGAGTCTGTATATGTGTGTATCTCTCAATAAGTCTCTCTTCCAGTGTCCAGAGAAGTAGGGAGGCAGCAGCTGTTTAGTTCTGATAAACACATGGCATTTGCAGCAGCAGATAGCGGATAGCGACAACAGACAGGAGCTGTGTTCGAATACCCATACTAACATACTGTATACTACATACTTAATGAGTATATACTACATACTATTAGTTCATGTATACTGTGTACGAACAGTATGCTTTCAGTTAAGCGTACTAGCTCTTCGCCTGTCTACCGGAAGTTGATGCTGTTGCTATGCAACCTCTTGCTAGCTAGTTAGCATAACAAATGACTAGTTAGACATTTTATGACTTCGGGTGTGTTCTTAAATTCCATCTGGAGTGCCAGAGTGCGCTCGTAAATTCAGAGGATTGTCAGATTGTCCGTTTGTGAAATTCAGAGCGCACACTGGACGCTCGGGCCGAGGAGGAGGGTTGATTTGAGCGTTCTGACCTTACAACGGCAGTTAAGCACCCAAGCTAATGTTGGCTAGCTTGCTAGCTACTTCCAGGAACAAATGAGACCACTCTGACCATTTTACTCGCCTTAGCAGAGCTAGTTAGGCAGTTTTCATGTTATCCAGAGCGTTGGTGACTGTAACTGTGCTGCTGGCAACAATTTAATTACGTCCTTTTGCTGACGTTTACTGATACCAGCCATATTCAACGGGTGTTGAGCACTCATAAATTCATTATTCTGCGCTCTGGTACACTCAGACGAGAGTGCTCTGATATCAGACTAGATAGGCAGAGCCAATTTACAAAAGCACCTGAATGTCCATTGAGAACGCAAAACGACTATACCATTTAGTTGAGCAAAGAATTACGGGAATAATCAAGTCAATAAACATTGGGTAGTTAGTTAGATAGCCTATCAAATCAAATTTTACTGGTCACATACACATGGTTAGCAGATGTTAATGTAAGTGTAGGGAAGTGCTTGAGTTTCTAGTTCCCGACTATGCAGTAATATCTAACAAGTAATCTAACAAGTTCACAATAACTACCTTATACACATAAATGTAATATGATTAAGAAAATGTACATATAAATATATGGATGGGCGATAGCGTGCGGCATAGTAGTTGGTGTAGAATTAAGTATTTACATATGAGATGAGTAATGTTGGATATGTAAACATTATTTAAGTAGCATTATTTAAAGTGACTAGTGATACCTTTATTAAGTCCATTTATTTAAGTTGCCAGAGATTTGAGTCTGTATGTTGGCAGCAAATGTATGAAATGAAATGTATGCATTCACTACTGTAAGTCGCTCTGGATAAGAGCGTCTGCTAAATGTAAAAATGTATGTTAGTGATGGCCTTCCCTGTGGCTCAGTTGGTAGAGCATGGTGTTTGCAATACCAGGGTTGTGGGTTCGATTCCCACGGGGGGCCAGTACAAAAACAATTATAATTATAATAAAAAAATTAAAAAATTATAAATAAATAAAATGCATGAAATGTATGTATTTACTACTGTAAGTCACTCTGGATAAGAGCGTCTGTTAAATGACTACTAAAATAAAAAATAAATATGAAAAAAAAAATCATTTTAAAAATGGCTGTTTAACAGTCTGATGGCCTTGAGATTGAAGCTGTTTTTCAGTCTCTCAGTCCCAGACTTGATGCACCTGTACTGACCTCGCCTTCTGGATGATAGCGGGGTGAACAGGCAGTGGCTCACGTGGTTGATGTCCTTGATGACCTTTTTGGCCTTCCTGTGACATCGAGTACTGTAGGTGTCCTGGAGGGCAGGTAGTTGGCCCCCGGTGATGCGTTGTGCAGACCGCACTACTCTCTGGAGATCCTTGCAGTTGAGGGCGGTGCAATTGCCGTACCAGGCGGTGATACAGCCTGACAGTATGCTCTCGGTTGTGCATCTGTAAAAGCTTGTGAGTGTTTTAGATGACAAGCCACATTTCTTCAGCCTCCTGAGGTTGAAGAAGCACTGTTGCGCCTTCTTCACCACGCTGTCTGTGTGGGTGGACAATTTCAGTTTGTCCGTGATGTGTACGCAGAGGAACTTAAGTATAGTTAATATACTGGCAAGTTTGATGTATAAGTAGCCAACTTGTCATAAGCGTCGTAAGGGACAGACCAAGCCGCAGCGGGTATAGTGCTCAGAGGCGTCGCTGGAGGCCCCGGGCTGAGAGGCGTCGCTGGAGGCCCCGGGCTGAGAGGTGTCGCTGGAGGCCCCGGGCTGAGAGGTGTCGCTGGAGGCCCCGGGCTGAGAGGCGTCGCTGGAGGCTCCGGGCTGGGGAGCGTCGCTGGAGGCTCCGGGCTGGGGAGCGTCGCTGGAGGCTCCTGGCTGAGGGGCGTCGCTGGAGGCTCCTGACTGGGGAGCTTCGCTGGAGGCCCCGGGCTGAGAGGCGTCGCTGGAGGCCCCGGGCTGAGAGGCGTCGCTGGAGGCCCCGGGCTGAGAGGCGTCGCTGGAGGCCCCTGACTGGGGAGCGTCGCTGGAGGATCCGTGCTGAGGAGCGTCGCTGGAGGCTCCGGGCTGGGGAGCGTCAATGGAGGCTCCGGCTGGGGAGCGTCGCTGGAGGCTCCGGGCTGAGGAGCGTCGCTGGAGGCTCCGGGCTGGGGAGCGTCGCTGGAGGCTCCGGGCTGGGGAGCGTCGCTGGAGGCTCCTGGCTGAGGGGCGTCGCTGGAGGCTCCTGACTGGGGAGCATCGCTGGAGGCTCCGGACTGAGGAGCGTTGCTGGAGGCTCCGGGCTGAGGAGCGTCGCTGGAGCCCTCCTGCGTGGAGCTGGGACCGGTCTCCCCGGACTGGGAAGACTTACAGGAGACTGGGTGCGCAGAGCAGGCACGAGGCACACTGGGCCGTGGAGGCGCACCGGAGGTCTGGAGCTCAGGGCTGGCCATCCTGGCTGGATGGTCCCTGTAGCCCGGCACGAGCGGAGCGCTGGCACAGGGCGAGCTGGGCTGTGCTGGGGAATGATGGCTGCCGTGCGTAGAGCAGGCGCAGGGTAAGCTGGACCGAGGAGACGCACTGGCGGCCAGATGCGCTGAGCAGAAACACTCCTTCCTGGCTGAGTGCCAACTCTAGCACGGCAACGCTGCGGAGCCCATACCGACCGCACCGGACTGTGCGTGCGGATGGGCGAGAGAGTGCGCATCACCCCGTAATGCATCGCTCGCCCCTCTGCACGCCTGCTCAGTCGTGCCCTCTCTGCCAGTACCTCCTTCCGGAATCTTGCGTCAAGCTCAGCGCTCGACTCCTTTCTCGGCTCCGGTTTGCTCGACGGCTCCCTCCGAATAGCCCGGGAAGTTAGGTCAGGGTTCCCCCCTGACCTAGCAACACTCCACTTATGCCCCCCCCAAAAAATGTTTTGGGGCTGCCTCTCCACCTCCTGAATAGGAGGATACAACGCCTCGTACCTCCATCGTTCCCTCTTCGCTTCCTCCAGCTCCGCCTTTGGGCGCTGGTACTCCCCAGCCTGGCTCCATGGACCCTTGCCATCGAGGATCTCCTCCCACGTCCCTGACTCCAAATACTTCTCCTGCTGCTCCTTCCTCCGCTGCTTGGTCCTTCTTTGGTGGGTGGTTCTGTCATAAGCGTCGTAAGGGACAGACCAAGGCGCAGCGGGTATAGTGCTCATCTTCCTTCTTTTTATTAAGAGAGAACACCCTGCCACGCCCTGACCATACTACAATTACAAATGACCCCTTTACTGGTCAGGACATGACACAACTAACGTTAGGTAGCTAGCTAACAACATACCAGTACATACTGCTGTAATGATATGCTATGTGGTTCGTAAGGATAGCATAGCCAACAAATTGTCAGCCAATATAACGTGTGAGGTAACTTATTTGAAAAGTCATTACTTTATTACATTGCTCAACATTTCTTAACATTTGTCATAATTAGTTAAAGCAATGAATTTGTATCCGCTCTCGTTGTACTTTGACTGCGTATTTTCCGCCATTTTCTTCAAATCTTGAAACGATGTGAAACCAGGCCCATTTCCTGTGGAATTACATTATAGGCCGGCCCTAAAGTACAGAAATAGTGTCCTCTGCATGTATACTTCACATTTTGGCGAATTTAGTACGACATCCGGGAACTTTTGGCATACTAACTATATCCATACTATGACCAATAAGCATACTATATACTCAATTCACGTCACAAATAGTACGGTTAGTGCAGTTAGTATGAGTATTCAAACACAGCTAAGGTTTAGTCCCAAATGGCACCCAATTCCATTTATAGTGCACTACTTTTGCCCAGGACCCATAGGGAATAGGGTGCCATTTGGGATGCAAGCCAGAGACAGGAACACATTGATCCAGACAGCTAGCTAACGCAGCAAGGAAAGAGCACAGCGCCACAAGACACAGGATTAAAGAGCAGAGTTTGTTAGAAGAAGAAAAGAGAGGGGTGGGACAGGGTAGAGAAAGGGAGAGTGAGGAGAAAAAGAGAGAGAGCAAGAGAAGAGAATGAGACAGAGAAGCTGAAAGGAGAGAGAGGAGGGAGAGGTCTCAGTGAGAGCCAGCTCAAAAGAGAGGAAGAGAGCGGACAGGGGAAGAGAGAGAGTGAAGAGGGAGGAGGGAGAGGTTTCTAGCGTGACCTAAATTCCAAGACACCCAGACATAATACAGCGGCGCCCACGTGACCGTAGCCTCTTAGTCAAAACAATAACAGAGAGGGGCCCCAGAGAGGGGGTGACAGACGGGGGTCCGACACACTACAGTCTAGTCTTGTCATGGCCTCTTCTCCTCTCCCCCTCATCTCCCCTCCATCGCTTTCATTCAGGCTGCTAACTCCTCACAGGTTGTGTCCAATAACCTAGCACTGAATACGGAACACACTGGGGTTCTGTAGTTCCTGGAAAGAGATTTTGGAACGTTTGTTTGCAATGTTTGGATAATCGCTTCTATGTTTGAACGAGTTACAACTTTATTAGCTCTGAATTGCTTCATTTAGATGTCTCTCTCCTCTTCCACACAGCAGGGCTAGATGTGTGACTGTGAGCTGGGAATCTAAGTAAACAACAAAAATACCTATTTGATATATTCTCTTTCTGTTTGAAATATTTTCAATGTATTCATATTGAAAACACAGAAAAGAATATGAAACAATTTGCATAGCCAATACGAGTAACATTCTGACCACACCTCTAGCATTGCGTGCGCTGCAAAATAAATGTACACATATATATTATTCAATCATTGCACCCACACTAATCGTGAGCATCTGCGTAGCCAGGCGTTAAATAGAACTTGGTTCTATTTGTGACATGTGATGTGCTGCATCCCGCCTCTCCCATCTCCTGATTGGTTTTTAGGAGCATATACCCACGTGGGTGATTGAAAGATGAACTGATGTCCACAGTCTGGTACAGTTGGTTGTGGTAATGCACCTAAAATTTGGCTGCCAACTGCCATATAAAGTCCAATGAAGAAGAAGAAGCCTGAAGGAGGAGAGATTACTAGAAACAAACTCGGGTTACTCTTTTTTCTGTGGATTAACTGTCGGAGTAGAGGACCTTGTGCATTTCAAGTAAAATAACAACCCAATGTTTATATCCTAGGACAAATTAGCTAGCAACAGCAAGCTAGCTAGCTAAATTAACATAAATGTTTAATGCTTTTCAACCTGTCCCCAAATGAA
This sequence comes from Salmo salar, assembly GCF_965601325.2. Lineage (NCBI taxonomy): Eukaryota > Metazoa > Chordata > Actinopteri > Salmoniformes > Salmonidae > Salmo > Salmo salar. Next base: position 38,486,520 of record NC_138297.1, on the reverse strand, counting down.
TATAGTTGGTTCAGAGTTTGTTTTGATATTTCAACCTGCGTGTCCTGATCGCATCTGGTGTGGGTGGACAAAATCAACATGCGCGCGAAGGAGCACGCGAACGCATGTGTTTAAGGCGAGGCAACACAACCTAATAGGGTATTTTTTTCCCTTAATCATATCACAATGACCTTTTACCAGTTGAATATAAACACCAATATAAGACTTTCTTTAATTACAACTTTTCTGAAATATTGTATTAAAATATGCAAATGAAGCGATATCTCATTAAATATTTGCATATTTGCATATACCGCAAATACATTTTTCTGGAAACTGGATAGTCAGACTTAATATTTTGGTTTAATTTTATTAAGACACTCCAGGACCGGACATGTATAGAGCAGATTGTGGATATATACTTTTTAAAATCTTTCTATATGTAAAATACTAAAGACATGTATGGAAAGTACATTTTTGTTCATATTTCCAAAGAATGTTATCCAGAATAAAATTTGACAACATATCAACAATTCCCTCCATACAAGTCTTGAGAATATATCTAAGGATAAGCACACACAATTTGGTGAATAGATATGCTTCTGAAGCAAAGAAAATTGAGTTGGCGTATGGGAGGAGTCTGACTTTTGGGGAAAACCTCTTAAGGATTTGCACCTTTTTTTTTATTTTCACCTAAAATTACATACCAAAATCTAACTGCCTGTAGCTCAGGCCCTGAAGCAAGGATATGCATATTCTTGGTACCATTTGAAAGGAAACACTTTGAAGTTTATGGAAATGTGAAAGAAATGTAGTAGAATATAACACAATAGATCTGGTAAAAGATAATACAAAGAAAAAACCAACCGCTCTTTTCAATTTTTTGTACCATCATCTTTGAAATGTAAGAGAAAGGCCATAATGTATTTTTCCAGCCCAGCTCATTTTGGCCACGACATGGACACTGTATGTGCAAAGTTTTAGACTGATCCAATGAACCATTGCATTTCTGTTCAAAATGTTGTATCAATACTGCCCAAATTAATAACTTTTCATGTTCAGAATTGTGCACTCTCCTCAAACAATAGCATGGTATTCTTTCACTGTAATAGCTACTGTAAATTGGACAGTTCAGTTAGATTAACAAGAATTTAAATAACACAATAGATCTGATAGAAGAAAATGCAAGAGAAAGATCCCAGTTACAGCCATCACTCTGGTTGTAATTCCGATGGTGTCCACGAGATGGCAGCAGTGTATGTGCAAAGTTTCAGATGGGTAACTTAAAGTATGAGCGAGCTACATGACATTTAGTGTGAAGTCACCCAGGTACATATGGGCAAATTATCAAGGAGAAATTTGCATTCATATTACATTTTTCTGCAAGAATATCGTCATATATGTATATGTGGACGTTGATTTAGCTTTTCCAGTATTAGTAGCCATTTTATAAGTTAAACATTTGCAAAATAACCTGAATATTCTTGTAATTTTTATCCAAAATGAAAAGGCATGCTGCTGAACAAGGTTAGTAGCTACATTTTACGACCGATACATGGTTCCCGGACACTCCCGTAAAGCCCAGCTCATTGGCTATCTAGCTAGATTTGACCCCGATTGGTGCTTATTTGACAAAGTTAGAGTCATTCAAGTGAAGACCGCCCGCGTCATCAGCGTGCCATGAAGGCGTCGCTCTCTGACCAACTATGGTGTCCTATAGGATATACTACACCCCTAATGATATAGTGAAGTCTCGTTACATTCTAGGATCTCTGCGGAATACATACCAATGCGATTTGACGGTTGAAACAACATTTAGGGTGAGATTTTCACAGATTCCTTTCTTTGCAAATTGAACAAGTGGAAACACAAAATCAATCGTGCATGCTATATGGACCTTTTTAGGATATGAAAAAGGATCTTATCTAACAAAACAACACTTCATGTTATCTCTGGGACCCTTTAGATGATAAATCAGAGCAAGATTTCAGAATGTAAGTACACATCTCACCTTCAGAGGTGAATTTATCAAACCTATCATGGTAAAACAAGTGTTTTGTTGTTAGGAGCTCTCCTCAAACAATAGCATGGCATTTCTTTGCAGTAATAGCTACGATAAATTGGACAGTGCAGTTATATTAACAAGATTTTAAGCTTTCAGCCCATATAAGACACTTATACAGAGGGGGAAAAAAGTATTTGATCCCCTGCTGATTTTGTATGTTTGCCCACTTACAAAGAAATGATCAGTCTATCATTTTAATAGTAGGTTTATTTGAACAGTGAGAGACAGAATAACAACAAAAAAATCCAGAAAAACGCATGTCAAAAATGTTATAAAATGATTTGCGTTTTAATGAGGGAAATAAGTATTTGACCCCTCTGCAAAACATGACTTAGTACTTGGTGACAAAACCCTTGTTGGCAATCACAGAGGTCAGACGTTTCTTGTAGTTGGCCACCAGGTTTGCACACATATCAGGAGGGATTTTGTCCCACTCCTTTTTGCAGATCTTCTCCAAGTCATTAAGGTTTTGAGGCTGACGTTTGGCAACTCGAACCTTCAGCTCCCTCCACAGATTTTCTATGGGATTAAGGTCTGGAGACTGGCTAGGCCACTCCAGGACCTTAATGTGCTTCTTCTTGAGCCACTCCTTTGTTGCCTTGGCTGTGTGTTTTGGGTCATTGTCATGCTGGAATACCCATCCACGACCCATTTGCAATGCCCTGGCTGAGGGAAGGAGGTTCTCACCCAAGATTTGACGGTACATGGCCCCGTCCATCGTCCCTTTGATGCGGTGAAGTTGTCCTGTCCCCTTAGCAGAAAAACACCCCCAAAGCATAATGTTTCCACCTCCATGTTTGACGGTGGAGATGGTGTTCTTGGGGTCATAGGCAGCATTCCTCCTCCTCCAAACACGGCGAGTTGAGTTGATGTCAAAGAGCTCCATTTTGGTCTCATCTGACCACAACACTTTCACCAGTTGTCCTCTGATTCATTCAGATGTTCATTGGCAAACTTCAGACGGGCATGTATATGTATTCTTGAGCAGGGGGACCTTGCTGGCGCTGCAGGATTTCAGTCCTTCACGGCGTAGTGTGTTACCAATTGTTTTCTTGGTGACTATGGTCCCAGCTGCCTTGAGATCATTGACAAGATCCTCCCGTGTAGTTCTGGGCTGATTCCTCACCGTTCTCATGATCATTGCAACTCCACGAGGTGAGATCTTGCATGGAGCCCCAGGCCGAGGGAGATTGACAGTTCTTTTGTGTTTCTTCCATTTGCGAACAATCGCACCAAATGTTGTCACCTTCTCACCAAGCTGCTTGGTGATGGTCTTGTAGCACATTCCAGCCTTGTGTAGGTCTACAATCTTGTCCCTGACATCCTTGGAGAGCTCTTTGGTCTTGGCCATGGTGGAGAGTTTGGAATCTGATTGATTGATTGCTTCTGTGGACAGGTGACTTTTTTACAGGTAACAAGCTGAGGTTAGGAGCACTCCCTTTAAGAGTGTGCTCCTAATCTCAGCTAATTACCTGTATAAAAGACACCTGGGAGCCAGAAATCTTTCTGATTGAGAGGGGGTCAAATACTTATTTCCCTCATTACAATGCAAATCAATTTATAACATTTCTGACATGCGTTTTTCTGGATATTTTTGTTGTTATTCTGTCTCTCACTGTTCAAATAAACCTACCATTAAAATTATAGACTGATCCTTGCTTTGTCAGTGGGCAAACGTACAAAATCAGGAGGGGATCAAATACTTTTTTCCCCCACTGTATGTACCTACATTTGTTGTTTCTCTAAAATCTGCGATGGTTACACAAGGCGCTGCATGATTTACAACTGTCCCGTGACTTGGCTATTTACAGGACCAATTCCCTGCAGAGACTGCACAGTCGATTGCTGGAGTGGAGGTTTAACAGGTGGGTGAATGGTGTTGTAACAGCGCCAAGCATTTCTCCGTGCCCCGCTGTCCAAAAGAGCACATACCTCCATGTCGTACATTAGTAGGTGGATACACATTTTGGGACCTGTGCCCTTGACACCGAGAACAGCAGGTGTTTTTTGGCCTTCGGTGAAATTGGGCGACTCGGGGACTGCCCGCAGCTTAGCTGGTGTCCTTGGTGATGGACAGCTCCGTTCCATGTGTCTAATGCCTTGGCAGTTGTGGCGTCTTATTTTGTTCCATTTTGTATTTTTGCGCTCACCAGTCTTTGGTTTGTGTGGCTTGAAGCTGGACTTTGGCGGTTTCTGACTCCGCTCTACAGGTGGTGTCGTCCAACTCTCGCCTTCATCTTCACTGTGGTCGATGCATTCCTGCAAGGTAGCTGCTCTGGCTCTCCGCTCTGTAGACCGCACACAAGACTGCATTAGTTGAGTAACACTGTTAGCTGCTCCCTTGGTGGTTTCGTACCTGTGGGCGACCTCGTATGCTCGTGCCAATATGCTTGGACACTTCTCCAGTAGCTTCTGCACAATGCCGACGTCTCCCATGGCGTTAGTGAAGACCTCCACACTGATGTAGTCCTGTTCTGCCTCAGAGCGATCTGCATACACAATGGATACTTTCTCATAAAAGTCATCTCTCAATGCATGCAGTGAGTCTCCTGGTTTGCACACTCTCTTCCTCAACTCAATGCCAATGGCAGCTGCATGCTCAGATGCTGGCCTGTATGCCCAGTCCACCTCTGCCACGATGCGTGAGTAGTCCCAACGGGAAGACCTAGGGTTCGTGTGGACCACAGCCCCTGCAGTGCCCACTAAACAGAATCTCAGCTGGACTGACATTGTCCTTCCTGACCAGTGATTAGCTATTGCACAGCTCTCAAAGTGATGTAAGAACTCTTTCCATGAGCCCGAACCATCAAACTGACCTGGTCGTAGTGTGGGGATCCTCTCCTTCTGAGTAGTGTATTCGTCTTCACTGTCAGATGAGATATGATAATGTACACACCGGGGCTGCCTGCCATGTGAACTGAATCTTGCTTGCCTGGGGTGAGACTGTTCGTTTTCATAACAGTACATTTCATTACCTTCAGTGAGCAGAGCGTTTCTCCGGATACATCCATGGCTGTCCTGCGACTGTGAGCGGTGGTTTTCCACAGGAGGCAGGACTGGAGGGGAAGGGCAGAGCTGCTGGCATCCTGTGTAGGTAATGGGAGTAAACAGCATCTACAAGTGTACTCGCTGCATAGAGTATGTGGTTGGCAGTGTTGAAAGGGTTAGAGTATACATGGAGTATACAGCGTTTCAGTGGCTGGCTGAAACACATTTCCAGAGCATTTTTAGGTGAGCATCTATCATGCCAGCTGGTATAGTTTTGGTTGTGCTGTGATTCGATTCCACTGTCACCCATATTCCCATTTTTCATATGAGACTTGAATGGATTTGTTTCTCTCCTTGGCCGTTGAGGAGGCGTCTTTACTCACGGCATGAGTCAGCCATGTTAGCTGCGGTGGGCTGCATATTAGCTACATCTGAACTTGGCATAACTGGATTGCAGTTACTGTTAGCATTTGCAACATCAAATTTGTTCATCCAGTCAGCAAATGAGAGTTGTGGTTGCCTTTCTTCATTCACTGTATTTAGCGACATTAATGGGTTTGAGTAGCACGTCGAATCCTCAGGCAAATGATTTATCGTAAAAACAGAATTCCTGTGTGTAGCCGCCATTTCACAGCTTTAGCTAGAACGTCAGCCACTACTCAGACAATGATGATTAACTTTGTTAGCCGTTAGTTTGTGAAAGTCCAATTCTGTATATCATTTAAAAAAATGTGGATTTCTCTTTGATATTTCGGTAAATGTAAATACAAAAATCGTAATATTAAACATTCATGAAAATACAACTGTCTTACATCATTTAAAATCTTAACTTCTTGTTAATCAAACCACGTTGTCAGATTTCAAAAAGGCTTTATGGCAAAAGCATACCATTCTTAAGGACAGTGTCCCACATCAAAATACTTTTTCAACCAGCACAGGCGTCACAAAATCACAAATAGCGATTAAATAAATCACTTACGTTTGAAGATCTTCCTCTGTTTGCAATTCCAAGGGTCCCAGCTACACAATGAATGGTCATTTTGTTCGATAAAGTCCTTCTTTATATCCAAAAAAGTCAGTTTAGTTGGCGCCAATGATATCAGTAATCCACTCGTTCAACATGCATACACACAAATCCAAAAAGTTACTGGTAAAGTTCGTTCAAACAAGTCAAATTATGTTTCTAATTAACCCTTAGGTACTCTAATATCTAAATAAACGATAATATTTATGACGGAGAATAGTATGTTCAATAGGGAAGATAAATAACGAAGAGCGCTCACCTCATTCACTCTCCATCCAGACTACTTTTCTAATGAGAGACAACTTGGAAAAACTACAACTACTTGTTCATTTTTCAAGAAACAAGCCTGAAACCCTGTCTAAAGACTGTTGACATCTAGTGGAAGCCATAGGAACTGCAATCTGGGTCCTATCTATTTGTATACCCCATAGGCTAGCATTGAAATGGCCTGTGACCTCAACATTTTTATTTTACGGATGGATTTTCCTCGGGTTTTCACCTGCCATATCAGTTCTGTTATACTCACAGACATTATTTGAACAGTTTTAGAAACGTCAGAGTGTTTTCTATCCAATGCTACCATATCCAATGCTACTATATGCATATCCTAGCTTCTGGGCCTGAGTAACGGGCAGTTTACTTTGGGCATGTCAGTCATCCGAAATTCCGAACACTGCCCTTTATGCCGAAGAAACATTCACAAGGCTGCAGGGCCAGACGGATTACCAGGATGTGTACTCCGAGCATGCGCTGACTAACTGGCAAGTTCAACCTCTCCCTGTCTGAGTCTGTAATACCAACATGTTTCAAGCAGACCACCATAGTCCCTGTGCCCAAGAACACTAACGTAACCTTCCTAAATGACTACCGACCCATAGCACTCACATCTGTAGCCATGAAGTGCTTTGAAAGGCTTTGTCATTGCTCACATCAACACCATTATCCCAGAAACCCTAGACCCACTCAAATTAGCATACTGCCCTAACAGATCCAGAGATGATGCAATCTCTATTGCACTCCACACTGCCCTTTCCCACCTGGCCAAAAGGAACACCTATGTGAGAATTCTATTCATTGACTACAGCTCAGCGTTAAACACCATAGTGCCCTGAAAGCTTATCATTAAGCTAAGAACCCTGGGACTAAACACCTCCCTCTGCAACTGGATCCAACACATTCGCCACGGTGATTCTCAACATGGGGGCCCCTCAGGGGTGCGTGCTTAGTCCCCTCCTGTACTCTCTGTTCACTCATGACTGCACGGCCAGGCACGACTCCAACACCATCATTAAGTTTGCTGATGGAGAGTTTCAAGTTCCTTGATGTCCACATCACCAACGAAGATCATTGTCCAAGCACACCATGGCAGTCATGAAGAGGGCACAACAAAACGTATTCCCCCTCTGGAGACTGAACAAATTTGGCATGGGTCCTCAGTTCCTCAAAAGGTTCTACAGCTGCACCATCGAGAGCATCCTGACTGGTTTCATCACTGCCTGGTATGGTACCTGCTCGGCCTCCGACCACTAGGCACTACAGAGGGTGAGGGCCAAGCTTCCTGACATCCAGGACCTATATACCCCTGCGGTGTCAGAGGAAGGCCCTAGAAATTGTCAAAGACTCCAGCCACACTAGTCATAGACTGTTCTCTCTGCTACCGCAGAGCGGTACCGGCGCACCAAGTCTAGGTCCAAGAGGCTTCTAAACAGCTTCTAACCCCAAGTCATAAGACTCCTGAACATCTAATGAAATGGCTAGTCAGATTATTTGCATTGCCCCCCCCCCCCCCCCGCCCTCTTTTACACTGCTGCTCCTCTTTGTTATTATCTATACATAGTCACTTTAATAACTCTACTATCATGTGTATATTATCTCAATTACTTACTTCGATTCTGTGCCGGTACCCCCTGTACATAGCCTCGTTATTATTATTATTTTACTGCTGCTCTTTAATCATTTGTTACTTTTCTTTTTTATAAAGGTTTTATTCATTTATTAATTATTTTCTAAATGGCATTGTTGGTTAGGGCTCCTAAGTAAGCATTTCACTGAGGTATTCGGCACATGTGACAAATACAATTTGATTTGATTTGTTTGGCTAATAAATTAAAACGTTACTTTGAACTACTTTTGGGTACCTTGTTAACATTACATCATTAAATCCACGTCTTAAACGTTGCTACGTTTTTGAAATGGCAAAGAAACATGTAATCTGCTTGACACATTAAAGTTGCCTACCTTACAGATCACAAAGTCAGCTAATTTCCACTCCATTCATATGCAAATACATTGGATTCATACACTGGCTTGTCTGGCTATCATTTTTTTTATTGAATCTGCCCTTCCCTTGTCTACACTGAAATAATACATTTTCAGTAGTCCTCTACTATGATTCATTTTTTTCTATCTCGCATAGCTCATTAGTACTCGTGGTTAAATACACTGCTCCAAAAAATAAAGGGAACACTAAAATAACACATCCTAGATCTGAATGAATGAAATAATCTTATTAAATACTTTTTTCTTTACATAGTTGAATGTGCTGACAACAAAATCACACAAAAAGAATCAATGGAAATCCAATTTATCAACACATGGAGGTCTGGATTTGGAGTCACACTCAAAACTAAAGTGGAAAACCACACTTCAGGCTGATCCAACTTTGATGTAATGTCCTTAAAACAAGTCAAAATGAGGCTCAGTAGTGTGTGTGGCCTCCACGTGCCTGTATGACCTCCCTACAACGCCTGGGCATGCTCCTGATGAGGTGGCGGATGGTCTCCTGAGGGATCTCCTCCCAGACCTGGACTAAAGCATCCGCCAACTCCTGGACAGTCTGTGGTGCAACGTGGCGTTGGTGGATGGAGCGAGACATGATGTCCCAGATGTGCTCAATTAGATTCAGGTCTGGGGAACGGGCGGGCCAGTCCATAGCATCAATGCCTTCCTCTTGCAGGAACTGCAGACACACTCCAGCCACATGAGGTCTAGCGTTGTCTTGCATTAGGAGGAACCCAGGGCCAACCGCACCAGCATATGGTCTCACAAGGGGTCTGAGGATCTCATCTCGGTACCTAATGGCAGTCAGGCTACCTCTGGCGAGCACATGGAGGGCTGTGCGGCCCCCCAAAGAAATGCCACCCCACACCATGACTGACCCACCGCCCAACCGGTCATGCTGGAGGATGTTGCAGGCAGCAGAACGTTCTCCACGGCGTCTCCAGACTCTGTCACGTCTGTCACATGTGCTCAGTCTGAACCTGCTTTCATCTGTGAAGAGCACAGGGCGCCAGTGGCGAATTTGCCAATCTTGGTGTTCTCTGGCAAATGCCAAACGTCCTGCACGGTGTTGGGCTGTAAGCACAACCCCCACCTGTGGACATCGGGCCCTCATACCACCCTCATGGAGTCTGTTTCTGACCGTTTGAGCAGACACATGCACATTTGTGGCCTGCTGGAGGTCATTTTGCAGGGCTCTGGCAGTGCTCCTCCTGCTCCTCCTTGCACAAAGGTGGAGGTAGCGGTCCTGCTGCTGGGTTGTTGCCCTCCTACGGCCTCCTCCACGTCTCCTGATGTACTGGCCTGTCTCCTGGTAGCGCCTCCATGCTCTGGACACTACGCAGCAAACTTTCTTGCCACAGCTCGCATTGATGTGCCATCCTGGATGAGCTGCACTACCTGAGCCACTTGTGTGGGTTGTAGACTCCGTCTCATGCTACCACTAGAGTGAAAGCACCGCCAGCATTCAAAAGTGACCAAAACATCAGCCAGGAAGCATAGGAACTGAGAAGTGGTCTGTGGTCACCACCTGCAGAACCACTCCTTTATTGGGGGTGTCTTGCTAATTGCCTATAATTTCCACCTGTTGTCTATTCCATTTGCACAACAGCATGTGAAATTTATTGTCAATCAGTGTTGCTTCCTAAGTGGACAGTTTGATTTCACAGAAGTGTGATTGACTTGGAGTTACATTGTGTTGTTTAAGTGTTCCCTTTATTTTTTTGAGCAGTGTATATATATATCTATTGTAGGTCCTAGGATGCAACAATGAATAATGTGGAACAAATAAATACCATCAAAGCGTACTTTATAACTTACATTAATGAACACATGGTGAAACAGCTGTTAAAACCAACCTGGCAATATTTAAGATTTTAATACATAAACTCAGAATTTCTTTAAGCTAGTTAGAAACAGAGAGCTACAATAAAAGTTACAGTCCCTAGCTAGCTAACGTTAGCTAAATAAAACTGTCTGGCTAGCTAGCTAGCTACTGTAACTAGCCTTATATAAAGACAAATAAAACCATATAAATATATGGTTTTGTGCGGACTGAGCGAGCGCTTATGAGGTGAAATAGAACTACAATTGCCTGTGTCCTCTGACTAGGCATGCTGAGGTTAATAAGTACAGTAGCTATCAACGTCAATCTAAAAACAGCTTTAATTATTTCTTCCTATTTAACAATATTGTCTTATATAAAGACAAATATATGGTAAAGAAAGAGTGTTCTATTTCCAGTCTTTTTGGTCCTCTGAAGCAGCAGGTAGTCAGCAGGTTGTCATCGTCAAAAACACCGTCCTTGTAGAGCAATTCTTAGGTAATAATTTTGTGCGGACTGAGCGAGCCCTTATGAGGTGAAATAGAACTAGAATTGCCTGTGTCCTCCTTCCTTCACAACCGCTACGAGGTAAAATAAAGCCATGTAACCAGCAATGGACGATTTGGTTCATTATGTAATTCATTATCTACAGCACTAGCAACAGAAGCTATAACTCAACAAATTCCAATGTGACGCAGGGGACACACATTTTGGCAGGGGTACAGTATTTGGCATGACAGTCCCCCCAGAATCGATGTGGGTGATGTCAGAACAGCTTAGCACACTAGCTACATACATAAACAACAACACATGATTGGCTGCTGGTGTGGCTATACTGATGATTTGTCTCCACCGATGGTTTGTTTACATAGCAGGTTAGGATAATTAATATGGCAGGTTAGGAGAACTAATGCAGCAGGTTAAGATAATTCACATAGGACATTAAGAGAATGAAGTTAAGTTTAGGAAAGAGGTTAGGGTTAGGCTAAGCTACAATGCTATAGTTGTCAACAACTGTTGTCCATGACGTGACCACTAGATGGAGCTGTTGTAGGCCTAGCAACTCCACCTAGCCACAACTGTACAAACGTAAACAAACCATCTGTGGTGACAATTTTTTTTATATTTTTTATTTCACCTTTATTTAACCAGGTAGGCAAGTTGAGAACAAGTTCTCATTTACAATTGTGACTTGGCCAAGATAAGGCAAAGCAGTTTGACACATACAACAACACAGAGTTACAAATGGAGTAAAACAAACATACAGTCAATAATATCATAGAAAAATAAGTCTATATACAAAGTGAGCAAATGAGGTGAGATAAGGGAGGTAAAGGCAAAAAAGGCCATGGTGGCGAAGTAAATACAATATAGCAAGTAAAACACTGGAATAGTAGATTTGCTGTGGAAGAAAGTGCAAAGTAGAAATAGAAATAACGGGGTGCAAAGGAGCAAAATAAATAAATACAGTAGAGGAAGTGGTAGTTGTTTGGGCTAAATTATAGAAGGGCTATGTACAGGTGTAGTAATCTGTGAGCTGCTCTGACAGCTGGTGCTTAAAGCTAGTGAGGGAGATAAGTGTTTCCAGTTTTAGAGATTTTTGTAGTTCGTTCCAGTCATTGGCGGCAGAGAACTGGAAGGAGAGGCGGCCGAAGGAGGAATTGGCTTTGGGGGTGACCAGAGAGATATACCTGCTGGAGCGCGTGCTACAGGTGGGTGCTGCTATGGTGACCAGTGAGCGGAGATAAGGGGGGACTTTACCTAGCAGGGTCTTGTAGATGACCTGGAGCCAGTGGGTTTGGCGATGAGTATGAAGCGAGGGCCAGCCAACGAGAGCGTACAGGTCGCAGTGGTGGGTAGTATATGGGGCTTTGGTGACAAAACGGATGGTTAACCTCTTACATCTAGACGTTCCACTAGCGGAACACCTGCTCCAATATCCAATGATAGGCGTGGCGCGAATTACAAATTCCTCAAATCCAAAAACTTCAATTTTTCAAACATATGACTATTTTACAACATTTTAAAGACAAGACTCTCCTTTATCTAACCACACTGTCCGATTTCAAAAAGGCTTTACAGCGAAAGCAAAACATTAGATTATGTCAGCAGAGTACCCAGCCAGAAATAATCAGACACCATTTTTCAAGCTAGCATATAATGTCACAAAAAACAAAACCACAGCTAAATGCAGCACTAACCTTTGATGATCTTCATCAGATGACACGCCTAGGACATTATGTTATACAATACATGCATGTTTTGTTCAATCAAGTTAATATTTATATCAAAAACCAGCTTTTTACATTAGCATGTGACATTCAGAACTAGCATTCCCACCGAACACTTCCGCTGAATTTACTAAATTACTCACGATAAACGTTCACAAAAAACAAATTATTTTAAGAATTATAAATACAGAACTCCTTTATGCAATCAAGGTGTCTGATTTTAAAATAGCTTTACGGTGAAAGCACATTTTGCAATATTCTGAGTAGATAGCTCGCCATCACAGGCTAGCTATTTAGACACCCACCAAGTTTGACCCTCACCAAACTCAGATTTACTATAAGAAAAATTGGATTACCTTTGCTGTTCTTCGTCAGAATGCACTCCCAGGACTTCTACTTCAATAACAAATGTTGGTTTGGTTCCAAATAATCCATTGTTATATCCAAATAGCGGCGTTTTGTTCGTGCGTTCAAGACACTATCCAAGGGTGACGAAGGGTTACGCGCCCGACAAAAGATTTCTAAATATTCCATTACCGTACTTCAAAGCATGTCAACCGCTGTTTAAAATCAATTTTTATGCTATTTTTCTCGTAAAAAAGCGATAATATTCCGACCGGGAGTCGTCGTTTTAGTTCAAAGACGAAATAATAAAAACATGGGGTCGCCTCGTGCACGTGCCTCCAGTCTCTGTTCTCTGATCGACCACTATCTAAATGCGCTAGTGTTTTTCAGCCAGGGCCTGCAAAGCCACCATTCAGCTTTTTGCCGCCTTCTGAGAGCCTATGGGAGCCGTAGGAAGTGTCACGTTACAGCAGAGATCCCCTGTTTTGGATAGAGATGATCAAGAAGGCCAACAAATGGTCAGACAGGGTACTTCCTGTACAGAATCTTCTCAGGTTTTGGCCTGCCAAATGAGTTCTGTTATACTCACAGACACCATTCAAACAGTTTTAGAAACTTTGGAGTGTTTTCTATCCAAAGCTAATAATTATATGCATATTCTAGTTTCTGGGCAGAAGTAATAATCCGATACTGCCCCCTATCCATAACAGGTTAATGGTTACAATGACTGACACTTAAATAATGTGCCATAGAATTCTGCTGCACAATGCAAGCTGTGCTGCAGTATGCTGCAACCTTTAAAGGACGAACCACTGTAACTCACATTCTGTCACACCCTGATCTGTTTCACCTGTCTTGTGCTTGTCTCCACCCCCCACCAGGTGTCTCCCATTTTTTTCCGTTATTCCCTGTGTATTTATACAAGTGTCTTCTGTCTGTCTGTTGCCAGTTCGTCTTGTCAAGTCAACCAGCGTGTTTTTCTGTGCTCTTATTTTTCCAAGTCTCTGTTTTTTAGTCCTCCCGGTTCTGACCCTTGGCCTGCCCTGACACTGTACCCGCCTGCCTGACCATTCAGCCTGCCCTGACCTTGAGCCTGCCTGCCGCCCTGTACCTTCTGGAATCTGACCTGGTTTATGAACTTCTGCCTGTCCTCGACCTGCCTCTTGCCTGGCCCTTGTTTTTCAATAAATATCAGAGACTCTAACCATCTGTCTCCAGTGTCTGCATCTGGGTCTCGCCCTGTGTCGTTATAGTATGAACTGGCCATGACTGACCCAGCAGACGTGGACCGGCTCCATTTACGGTGGCTCCCTGCAGGGAGTCACAATTAAAAAACATGAGGAGCTACTTCAGAACCTAATGGAAGGGCTCCATTCACTGGTGGAATGCCACGACCAGGGTTTCAAGATGTTACAGATGCAATGCCATGGACTATCTCACAGGCAGCATGCCTCAATGGAAACCTCCCAGCCACTCAGTAATCCCCCTACCAGTGGTGGGTTTGTACAGCATACCTCGGCTTCCCGAGAACCCCGCTTACCTCCTCCGGAGCGTTATGCTGGGGATCCTGGAACCTGCCAGGCGTTTCTTTCCCAGTGCTCCCGCATTTTTGAGCTGCAGCCATCTTTGCTCCCTTCAGATTGGTTGAAGATAGCGTATCTGATTACGCTAATGTATGGAAGGGCACTCTCCTGGGCTACGGCAGTTTGGGAGCAACAATCCGCCATTTGCAGAGGATGGAAGATTTCATGGCAGAGGTGAGGAAGGTGTTCGATTCTCCGGTGTCCGGGAGAGAGGCGGCCCAAAAACTACTTGGATTACGTAAAGACTCTCGTAGTGTGGCAGACTACACAGTAGATTTTCGCACGTTGGCTGCCGAGAGTGCCAGGAATCTGGAGTCCCTGTTCGATACCTTCCTTCATGGACTTTCGGAGGGGATAAAAGACGAGCTTGCAGCTCGGGAGTTACTGCTTGCTCATCAAGCTCATCAAGCTGCTGCTTGCTCATCTCCAAAGAGGCCTTGAAGTCCCGACGTCTGTACTTGCGAGACGAGCCGAAGCCACCCGAGTTCCCTCGGGAATCATCGGGGACGGGCGACTCGTTCATGCTGGATCCTATGCAACTGGGCAGAGCTAGATTATGACCTAAGGAAGGTTCACGTAGGCTGAGCTCCAACAGTTCTCTTGCAGACTTGTTTACGCAGTGCTGTGCGTTTCGTTGCTAACCTTACTTTGCTACCTGACAAATTTACATTTTTTACTTTTTAATTACCGTTTATATTTTCAGTTTTTCCCTCGCTCAACTTTTTTTCATTCAACTTTTTCACTCTGGACACTTCATCTGGACGTGGTTCGTCAGGACCTCCACCAGCCGAAGCTAAGTAGTAATATTAACATGATGCCTTCTAATTGCAATCACTGTACTCATAATATACAGGAGAACGATCGCCTTACGGCGAGGATAGCTGTGCTGCAAGCCCAGCTTCAGACGCAATCGTTAGGCAAGGGTAATTTCAGTGTTGGAAAGGATGAAACAGCGTCTGTGCCACCAGTAAGTACAGATAGTAGTATAAATCCGCTCGCACAGTCCCCGCAGCTGGACAACTTTCTCATGGCTTCTGGAGGGAAATGCTGTAGGAATGCTCAACCGGTGTCGCTCATTCAGCCAACAGAAACTTTCAACCGGTTCTCCCCATTAAGCAGCAGTCAGAGGCCAAGCCTTCTCTGGTCTCTACACCTCCCGTTACGGGGTCTAAGACGCCGAAGCCTCCCACCATTGGCTCTGACAAATTGAAAACCCTAGTCATTGGCAACTCCATTACCCGCAGTATTAGACTTAAAATGAATCATCCAGCGATCATACACTGTTTACCAGGGGGCAGGGCTACCGACGTTACGGCTAATCTGAAGATGGTGCTGGCTAAAGCTAAAACTGGCGAGTTTAGAGAGTATAGGGATATTTTTATCCATGACGGCACCAACAATGTTAGGATGAAACAGTCAGAGGTCACCAAGCGCAACATAGCTACAGCGTGTAAATCAGCTAGAAAGTTGTCGCATCTAGTAATTGTCTCTGGCCCCCCTCCCAGTTAGGAGGAGTGATGAGCTCTACAGCAGAGTCTCACAACTCAATCGCTGGTTGAGAACTGTTTTCTGCCCCTCCCAAAGATAGAACTTGTAGATAATTGGCCCTCTTTCTGGGACTCACCCACAAACAGGACCAAGCCTGGCCTGTTGAGGAGTGACGGACTCCATCATACCTGGAGGGGTGCTCTCATCTTATCTACGAACGACAGGGCTCTAACTCCCCTAGCTCCACAATGATATAGGGTGCAGGCCAGGCAGCAGGCTGTTAGCCAGCGTGCCAGCTTAGTGGAGTCTGCCACTAGCACAGTCAGTGTAGTCAGCTCAGCTATCCCCATAGCTGTGGTTTTGGTTTTTGTGACATTATATGCTAGCTTGAAAAATGGGTGTGTGATTATTTCTGGCTGGGTACTCTCCTGACATAATCTAATGTTTTGCTTTCGCTGTAAAGCCTTTTTGAAATCGGACAATGTGGTTAGATTAACGAGAGTCTTGTCTTTAAAATGGTGTAAAATACTCATATGTTTGAGAAATTGAAGTTATAGCATTTTTGAGGTATTTGTATTTCGCGCCACGCGATTCCACTGGCTGTTGACTAGCCCATAGAAGTTAAACTCGGACCAAACAGAGATGCTTGTTCTAGGTCCCAAGAAACAAAGAGATCTTCTGTTGAATCTGACAATTCATTTTGATGGTTGTACAGTCGTCTCAAATAAAGCTGTGAAGGACCTCGGCGTTACTCTGGACCCTGATCTCTCTTTTGACGAGCATATCAAGACTGTTTCAAGGACAGCTTTTTCCATCTACGTAACATTGCAAAAATCAGAACATTTCTGTCCAAAAATTATGCAGGAAGATTAATCCATGCTTTTGTCACTTCCAGATTAGACTACTGCAATGCTCTACTTTCCGGCTGCCCGGATAAAGCACTAAATACATTTCAGTTAGTGCTAAACACGGCTGCTAGAATCTTGACTAGAACCCCAAAAAATGATCATATTACTCCAGTGCTAGCCTCTCTACACTGGCCTCCTGTTAAGGCAAGGGCTGATTTCAAGGTTTTACTGCTAACCTACAAACCATTACATGGGCTTGCTCCTACCTATCTTTCCGATTTGGTCCTGCCGTACATACCTACATGTACACTATGGTCACAAGACGCAGGCCTCCTAACTGTCCCTAAGATTTCTAAGCAAACAGCTGGAGGCAGGGCTTTCTCCTATTGAGCTCAATTTTTATGCAATGGTCTGCCTACCCATGTGAGAGACACAGACTGTGTCTCAACCTTTAAGTCTTTATTGAAGACTCATCTCTTCAGTAGGTCCTATGATTGAGTGTAGTCTGGCCCAGGAGTGTGAAGGTGAACGGAAAGGCACTGGAGCAACGAACCGCCCTTGCTGTCTCTGCCTGGCCGGTTCCCCTCTCTCCACTGGGATTCTCTGCCTGTAACCCTATTACAGGGGCTGAGTCACTGGCTTACTGGTGCTCTTCCATGCCATCCCTAGGAGGGGTGCGTCACTTGAGTGGGTTGAGTCACTGACGTGATCTTTCTGTCTGGGTTGGCGCCCCCCCCCCCCCCCTTGGGTTGTGCCGTGGGGGAGATCTTTGTGGGCTATACTTGGCCTTGTCTCAGGATGGTAAGTTGGTGGTTGAAGATATCCCTCTAGTGGTGTGGGGGCTGTGCTTTGGCAAAGTGGGTGGGGTTATATCCTGCCTGTTTGGCCCTGTCTGGGGGTATCGTTGGATGGGGTCACAGTGTCTTCTAACCCATCCTTTCTCAGCCTCCAGAATTTATGCTGCAGTAGTTTATTGCCGGGGGGCTAGGGTCAGTCTGTTAAATGGCTTGAATCCCGTTAGCGGGATCGATATGACGACAGCCAGTGAAAGTGCACGGCGGCAAATTCAAAACAACAAAAATCTCATAATTAAAATTTCTCAAACATACAAGTATTATACATCATTTTAAAGATAAGAGTCTCCTTAATCCAACCACAGTGTCCAATTTCAAAAAGGCTTTACGGCGAAAGCACAATATTAGATTATGTTAGGACAGCGTCTAAACATGAAAAACCACACAGCCATTTTCCAAGCAAGGAGAGACGTCACAAAAACCAGAAATACAGCTAAAATTAATCACTAACCTTTGATGATCTTCATCAGATGACACTCCCAGGACTCAATGTTACAAAATACATGTATGTTTAGTTCGATAAAGTACATATTTATATCCATAAACCCCATTTTATATTGGCGCGTGATGTTCAGAAAATGTATTCCCACCAAAATCCCCGGTGAATGAGCACATCAATTTACAAAAATACTCATCATAAACGTTGATAAAATGTACAACAGTTATTGAAAGAATTATAGATACAGTGGTTGCATTAAGGAGAAGTGTATCAGATTTTGAAATAGCTTTACAGCGAAAGCACATTTTTCAATATTCTGAGTACAGAGCTCAGCCATCACAGCAAGCTATACAGTTACCCGCCAAGTTCTGGAGTCAACTAAAATCAGAAATAGTATTATAAATCTTCCCTTACCTTTGCTGATCTTCGTCGGAATGCACTCCCAGGACTCCCACAAGAAAGGTTATTTTTGTTCGAAATACTCCATATTTATGTCCAAATACCGCCGTTATGTTCGCGCGTTCAGATCACTATCCAAAGGCATAACGTGAGAGCGTAAAACCAGAGACAAAAAGTCAAATAGTTCCATTACCGTTCGTAGAAACATGTCAAACGATGTTTACAATCAATCCTTAGGGTCTTTTTAACATAAAACTTCGATAATATTCCAACCGGACAATAGCCTATTCATTACAGAAGAAAAAGAAGGAGCAGCGCGCAAGCGTGCCCGCACAGAAAACAACTCACTGGTCCCAGGCAGTCCACTGATTGACTGAGCTCTTATTCTTTGCCCAGTAACAGTAGAAGGAAGAAACAAGTTTCTAAAGGCTGTTGACAGCCAATGGAAGCCTTAGGAAGTGCAATATGTGACCCCACAGACACTGTAGTTTTGATAGGGATTAGGAAGAAAAACTACAAGTCACTTCCTGGTTGGATTTTTTCTCAGGTTTTTGCCTGCCATATCAGTTCTGTTATACTCACAGACATCATTCAAACAGTTTTAGAAACGTCAGAGTGTTTTCTATCCAAATCTACTAATAATATGCATATCTTAGTTTCTGGGAGTGAGTAGCAGGCAGTTTACTCTGGGCACGTCAGTCATCCAAGCTACTCAATACTGCCACCATCCATAAGAAGTTAAATCTGGAGTATTTCTCCTGTCTTATCCGGTGTCCTGTGTAAATGTAAGTATGCTCTCTCTAATTCTCTCTTTCTTTCTCTTTCTTTCTTTCTTTCTTTCTTTCTTTCTTTCTTTCTTTCGGAGGACCTGAGCCCTAGGACCATGCCTCAGGACTACCTGGCATGATGACTCCTTGCTGTCCCCAGTCCACCTGGCCATGCTGCGGCTCCAGTTTCAACTGTTCTGCCTGCGGCTATGGAACCCTGACCTGTTCACTGGACGTGCTTCCTGTCCCAGACCTGCTGTTTTCAACTCTCTAGAGACAGCAGGAGCAGTAGAGATAATCTGAATGATCGGCAATGAAAAGCCAACTGACATTTACTCCTGAGGTGCTGATCTGTTGCACCCTCGACAACCACTGTGATTATTATTAGTTGACCCTGCTGGTCATCTATGAACATTTGAACATCTTGGCCATGTTCTGTTATAATCTCCACCCGGCACAGCCAGAAGAGGACTGGCCACCCCTCATAGCCTGGTTCCTCTCTAGGTTTCTTCCTAGGTTCTGGCCTTTCTAGGGAGTTTTTCCTAGCCACCGTGCTTCTACACCTGCATTGCTTGCTGTTTGTTGTTTTAGGCTGGGTTTCTGTACAGCACTTTGAGATATCAGGTGATGTAAGAAGGGCTTTATAAATACATTTGATTTGATCATGTAAAGCCCCACTACCTGTGAGGCAGGGATACAGTGCCCAGCAGCACCTCTCTACAAAACCCTGCTGAGGAACGAAGCACTCTGTGAACTGCATACAGGCTTGTCTCCTGCTATCTTTCCTACCCTGGCGGAACATCTTCTACCCCTCTACAAAGGCAGCTTTCAGTTAGACCTGACAGACTAACTTCCCGATTTCACTGATAAAGCTCAACTTGCACAGGCTCCACAAAATCACAAATAGCGATTAAATAAATCACTTACTTTTGAAAATCTTCCTCTGTTTGCAATCCCAAGGGTCCCAGCTACAACATGAATGGTCGTTATGTTAGATAAAATCCTTCTTTATATCCCAAAAAGTCCATTTAGTTGGCACAATCGATTTCAGTAATCCAACATGCAGACAAAGGAGTCCAAAAAGCTACCGCTAAACTTCGTCCAAACAAGTCAAACAACGTTTCTATTTAATCCTCAGGTATCCTAAAATGTAAATAAATGCGCCGAAAGACTGATATTGTTACGGTGTTCTCTTCACCAAAACTCTAAATTCTTGCTCGTTTTTCAAAAACAAGCCTGAAACCTTGAATAAAGACTGTTGACATCTAGTGGAAGCCATAGGAATTGCAATCTGGGAGCCGGAATTACAGGACCCATAGCTTTCCATTGTAAAAGCATGGGACCTCAATTTTTTTTTATTTCCGGTTGGTTTTTCTTCAGATTTTCTCCTGCCATATAAATTCTGTTATAGTCTCAGACATTATTTTAACAGTTGTAGAAACTTAAGTGTTTTCTATGCAATGCTACCAATTATATGCATATCCTGGCTTCTGGGCCTGAGTAACAGGCAGTTTACTTTGGGCACGTCAGTCAGGCGAAAAAGGAACGAAAAAAATAGATAATATCTATGATTAATCTCCACATTAATTGGTCTTGTAATTGATGTTCATAGCCTATTTTCTTCGTTCATTTTTATAGGTGAAAGTGCGCAATACTGCCTTATCTAGACACAAAATGATAAAATAGTCAGGCTTAACATAGCAATTAGACCAAACGTTTTGTATAGTTATCATTCCCTTCTCCCAGCTGTGTGCTCCGAAGCACCTCTCGCTCACATTGCTCTCTCAGATAGCTCAGTTCCTTTTAGCCAATGTCCGTCACATGATTGGGTTTTTCTCACAGGCTACAAGGCGCATATTGAAGATATTGGAAGAAGTGTCACATTTACTTTTCAATAGCCAATAAGATGAGTAGATCTAATGAACCACAAAAGCACTAGCCTATCGACTTTGGCACTATGGGGGATAGCAGTGGAGGAAAAAGTACCCAATTGTCATACTTGAGTAAAAGTAAAGATAGGTTAACAGAAAATGACTCAAGTAAAAGTCACCCAGTAAAATACTACTTGAGTAATATACTTAAGTATCAAAAGTAAATGTAATTGCTAAAATATACTTAAGGATTAAATGTAAAAGTATAAATTGTTTCAAATTCTTTATATTAAGAAAACCAGACAACATTTTCTTTTTTCTTTATGGATAGCCAGGGGCACATTCCAACACTCAGACATAATTTACAAACAAAGCATCTTAAAGGGTTTTAATATTAAAGAAGAGAAGACCTTGAGATCTGATACCCTACAGTAGCTTAAGATATTTATTTTTACCTTTATTTCAACCAGGAAGTCCAATTGAGGTTAAAATACCTATTTTTCAAAGGAGAACAATAAAGAAGCTCTAAAAGTATAGATGCATACAGCACATGGACAGAGCATATAGGAAACAGACAAATATAAGTGCATATTAACAGCTATATACATAATGAAATATCATAGAATATCTATTCTGTTGAACAGGTCTAGTCTATAGACCAGAGGGAGATATCCTCTAGATCAGACAGGGGGTTCCCAGTGTAGAGTGTGGGAAGAAAGTAGAGGAGATGAGAGGAGGAGGGAAGGAGAGCGGATCTCTTTCTGGAGAGTTCCAGAAGCAAAACACTGTGGTGGTGACGGAGACAGTGGAAGCAGCAGTTTCCATGGTGATCCCGTCAAAGCATCTGAGTATCCCTGAAACTCAGAGAGGGGGTTCTGAAGGGGGAGTGCTCCAAAAGAGCCAATCAGAATGCTTGGTTTTTAGCTCACACAAGCAGTGCCAAATCTCTGACATTAACGAGGGTACCTTCTCGAACATGTGCCTTCTCAAAAATCATAACAAACTTGTATGCCATATGTAAATACGAATACAATTGTTAAATTACGAGCCTTGTTGGTTAAGCCACAGAAAATGACAGCAACATTCCCACTAGCCATAATTGGTTGAGATAATGTGTGGGCTGGACATGCCGAGAGAGGAGTTCGGATTGGTCTGCCATTGGTCTGCTTCTGTCTATTTGAGCTCATCAGTCTGTGTTGGTAATCCTGTCGAACGTGGCTTTTAAAAAAATATATTGTGTAGTGGAGCTTCATAACTGCATTGCTCTCCACTTTCTGGAGGATCAAGTTTGATATGATAGCTAAAGAGATGGAGAAAACACCTGTCTCCAGATTACATCTTCAAACTAAGGGCAACCGTGGTATGGCATTCCTGACAGGGAGAAGTGTCCATCATGCATGATGTATATAGATAAGATAGCTAGCTAACCTCCCTAGCTGACATTATTATTTGTTTTCCAGAGCCGTTTGCTTTTCTAGTTAGAGCCTAATGTTAGCTAGCTAACATTGAACCTGGTTGGTTAACTCCCAGCACTGTGGTACTGTTGGCACTGTTCATTGTTGTTTAACTAGCTAATGTTAGCTAGCTGGCTCATTAGCTAACATTACGTGGTGTGTGATCTTAAATTTGTTTACCTAGCTAGGTTCATTGTTTACCTTTCACATGTACCGTTACATGGGTGTGATCATTCTACAGTGGTCCCTGAAGCGTACGATCACAACCGTGTGATTAGAATGCTCATTTAGAACGCTTATTTAGAACAGCCAGTTTCAAATGACGCAATAATCAGTATTTGAGCAGGCCACACTTTTTTCAGAAACTATTTACACAAACACAGTCCTTACAAAGTTATGTCCAGAATGTGAGCAGTTTATTTTTGGATGCAATGTTCAGCTATTCACAGAATATAGCATAACACAATCATCCTAACCGGGAAAATGTAGGCTACATTTGTCCTAGCGCTAACTGAGGAAAGATTGACGAAACACAAGCGGTCAAATTTTCTAACTCTCGGCTGACATAAACTACAGTATGAATTAGCTAATAGCAATTACTATGTATAATTAATCACATCACGGGTGAGCTCACCATTGATCCAAATAATTGAGTAAAACACTTTCTAGAAATCAAAAGTAATCCGACGATTAGTTTCAGCACGCAGCAATGCTTTTTTTCCTCACAGAAACCATAATAATAATATGAGAAGACAAGATGAGATTGGTCTGTTTATAGTATGCATGTTGAAGGGGTGTGTCGTCTACCATCGTTCACATCCCACCATTCTTTTCCTGAAGTTCTCAAAAAAATTGTGAACCCTTACTCACCTCATTTTGTTATAGCATCTTTGGTCCGACATACGATCACGTGAAACCCAGAATGCGTTGTATGTCAACAAACATGGCTCCACACACATTGCTGGAATTAGCCTAGCTCATCATAATCAGTAAAACCTTCATAAAATTATTTTATACACATAGTATGTGCCATTACAATCTATGCAAAAATCGGAATGCATGATTTATTCCCGGTAATTGTAAAACGTGAATAAAATAGTAAATATATCAATAATACCACACAAAACATTTTCTGATAGTGATTTATTGATACAAATGGCGCGTGCAGGCAGTAAATCACGTAACCTCTCACTCCTACTCTGAGCCATTCAGTGTTGTTGTTTATGTATGTAGCTAATGAGAAGCTGTAGCATTAGCAATGCCTTTCAAAAGGAGACAACTCACAAAATTGGGAAATTCTGGAGATGTAAAAAAATTCTGACAATGAGTCTGAAAGTCAGGAATCAGATTCTGACAGTTACAGTGAGGAGCTGAGAACCCAGCCATTGAGAACCTTGAATCTGAGGACCCATTGTCCACTGACAAAGTCCTAGTTCCATTTGAAGATGCTGGTGGTGATGGAGGCAGACCGATAGTGGATGAAGTACAAGAGTTCTGTGGTAGCTGGAAGGCTGCCAGCCATTTCACCCCTCCTGGCCCTGCTGTTTGCGTTGATGAGTCCCAGTCTGGAGTGCAACGGCCCTTGCCATTTCCATCTGAGGCAGTGCTTCAAGTTGTTTCTGACAGAGCAGCTGGTGGGAGACATAGCAGAGATCAATTGCTATGCCTTGGAGCTACAGGATAAGAGAGAGCCAGGAGTGGGGGGGACAGCCACAATTAGTGAAATGTATACCTTCCTGGTGACAGTCCTTCTCATGGGGATAGTAAAGAATAACTCCCTAAGAGAATACTGGAGCAGAGATCCTATGTTTGCAACTCCCTTCTTTGCCACCCTCTTTTCCCAAGACTGCTTCCTAGTTCTGCTGATATGACTGCATTTCTTCAACAACGCTACTGCCATCCTAAATGACCCGTTATACAAAATAATAAATGTCAACAGCTGGCAGTAAAGTGCCATGACAAATGAGACGCCCATGTCCTCTCCCTGTCCATACAGCAACCATGTCGGCCACAGGGAAGGTGGACCACCTGACGGGAGAGAGAAACGTCAAACCAGACAGAGAGAAACATCAAACCAGACTGCATGCTTGACTATAACCTCAAAATGGGGGCAGTGGATAAGGCGGACATGATAATCAGCTTTGTGGAATGCACTCAGAAAACGACCAAGTGGTATAAGATATTTTTCCAGGGTAGCTTCAAAATACAAGAAGCCAATACTCCTGACGCAACTAGCATTGTTTTACAAAGCTAATAGAAGAATGTAACTAGCCACATAAGCGCGATTGAGTATAACACCATAAAGGTTATAACATGAGTAACGTAACCTTGTGTGTCCGCGGTTATAAGGAATATACACAAATATATTATGCTCCATACACACAGTAGAAACGGTATAACACGACACACAGAAACTATAACCTAATTAGGCACTTACTTTGATAGAAACGCAGTCTGGATTTGAACATGGGTGTTTGTAGTGACGCCTCTAGCACTGAGATGCTGTGCCACTTGGGAGTCATAAGGCTAGGGTAGCTTCAAAATACAACACATGCTAATACTTCTTTGAAGCAATTAGCATTGTTTTCCAGAGCTAATAGAAGAATGTAGCTAGCTACCTAAGCATTGAGTATAACACCATAAAGGTTATGAAAGGAGTAACGTTACGTCGCGTGTCCGTGGTTATAAGGAATATACACAAGAACATTATGCTACAGTAGAAACGACATAACATGACATGCAGAAACTATTATAACGTAATAAGGCACTTACTTTGATAGAAACACACACACTTCCAAAGTTATTATTGGTAACGAAAACAACGTTGATTGCGATGCAGGCAACAGAAGGAAAATGTGAACACGTGTATGCAGGACGAGATGAGCAAATGTCTGTAGACTTGAACTGCACAAACAATTGGGAAGTGTTTGGGGAATTTTGTCCGGGTCAGAAATGTCCCAAAAAATGAATTGATCTGCAAAAGTAAAAATGACTACTTTTGTGTGAATGAATGAGGCGGAACACATCTCAATTCAATCTGTTATTAGAAAATAAAAAACTTGTTAGAAAATAATTTAAAATTGACAAGTTGAAAACAGCCTATAAATAAAAACAGGCTGTGTGCTTTGGTTTTAGGGCAGCGCGGATTTAAATGTACTGTTACGTAACAATCACATTCTGGAATGGAGAGAACGTTCTAACATCACATGCATAAAAAAAACTCACGCTGGGGCGACAGTTAGAGATATTTGGAACTCACGCATGAAAGGGTTTTAAGCTAACGTGTACTGTTAGCTAGCTTGCTAACATTAGCTGGCTGGCTCCCTAGCTGATGTTATTAATCGTTGCCCAGAAACGTTTTCTTTTCTCGTTAGAGCATAATGTTAGCTAGCTAACATTGAACCTGGTTGGTTAGCTCCCATCAATGTGGCTTTGTTGGCACTGTTCATTGTTGTTTAACTAGCTAACGTTAGCTGGCTGGCTCATTAGCTAATGTTACGTGACGTGTGTACAACACCCGTTGACTATGGTCGTCTGCAAAAAACCATAATGAAATTGTTGCCAGGAGAGCTGGTTAGGCTGTTTTCATGTTGTCCAGAGGTAAACAAATCGTTGGCCAGAGCGTCAAGTGTGTGCTCAGACAGCAAAACGAAATGGGTGGGGCTAAAGCTTAACAGGGTGAACAATGGTGAATGGGTGTAGACAAAGAAGAGCACTTCACTAGTTACCAAATCATTCTAAGGCCATTTTCTCAAAAGTTTGTTTACAAGTTGATCAACTTTCAAAACAGAATTACTTTCCCGTTGTTCCTCAAATATAATGTATGATATACCATTCCGTAGCTCTGAGTCTACTTTTATCCAATGTAAAAAACACTATTTCAAATTTTGCTGTGTAAGACCAAATCCAGATGTAACTCACCATCTATCTATCTATACACACACACAACCGGTCAGAAGTTTTAGAACACCTACCATAAATTCCGGACTATAAGCCGCAACTTTTTTCTCACGCTTTGAACCTCGCGGCTTAAACAATGACGCGGCTAATATATGGATTTTTCCCGCTTTCAATTTTTTTTTCTCCAAAAAAACACATTCTGTGACGTGCTCAGTTTTTTGGCGGCATGAAGCTTTCATTAGACCAACGGGTTAAGGTCAAACAACTTTTTTGTTTACTGTTTAGATTAAATCGAGCGCTCTCAAACTTCCCATCATTCTGATTACGGTAGCCACCCTCATCATGGCAAAGACACGGAGAAATGCATATGATGCAGCTTTCAAGTTGAAGGCGATTGATCTGGCTGTTGGAAAAGGAAATAGAGCTGCTGCACGGGAGCTTGGTCTTAATGAGTCGATGATAAGACGTTGGAAACAGCAGCGTGAGGAATTGACTCAGTGCAAAAAGACAACTAAAGCTTACCTCTAATTTTTTTGTTGTTGTTACAAGCCGTGTTTCGTTAAAGCCTATTTATTTTTGTTACACGCCGTGTTTCGTTAAAACCTGTGTAAAGTTCATTTGTTTCAATGTACCGGTAGGCACCTGCGACTTATAGACATGTGTGGCTTATTTATGTTCAAAATATATATATTTTTTAATTCAGTGGGTGTGGCTTATATTCAGGTGCGCTTAATAGTCCGGAAATTACGGTACTCATTTAACGGTTTAGCGTGCAAAGCTGTCATCAAGGCAAAGGGTGGCTGCTTTGAAGAATCTCAAATATATTTTGATTTAACACTTTTTTGGTTACTAAATGGTTCCATATGTGTTATTTCATAGTGTTGATATCTTCACTATTATTCTAAAATGTAGAACATAGTAAAAATAAAGAAATGCTAGCAAAAAATAATTTTGCTAGGACTGTGTGGGAGTGGGGAGGGGAAAACTGAAAACTAGCTGTTATTGGCAGAGAGTTTTGGAACTATTTCTTATTGGTCTAACTAATTTACCAGGCAGGCCAAAACTCCATCCCACCAAAACAGGTTGAAATGTAATGTGGTCTTTATATTATATATATGATGATAATGCCCTTTCAGTGTTAGAGCTTTTGAAAAGACCACATTACATTTCAACCTGTTTTGGTGGGATGGAGTTTTGGCCTGCCTTTGCTCTTTGCTAAGAAGTTATTTTTGACACTTTTTAATTGAAAACAATGACAGTAAGGTACTTAATTGTTACCCAGTGTGACGTACGTCGTTAAAGGTAGACCAAGGCGCAACATGAGTTGGGTTCATCATACTTTATTTTCAATGTGAACCAGCAAAAACAATACAACGAACGAAAAGCTAGGCATGCAAACACATGCTACACAAAGACAAGATCCCACAACTGACCGTGGGAAAAACGGCTGCCTGAGTATGATTCCCAATCAGAGACAACGAATGACAGCTACTTCTGATTGGAAACCATACTCGGCCAATCAAAGAAAAAGACAACATAGACATACAACACATAGAATGCCCACCCCATGTCACACCCTGACCTAACCAAACAGAGAAAAATGGCTCTCTCAGGTCAGGGTGTGACACCCAGAAATGATTTGATATTGATAAAAAAACAGTGCGTTGGACCTTTAAATGAATGTCATAGGAAGGTCAAACTGGGATTATGGATGTTGTGGAATTGAACTGCCCTCTCAGGTGACTCTGCCTGTAGGTAAATGGCAGCAGAGGTTAACTTTAACATTGATATCTTACTTCCTACTATGAGCATTTGTTAACCTTCAGTTCCTGCGCACCTCCCTATACGTACAGGTAGGATATATTTTTTCAGGTGAGTCACCTAGTTGACAGCAGTCACCTTTAGTAGAGTCAATCTGGTTTCAGCAGCTACAGTGCCTACAGAAAGTATTCATACCGCTTGACTTATTGCACATGATGTTGTGTTACAGATTGAATTCAAAATGGATTAAATAGATTGTTTTTCACACCCATCTACACACAACACCCCATATTGACAAAGTGAAAGCATGTTTTTATGACATACAGAAATATCTATATTCACACCACTGAGTCAATACTTTGTAAAAGAACCCTTGGCAGTGATTACAGCTGTGAGTCTTTCTGGGTAAGTATGTAAGAGCTTTCCACACTTGGATTGTGCAACATTTGCGCATTATTATTTTCAAAATTCGTCAAGTTCTGTCAAATTGGTTGTTGATAAACCATTTTTCAGGTCTTGCCATAGATTTTCAAGTAGATTTAAGTCAAAACTGTACCTCAGCCACTCAGGAACATTCCCTGTCTTCTTGGTAAGCAACTCCGGTGTAGATTTGGTCTTGTGTTTTAGGTTATTCTCCTGCTGAAAGGTGAATTAATCTCCTAGATTTAAGTCAAAACTGTACCTCAGCCACTCAGGAACATTCCCTGTCTTCTTGGTAAGCATCTCCGGTGTAGATTTGGTCTTGTGTTTTAGGTTATTCTCCTGCTGAAAGGTGAATTAATCTTATAGGATTTTGCATGTGCTTAGCTCCATTAATTTTTTTTCCTGAAAACCTCCCCAGTCCTTAACGATGACAAGCATACCCATAACATGATGCAGCCACCACTGTTGTATAACACACTGTATTACTTGTACAACTAGCTAATATAAGGACAGGACATGAGACAGGAGTAGAAACTAACGTGGGTATTGTTTAATAATGCGTTTCACGGGACAAAACATTCCAATGTATGTAAGCATGGGGGCGTTACAGGTGCCCTAAAAGGACAAACTAGAATATCAATACACAACATATTCCTCCCCCTTTACTTTTGATGCCTCAAAAGGAAAAAACGTAACATAAGTTTCTTAATGTAAATAAAGGAACTTTTCAGAATAACATTTTCTGAACTAAGGAAAGACTGCCTCAGTTCCCAGACTTCACCATGGGGTGTATTCTGCCCCAATGTCGGAGGTTAGTCTGAACTAAATGTTCAACCTTTCAGGGGTTCATCTTTCTCTTGCAGGGTAATGCCAACATACATGTGAGTGTACAGTCGCATTGTCTCTGAGTCTGAGTGGTGATAGTGTATGCGCAGACTGGGGTGCACCAGTAACCTGCGTAGGCACTCTTACTGGTTCAGGTGGGTCTGGAGCACTTTCCAAATTTGTAGGTTGTTGCAGAGGATGTTCAGGTGATGGCTCGTAGTCATGGTTGGTCTCCAGTAGCTGATCTTGGTTTGTCACTTGACATGAGTCATCTCTGAGGTTGGTTCCTGGCAACAGTTGATCCACATGTCTCCTCCAGATGATGTTCTCCGGTGGGTGTGTGAACTGTGTAGGACACAGGGTCTGTTTGTGCGACCATTGTTGCTGGTATCCACTTTGGACCTATGCAGTAGTTCCAAGCAAGAACTCTATCTCCAGCTCTGAAACTTCTGTCTTTTACTTTGCTCCGTCTCTCCACCTGTGCTCTCTGTTGTGTCTATACGACCTGTTTAGTCTTTGGAGGTCTCAGGAGGTCGAGTCGCGTGCGAAACTGTCTTTTCATCATGGCTGATGTGGGTGCCACTTTGGTTGTAGCATGGGGGGTGTTTCTTTAGGTCAACAGGAATGTGTTTAGGGGCCTATTGAGGGACCCGTTCCCTTATGATGACTTTAAAGCTTGCTTCATCGTCTGGACAAATCTTTCAGTGAGGCTGTTCGTTGCAGGGTGATACGGCGCTGACTTGATGTGCTGATACCATTTGCTTCCATGAATGACCGTAACTCTTCAGACATCCGTTGAGAGGCCATTATCGCTAATGAGTTGAGTTGGCAATCTGAAGCGACTGAAGATTGACCATAGCCCTTCAATGGTTCTTTCAGCCGAGGTGCTCTTCATCACTGCAACCTCACTCCATTTGCTGTGTGCGTCGACTACAACTAAGAACATTTACGATCCTCCAGTGGGCCTCGCTGCCAAGGCTCCTCTGGGAAGTCCAATGGGTGTAGTGGCGCTAGTTGAGGAATGTTCACCTTTTGACATGCAGTACATGACTTGGCCTAGTCTTTGATAGCTGCGTCCAAACCTACCCACCAAATTGTCAGCAGTATGATGACTCGAAAGTCCCATAGCAAGCATCCAGATTGAACTGTGAGCTCATTTCTCTTCACCAGGTAAGGCTTTAGGCTGTCCGACAGCTCTCCTCCTTTCCCAATAGTGACAATGTTCACAACCTCAGACATCACTAGATCATTGTGGGGGAACTTTTTTACTTGGACAGATTTAAGTGGGGCGTTCGTCACTCCCTTGAAGTAGAATATTTCAGCCTGGGAGTGCTCAGTGTATGCAATAGGTAAGGGAAGGCTTGAAAGATTGTCTACATTGCAGTGCTGATCAGACCTTTTGTACTTGATGTTGTACTTGTGACCAAATAACATTAAAGCCCATTGCTGCATGCGGGTGGCTGCGAGCGACAGAATCCCGGTTTGGGGACCAAAGATGGAAGAGAGGGGTCTATGGTCCATCAGCAGTGTGAATTGTCGGCCAAACAGAAACTGATTACATTTCTTAACTCTGAACACGATGGCGAGTGCTTCACGCTCTATATGTGCATAGTTGCTCTCGGCTTTACTTAACCTCTATGGGCTAGGTGGGACGCAAGCGTCCCACCCGTGGTGCACTCCATCAACAGCAGGTGCATTTCAAGAGCGGCAAATTTGAATCCAAATAAATGTCAAAATTCAAATTTTTCAAACATACAACTATTTTACACCCTTTGAAAGATAAACATCTCCTTAATCTAACCACGTTTTACGATTTCAAAAAGGTTTTACGGCGAAAGCATAAATTTAGAGTATGTTAGGACAGTACATTTACAAGAGTTGTGTGTAATGTTGTGCCAATTCAAAGACAGGCGTCACCAAAACCATAAAATCAGCTAAAATTATGCACTAACCTTTTACAATCTCCAACAGATGACACTCCTAGGACATTGTGTTAGACAATGCATGCATTTTTAGTTCTATCAAGTTCATATTTATATCCAAAAACAGCGTTTTACTGTGGCGTTGATGTTCAGGAAATCGTTTCCCTCCAATAACCGGCATTCAAGTCACCACCACAAATTAAATAATTAAAATTAGAAAACATTGGTAAAATATTATATTGTCATTTAAAGAATTATAGATTTACATCTCTTGAACGCAATCAACTTGCCAGATTTAAAAATAACCTTACTGGGAAATCACACTTTGCAATAATCTGAGCACTGCGGCCAGAAAAATACGCGTTGCGATACAGACTAGCCGCCATGTTGGGGAGATCTAAAATCGAAAATACTATGTAAATAATCCATTACCTTTGATTCTCTTCATCAGATGTCACTTCCAGGTATCACAGGTCCATAACGAATGTAGTTTTGTTCAAAAAAGCTCATCATTTATGTCCAAAAATCTCCGTCTTGTTAGCACATGATCTAAGCCCGCCGGACTTCACTTCATGAACGAGGGGAAAAAATATATTTACGTTCGTTCAAACACGTCAAACGTTGTATAGCATAAATCATTAGGGCCTTTTTTAACCAGAACATGAATAATATTCAAGGTGGACGAATGCATTCTCTTTTATAACGTATTGGAACGAGGGTACCCAACATGAACTCGCGCGCCAGGTGTCTAATGGGCCATCATCGTTCCATGGCTCTTGTTCGGTCAGATTTCCCTCCAGACGACTCAAAACACTTTGTAAAGGCTGGTGACATCTAGTGGAAGCAATAGGAAGTGCCAAAATATTCCTCAGCCCCTGTGTTTTTCAATGGCATAGGTTTAAAGGTAATACAACACATCAGGTATCCACTTCCTGTCAGAATCTGTCTCAGGGTTTTGCCTGCCAAATGAGTTCTGTTATACTCACAGACACCATTCAAACAGTTTTAGAAACTTTAGGGTGTTTTCTATCCATATATAATAAGTATATGCATATTCTAGTTACTGGGTAGGATTAGTAACCAGATTAAATCGGGTACATTTTTTTATCCAGCCGTGCAAATACTGCCCCCTAGCCCTAACAGGTTAAGGTCTCTAATGCGAAAGCAATTGGCCTTTCTTCACCTGATGGCATGATGTGTGAGACAACAGCACCAAGGCGATGTGTCACATGCCAACTGTTATGGTAAGTTGGGGTGGAAGTGGGTGAGGGCCTCTGACTGAGCTAAGGCTGCTTTTACTTTCTTGAAGGCCTCCTCACATCTGTCTGTCCACTTCCAATGTTTGGTTTTATTAAAAAGTTAATGCAGTGGCTTTAACATTTTAGCTAGGTTCATCACACACTTTGTGTAGTACGCCAGTAGTGCTAAGAATTTTCTGTGGGGATGGAGCTTCCGTGATGGCCTTCACCTTTGAAGGCACCTTGTGGAGCCCCAAACTGTCGATGTCGTGGCCCAGGTACTCAACAGGTACTCGTATTTGTTCTTCCGGACCCTCAGACCGTACCGTACTCAGACTTCAGTCTCTGTAGTGTAGCGTTCTCAGGTGCTCCTGCTTGTCTTTTCCAGTGATGAGTAGATCATCGGGGTAACATTGGACCCCTGTGAGCCCGCTCAGTATCTGGTCCACAGCTCTCTGAAACAAGGCCGGAGCTGAGGTGATTACAAAAGAAAGCCTCTTCCCTGTGGCTCAGTTGGTAGAGCATGGTGTGTGCAAGGCCAGGGTTGTGGGTTTGATTCCCACGGGGGGCCAGTACAAAATCAACATTTTTTAAACGCATGAAAATAAATGAAATGTATGCATTCACGACTGTAAGTCGCTCTGGATAAGAGTGTCTGCTAAATTACTAAAATGTAAATGTACC
This sequence comes from Salmo salar, assembly GCF_965601325.2. NCBI lineage: Eukaryota > Metazoa > Chordata > Actinopteri > Salmoniformes > Salmonidae > Salmo > Salmo salar. The sequence goes on along the minus strand of NC_138297.1, from coordinate 38,453,330 downwards.
TGTACAGCCCTTTGTGAGTCAAGAGTTCTTGGCCCACATGCATCTGTAGATAGACTTATATCAGGCCTATCTTACTGAATTTATGTCCTCCAGCTAAATCAGAAAAGAGGTCATCAATGAGGGGTAGTGGATATTTTTCAGCAGTCAAGACGGGGTTAACAGTGACTTTGACTCTGAGTGATCCATCTTTTTTTATTTCTGGAACGACGGGTGTATCCCATTCACTAACATTTCACTGGATCCAATACTCCACTCTCAACTAGTCTGTTAAGATTTGTTCCAACTTTTGGTTTATTGCATATGAGACAGGTCTAGCTTCGAAACATTTTAGCTTGGTTTCACGGTCAGTTTAACTGTTATGTCCTTTATACTGTCAAGTTCTCCTTTGAACACATCCGTGTGTTTCCTCTGTCCCTTGTAGGTTTGTGTCCTCTTTTGCAACCACTTGAATTTCTTGCCAGTTTAGTTTGATCTTTTCCAGCCATTTGCATCCTATCAAAGCTGGATGGTTGCCTTTCACGACGTAGAGTGGTAGCTTTACCTTCTGTTTGTTGAGCTCTGCTGTAACAATCATGCTTCGTCTCACTGGACAGTAGGTTTTCAGCATCATCTTCGTGGGCTGTGGTATGAGGTGATGTAATTTCTCCTTGTATACAGCCTCAGAAAGCAAAGATACGGCTGCGCCAGTGTCCACTTGCATCCGTACTGCTTTTCCATCCAGTAGCAGTGTCACTCAGTGTCCGTGTCCATTGTCTGAAATGGACAAAACATGCAAAGATTATTCCCTTTCAGACATGGTATTACTTTGTTCATCCTCTGTGTGCTCCATTTTATGCACTTTCTTTTTGTACTTCCTGAAGTCACTTTTCCTTTGTTCAGTACTTTGTTTGAGTGTGTCTTTGTTTTTACATGCATGTTCGATGTGACCCTTTTATCCACAACTTCTGCAGTCTAAGTCTTTACACGAACACTCCTCTGCTTGGTGATCTGGTTTCCCACAGTGATAGCATGGCTTCTCCACATACTGCTTTGTTTTTAAACTTCTTATGGCCAACATCCGGTGAAATTGCAGAGCGTGAAATTCAAACTACAGAATTATAAATATTTCACTTTCATAAAATCACAAGTGTAACATCAAAATAAAGCTTAACATCTTGTTAATCCAGCTGCTGTGTCAGATTTCAAAAAGGCTTTATGGCAAAAGCACACCATGCGATTATCTGAGGACAGCGCCCCGCATACAAAACCATGAAAAACATATTTCAACCAGGCAGGTGCGACACGAAAGTCAGAAATAGCGATATAAAAAATGCCTTACCTTTTGATGATCTTCTTCTGTTGGCACTCCAAAAGGTCCCAGTTACATTACAAATGGTCCTTTTGTTCGATAATGTCCTTCTTTATATCCATAAAAACTCAGTTTAGCTGGCACGCTTCAGTCAATAATCCACCCAGTTTCCCTCCATCAAAATGCATACAAAATGAATCCCAAACGTTACTAATAAACTTTTCCAAGTCAAACAACGTTTATAATCAAACCTTAGGTACCCTAATACGTAAATAAGCGATACAATTTAAGACGGAGAATCGTTATTGTCTTTACCGGAGAAAAATAACAAAGAACGCATTCTCATTCACGCGCTTGGAAACACTACAGCCAAAATGGGAGCCACCTAGAAAAATGACAATTTCTGGCTCATTTTTCCAAAAACCAGCCTGAAACTCTTTCTAAAGACTGTTGACATCTAGTGGAATCCCTAGGATCTGCAATCTGGGAGGACTTCTCCTTGTAATAAAAGTGACAGCCATTGAAAATAGTGGTAGGCTGAAATTTTTTTTGGGGGGGATGGTTTGTCCTCGTGGGTTTTGCCTGCTATATCAGTTCTGTTATACTCACAGACATTATCTTAACAGTTTTAGAAACTGTAGAGTGTTTCTATCCAAAGCTACCAATTACATGCATATCCTAACTTCTGGGCCTGAGTAACAGGCAGTTTACTTTGGGCACGCTTTTCATCTGGACGTGAAAATACTGCCCCCTACCCAAGAGAGGTTAAATCTGTAGACATCTTATGCACTTGGGTCGATGCACATAGCTGCTGTGTGTCTTCATTTGCCATTTCCATTGACATTCTAACTTCTATTGCTCTCTGCAAAAGGTTTGGAAGAATAATGTACTTTTAAGGTAGCCAGAATTTCATCATATCACCAGGTTTTTCAGGCTGCGCAGTAGATTTTATATTTTTCCTCCCATAACAATAAAACATGTTGGCACAGCTAATTCTGCTTTAAAACCTGTTACGGCTGGGGGTTCCGCTAGCGGAACGTTTCGACAACATCCGGTGAAATTGCAGAGCGCAAAATTCAAAAATAATTATTTGAAATATTTAACTTTCATACAATCACAAGTGCAATACACAAAATTAAAGCTTAACTTCTTGTTAATCCAGCCACCATGTCAGATTTCAAAAAGGCTTTATGGCGAAAGCAAACCATGCGATTATCTGAGGACAGCACCCCATCAAACAAACACATGACAATCATATTTCAACCCACCAGGCGCCACATAAATCTCAGAAATAACGATATAATTCATGCCTTACCTTTGAAGAGCTTCTTCTTTGTGCACTCCAATATGTCCCATAAACATCACAAATGGTCCTTTTGTTCGATTAATTCCATTGTTATATCTCCAAAATGTCAATGTATTTGGCGTGTTAGATTCAGAAAAACACCGATTCCAACTCGCCCAACATGACTACAAAAAATCTAATAAGTTACCTGTAAACTTTGTCCAAACATTTCAAACAGCTTTCCTAATATAACTTTAGGTATTTTAAAACATAAATAATCGATAAAATTTAAGATGGGATAAACTGTATTCAATAGCAGATAAAATGAAAGTGGAGCGAGCTTCAGGTCACACACCCCAAACAAAACAGTCCACTTGGCTATACACCCAGAAAGGAAATGGCTAATTCCTCATTTCTCAAAAGAAAAACATCAACCAATTTCTAAAGACTGTTGATATCTAGTGGAAGCCATATGAACTGCAACCAGATGCCTCAGTAATCTAGATTCACATAGAAAACCAATTGAAAACATAGTCACCTCAACAACAACAAAAAAATCCTGGATGGTTTGTCCTCGGGGTTTCGCCTGCCAAATAAGTTCTGTTATACTCGCAGACATAATTTTAACAGTTTTAGATACTTTAGAGTGTTTTCTATCCAAATCTACCAATTAGTAGATTGGTAGATAGCAGGCAGTTTACTTTGGGCACGCTTTTCATCCGGATGTGAAAATACCGCCCCCTAGCACGAAGAGGTTCATTCCATTTGCCAACACAAAGTACTCAAAACATTCTGTGTAAGAAGTCCATTGTTCCACAGATTCAACAAATGTTTTCAGTTTATTATTTTGCTTTCTCACGCTTTTTAGACAGTCCCTTACTCCCAGTTGGGTAGTTCCTTTGCACCTTATTTATGGAACAAACTGCAGATCCAACTTAAGTTTGACACTCTGGTGTCCCTTGCCCATTTTAAAAATGTTATGGAGGATCAATATGATGTTGTCTGTGTTTGTTTCTGTTGAATTGTGTCTTTGTTTTGTATGTTTGAAATGTTCTTGTCTGTATGCCTAAAACTGTACATGTCAACATGTTTACACAGGGCACAGCCGTAAAAGAGATCCAGGTCTCTTTTGTTTTCCCTGTTAAAATAAAGATTTAAAAATGTTTTTAAAAAACAACGAGTTATTATGAAGACAGGACAGAAGATGGGAGTAGAAACTAAAGTGGCATTGTTTCATGCGTTTCACAGAACAAAACATTCCAATGCACCTAAAGGGACAAACTAGAACATCAATACACAACAACCACTATGCTTGAAAATAGAGAGTTTTACTCAGTATTGTGTTGCATTGAATTTGCTCCAAACATAACACTTTGTATTCATGGAAAAAAGGGAATCGCTTTGCCAATTTCTTTTGCAGTATTACTTTAGTGCCTTGTTGCAAATGGGATGCATGTTTGGGAATATTTTTATGCTGTACAGGCTTCCTTTTCACTCTGTCAATTAGGTTAGTATTATTTAGTAACTACAATACTGTTGATCCATCCTAAATGTTCTCCTATCACTGCCATTTACCTATGTAACTGTTTTAAAGTCACCATTGGCCTCCTGGTTGCTGGCCCGGAGTTGCCTCTTCCCTGTTGACGTTGAGACTGGTGTTTTTCGGGTACTATTTAATGAAGCTGCCAGTTGAGGACTTGTGAGGCATCTGTTTCTCAAACTAGACACTCTAATGTGCTTGTCCTCTTGCTCAGTTGTGCACCGGGGCCTCCCACTCCTCTTTCTATTCTGGTTAGAGCCAGTTTGTGCTGTTCTGTGAAGGGGTAGTACACAGCGTTGTACGAGATCTTCCATTTCTTGGCAATTTCTCGCATGGAATAGCCTTCATTTCTCAATAAAATAATATACTGATGAGTTTCAGAAGAAAGGTCTTTGTTTCTAGCCATTTTGAGCCTGTTATCGAACCCACAAATGCTGATGCTCCAGATACTCAACTAGTCTAAAGAAGGCCAGTTTTATTGCTTCTTTAATCAGAACAAGTTTTCAGCTGTTCTAACATAATTGCAAAAGGGTTTTCTAATGATCAATTTTCCTTTTAAAATTATAAACTTGGATTAGCTAACACAACGTGCCATTGGAACACAGGAGGTTGCTGATAATGGGCCTCTGTACGCCTATGTAGATATTGCATTAAAAATCTGCCGTTTCCAGCTACAATAGTCATTTACAACATTAACAATGTCTACACTGTGTTTCTGATCAATTTCATGTTATTTTAAAGGACAAACAAATGTGCTTATCTTTCAAAAACCAGTGCATTTCTAAGTGGCCCCAAACTTTTGAACGGTCGTATACATACATACAATGTAAGTAAACCACATATCCTGAGGCTGCATTTATTGTAGCCGGGGATTTTAACAAGGCTAATCTGAAAACAAGGCTCCCCAAATTCTATCAGCATATCGGTTGTGCTACCAGGGCAGGTAAAACCCTGGATCATTGTTATTCTAACATCCGCGACGCATATAAGGCCCTCCCCCACCCTCCCTTTGGAAGAGCTGACCACAACTCCATTTTGTTGCTCCCAACATATAGATAGAAACTAAAACAGGAAGCTCCCGCCCTCAGGTCTGTTCAACGCTGGTCCGACCAATCGGATTCCATGCTTCAAGATTGCTTCGATCACGTGGACTGGGATATGTTCCGCATTGCTGCGAACAACAACATTGACGAATACGCTGACTCGGTGTGCGAGTTCATTAATAAGTGCATCGATGATGTCGTACCAACAGCGTCTATTAAAACATTCCCCAACCAGAAACCGTGGATTGATGGCAGCATTCACGCAAAACTGAACGCGCGAACCACTGCTTTTAATCAGGGCAAAGTGACCAGAAACATGACCGAATATAAACAGTGTAGCTATTACCTCCGCAAGGCAATCAAACAAGCTAAGAGTCAGTACAGAGACAAAGTGGAGTCGCAATTCAACGGCTCAGACACGAGAGGTATGTGGCAGGGTCTACAGTCAATCACGGACTACCAAAGAAAAATCAGCTACGTTGCGGATCACGATGCCTTGCTCCCAGACAGAGTGAACAAGTTTTTTGCTCGCTTTGAGGACAATACAGTGCCACTAACACGGCCCGCTACCAAAACCTGCGGCCTCTCCTTCACTGCAGCCAACGTGAGTAAAACATTTAAACGTGTTAACCCTCGCAAGGCTGCAGGCCCAGACGGCATCCCCGGCCGCGTCCTCAGAGCATGCGCAGACCAGCTGGCTGGTGTGTTTACAGACATATTCAATCAACCCTTATCCCAGTCTGCTGCTTCAAGAGGGCCACCATTGTTCCTGTTCCCAAGAAAGCTAAGGTAACTGAGCTAAATGACTACGGCCCTGTAGCACTCACTTCCGTCATCATGAAGTGCTTTGAGAGACTAGTCAAGGACCATATCACCCCCACCCTATCTGGCACCCTAGACCCACTCCAATTTGCTTACCGACCCAATAGGTCCACAGACGACGCAATCGCCATCACACTGCACACTGCCCTAACCCATCTGGACAAGAGGAATACCAATGTAAGAATGCTGTTCATCGATTACAGCTCAGCATTTAACACCATAGTACCCTCCAAACTCGTCATTAAGCTCGAGACCCTGGGTCTCGATCCCGCCCTGTGCAACTGGGTCCTGGACTTCCTGACAGGCCGCCCCCAGGTGGTGAGGGTAGGTAACAACATCTCCACCCCGCTGATCCTCAACACTGGGTCCATACAAGGGTGCGTTCTCAGCCCTCTTCTGTACTCCCTGTTCACCCACGACTGCGTGGCCATGCACGCATCCAACTCAATCATCAAGTTTGCAGACGACACTACAGTGGTAGGCTTGATTACCAACAATGACGAAACAGCCTACTGGGAGGAGGTGAGGGCCCTCGGAGTGTGGTGTCAAAACAAAAGAGATGATCGAAGGAAACAGCAGAGGGAGCAGCCCCCTATCTACATTGACAGGACAGTAGTGGAGAGGGTGGAGAGTTAAGTTCCTCGGCGTACACATCACGGACAAACTGAAATGGTCCACCCACACAGACAGCGTGATTTTCAACGTCAGGAGGCTGAAGAAATTTGTCTTGTCACCAAAAACACACAAACTTTTACAGATGCACAATCGAGAGCATCCTGTCGGGCTGTATCCGGAAGGCTCTCCAGAGGGTAGTGAGGTCTGCACAACGCATCACCGGGTGCAAACTACCTGCCCTCCAGGACACCTACACCACCCGATGTCACAGGAAGGCCAAAAAGATCATCAAGGACAGCAACCACCCGAGCCACTGCCTGTTCACCCTGCTAACATCCAGAAGGCGAGGTCAGTACAGGTGCATCAAAGCTGGAACCGAGAGACTGAAAAACAGCTTCTATCTCAAGGCCATCAGACTGTTAAACAGCTATCATTAACATCGAGTGGCTGCTGCCAACATACTGACTCAACTCAAGCCACTTTAATAATGGGAAAATTGATGTAATCAATGTATTACTTGCCACTTTATATTATTTATATTAGATAATGTTTACATAACCTACATTATTCATCTCATATGTATATACTGTACGCCATACCATCTACTGCATCTTGCCATCTTGATGTAATTAGATGTACCACTAGCCACTTTAAACAATGCCACTTTATATAATGTTTTCATAACCTACAATACTCATCTCATATGTATATACTGTACTCTATACCATCTACTGCATCTTGCCATCCTGATGTAATGTATCACTAGCCACCTTAACCTGTTGGGGCTCGGGGGCAGTATTGAGAAATTTTGAAAAAAATATGTGCCCATTTTTAACTGCCTCCTACACCAACTCAGAAGCTAGGATATGCTTATTATTAACACATTAGGATAGAAAACACTCTGAATTTTCTAAAACAGTTTGAATGGTGTCTGTAAGTATAACAAAACTCATATTGCAGGCAAAAACCTGTGAAAAATAGATAAAAGAAATGTGAATTTTGTGACTGTACTATTTAGTGTCATTGTTTTATAGATACCATAGTGAGAAAGGATTCATTTCGCAACTCCTACGGCTTCCACTAGATGTCAACGATCTTTATAAAGTTGTTTGAAGCGTCTATGATAAACAGAGAGCAAATTAGAATGCATGGAAGTTGACATGTCGTCACTTAATTTTTTTGCGCCTGCGCATAAATCTGAGAAGCGTGAGTTTGTCACAATTGTTTATCTAGACATAGGATTGGTTGTGTGAAAATATTACTGATGTTTAACGTTAAAAATGGACCAAAAGATGAATGATAAACAACGTTTGACATGTTTGAACGAACGTAAATAGATTATTTACTAGGTTTTTTTAGCTTTTCGGCGTGATTTTACACCCCCCCCCACCACGTTTTGTGGGACAATAATGAACGCAAACTACTTGGTGTTATTTGGACATAAATTATGAACTTTGTCAAAAGAAACCACATTTGTTCTGGACCTGCAGTGCCTTCTGATGGAGATAATCAAAGGTAAGGGGATATTTACAATGTTATTATCGATATTAGATGATGCTAACTGTATAGCATCGCTTATTGTTCTTAGCATAGCACCCCGTTTATTGCAAAATGTGATTTCCCAGTAAAGTTATTTTGAGATCTGGCCATTCGGTAGCAATTACGAGATGATAATATATTATTCTTTGAATGACAATATTATAATTTACCAATGTTTTCGAATAGTAATTTTGTTATGTTCACCGGAAGCATTTCAGAGAAGAAAAAAATCTGAATTTCACGCTACTGTAAAATGCTGTTTTTGGATATAAATATGAACTTGATGGAACAAAAAATGCATGTATTGTATAACATAATGTCCTAGGAGTGTCATCTGATGGAGATTGACAAAAGTTAGTGCATAATTCTAGCTGGTTTCTGCTTTTGGTGACGCCTGACCTTGAATTGAAATTGGATGTTTGTACTTTTGTGGCTATGTACTGTCCTAACATAATCTAACTTTATGCTTTTGCCGTAAAGCCTCTTTGAAAATCGAACAATGTGGTTAGATTAAGGAGATGTTTATCTTTTAAATTGTGTAAAATAGTTGATTGTTTGAGAAATTGAAATTATTAGATTTTTGATGTTTTGAATTTCCAGCCTTGTTAGCAATCCCGACTCGGGGTTCATTGCTAACCTGTAGCCCCAACAGGTTTTAAACAATGCTGCTTTATATGTTTTCATACCCTACAATACTCATCTCATATGTATATACTGTACTCCATACCATCTACTACATCTTGCCTGTGCCGTTCGGCCATCACTCATTTATATTTTTTTATGTACATATTCATATTCATTCCTTTACACTTGTGTGTACAAGGTAGTTGTTGTCGAATTGGTAGATTACTTGTTAGATATTACTGCATCGTCGGAACTAAAAGCACAAGCATTTCGCTACACTTGCATTAACACCTGCTAACCATGTGTATGTGACAAATACATTTGATTTGAGTAGAAACAACATAAAACAATATGTGACGACCAGCTGAAATCGGTCTTTTGTAGCAACATTTGAAATAGTGTTTTTTACATTGGTTAAAAGTAGAGACTCAGAGCTACAAAATGGTATATCATACACTAAAGATGAGGAACAATGGGAAAGTAATTCTGAAAATTGAAAAACTTATAAACTCACTTTTGAGAAAATGGCCATTGAATGTTTTGGTACTACTACTACTTCATCAGTTAGTCTGCGCTCTGGCACACACGCTCTGAAATAGGAGTAGATGGCCAGGCTGAACACACCCAAAATGGTTACTTGCATAGTGGAGTCTTTTGTTAAGACATGTAGCTAGCTAACTAGCTAAACAATGAACCATAATCCCAATTTATGACATTACTACCCTGCATGAATCTGCAAGTAGCTAACCAACCAGGTTCAATATTAGTTAGCTAGCTAACATTAGGCTATAACTAGCCATGCAAATGGCTCTGAGATACAAATAATTATTGTAACGTTAGCTAGCTAACAGTACACTTTAACTTGAAATGAAACCACTTTGTCAAATTTAGAATAGTTTAATATCTGAAAATGTAGCGAGCTAGACTATCTTACCCGTATACATCATGGATGGACGCGTCTCCTGTCTGATGCCATGGTTGCCCTTAGTTTGAAGATGTAATCTGGAGACGGGTATTTTCTCCTTAGCTATCATACTCGAATTCCACTGATTTCAAAACTTGGTCCTCCAGAAAGTGGACAGCTACACTTTGCAGTTTTACTACACGATACATAAAAAAAGCAGCATTAGACAGGATTACCTAGACATACTGACCAGCTCAAATAGACTGAAGTGTGCTATATGGCAGACCAACCTGAACTCATCTCTTGGCATGTCCAGCATACTCATTATCTCAGCCAATCATGGCTAGCGGGAAGGTTGCTGACGTTTTCTGTGGCTAAACCATCTAGGCTCGTAATTTAACAATTTTATTCGTATTTACAGATGGCATTCAAGTTTGTTATTAAGGCACATGAAAGTTCACATGTTCGAGAAGGCCTTTCTGCCAAAAAACGCATTTAGATTATTTTAAAAAGAGTTTACTTTCAAACGGCTTTCCTGTGAAGTAGTGAGCCGTGACTTTTGCCTAGTTTCCTTAAATGGGTCACATATACATAAACTATTATGATAGTATAATTCGGCACTTACTTTGATAAGAATGCACACATGTCCAAAGTTAGGTAGCTTAGTGGTTAAGAGTGTTGGGTCAGTAACCGAAAGGTCGCCTGTTTGAATCCCTGAGCCAACTAGGTAAAAAATCTGTTAATGTGCCCTTGAGCAAGGCACTTAACCCTAATTGCTCTGGATAAGAGTGTCTGCTAAATGACTAAACTGTAAAATTATTAGTAAGGAAACAACAATGAAGGCAATGTGGTGCCAACTGGGGGAAAAGGTTTGTGCAGATTCTGTTCTGACTGGTAATGCGCAAATGTCTGTTTACTTGAGGTGGAGAAGTACTTTGGCTCTTGGTGCTTTCAAGACAACTTGGAACTCTGAAAAATAAAAGGTAAAATCATTATGTCAATGATCTTTAGGTCGGAAAGTGGGAGCTCTAGAGCGAGGCCAGAGTTTAGGAGTTGGATGACCATTAAAAACAATTTTTCCCAGTCAGACCTAATTTTTTTCAGAGTTCAGTTGTCTTGAACACTCTGAAGTTGGAGATTTCCGAGTTCCGAGTTTCCAGTTGATTTGAACACGGCATCTCATCGAAGAGAGAAGTTTGTCCAGCAAATCTTAATGACTCAAATGTAAATTGTCTGCCATAGTGAAATTGATTACTTCTATGTGAATTACTGATGAAACTAACAAACCTCAATTCAAACTGTTGTTAAATAAATATTGTTGGAAAATAATTGAAACATAGCCTATTAATAATTAGCAGGCAGCGTGCCTTGGTTTGAGGGCAGCGCGGGTTAACTGTCCTGTTGCGTAACAATCACATTTTGGAACAGTGAGTACATTATGGCATCACATGCATAAAAAACTCATGCTGGGGGGACCATTAGAGATATTTGGAACTAGTGTGTGAAAAGGTTGACCCATGTTTGTGTAATAGGGTTATTTTCAGGAGGCGTGGCCAGGTGGGGGCGTGATTTTCAGCTACTTCTTTTTGGCCAACCGTTAAAAGTAAATGTACATTAGAAATGTAAATGTTTTATTTTCATTCAATATTTTTGCATATTACACATTTTAATATAAATGTAATAACATTATTATTTAAATATTACAACAAAGTGGTAACCATACCAACATTGGGAGATCAGTAGGCTGTTGAGGAACTCAGACTCTTGTGTAAACTTCATAAAGGCTACAAAAGTGTGACGCAGTCTTCTGTGGAGTTTATCTGCGGTTGGCATCCAACGTGTTGCATTATCACCCTCCAAGTGCACTATAGAACAAAGCCATTACACTTTGTGATAAAAATGGTGATTAGAAAAAGTTCAATACATTTTAAATGACCCTACCAACTAACCCTACACTCATTAAAACCCACCACCTTATTCCACTACCAACCCTATCTGATAACTTTGACATGTGATGACAATACAATAGAATATGAACTGGAATGTAATTTACCCTCACGGGTGGCCAAAAATAACTATTTCACACCCACGTACCTACTAAGCCACACCTACAGTCTACGGGTCAGACCAAAATAAAAGCCTAAAACTAGATCCCCTGTATACTGGTCTTGACAAGAGGAAAATAGGGGAGGTTCTCTTCTGCTTTGTTCAACCAATCCATTAAATGTGGAGGAGGAGTTTCCCCTGAGAACTGGAACATCCCGGTGCTGTGGACTCGGCAGAGGTTGATTAACCCAACAACACAACTAAGTGACCCTACTGGCTTGGACAAAATAACCTAACGTGTTCTGTCCAATATGTACCCAAATTGGGTTGTTTTTAACCCAGCATTTTGTTTGTGTACGCTAGGCAAGGCAACTACACTAGGCAAAGTCTACATCCCAAATGGCACCCTATTCCCTATATAGTCCACTACTTTTTACCAGAGCCCTATGGACCATGTTCAAAAGCAAGGCACTAAATTTGGAATCATGTGCCATTTGGGATGCACACGAAGTCACCTGTTACTGTCTACATGCCCTAACAACAGGACACTATCTACTTACACAAAGAGGTGTTATTAGCTGTCAGCAGTCACCTGGCAAAAACAAGAAGTGAGCTAGGCTAGGAATGCACTGTGAGAAGAACATGACCTTTGGGAAGGTAGGCTTTGTCATGAGGGTTCCCTCTCTCGCTCCTGTGTTTGGAGAGAGATAGAGAGAGAGAGAGAGAGAGAGAGAGAGAGAGAGAGAGAGAGAGATAGAGAGATATAGAGAGATATAGAGAGAGAGAGATATAGAGAGATAGAGAGATATAGAGAGAGAGAGAGAGAGAGAGAGAGAGATAGAGAGAGAGATAGAGAGAGAGATAGAGAGAGAGATAGAGAGAGAGATAGAGAGAGAGATAGAGAGAGAGATAGAGAGATAGAGAGATAGAGAGAGATAGAGAGAGAAAATGGTGGGGGGAAAGCAGAGGATGTGAACCAGAATAAACTGTTCTTCCAATGCTTTGCAAAACAATCCCTTTTAATTTGACTACAATGTCCCTATATACGTAGATTCAATGTTTATAATCCACTCTGTCAAATAATCCTCTTGCAAGAATAGATAACACGTACACACACACACACATGACATGCGTGCAGGCTTTTCTCTCTCTGAGAATAATACAGTCCATATTGTAAGTAAAAGTAAAGAAGCTTGGCTGACCCGGTGTGTGTCACTAACTAATCCTGTAATACTGAGGGTTTAAACCAGGGTCGACCGATTACCAACCAGTATCACTGGGATAGGGTGTGTGTGTCTCAGCGTGTCGGTGAATAACAGCTTGTATCATTGGGAGTGTGTCCACAGTCACTCACAGTTCCCCGCCCTCAGCCCCAGTCACAATACTGACTGGACACTGATAGGCTGTTGGTCACCAATACATATTAAGATGCGTTATTAGGTTCGTTTTAGATTCCAGGCATCACAGATCTGAATCATTCTTACCAGACTTACACTAGAATAAATGTTTGTCTGTCTGGGTGGATTTGGACATTTGTTCAGCTGGAGCTATTCCAGGAGATGGGAGGAGAGAGGCAGGATGGTGCAGACAGTGAGGTCTGGATGTCATGTTTTCTACAGTCCTTAGTTCCAGCTGCAACTTCTACCTCTACCACACCCCAACCTCCATACTAGTCCTTACCCTAACGCCTATTCCCCTACCTTAGTCCTACAACGCTAACCCCAACCCCCACCTTAATTAAACTTAACCCCTACCCATTGTCTAAACCCTAACACCCACAGGCAATAACTATGCCTTTTGACCTCTGTGTGTTTGATACATGACCGACCTAGCTTGCTGGCTGTTGTAGCTGGATACTTCAGTGGTGGGATGGGGCTGAGTTGGAGAGGCTGGTATTCCCCCTTTCACCAGCAGAGGGCATCTTCAGTCCTCTGAGCTGAGCTGTGCAATATAGTGTATTTGCAGACTGTAATTCGGGGTGTTTCTTGATGTGGGTGTTCCTTTATATCAGGAAACGCCCTTTGATGTCTGCCATTGGTAAGTTCCGGTGTTACGCTACTAATGGTTTCTCAACACAGACGATTTGTTTGCCTAGCAGATTAGGATAACTAACATTTCAGGTTTGGATAATTAACGTGGCAGGTTAGGAGAATGTGGTTAAGGTCATGAAAATGATTAGGGTTAGGCTTAGCTACAATGCTACATGTTGTCCCTGACGCGAAAGAAACATCCACAGACCAATGTTAATCCTCAGTGGGTGTAATTTGACATCGAGAAACATACAGTAGATGTCAGAAAACACCCCTAACTGCGGCCTTCAATTACACCCTTCTCGAGGAGCATTTAGGAGGGGTGCGGCTCCTTACTGAATCAGGTCAATGAGTTTCTTGTTGTGATGAACAGAGCAGTTCTTCTCTTCCAGAGGAAAAGGGACACACACAGAGACATGGACCGGGCACACAGATGCAGGGAGAAACGCATGCATGTGCAAGAATGCACACGCACAGATGCAGGCACACACACGCACAAATGCACGTACGCCTGCACGTCCGTGCGCGCACACACAATTCTCTCATTATTAACATCCCCTGCATTTACAGAGCAGACCCCTCACAGTTCCTAATAGAATCAACACGGCTCTGAATGAGTGTGTAGCCAGAGGGTGTCATGCTACCTTTAGGAATTTATTTTACTGACAGCCAAGTGATCTCGAAGCCCACTGTGTTTTAATACACACACACACACACACACACACACACACACACACACACACACACACACACACACACACACACACACACACACGGCATACATGCTTGAACGCAGATATGCACACACGCAAAGACACACACACACACACACAAGACACACAGTGATTTGAAGAGAACAAGCAATGCTGCATTGGTGGAAAAACTGCACATCCTCCACGTGAGTGATGGTGGCTCAGTGTAAACGAGTGGGTTTGCGAGGTCCCCAGCCCCCCTGATTCGCTACAGTTAGGGAGAGTGAAAAGGGCTCATACTCTCTCACCATTGACTCTATGTGTTTGATTAAAAAGTGTTGAGGTGGCTCTGTCTGCGCCCCCTTTCCCCCCTACAGACTCCCTCAGGCACAGATTCCAAGTGTGCATGTGAGTGTGTGTGCATGCCGGTGCGTTTGTGCATGCAAGTGTGTATATGTGCATGCTTGCCTGTGTGTGTGCCTCCATGCCTGTGTGAGTCTATGTGGGGTGCGGGCATTTGATCCGGGGTGTCGCCTCCACTCAGCCACGCCAACAGAATTGTGTTACATGATTAAAGAGCTGCTGCTCTGCTCTGGCTACTATGCTGAGGTTGCAGAATGGAGCCGGGTGAAACGGGCCGTGCTGGCCCAGAGTCTGCTACACTATGCTAGCTAATGCTACCACTCTGCTCTACTCTGTGAGGCTCAGTGCAGCAGCAGCCCTGTACTGTACTACAGACTGGCTGAGGCAGCTCAAGATAGTACACTAGGCTATATTACGCAAGGAGTACATTTTATACTGTACAGTCGTGGCCAAACGTTTTGAGAATGACAGAAATATAAATTTTCGCAAAGTTTGCTGCTTCAGTGTGTTTAGATATTTTTGTCAGATGTTACTATGGAATGCTGAAGTATAATTACAAGCATTTCATAAGTGTCAAAGGCTTTTATTGACAATTACATGAAGTTGATGAAAAGAGTCAATATTTGCAGTGTTGACCCTTCTTTTTCAAGACCTCTGCAATCCACCCTGGCATGATGTCAATTAACTTCTGGACCACGTGGCAGCCCATTCTTGCATAATCAATGTTTGGAGTTTGTCAGAATTTGTGGGTTTTTGTTTGTCCACCCACCTCCTGAGGACTGACCACAAGTTCTCAATGGGATTAAGGTCTGGGGAGTTTCCTGGCCATGGACCCAAAATATCAATGTTTTGTTCCCTGAGCCACTTAGTTATCACATTTGCCTTATGGCAAGGTGCTCCATCATGCTGGAAAAGGCATTGTTCATCACCAAACTGTTCCTGGATGGTTGGGAGAAGTTGCTCTCGGAGGATGTGTTGGTACCATTCTTTATTCATGGCTGTGTTCTTAGGCAAAATTGTGAGTGAGCCCACTCCCTTGGCTGAGAAGCAACCCCACACATGAATGGTCTCAGGATGCTTTACTGTTGGCATGACACAGGACTGATGGTAGCGCTCACCTTGTCTTCTCCAGACAAGCCTTTTTCCGGATGCCCCAAACAATCGGAAAGGGGATTCATCAGAGAAAATGACTTTACCCCAGTCCTCAGCAGTCCAATCCCTGTACCTTTTGAAGAATATCAGTCTGTCCCTGATGTTTTTCCTGGAGAGAAGTGGCTTCTTTGCTGCCCTTCTTGACACCAGGCCATCCTCCAAAAGTCTTCGCCTCACTGTGCGTGCAGATGCACTCACACCTGCCTGCTGCCATTCCTGAGCAAGCTCTGTACTGGTGGTGCCCCAATCCCTCAGCTGAATCAACATTAGGAGACAGTCCTGGCGCTTGCTGGACTTTCTTGGGCGCCCTGAAGCCTTTTTCACAACAATTGAACCTCACTCCTTGAAGTTCTTGATGATCCGATAAATGGTTGATTTAGGTGCAATCTTACTGGCAGCAATATCCTTGCCTGTGAAGCCCTTTTTGTGCAAAGCAATGATGACGGCATGCGTTTCCTTGCAGTTAACCATGATTGACAGAGGAAGAACAATGATTCCAAGCACCACCCTCCTTTTGAAGCTTCCAGACTGTTATTCGAACTCAATCAGCATGACAAAGTGATCTCCAGCCTTGTCCTCGTCAACACTCACACCGGTGTTAACGTGAGAATCACTGACATGATGTCGGCTGGTCCTTTTGTGGCAGGGCCGAAATGCAGTGGAAATGTTTTTGGGGGATTCAGTTAATTTGCATGGCAAAGAGGGACTTTGCAATTAATTGCAATTCATCTGATCACTCTTCATAACATTCTGGAGTATATGCAAATGCCATCATACAAATTGGGGCAGCAGACTTTGTGAAAATTAATATTTCTGTCATTCTCAAAACTTTTGGCCACGATTGAACACATGGTGATGGATGACTTACACACGGACATGGATGACGTGCACACATGCAGACGCACACACACGTACAGTAAATGCACAAACATTATGAACGCATGCAAGCACACAGACGTCTGTCCACACACGCACACGCATTACTGATCCCCATTCCACTACAGTCTGCCAGCACATGCCTTAGAGTAGTAATCCAGTAAACATGTCCACGTTGGCACGATGTGGACCCAATGCGGGCTAAAATATCAACAAGTTCTCAAAGTCTCACTGCAGAATTCATCCACGTTCTCCAAACATCATCCACGGTCTCCAAAAGTCATTTACATTCTCCAAACGTCATATTTTTAAGTGTTTTTATTGCTCCTGCTACTCTGTATTGTTCCAAGTTTAGGCACTCATTAAGTTAAGGGTTAAGGTTTGGGATAGGCTTAAAACCAAAAATTAAAAACTAATGCTCACAACTGGGATTAAAAACGCAACCTTCAGAGCCAGAGTCATGAGATTACACCTATCCACCACCTCTGTCCACAACACTACCAAAACCCAAGCCTACTTATTAGTAATAGTGTTCACTGTTGCCCCTAGTGGACGGTTTTCCTTCGGACATGGATAGACGTCCAATTTCGACTTCAATCTTGAACGACCTGGCTGAAAATATTGGCCCCGCGTAGGCCTCCCCCAATGTCTCTATGAAATATGATCTATAATTACTAACAATGTGAGTGAAATAGTTTTCCTTCCAAAATGGTAATTAAGGATTCTGTTTTGGAATGTCGTGGGTGTACCCCAAAAACAGAATGGTGTGGGTGTATACCAGTCATTGAAAATATTCATGTGAGTAGACTGCTGATTGGCCAGCACATCCTCTTCTAGACCGCTGATTGGCCTGCTCATTCTTGTATTTGTAAAGTTAAATTATAAAGTAATTCTCAAAGTGACTTGGATTTGAAAGTAATAGCATCGAGGACTACTGCAAAACATATGAGGTGGCTTGCATACAGCAATTGGTTGAAATTAACCCATGTTAACACCAATCCATTGATTTCTAACTTTAGTAGTACATGTAAGAAGAATCAAGTTAGCAAGCTTTTACCTGTTAGCCAGTGATAGCTAGTGATAGTGATGGACAAACTAGGCCTTCTGAAAATCACCATCTCCTGACAACATTTACCAGTTATATTCAGTAGCATGTAGCTTGAAAACCAAATTTGATTTTTGCCCAGAAAACTAAACATAAATCGTGATGGACTTTATTTTATTTTAGTTAGTTTTGACTGTGTCAAAGATGATATTTCATTATAGTCTTACAAACAGGTTAATTAATTATGATTTTCAGTTAATTATTTTATTACTAAATCATTTTTTCATAATTAGTTTTAATTTACAGTAACTACCAAAACCTTGACACACACACACACACACACACACACACACACACACACACCGTGCTGCTTAATATTAATTCCATAGTTATTCCTCGCTGTTTTCTCTGTGTGCGTGGCGGAGGGGGCTATATTTAGGGTAACTGGGCTAATAAACCAAGATTAGTAGACATAGTTGTGTTGTTATAGATTGAAAAGCGTTAGATGTCAGTGATATGTCAAGAGAGAGCAAGAGAGATTGCGAGCGAGAGTGAGAGAAAGAGAGATCACTTATGTATGGATCACGGCAGTCACCTGCCCTCACCAACCTTTCAGCAGAAAGACAACAGTGAAGTCCATTGTTAAGAATAGCATGCTCATGTTACGCTATGTTTGTGAAATTCTACGCAATCAGACATTTGTGTGAATCATAAAAATTTGCCACAGGAAATCCGGTTTCTAAATGGCCACAGATCTCTATCGTTCTTTGTTGTATGAATCTACGTTTGTGATATTAAATGTCATCAGATGCCTGTGATGACTCATCTAAACCTGCCCACTAGAACTCAGATGCCACAAATCAATCTTTGGCGTAACAGTTTTGTTGTTTGTGGCATAGAAGTCCCATCAGCCTCTCTTTGATCATAATGTTATACTTTATGAATAGAATCTGGAGATGGTGCACAGCAAATTGGCCAGTGTTACCTAATGTTGATTTTTCAGTGTAACATTTCTAGTGTCGATTCAGGTGCTGAATGAAATCTGTAAGTGTTAAATTAAGTCATTGGTGTAAAAGAACCCCAGTGTTGGTGTTAATAACCACGCCTATTAATATCATATTTCCCAGAATGTTCTGTTGCAGCTTGACTTTAATTGTTTGCTTCAATATCTACACTACCGTTCAAAAGTTTGGGGTCACTTAGAAATGTACTTGTTTTTGAAAGAAACATTTTTTTTTGTCCATTAAAATAATATCAAATTGATCAGAAATACAGTGTAGACATTGTTAATGTTGTACAGTTGAAGTCGGAAGTTTACATACACCCAAGCCAAATACATTTAAACTCATTTTTTCACAATTCCTGACATTTAATCCAAGTAAAAATTCCCTGTTTTTTGTCAGTTAGGATCACCACTGTATTTAAAGAATGTGAAATGTCAGAATAATAGTAGAGAGAATGATTTATTTCAGCTTTTATTTCTTTCATCACATTCCCAGTGGGTCAGAAGTTTACGTACACTCAGTTAGTGTTTGGTAGCATTGCCTTTAAATTGTTTAACTTGGGTCAAACGGTTCGGGTAGCTTTCCACAAGCTTCCCACAATAAGTTGGGTGAATTTTGGCCCATTCCTCCTGACAGAGCTGGTGTAACTGAGTCAGGTTTGTAGGCCTCCTTGCTCGCACATGCTTTTTCAGTTCTCCCCACAAATGTTCTATAGGATTGAGGTCAGGGCTTTGTGATGACCACTCCAATACCTTGACTTTGTTGACTTTAAGCCATTTTGTCGCAACATTGGAAGTATGCTTGGGGTCATTGACCATTTTGAAGACCCATTTGTGACCAAGCTTTAACTTCCTCACTGATGTCTTGAGATGTTGCCTCAGTATATCCAAATAATTGTCCTACCTCATGATGCCATCTATTTTGTGATGTGCACCAGTCCCTCCTGCAGCAAAGCACCCCCACAACATGATGCTGCCACCCCCGTGCTTCACGATTGGGATGGTGTTCTTCAGCTTGCAAGCATCCCCCTTTTTCCTCCAAACATAAGGATGGTCATTATGGCCAAACAGTTCTATTTTTGTTTCATCAGACCAGAGGAAATTTCTCCAAAAAGTACAATCTTTGTCCCCATGTGCAGTTGCAAACCGTAGTCTGGCTTTTTTATGGCGGTTTTGGAGCAGTGGCTTCTTCCTTGCTGAGCGGCCTTTCAGGTTAATGTCAAACCCTAATCTAGCACACCTGATTCTAATGATTAGCTAGTTGATAAGATTAATCAGGTTAGTTACAACTGAAGTTGGAGCGAACATAGTTGGAGAGCCTTACTCTAGGCTACATCACTACATTACTCTCATGATCCATTGAATATGCATAGCGTCATCCGGGTTAGGGTTTGAATATGCATATCGTCATCCGGGTTAGGGTTTGGCTGGGGTAGAATGTCATTGTAAATAAGAATGTTAAATAAAGGTTAATTCAAATAAAAAAAGAGCCCTCAAACTCAACTCTGGACCCCTAAGTCAGTTCCACTCCTTTTTTTCAATGTTCCCCTCTAATCAAGGACTGATTTAGTCCTGGGACTACAGGTGGGTGCAACTAATGATCAGGTAGAACAGAAAACCAGCAGGCTCTGGACCTCGTAGGGTAAGAGTTGAATACTCCTGGTATAGAGGTTACTGTAGGGCTTGGGTAGGGGTGTCAAACTCATTCCACATAGGGCAGAGTGTTTGCGGGTTTTGTTTTTTTCTTTCAATTTATCACGTCCTGACCATAATAAGATGTTATTTTCTATGGTAGAGTAGGTCAGGGCGTGACAGGGGGTGTTTTGTGTTTTTTTTCTATGTTTTCTATATCTATGTTTAGTTCTAGTTTTCTATGTTGTTGTTTTTTGCATTGATCTCCAATTGGAGGCAGCTGGTCCTCGTTGTCTCTAATTGGAGATTATATTTAAGTAAGGGGTTTTCTTCCTGGGTTTTGTGGGTTATTATATTTTGAGTAGTGTTTGTTTCTCTCTGCGCCACGGTTTGTTTTGTCGATTCAGTTATTTATGTATTGCGAAGTTTCACGGATTTAATCAAATGTGGAACTACAACCACGCTGTACTTTGGTCCGCTCCTTTCGACAGCCGTGACACAATTAAGGCCTAGATAACCAGGTGAGGGGAGTTCCTTAGTAATTAGTGACCTTAATTCATCAATCAAGTACAAGGGTGGAGCAAAAAACCCATAGGCACTGCCCTATGTGGAATGAGTCTGACACGTGTGGGCTAAGGGGTTCTATTAGGCAAAAACTATATTACCCTATTCGCCTTATGTAGCTCCGTCCACTTGACCCAGTTCCATTTGAGCAAGTTTGTGTTTCAGTTTTACAACTTCTGTCAACGCTACCTAATTACCTCAGAGCGGTGGCTAGCTAATAATAAAAAAACACGCATCATTAACACATCTTATAACAAATAAACAAAAACAAAACATGGCTCACATTTGGGAACACACACAAATAGCTTCAGCAGGAGGAGGGAAAAGGATTGGTATTTTTGAAGGCCGATGTTCAGCCCAGCCAATCAAGCAGCACTTACCACTCTGCATGGGCACTTATATCCAACAACGGATTATGTACCTGCATGTACATAATTACCTCGACACCAGTGCCCCCGCACATTGACTCTGAAGCAGTACCCCTTATATATAGCCCCGCTATTGTTATTTACTGCTGCTCTTTAATTATATGTTTTTCTTATCTTATTTCTTAGATTTAATTTAGAGACAGGTGGATGCACTTGCATCGCTGGCCTTGGAAAGTCATGCAGCCTCAATTTTGTGGCAGGTAGGCTAATAAGCAAAGTCACTTGCATTTCTATGTCTAACATTACTTAACATTACAGCATACAAGTTGCCTACATGTGTTGAGTTCTCAGATGATATCTAGGATCAATCTCCATATTACTTAGTCTTGTAATTGATGTTTATAGCGTTCCAATATCTTAAATATGCGCCTTGTAGCCTGTGAGAAAGACCCAATCATGTGACGGGCATTGGCTAATAGGAATTGAGCTATCTGAGAGAGCCATGTGAGTGAGAGGTGATTCGGAGCATGCAGCTGGGAGAAGGGATTGATAATTATTATATTCAGCCCAAGAGCAGAAAGGCCACTGTTTTTTAGGGGGCATTACAGCCACACAAAGTGGATGCTGCTGGGAAATTCGAGGCATTATCAATTGCTTGTCAAATTGTGAATGAGAGACTGATGAAGGGTGTGCAGCCTGTGCAAATAACGTTTTTTTCAAATCATCATTAGTCTTATCATGCAGCCGTAGAATGTATTAAAAATCCAAACATATAGCCCAATATTTGTATCACAACTAAAGACGCATAAATAACTGATGGCGCCGGAGGGTAGGGCTGCCGTCTTATCGGCTCTCAACCAATCATGCTATTTTGTTTGTTTTTTCGCGTTGTTCATAACTTGTTTTGCACATAATGTTGCTGCTACCGTCTCTTATGACTGAAAAGAGCTTCTGGACATCAGAACTGGGATTATTCACCTCAAATTGGATGAGGCATTCTTCTTCGATGAATTGGACGCGAGGGATATAATGCAGACACCTGACCAGGCCTCGATCCCTGTGATTCGCTGGGTGAAAGAAACTGAGATTTCGAGGCAAAAGATCAGGGTGCCTTGCGAGGATCAGGCGACGAGTGGCTAATCTGCCCTTGCCTTCCGTTCTGCTAGCTAACGTTCAATCAATGGAAAATAAATGGGGCGAACTGAAAGCACGTATATCCTACCAATGGGACATTAAAAACTGTTGTATCTTTTGTTTCACCGAGTCGTGGCTGAATGACGACAAAGAACATACAGCTGGCGGGTTATACATTTTATCGGCAAGACAGAACAGCAGTCTCTGGTAAGACACGGGGCGGAGGCCTATGCATTTATGTAAACAACAGCTGGTGCACGATATCTAAGGAAGTCTCAAGGTTTTGATAGCCTGAGGTAGAGTATCTCATGACAAGCTATAGACCACACTATCTACCTAGAGAGTTTCTGTAATTTTCGTAGCTGTCTACATATCACGGTTGGCATTAAAACCGCACTAAATGAGCTGTATTCCGCAAACATGAAAACGCTCATCCAGAGGCGGCGCTCCTGTTGGCCGGTGACTTTAATGCAGGGAAACTTAAATCAGTTTTACCAAATTTCTATCAGCATGTTAAATGTGCAACCAGAGGGAAAATAATTCTACACCACCTTTACTCCACACACAGAGACGCATACAAAGCTCTCCCTCACCCTCCATTTGGCAAATCTGACCATAACTCTATCCTCCTGATTCCTGCTTACAAGCAAAATTAAAGCAGGAAGAACCAGTGACTCGGGCTATAAAAAAGTGGTCAGATGAAGCAGATGCTAAGCTACAGGACTGTTTTGCTAGTACAGACTGGAATATGTTCCGGGATTCTTCCGATGGCATTGAGGAGTACACCACATAAGTCACTGGCTTAATAATAAGTGCATTGAGGACATCACCCTCACAGTGACTGTACGTACATACCCCAACCAGAAGCCATGGATTACAGGCCACATTCCCACTGAGCTAAAGGGTAGAGCTGCCGCTTTCAAGGAGCTGGACTCTAACACAGAAACATATAAGAAATCCCGCTATGCCCTTCAACAAACCATCAAACAGGCAAAGTGTCAATACAAGACTAAGATCAAATCGTACTACACCGGCTCCGACGCTTGTCAGATGTGACAGGGCTTGCAAACTATTACAGAATACAAAGGGAAGCACAGCCGAAAGCTGCCCAGTGACACAAGCCTACCAGACGAGCTAAATAACTTCTATGCTCGCGTCGAGGCAAGTAACATGCATGACAGCATCAGCTGTTCCGGATGACAGTGTGATCACGCTCTCCGCAGCCGATGTGGGTAAGACCTTTAAACAGGTCAACATTCACAAGGCCGCTGGGCCAGACAGATTACCAGGACGTGTATTCCGAGTATGCGCTGACCAACTGGCAAGTGTAGTCACTAATATTTTCAACCTGTTCCTGTCTGAGTCTGTAATACCAACATGTTTCAAGCAGACCACCATAGTCTCTGTGCCCAAAAACACTAAGGTAACCTGCCTAAATGACTACTGACCCGTAGCACTCACATCTGTACCCATGAAATGCTTTGAAAGGCTGGTCATGGCTCACATCAACACCATTATCCCAGAGACCCTAGACCCACTCCAATTTCCATACCGCGCCAACAGATCCAAAGATAATGCAATCTCTATTGCACTCCACACTGCCCTTTCCCACCTGGATAAAAGGAACACCTATGTGAGAATGCTATTCATTGACTGCAGCTCAGCGTTCAACACCATTTTGCCCTCAAAGCTCATCACTAAGCTAAGGACCCTGGGACAAAACACCTCCCTCTGCAACTAGATCCTAGACTTCCTGATGGGGCACCCCCAGGTGGTAAGGGTAGGTAACAACAAATCCTCCACTCTGATCTTCAACACGGGGGCCCTTCAGGGGTGTGTGCCCAGTCCCCTACTGTACTCCCACACCATCCTTAAGGTCAGAGACCTGACCGTGTGGTGCAAGGACAACAACCTCTTCTTCAACGTGATCAAGACTAAGGAGATGATTGTGGACTACAGGAAAAGGAGGACCAAGCATGCCCCCATTCTCTTCGACGGGGCTGAAGTAGAGCAGGTTGAGAGCTTCAAGTTCCTTGGCGTCCACATCACCAACAAACTAACATGGTCCAAGCACACCATAACAGTCGTGAAGAGGGCACTACAAAAACTATTCCCCCTCAGGAGACTGAAAAGATTTGGCATGTGTCCTCAGATCCTCAAAAGGTTTTACAGCTGCACCATTGAGAGCATCCTGATGGTTACAATTCAAATACAATTACAATAATACAATTATAGTGATGGTGTAAGCTATATTATATGGACTTATTAGACTTTTTGGAGATGTTCCAAAGGTCTGCATCAGTGGCTTGTAGGCTATAAGTGGAAGCCAGGAGATGCTAAATGTGTTTATGTTAGTTAATGTTAAATTACTGTGAGACCAGCAGTTATTTGCTTGACAATCACCCCGCTGACAAAATTTAATGACCGCCACAGCCCTAGTCCCAAAAAGTTTGGTCAGAAACAATCAAAATCAGCTCAAAGCTGATCGAACAACCATGGTGACATTGGTTGATAGCTTCCCACATGCTGTCTCACTCCTCTGCTTTTTCCTCTTCCAGGAAAAGCAAAAAGATGGATACATAATCTTTTAAATGCCATGATCATATTCTTAGAAACATTGTGATAATGAAGATTATGAATTTGTTGCCATTTACCAGATATCATGGTACTGCCCCCTCCCATCCTTTCTCTACCATAGTATCACTCCCGTGCCTGCGTAGCTGCCTGCCTGCGTAGCTGCCTGCGTCAATACTCTGTCTGGCTCTGATGCCACACAGTGAATAGCTGCTTAGGATTGTGGTTGCATCAGGGTTGAAAAAGTATGGATTCCAGGACTTGTAGAAGGAAAGAGAGAGCAGGAGAGAAGAGGCAAAGGATCCATGGAAAGAAGGTGTAGGGGTGGGGCGGACGTGATGATTATGGCGGGGGGGGTGTGTAGGTGGGGCTGGAAGGAGAGCGGGAAAGCCCTGCTGCTGACTTGCATGCCGTGCGTGTGTGTGTACGTGAGGAGACACCACACCCCCAGAAGTGCCCTGCAGAAACACCCGGTGAATACTAAGCAGGAGGGGACTCCTACCACACATACACACCAGTAAAACTAAACTAAGAATCAAATATTAAAGACAGAGAAAAATAGGAAAGAGAGTAAGGAAGAAATGAAAGAAAGACCTTTGAAAAAGAGAGGATGAAAAACGTTCTAGAGGTGTAGGAATTGTGAGCATCAGTACGGATGGGGGCAGTGGTGCAGAGAGCAGAGTAGCGGTGGAAAAACCTGCAGTGCAACACTGAATAATTAATGGGTGTCTGAGTATGGAGCCTCAGACAGAGACAGAGACAGAGAGACAGAGAGACAGAGAGAGAGAGGCAGAAGGAGAAAGAGAGCGCAGCAGCAATCAGACAGAGATGGAAGGAGGTGAAAACAGAGTGAGACACTGCAGCAGCAGACAGACAGAGAGAGAGAAAGAGAGCTAGAGGGAGAGCTTAGAGAGTGAAACAGTACTAGTCTGCAGCAGTCTGAACTCTTTGTCCCCTACTCTCATCACGTTCACACCGTCTCCTTTTCTCTACCGCCCCCCTCCAGAGCATGGCGGGAGACTCTCACCTCAAACGCGCACACACACACACGCACGCACGCACAGATAGACATGGTGAAGCCATGGAGTCATCACTCCAGAGAACGCGTTTCCACTGCTCCAGAGTCCAATGGCGGGGAGCTTTACACCACTCCAGCCGACACTTGGCATTGCGCATGGTGATCTTAGGCTTGTGTGCGGCTGCTCGGCCATTTCATGAAGCACCCGTCGAACAGTTCTTATGCTGATATGGCTTCCAGAGGCAGTTTGGAACTCGCTAGTGAGTGTATCAACCGAGGACAGAAAATTTTACGCCCTACGTACTTCAGCGGTCCCATTCAGTGAACTTGTGTGGCCTACCTCTTCGTGGCTGAAATGCTGTTGCTCTTAGACATTTCCACTTCACAATAACAGCACTTATAGTTGACCGGGGCAGCTCTAGTAGGGCAGAAATCTGACAAACTGACTTGTTGGAAAGGTGGCATCCTATGATTGTGCCATGTTGAAAGTCACTGAGCTCTTCGGTAAGGCCTTTCTACTGCCAGTGTTTGTCTATGGAGATTGCATGGCTATGTACCTTTATTTTATACACCGGTCAGCAACGGGTGTGGTTGAAATAGCCGAATCCACTAATTTGAAGGTGTGTCCACATACTTTGTATTTATAGTATGTACGAGAAAGAGGTGAGAATTGTGCTATTATCCAGGCCAGGAACCCTCCTCTGCTCTCCTCTATGCTCTGTGACATTGTATCCAGTATGACTCACGAGCACGAAAGTTGTCTTGCTCCATCCCCATTCGGCATGGCGGTCTCACACACGCACGCACACACACACACTGCCTGGTGGTGACAACCTGGCTCTGGTGACAGTTAGCTGGTGAACAGGTCACGTTTACATCCCTCATAGCCAAGAATGGACATGTTCCTTTTCCTCTTCTCTCCTCTCACCCTCCCTCCCCCTCATCTTGGAATGGGAACGGGAACTGAATGAAGTGCCTCAGCTGTGGATGACCAAATATGGTGCTGCCCACATGAAAACATACTATAGTATACTATGGTATAAATAATATAGTATTCACTGTAGTGTTTTGCTAACTTTACTGTAGTATTCACTGCAGTGACTACTCTAGTATTAACTCTAGCATACTGTAGTATTTACAGTTAACTATAGTCTACATACTGTAGTAAAATACAACTGTAGTATATAGAATAGTAATTAATGTAGTGTTTTTGCGGACTGTAGTATATTGCAGTATTTACTGTAGTTTTTTTGCAGACTCTAGTATACTGTAGTATTTACTATAGTGTTTTTGCCGACATTACTGCAGTGTTTACTATAATCCTTTATTATTGTTGACATAGAAGTAGACATTTTCTCATTGAGGAAACCTACTGGAGAAATACTAAAAGAGCTAATTTTCCATAACCTGTAGATTGATCTCAAGGGACATCTCAGGGCTTTATGTCCTGTTCTATCCCTCTTCTCCATGTATCTGTCTGGTGAAGGTCAGGTTTGGCAAGGTACAAGGGGGGGCGTGGAGTTCTCCTTTTTTCTTCCTAAGCTTGATTTGTTAAAACAAACAATAATGGATTCAAAATGTAAAGAACTTAAGTAAAAAATTATAAAATAGTGGAGGAGGGGTTGGGAAGAGGATATGAACTCAGGTACACCAGCAGCTTGTCAGCTACACCAGCAGCTCACAGCCCAGAAGTAACCGGTTTGGATTTTGAATGTAAACGTTATTTCAGAGACGTGCTGTCTATGTGAGATTTAAAGCATGTAATGTCTGGTAGCCTGGTCCCAGATCTGTCGTCATGCAACTCATATGGTCATTGTTATGCCAAACATGTTTGACAATGATCAAAGGAGTTGGCAAGACAGCACAAACAGATCTGGGAATAGGCTATGTATCTGTTGCTATTATGTTTCTCAAGGTGACTGTGTTGAGGTCATTATAAGAATGTGAAGCATAGTGTGTATGCTGTCTGTGTGAGTGCTTCATTCATAAACCCCTTGTTATGTCCCCTCTGTGTCCAAGTGCCTCAGCGTTCCAGGCCATGCAGTACCTGCCTCACCAGCAGCAGGGCTACACTGTACACTGCCACTGACTTCTCAGACAGGTACGTTACACTTGTGTGTCTGTGTCTACTAATGTCTATGCTGTAGGCCTTACAGTTGTGATTGTGGCATATAACGTATAAGAAGGTTTATGTGTAATGGTGCTGGGATGACTTGGTGTACTGACTGTACTACTCACTATTCTCTAGCTCCTCCTGGCAGACAGGGACAGAGAGAGGGACAGGGACAGAGAGCGGGACAGGGACTCAGGAGGGCGGTATGGTGCCGGTGGGATCGTCTCTAGAAGGTAATCTTGGGAGGAGGCGAACTCTTCCTCCAAGTATTCCCACCCTTCACACCACTCAGAGCGAGAGAGAGGGGAGAGGGGCTACAAATGGGATACCGTGGGCTACAGAGACCACGGCAGACTACGTAACTCACACAACCACCGCAGCAGCAGTCGGAGGCGGAGCAGCAGCCACAATCGGGACATCAGCGACAGGGAGAGAGACAGCAACTGCTCCAACAGCTCTGACCCTAGATTCAACTCCAACTCCCACCATTCCTCCAACAGCCTGTCCCCGCCTCTGTCCTCCTCCTACCCCTCCTAGTCCTCCTTTTCCTCTAAAGACCTGCCCTCTCACTCTCCCCATGATCCCTCCGTCTCCTCTCGCCTAGAGCCCTACTCAGTGTACCATGCCCAGACCAGTTGGGCTGGTTCTGGGGAGAGGGGCTCTGGTTCTGATAACAAGGACCCCCCATCCCAACACAACCCTCTGCTTCCCCTGTGGAGAGGGGAGGAAGAATCGCACTGTAGTTGCACCAGCCACTCCCTCCTCCTCCACCTTGCCTCCACACGTCCCTACTACAGACGACCAGACTAGTCTCCATGGAACATGCCAACCTGGGCCTAATGATCCAAGGACTAGACAGGGGGCACACACACACCTGTACAGAGTCAGGTAAGAACATCTCACCCTGTTCTTGGAAATATTGTAGGAATCTGATTGTACTGAAACATCGGTGTATTGTTAGCAGGGATTGTGCAATGATGCAAAGGTGTGTGAAAATCATGAATTCTCTCCTTTCCTTCCTGCAGTCATCCCTTCATTCCTCTGTGGAAGACATTGAGATCTCAGACGAGGATGAGGAACACACCATTACAGCATTGACCAACCATCACGCCTCCTCCCCCTCTTCATCCCAGGCCCTCTCACACATTCACTAAAACATAAGCACAACACATACACACACAACTACACTCACACACACACATTCACGCTACACACGCCATGACTGCCACTATTGGACTTACATTGTTACTGCACAACTATTGCACAATTCAACACTTTAAGCTCTCCATAACCCCCTGGCACGTGTAAATACCCTACTGTAAATGTGTTTGATTAAAGTTGAATCAGGTTAGTTATAACTGGGGTTGGATTGAAAACTTAAAGGACAGTAGCTCTCCTGGAACAGTGTTGGAGAGCCCTGGTGTACACCATGTGTATCTAGGGCTGGACGATATGGCCTAAATATAATATCACTGTATTTTTCAATTTCTTTACGGTATTTGATGTTTCTTAATAATGAAAGTTCTGAATATGCTTTATGGGTAGTGCATGGCCCTATAACGAAGTATTGATTTCATATGCATGGTGCAGCAACGTAGCCAGTAACCAGACCAGTAACATAATTGAACTCAAAATATGCTATTCTATTTATTTTTAAAAAAATACATTTTATTAGTCTTATAATATTTCTTAGGACCTGCCTAAACAAACCAATAATGGATTTCTTTGTGATGGTGTGTATTCAATGGATTTATTCAAATAGACGCCCGCCCATATCGACGCATCCCTACTCCTCTTCACCGGTGCCAGCATGCACAAGGAAGGTATAAAAGGCTTATGCCAGCAAGAATGTGGTAAAAATTGGCCTTTTTTAAAAAGGGGTCATATAAACATTGCCCCACTTGCTTTTTACAGGCAACATACCGTAAATCCTATGTTAAAATTGTATTATCTTCCCTGATGTCTTGGAGAACCATGTGTATCTGAGGAGAAGGGGGAGTAATATGCTTAGCCCCCAGCTAGATAGAAGATAAGTTAATAATGACTGAAAAGGAAATTTTTTATCAAAATGCGTTTTTTGGCAGAAATGCCTTCTCTAACATGTGAACTTTTATGTGCCTTCATTACAAACTTGTATACCATCTGTAAATATGAATAAAATTGTGAAATTACAAGCCTTGTTGGTTAAGCCACAGAAAAAGACAGCAATCTTCCCACTAGCCATGATTGGCTGAGATAATGAGTGTGCTTGACATGCCGAGAGATGAGTTCCGATTGGCCTACCACATAGGGGGCTTCTGTCTATTTGAGCTTGTCAGTATGTGTTGGTAATCCTGTTGAAAGCTTATTTTTTTGATGTATTGTGTGGTGGAGCTGCATAAGTGTTGCGCTCCACTTTCTGGAGGATCATGTTTTGAAATCAGTGGAATCACAGTATGACAGCTAAAGAGATGGAGAAAACACTTGTCTCCGGATTACATCTTCAAACTAAGGGCAACTGTGGTATGGCATTCCTGACAGGGAGACGCATCCATCATGCATGATGATGTATGCAGGTAAGATAGTCTAGCGTTAGCTAGCTACATTTTCAGATATTACATGTTTCTATTTTAACAGAAAGTGGATTCATTTCAAGCTAAAGTGTACTGTTAGCTAGCTAGCTAACGTTAGCTGGCTGGCTCCATAGCTGACGTTATTATTCATATCAAATCAAATTTACGGAGTCATCAAGCCAGGTAGTCCTGAGGCATGGTCCTAGGGCTCAGGTCCTCCGAGAGAGAGAAAGAAAGAGAGAAAGAGAGAATTAGAGAGAGCATATTTAAATTCACACAGGACACCGGAAAAGACAAGAGAAATACTCCAGATGTGACAGACTCACCCTAGCCCCCCGACACAAACTACTGCAGCATAAATACTGGAGGCTGAGACAGGAGAGGTCAGGAGACACTGTGGCCCCATCCGATGAAACCCCCGGACAGGGCCAAACAGGTAGGATATAACCCCACCCACTTTGCCAAAGCACAGCCTCCACACCACTGGAGGGATATCTCCAACCACCAACATACCATCCCGGGACAAGGCCGAGTATAGCACACAAAGATCTCCGCCACGGCACAGCCCATGGGGGGGCTTTGGCGGTGGGTCAGTCATGGTGTGGGGTGGCATTTCTTTGTGGGGCCGCACAGCCCTCCATGTGCTCGCCAGAGGTAGCCCGACTGCCATTAGGTACCGAGATGAGATCCTCAGACCCTTTGTGAGACCATATGCTGGTGCGGTTGGCCCTGGGTTCCTCCTAATGCAAGACAATGCTAGACCTCATGTGGCTGGAGTGTGTCAGCAGTTCCTGCAAGAGGAAGGCATTGATGCTATGGACTGGCCCACCCATTCCCCAGACCTGAATCCAATTGAGCACATCATGTCTCGCTCCATCCACCAACGCCACGTTGCACCACAGACTGTCCAGGAGTTGGCGGATGCTTTAGTCCAGGTCTGGGAGGAGATCCCTCAGGAGACCATCCGCCACCTCATCAGGAGCATGCCCAGGCGTTGTAGGGAGGTCATACAGGCACGTGGAGGCCACACACACTACTGAGCCTCATTTTGACTTGTTTTAAGGACATTACATCAAAGTTGGATCAGCCTGAAGTGTGGTTTTCCACTTTAGTTTTGAGTGTGACTCCAAATCCAGACCTCCATGTGTTGATAAATTGGATTTCCATTGATTCTTTTTGTGTGATTTTGTTGTCAGCACATTCAACTATGTAAAGAAAAAAGTATTTAATAAGATTATTTCATTCATTCAGATCTAGGATGTGTTATTTTAGTGTTCCCTTTATTTTTTTGAGCAGTGTATTTAACCACAAGGGTGTACTAATGAGCTATGCGAGATAGAAAAAAATGAATCATAGTAGAGGACTACTGAAAATATATTATTTCAGTGTAGACAAGGGAAGGGCAGGTTCAATAAAAAAATGATAGCCAGACAAGCCAGTGTATGAATCAAATGTATTTGTATATGAATGGAGTGGAAATTAGCTGACTTTGTGATCTGTAAGGTAAGCAACTTTAATGTGTCAAGCAGATTACATGTTTTCTTTGCCATTTCAAAAACATAGCAACGTTTAAGATGTGGATTTAATGATGTAATGTTAACAAGGTACCCAAAAGTAGTTCAAAGTAACGTTTTAATTTATTAGCCAAACAAATCAAATCGTATTTGTCACATGTGCCGAATACCTCAGTGAAATGCTTACTTAGGAGTGTATTATTTTATACTATGAAGAATACAATTGAACAAAGCTGAATAAAATAGAAAGGACCGCAAATGTGATTATGCATGTAATGCTTTTATTATAAAGGTGCATTTTTATGGTGAAAATGATCTTCCCCAAACTTGAAACTCAAGCGCTGCTTATGTATGCCAGTTAGGGTCTACACCCCTTGTGAAGCAGATTAATGTGCTGAATTTTAAGATGTTATTTGGCCAAACCTCATCAAAACATGTAGGCCTACGGGTTAGGCTAGGTAGCCTAGTGGTTAGAGTGTTGGCCCAGTAACTGAAAGGTTGCTAGATCGAATCTCCGAGCTGACAAGGTAAAAATCTGTTGTTCTGAGCAAGGCAGTTAACCCACTGTTCCTAGGCTGCCATTGTAAATAAGAATTTGTTCTTAATTGACTTGCCTAGTTAAAAAAAAAAAATAGGCTACCTGAGGTGTGTGACTGATTTGAAAAAGTTGAGGGAAAAAAAGGCATTGTTTCTTTCTTATGCTGGGCATCATTCACAAGTGATATTATATAATTCACAAGTGATAGGCTAATATTGTCACCCATCAGACTATTCTTGACATAATCTTGTCTTTACAAATACTAAATAATATATGTGTGAAATTTGTTTTGATTTAGAATGGACTATTATGCACCTGTCTCAAAACAAGGCCAGCGGGAAAAAATACATGTCATCTATGCACTTAAATTGTGAATGGAGGATGCTTTTCCAATGGTTCAATTTCATGCCAGCCAGGTAGGCTATACTCCTGCTGTAAAGATAAGGAGTGTGCTTAATATTAAGAAAGTTTAGAAATAAATCTAGTAGGCTTAGCCTATAGAAAGCTGATGGGATCCTCCTCTTTTTAGTGGAGGCCATCACTCTGTTTTCTCACCCAATTGCATAGCCTATAGAAATGTTGCGCAACATGAGCTCATTGGCTATCACGAAGTGTTTGATTCGATTTTTTATTACATTTGCATTGACGTCAGAGTGATTAGAGGGACAGTAGAGTGCTGAGTCCCAGGTAGTTAGCAAGTTTGTTAGGCTACTAATTACCATCAGTATAATCAGAGCTTGGTCACGTGGAATTTCACTGCCTTCATGACTCGTGACCGCTGGTGTGACGGTAATATAGTCAGCGCAACAGCCCTAGTTAGAGCTTGCAAGAAAGGCATTTCACTGTACTTGTGCATGTTACAAAACTTGAAACACTGACCCCGAAACTCAGTTCCTGCAGCAGCTCATCCAAAGTGCAAAACAAATCCATCTTGTTATCCAAAAGGAGGAAAGAGAGAAAAAAACGAATTCATTAAATCTTGCTTACTTAATATTTACTTCTGACACTAGCAACCACTCAGCGCACAATCACCAGTGGTGGAAAAAGTACCCAATTTTCATACTTGAGTAAAAGTAAAGATACCTTAAAAGAAAATGACTCATTAAAAGTGAAAGTCACCCAGTAAAATACTACTTGAGTAAAAGTCTAAAAGTATTTGGTTTTAAATGTACTTAAGTATCAAAAGTAAAAGTATAAATCATTTAAAATGCCTTATATTTAAGCAAAACAGATGACACAATTTTCTTTTTTTCACGGATAGCCAGGGGCACAGTTCAACACTCAGACACAATTTACAAACAAATAATTTGTGTTTAGTGAGTGTGCCAGATCAGAGGCAAGTAGGGATGACCAGGGATGTTCTTGATAAGTGCGTGAATTAGACCATTTTCTTGTCCTGCTAAGCATTCAAAATGTAACGAGTATTTTGGGTGTCAGGAAAAATGTAAGGAGTAAAAAGTACATTATTTTCTTTAGGAATGTGGTGGAGTAAAAGTTACCCCAAAAAACTACTTAAGAAGTACTTTAAAGTATTTTTACTTTACACCACTGACAATCCCAACACACACGCACACACGCATATCTGACCCTAGCACTCACGAACACTTTGAGAACAATCCTAATCCAAACAACCCAGAGTAAGGCGAAGGAAAAGTAGAAAAGCTACAGTACCTTATCTAACACATAGCACACACTGTGCACTTCAAGCCCGTAACACACACACACACACACACACACACACACACACACACACACAGTGCAAATCAAGCCCATGGCACACACAACTGTACACTAATAATCCCTGGCTGTACACTTTTATCCTGTCAACAATAGATATATTCACCTCATCCAACCTATAACACACACTGTACATAACACTTGGATCCTTACTTTTCTGGCTTCTATCCCTTTATATCCATAACCCAGATTGTGGTCACCCTGGATGACTGGAGTATTGCATCAAAGAGATATGAAAAGTAGAGAGAAGATACAATCTATTGCTGCTAGATGCGGAAACTGCTGGAAATTATGTATAGTTCCAGTAGAGTTTGTAGTCACAGAACTGAGCTGCGCTTCTCTCCTTGTTTGACCTTGCAGTCCAGATCAGACCGGTGGGAACACACGCACACAAATGTTTACGATCACGATGCCCTGGCATCACCCCACAGACACACTTCCATCAATCCTATGGAGGAAGCTTTGCGCACACACACACACACAGACAGACCCATGCACTCTTGCTAGTGTTCTGCTGCCTCGCCACGTCGCCATATCCCAGCCTCATCATCGCCATCACCAGAGCACCACTCAGTTCAGGCTGTATCCTGCCACACACACACACACTGCTTCCTGCTAGATCCATCCATCACATCCCTCCATCTCACAGATTGATTCCCCATATTGATTGTGGCCACTCTATATGCACCCTTCCTTTCCTCTGCTGCAATGGGGCTATCATCTACTGCTGCTCCACAGATGGATTTAAAGGGCCTGCCAGTACTATGAGTGAAATCAGAATGGGTTGTTAGCTGTGTGGGGAAATTTTATGTTTTGAAGTGAGGTGAGTGATTCAAACATAATTGTTGATATTATAACCTATTATATTATAACCTGCAGTGGTAGTTTGGCCTTTCTTTTCTATTTGTGAAGAGAAACTGTGTCCTTTTATTTTGGTCCATATATAGGAATCTCCATGGAGGAGTTTCCATAGTATACAGTGCATTCGGAAAGTATTCAGACCACTTGACTTTTTCCACATTTTATTACGTTACAGCCTTATTCTAAAATTGATTAAATCGTTTTTTCCCTCAAAAACCTACACACAATACCCCATAATGACAAAGCAAAACAGGTTGTGATATATTTTTAATAAAGTTGCGAAAATGTAACACTGAAATATCATATTTACATAAGTATTCAGACCCTTTACTCAGTACTTAGTTGAAGCACCTTTGGCAACAATTATAGCCTTGAGTATTCTTCGCTATGATGCTACAGATCCTCTCAAGCTCTGTCAGGTTGGATGGGGAATGTCGCTTCACAGCTATTTTCAGGTCTCTCCAGAGATGTTCGATCGGATTCAAGTCCGGGCTCTGGCTGGGCCACTCAAGGACATTGAGAAACTTGTCCTGAAGCCATTCCTGCGTTGTCTTGGCTGTGTGCTTAGGGTCGTTGTCCTGTTGGAAGGTGAACCTTCACCCCAGTCTGAGGTCCAGAGTGCTCTGGAGCAGGTTTTCATCAAAGATCTCTCTGTACATTGCTCCGTTCATCTTTCCCTCGATCCTGACTAGTAACTCAGTCCCTGCTGTTAAAAAACATCCCCACAGCATTATGCTGCCACCACCATGTTTCAGCGTAGGGATGGTGCCACGTTTCCTCCAGACGTGGCGCTTGGCATTCAGGCCAAAGAGTTCAATCTTGGTTTCAACAGACCAGCGAATCTGGTTTCTCATGGTCTGAGAGTCCTTTAGGTGCCTTTTGGCAAACACCAAGCGGGCTGTCATGTGCCTTTTACTGAGGAGTGGCTTCCGTCTGGCCACTCTACCATAAAGGCCTGATTGGTGGAGTGCTGCAGAGATGGTTGTCCTTCTGGAAGGTTTTCCCATCTCCACAGATGAACTTTGGAGCTCTGTCAGAATAACCATCAGGTTCTTGGTCACCTCCCTGACCAAGGCCCTTACCCCCCGATTGCTCAGTTTGGCTAGGTGGCCAGCTCTAGGAAGTGTCTTAGTGGTTCCAAACTTCTTCCATTTAAGAATGATGGAGGCCACTGTGTTCTTGGGGACCTTCAATGCTGCAGACTTTTTTTGGTACCCTTCGCCAGATATGTCTCAGAGCTCTACGGACAATTCCTTCAACCTCACGGCTTGGTTTTTGCTCTAACATGCACTGTCAACTGTGGGAACTTATATAGACAGATGTGTGCCTTTCCAAATCATGTCCAATCAATTGAATTTACCACAGGTGGACACGAATCAAATTGTAGAAACAGCTCAATGATGATCAATGGAAACAGGATGCACCTGAGCTAAATTTTGAGTCTCATAGCAAAGGGTCTGAATACTTATGTAAATAATGTGTCTGTTTCTACTTTATTTTTATTTGCAAAAAAACAACTGTTTTTGCTTTGTCATTATGGGGTATTGTGTGTAGACTGAAAATATATGTAATCCATTATGGAATTTATTTTCTTTATTTAAATTGGAAAGTCATTTTAAGAGCAAATTCTTATTTACAATGACGGCCTACAAATAAGGCTGTAACGTAACAAAATGTGAAAAAACTCACAGGATCTGAATACATTCCGAATGCACTGTATGTACATGTATGTGCAATTACCTAACAGAACTCCCTCTATGTATAGCTAAGTATCTAGTCTAGATGAAAGACAATCCTGAAGGTTGAAGACATTCTCTAGCTCTCTCTGTCTCTCTCACACACACACACACACACACACACACACACACACACACAGCCTCTCACACGAGGACCACAGAGCACAGAAGCAGCGTTTACAATGTCGGACAGAAAAAGGGACATTAGCCGCTCCATCCAAATACGGGTCTATAAACACAGGGACTCCGGTTGCCCTGAAGCACATTTATTGCAAATCTGACACAGCGGTTGCATTAAGGAGAAGTATATCTATAATTCTTTCAATAACTGTTGTAAATTTTATCAACGTTTATGATGAGTATTTTTGTAAATTGATGTGCACATTCACCGGAGTTTTGGTGGGAATACATTTTCTGAACATCACGCGCCAATGTAAAATGGGGGTTTTGGATATAAATATGTACTTTATTCGAGCAAAACATACATGTATTGTGTAACATGAAGTCCTATGAGTGCCATCTGATGAAGATCATCAAAGGTTAGTGAATATTGTAGCTGTATTTTTGGTTTTTGTGATGCATGTCCCTGCTTGGAAAATGGCTGTGTGGTTTTTCTTGTGAAGTTTATGTCCTAACATAATCTAATTTTATGCTTTCGCCGTAAAGCCTTTTTGAAATCGGACAATGTGGTTAGATTAACGAGAAGTTTATCTTTAAAATGGTGTAAAATAGTTGATTGTTTGAGAAAATGAAATTGAGATTTTTGCTGTTTTGTATTTCGCGCCATGCTATTTCACTGGCTGTTGAATAGTGTGTCCCGCAGTTGGGACGGTCACGTCCCACCTAGCCCATAGAAGTTAAACGTCTGTGGAACTGCGTGTACAGTGTCAACCACTACTCAAATTCATCATAAATTGACTCATTTACTTGTGGAACGGAGGATATATTGCAACATGAAATAGATGACAGCAATACACTCTATCAAGTCACAACAAGGCCGACTTCAAATGCTGATACCAATGTGAAAGTAACAGGTGCATAAAACAGCTGACTATGCCAGATAAATTCTACACATTAATTGAAATAAAAAGCAAAGCCTATATCAAAGGACTTACTTAGGCCTACAATCGACAAGGACGCAAGAAGACAAACAAACAAGACCAAAGAATGCTGAAAAATTACGAAGTATAAAAGGAAAATCTTCACATCCCTTTTTTTACCCATTTTTCTCCCCAATTTCGTGGTATCCAATTGGTAGTTACAGTCTTATCGCTGCAAGTCCAGTAAGGACTCGGGAGAGGCGATGGTCGAGAACCGTGCATCCTCCAAAACACAACCCAACCAAGCCGCACTGCTTCTTGAAACAATGCCCACTTAACCCAGAAGCCAGCTGCACCAATGTGTCGGAGGAAACACCGTACACCTGGCGACCGTGTCAGCATGCACTGCGCCCGGCCCGCCACAGGAGTAGTTAGTGCGCGATGGGACAAGGACATCCCTGCCAGCCAAACCCTCCCCTAACCCTGACGACGCTGGGCCAATTGTGCGCCGCCCCATGGGTCTCCTGGTCGCGGCCGGCTGCGACAGAGCCTGGACTCAAACCCAGAATCTCTAGTGGCACA
Organism: Salmo salar; assembly: GCF_965601325.2. Taxonomy (NCBI): domain Eukaryota; kingdom Metazoa; phylum Chordata; class Actinopteri; order Salmoniformes; family Salmonidae; genus Salmo; species Salmo salar. The sequence goes on along the minus strand of NC_138297.1, from coordinate 38,414,500 downwards.
GCTAGCGCTGTGATGCAGTGCCTTAGACCACTGCGCCACTCGGGAGGCACCACATCCCTTTTTAAAGGGAGCTAAGACCGAGCCTATGATTCAGAACTGTTGAATGGACAGGGCCTCGGTAGCCTACAGCAGGGTTTACCAAACTCAGTCCTGGGACTCCCCCTCGGTACACCTTTTGGTTTTTGCCCTAGCACTACACAGCTGATTCAAATATCAAAGCTTGATGATGAGTTGGTTATTTGAATCAGCTGTATAGTGAGGGGAAAAAAATCTAAACGTGCACCTAGGGAGGGCCCAAGGACCGAGTTTGGGAAACCCTGGCCTACAGGTAGGCATAGTGGGGCTCTGTGTTGTGGTGCTGAATGGACAGTGCCTCTGTCTAGTAGCCAGCTATAGATTTATTTTGTTTGTTGGCAGTTAGAAATGTTTTCGGCACAGTTAGATAGCCTACAATATATGATTGATTATAATGGCTCCGACAGAGATGGTCACCTCGCTTCGCATTCTTAGGAAACTATGCAGTATTTACATTTTTTTATATATTATTTCTTACATTGTTACCCAGGAAATCTTAAGTCTTATTACATACAGCCGGGAAGAACTATTGGATATAAGAGCAATGTCAACTTACCAACATTACGACCAGGAATACGACTTTCCCAAAGGGGATCCTCTGTTTGGACCACCACCCAGGACAATGGATCTGATCCCAGTAGCCGACCCAAAACAACGACGCCACTGAAGGGGCAGACGGAGCAGCCTTCTGGTCAGGCTCCGTAGACGTGCACATCGTGCATATACCCCCGTAGACGTGCATATACCCCCCCGAGTATACTACTCGCCAATGTTCAGTCTCTTAACAACAAGGCAGGCAAAATTCGAGCAAGGGTTTCCTTCCTGAGAGATATCAGAGATTGTAACATTCTCTGTTTCACGGAAACATGGCTCTCTCAGGATATGTTGTCGGAATCGGTTCAGCCATGCATCGCGCCGACAGAGATAAACACCTCATGGTGTAATCATAACAACATACAGGAACTCAAGTTCTTCTGCTCACCCGACCTAGAATTCCTTACAATCAAATGCTGGCCATTTTACCTACCAAGAGAATTCTCGTCAGTTATAGTCACAGCTGTGTACATTCTCCCTCAAGCGAACACCAAGACGGCCCTCAAGGAACTTCACTGGACTCTATGTAAACTGGAAACTATATATCCAGAGGCTGCAATCATTGTCGCTGGGGATTTTAACAAAGCAAATTTGAGAACGAGGCCACCTAAATTTTATCAGCATATTGATTGCACATCACACAGGGCTAATACTATACTATCACGGTGACTATCACGGTCAGCTTCAGATAACATGCGCAGACCAGCTGGCTGGTGTGTTTACAGACATATTAAATCACTCCATCACTCCCTATCCTAGTCTGTTGTCCCCACATGCTTCAAGATGGCTCCCATTGTTCCTGTACCCAAGAAGGCAAAGCTAACTGAACTAAATGACTACCGCCCCGTAGCACTCACTTCTGTCATGAAGTGCTTTGAGAGACTAGTCAAGTATCATATCACCGCCACCAACAGCAATCACTAACTCAGAGAGGCTGCTGTCTACATTGAGGCCCAATCACTGGACACTTTAATAAATGGATCACTAGTCCCTTTAAATAATGCCACTTTAAGAATGTATACATATCTTACATTACTCATATCACATGTATATACTGTATTTTATACCATCTAATGCACCTTGCCTATGCCGCTCGGCCAATGCTCATCCATATACTTATATGTACATATTCTCATTCATCCCTTTAGATTTGTGTGTATTAGGTATTTGCTGGAGAATTGTTCGATTAAGTGTTAGATATTACTGCACTGTCGGGACTAGAAGCACAAGCATTTCGCTACACTCGCATTAACATCTGCTAACCATGTGTATGTGTGTAACGGCCGTCGTTGAAGAGAGTAGACCAAGGCGCAGCGTGGTTAGTGCTCATCATGAATTTATTAAAGATAGAACACTTTAAACAAAAACAAAAAAACTGACAGCCAAACAGTTCTGTCAGGTATAACAAAACACTAAACAGAAATTAACTACCCACAAACCCCAAAGGAAAACAGGCTGCCTAAGTATGACTCCCAATCAGCGACAATGATGTACAGCTGTCCCTGATTGAGAGCCATACCAGGCCAAAACAAAGAAATACAAAGCATAGAAAAAAGGACATAGAATGCCCACCCAAATCACACCCTGACCAAAACCTAAATAGAGACATATAAAAGGCTCTCAGGTCAGGGCGTGACAATGTGACCAATAAAATTTGATTTGCAAATCATAACTGTTTACGCAGATCTTTAGAAATTGTAGGTTGAATTGTAAATTGGCACTCCACATGAGAAAGGTTGCCGACCACCTGCTATAGGCTATATGAAGCCACCCTTGTGGAACGGTACATACAGTGTACTATGACAGTGTCATTGTCTCCTGCTCTTCCCGCTAATGTTTGCATTTGCCTGTCTGCATTATTTTCCAGGGAAGGGAAATATTCTGTAAATATGGAAGCATCATATCAACAAGGTGGCTCTGAGAATATTGAAACATATCAACGAATGAAGCGGCTTGGAGAACATTGAAACATTTTGTATCAACAAGGCGGCTCCGAGAATTTTGATTGCAACATAGTAGCCAACGAAGGGTGGCTCGCACATTTTTCCCTGGGCCAGCTTGTCTCTGTCTTTTATTATTGTGTTGCTTACACAGTAGTTGCACTACCTGGGGGATTATTATATATATTTTAAACAGCGCTAGCAATATTTAATGACATTTTGCCAGCAATATTGATCTGTAAGAATATGGACAAGCAAGACTGATTGAGAGGTGGAAATTAATTATCCCAGAGGCAGGTAGGCAACAGGTAGGGATTAGGGATGCAGACAGAGGATGACGATGTAGGCCTACAGTATTATTATTTTTGTATTTATTATATTACACTTATATATTTGTTTTGTATATATATATATATATATATATATATATATATATATAAATAAATAAATAAATAAAAATATATAAAATATTTTTTCATTTATTATTTTCCCCCAACCCTACCACCCCTCCCCTAATTGAAGTAAACTAACAACACTTAGGCTTTTACTTCCAGCTTATACATACTATATACATTTTACGGACACAGTATATTTTACAATAGTTATCTTTTGTTTGTTATTAGTCCCATCCTTCAGCTCCGCTCAACCCCTTCCATCTACCTCTGAACACCATACCGTTTTGATTTCTATTTGCCATACATTTTTCAACCGTGCTGTGATGTTTCACAAAAGTTATGAAACTTTCAATTCTCATAGTTTCTACATATTGTAAATTAAAGAAAAAATGTTGCTAAGTGTATTATTATATTATTGATCGATTGACTGACTTTTTAAAAATCAACCAGCAGTGCTATTTCCAGAGTTAGCTCCAGGTAAATGTGTTACATCTTCTCCTACCACGCCCTCTACTTCTCATCCTGTGTCTCCCTAACCTGCCGCCACTCTCTCCCTCTTCATCTCTCTCTCTGTGTGTGTGTGTGTGTGTGTGTGTGTGTGTGTGTGTGTGTGTGTGTGTGTGTGTGTGTGTGTGTGTGTGTGTGTGTGTGTGTGTGTGTGTGTGTGTGTGTGTGTGTGTGTGTGGGCGGAGACAGGTGTGCTGGAGACAGAGCAGATCCCCACCAGCTGCCATCTGTTCCATAATCAAGACCTCTACAAATACTCAGCCCTGCCACTTCCACGCTGCCAGATCGTAAACTCTGCTCAGTCTGTCTGCGGTTTTAGCCATTTTGTTCCTGCTTAGATCCTGTTTTCGTGTTATGCTTGTTTTCCCTTGCTTGACTCGGTTTTCCTCTCCGCTACAGTTCTGCCCGCTCTGACTTTGGCCCCTGTCTCCAGTCCCACATCTCGTCAGTCCTGCTACCCTGTCCTGGACCCTCCACTGCGTCCTTGGATTCCTCTCCGAACCTACTTACCTAGTCTCAACTCCCCTTACTCAAGCCTCAGCCTCCGCACCTGGCTTCCTGAGCCTCCCCTGGCCTGCACCCCATCTTCCCGCTGTGTTTCAATAAATACCTTGGTTACCTCATCCCAGTCGCCTCGTCTGAGTCTGCTCTTGGGTTCACCTGTTCCGCTCCACGTGACAACATGTTGCAATTCTTCAGCCATTCCTGGACCTGCGACCAAAAACAAGCTACATATGGACAGTTCCAAAACAAATGATCGAATGATTCTGTCTCTTCGCAGCAAAATCTGCAGAGCTGGGAAGTTAAAGTTAGACTAAGCAAGTAAACGTGAATGATTTGAATTCTCATTCTGTCACTGCATGAAAATTTACATTTGTTATAGCCTACACTTGTTACTGTCGTTGCGTTTTTTTCTGTTGCATTTTATCGAGATTGGAATGATTTTAATCTACTTTTTTTGCCTACTTTAAATTGTGGGTCTTGAGCTAGACTATGGCAACTGCCATACCCAACAGATGCCCCTGGGAAGGGGAGCCCTTGTGTTTCTACTGTTTCAGTCCCACATGCTGGATGGAAAATATAAACACTAACACATGCTTATGTGTTCCCAGAGAGAGAGGCCAGGCAATATGGATTAAATTAACCCTATTATCCTAATCATAATCTCTACATGACAGCCTGTGCTGGGGGACCACAGAGGGCAGAGGGGAAGGAGAGAAAGGAGGACGAGAGGAAATGAAGAGGGGGGAAAATAAGGGGGGATGGAGGAAGAGAGAAGTAAAGCAGCGAGAGTGGTTTGCTATCAATCAACAAAGGACTTATTATCAATCAACTTTGATGCATAAGAAATCAATTTCTTGATTCCTCATATCTCAGTCCCCCTGAAGAAGCTACTCAGGAGGGAGAGGATCTCCCTTCAAGGAACACACCCCTCAGGGTATGCGTGCGTGCCTGCGTGTGTGTATGTGTGTGTCAAGTGCATGTGGCATGCATCAGTTGGGAGGTGAATATAATGAGGGGTGTGTTCCTAGAAGGGAGGCGGCAGGCCTTGGCACATGGGATCCTTTTTACCGCGAAAGAAAAGCAGGGAAAGAATGAAGAAAAGGGAAAATCCCCAATGGACCCTGAGGAGATGGGGAGGGGTTGGGGGAGAGGGGGTCAGGAGTCGGAACAGATGGCAGGCCAAGTAGCCTCCTCCTCCCCCTCCTGGCAACTCAGAGATGTTGAGCAGGGGCAATTAGTGGCAGAAAGGGCAGGGGAGGGGGAGGCACACATACAGTACACACACAATGACACATTAGCAGCAGGCATTACAATCACAGAGGGCCACTCCATCATCCCTCCTCCAGGGGGATAAAGAGCACCTCCCTTCCCCTCCCCGTCTCCACCCATTGGTGCTCACAGCTCCATTAGCAAGGTGTCACCTGTCACTCAAACCTCCTCCGCCTTCCTCACCCTGTAGCACTTCTTATCCTTCACTCACTGCCCTCCCCTCTAACTCACCCTCGTCATGACGTTGGCCTGTGGGTAAGGTTTATGACCCCCCCCATAAATACCTTTCTCCCTTCCCCTCTCTTTCTGACCCTACTGAAGGACTGCTGTCCTGAAGGACTGCTGTCCTGTTAAATATAGAGAGTCTGGGAACATCAAACAAATGGGGAAAGGAACCATATTTTGGTAATAAAACCAGTTGGAAATATGCTTTGGAACGTAATGAGTATGGATGTCAGTTCGGTTGTCATCTGAGACATTATGACTGATGACAGGACGACATAAACTGTACCTGGGAAAGTATACATCCTCTAGTTATCAGAGCCACATGGAATTGTTATGCAATTGAAATGTTTGATATTGAAATTGTTTGTTAGGAGATTAAATGTAATTTTAGCTTCCAAATGAGAGAATTGGGTTTTCATAAGGAAAGTGCCCTGCTTGATCAGTGGCCCACCCCTGTGAAGAGACAGGGGTTATAAACGATGAAACACATCCTTCCCCCTCTCCACTATATTAGCCTTTGACGAAAAGATAACCACATGTTCCAGTACGTGAGGTCTGCAGCCTCTACGTTAGAAGGACACACGTCAAGTACAGAACTAAGCCAACCTCGGCGTGAGCTTTGGTGGCGAATGGTATGAACTTTGAACTAGTGATACTTCCTAGCCGTTGAGTTAACAGCGGCCGCTGTAGACGGGGGCTAGGAAAGGACGGACGACGGATCCAGTCTAACAGACAGACGAAGATACCACCACGTATCCAATTTACCACCAGAGACATTCTTCCGAGGACAGGAAGATCTGTTGGCCAACCCGGCCAGCATCTACGACCAATCTACCGAAGCGCAGCTCAGAGTAAATATTTATTGCATTTTCCTTTTCCAAATGGGCGGTAATTTAGAATGCATAAGATAATGTATTTACGATAGCATAGCTGCTGTTTCTTTGTTCCTAAGTCTTCCCGCTCTTTCATTCAAGCCCAACCCCCTTTCCTTTGTGTAACCAGCCATCATGTGTGACATCATTTGTATTCGGTGTATTTGTAATTCTGTGTGATTAGTTTAGGTATTTAGTAAATAAATAATTAAACCCAATTTTGTATTGCTGATTCAACTTGTTAGCCAGGGTTCGTGAAGATAACCAAGAATTTACAACTTTCATTATGAGACTGAAAATAAGATAAGGGTTAATATTGACTGCTATCGATGTAAAATATTACAAAGTATTTTAAGAGTTTATTCGGAAGATAACGGCTCTATAAACGTTTTTCCGTGGTGCCCCGACTTTCTTACATTTACATGATTAGCTTAATCAGGTAATGTTAATTACAGAGAAAGGATTTTATAGGTTAGCATGTCATATCACTTAATCCGGCATAGCCAAAGACACGACACCCCCCTTCTGTCACCCTGATGATGACAAGACGCAGCCCTCAATATCCTCCTATATACTCTACTAGTGACAGGAGAGGAGAGGAATATGCAATAGTGTGAATATTGGAACATAGCTCTAAAGCCACATAAAGCCACATAACAGCTGCAGCAGCACAACAGCTGAAGGTGAGTATTGTATATTACTATAAACCCAAACAGAACACCCTCCTCCTCCTCCTCCGTCTCCATCCCATGATGGTTCAACCCCTAGTTTCCACAGCAATTACCAGTTATCCATCAGCAAGCAGGCATTAATGGCCCTGCCCCACGGCCCCATGGGAGTTGTAGGATAATTACAAAACATTTCCCCAGAGGGACTACTACTGAAATATCCAATGCCCAGAGGTGTCCCCGGGGTCCTGCTCCTCGTAAAGTCCAAGGGCCACGGGGCCACAACGTCCAAAAGGTGACAGGCGAATGAGGGTATGACAATCAAAAGGAGGAGGGAAAAGGGTTTTACAATCAACCACGATCACAGCTGCTTTGATGGCCAAATGATGTTCATATTTTCGTCAATTATGTATATAGAAAAAGGTGCTATCTAGAACCTAAAAGGGTTCTTTGGCTGTCCCCATCAAATAACCCTTTGAAGAATGCTTTTTGGTTCCAGGTAGAAAGAACCCTTTTGGTTTCATGTAGAACCCGTTCCACAGAGGGTTCTACATGGAACCCAAAAGGGTTCTACCTGAATAACCCTTTTGGAACCCTTTTTTCTAAAAGTGTATATGGCTATAAAGAAGTATCTGAGCCATATGTGTCTCCATATACAGGAATACTTCCTCTAAGGCCACCTATTCATAATCACACCCAGCTTCCAAATGGCCATTTTTTTTTCAATCAACTCGTTTCTTCTCTTTTTTCTCCACTTATCTTCTCTTCTCCTCTTTCTCTCTTTCCACCTCTCCCCATCTCCTTCTGCCCTCTTTCTCGCTCTCCATCAAATGTGTGTGTTGGTGCAGTAGCCTAGCAGTGTGTGCTGGCACGGAATGCCATTGTGCTGCCTGTGCTGGGAGGGCTCACAGAGCTGTGTGAAGCTGTGCCAAGCCCAGCACCAAGGCACCAGGCAGTCATTATCACCCTGGGTCTGATGATAACCATAGGGCTTATGGAGAGCTGGCACAGGGTCTGGGTTGCATCACAAATGGCACCCTCTTCCCTGTATAGTGCACTACTTTTGACCAGAGCTCAGCCCTGATGATAACGATGGAGCTTATGGAGAGTTTGCTGGCAGAGAGCTAGCTCTGGTACCCATTACACGCCCAGCTAGGCCCCAGCCAAAGACTTCTTATATCCAGCTTGTCTTATAACTCAGTGGGGGGCTACTCTGCCCGCTGTCAGCCCCCCTCAGCAGCATAATCACCTCATATTATACCACCTCTTATCCTCTTTCTTACCACCGGCACACACACACATGCATAGTTGCGCTCACACGCATTCAAATACACATTGAAACATACACAGACAGACCCCCCCCACACACACACACACACAGTAACCTCCTCAGTCAAAGTCTTACTACCTTCTGCTAGAGAAAAGCTAACCTTTTTATGTTGGCCCAGGGTTTGGTTTTTAATTATCAGCTTATTTATCCCCTCAGTCAGCCCACTGAGTCAGTCAGTCAAATCTTCAGTGATTGACTAATAAATGCCAGGTCACACGCATGCTGATCAATAAAAGGCCATGAAAGAACGTGGCCCCTCTCGGCAGCTGACGTCAGTGGAGCTCAGCATTGTGGCCACAGCGACCCCTGACATTTGTGTAACCCCGGTACATGCCACATACTCCTGACCCCTGAGCTGTGTTTGTTGTCACGTTAGCCATGTGAACGCACAATGACAACTAGCAACCTTCGTTTCCCCTCACTGCCCCCCTGCTACTTTCCCCACTGCCTCCCTCATGTATGTGATAAAATGGTACATGTTAGCTGTTCCCATTACATAACCTGGCACATTTAGCCCTATGCTAACCTAACCAGGTGGTAGTGATTAATTCCTGGAACGAATGGCATTACTTAAAATAGGTCAACTTGGCCACCAGAGGGATATTTTAAACCTCCAAATTCAAGAATAAATTTGTTTCCCTTCACTTCAAAAGGCTGGTTTTAACATGTGACAAAATCCCACGTTTTTGCTTTTTCGTTTCACACACATCCGTGTTTTTAATGAGAAAAGATAAATGAGATCCTTACAACATGTAAGTTTATCATACATCGTAAAAAAAAGTCTAAGAACCTTGTAAACTAGTAAAATAACTTTTAAGTGCAGTTTTCACCATAATGCTAGGTGGCAAACAACACTAAAGCAGTTAACTTGAAATCAACAGGGTATATTAACCATTGGTTTTTCAGTAATTATTATTCAACTCATCCTCACCTAGTATATGAACCCATAATCTCCCAGTTCACAGCATTCCAATCTTTCTTTCTATGCCACCACATCAGTCATAATAGCTGATTTCACCTGTATTCCTACACTTTGGAATGAATCTCACCTTTGTTTAAAATAAACAAAAACATATTTATTTTTTATCATAGTGATTCAGGAACACTAAAACAGAATAAAATACCCCACCTACATTAGACAATTTTACAGAAACCCCAAAAATTGCTTAAATAAGTCAATTAAATCTATGGTGAAAGAATAGTCAGATTAATTGATAACTAAAATAGCAGTGCAGAGATGTAATATAGTAATAAATCTGTATGGGAATGTCATAGACTTTGTGGCACAGCAGGAAGAATCGTGCACCTCGAAATCTGGAGGTTGTGAGTTTAAATTCCAGGTGGGGTTATATTTTAGCTGAACAGCGTACCACTAACTTTAAAACCACCATTACTTTACTTATAATACTTTGGGATGCTTTGAGACTATCTGCGACCCCTATCACGTGACGTCCTGACGACTGATAAAAGGACAGCTGATTTATGTTAATACATGTTCCAAGTAATATGTACGAACCTGGTGGCACTGCGGAAACATTGCGGAAACACATGCATTCAACCAAGAGGTTGCAAATTCAAATCCCCCAAAATGTTATGTACAGTATACTCTATGTTAAATGCACTGCTAGTTTTACATTGATGTACCTTTGATGATAACTGGACAATTATTTACTTGATTCTGGGCAACTTTTAGCAAAGTGCAGGAACGTATTCTTGCCAATACGTCTGTAACCATATCTCTTTCATGCTATCCACTGAGGACACACACACACTGATCTGGCTGCACTGTTTACATGGGGATGACTCAGAGGTTTCCTTTGTCTGGATATACAGTAATAGGATTTACCTGTGGGCCAACTCACTTAATGTTGTGTTGTGGTTTATTGACTGAGTGCCTCACATTAAGTAAGACAGTAAGACAAAGGTTTCTCGGCTTGTGTGGAGCATTCCCATCCCTGTCAACACCACCCCAATACACCTTCTCCCCCACTGCCTCATGCCTTCTCAACCCTCCCAGTTCCTCCAATCCCAATAAGCTTGTCAACGCTCTTCATCCAACACCTCACCCCTTCAGCCCTCCTCACCTCTTCCTCACCCTTTCAGCCCTTATCCCTTTCTCCTCTCACCCTCTCCTCACCCCTTCAGCCCTAATCACCCTCGTTTTACCTCTTTAGCCCTAACCCCTTCAGCTCCCCCTACCCATTCAGCCATCCTCATCCTTTCCTCAAACCTTCACCCCTGCCCTAATTTCCCCATCTGTTGAATTCCTGCTGTGACATCAATGTCTCCACTCAGCAACATGAGTGACAACCCACTATACTATCAGCTATCTATCTCCTTGTTTGTTTGATTGTTTTCGCGTACAGCTCTCCTGTTAGCGCTAGCGGTTAGCATCAGAACAGATTCCAGAATTTGTCTGGAACAACATGACAGGGGTCAGAATGCCTGGAATGCTGAAAAACACAGATTTGCTCATCCCTGTTCTGTTGTCTCTGGACTGAAGTGGATGGGCTTGTGATTCCGAACTCTATTGTGTGATGCTCAGGGCTTAGGACATTAGTCATGGCCAAACTCAGGGCCCGGACTGTTGGGCCACAGGCCCTAAACCCTAGACACTAAACCGTAGACCAGGGGTTCTTAAACTTTTTCAGCCTGGGACCCAAATGAGAAATTCTGTGTTTTCCTGGGACCCAAGATTAGGAAAATATGCAGCTACACATAAATATCGGTCCATTTCATTGCCCTTATGCCAAAAAACAAATGCAATATAGACAAAAACAAATCACAATGAAATTAAATATCCATATAAATATATATTAATGTTTATTTTCCACATTAAAAACACTCTTACATATCTGTCTAGGTTGGAACGTTGCTGTTAAAATACAATAAATAATTTTCATTCTGAATTGGAATAAAAAGATGCATCACATCACACAGATGAATAACACAACACACACACAGGCTTTTTGATAGCGCAACCCTAAGTCACACTACAGATGAAAAATGATCTTACTTTAGAAATTATTGTTGAAAGAAAGTCTAGGTTGGAATTGTTGCTGTTAAAATACAATACATATTTTTCATTTTGAACTGGAATAAACTTGATTGGTCACATCACACAGATGTAGACCAGAAAACACACACACAGTCCTAATGAGAGCATGTCTATTCTGGGTTCTGTTTTTGACAGCGCAACACTGAGTTCATGCTCAGCCTTGAAACTGTTTCTGTTCTTGTTTTTTAAGTATGTCAGGGTTGAGAACCCTGACTCGCATAGGTATGTGGTGCCAAACAACCAGAACATCTACTGCTTTCTCAGTCAGGCAGGAAACAGCTTCCTGCTGTAAATGAGCAGCCCAGAACTGTGCGTTTGCCTCAAAAAGCATCATGCTTCAATCAATTTATTCCAGTTAAGAATAACAATTATTATTGTATTTGAATAGCAACAGTTCCAAACTAGACTAGTTTTCAACAATAATTTCTACAGTAAGATGTACAGTAGGCCTGATCATTTTTCATCTTCATCTGTACTGTTACTAGGGTTGCACATCAGTAGCTAGCTTGCTTTGGCTAATGTTAGCTAATAGCTGTGTACAAGGCCAGTCGATTGTTTGAAAGATAAACTCACATCTAATGTTACTACTATGAGTTATTTAGTACTCCCTTATTTCTGCTTATCATCACCTGTTATAAAATGACAACAATGCCTTGCTACTTTTCCACTGTCGAAGCACTGTTTCCTGAAGCATTCTGCCCTGTTCTGAAAGAACTCCCTGGGTTTACCTTCATGCTGTGGATGTTTAGTCAGGATGTGTCGTTTTACTAATTTGTTCGTTATGAGAGACTCATTACTAAGCACTTCCACACACAAAACACATTGTGGGTGCTCCTCGAGAGAGAAATTCATCGACGTATATGAGTTTCATGACAATTGAGCTCAGTCAGAACTTGTGGCTAGCATGAGTCCATTTGATGACAGCTGTGAGTAATGGCGAGTGGGAATGACAAGTCAGTGGCAGACAGCGCATCATCTGCTACCTGAACGACAGCGCTGCATCGTGTGTGTCGTGGAGTGACCTTCAAGAAAACTGCAGAAAAAAAAAATCTGGTAAACCGAAGCACACAGGCATCTCCCTCTCACATTCGCGCAGCTGCCAAACCGAGCAGAGACCTCTGCTTAAGCAGAGAGAGCAGATGCACTTGGCCAAATCAATTCCAGTAATTCATTAAATGATTAGAACATTTACTCTGACACGTCGCGACCCACCATTACCAGGTCCGACCCATACTTTAAGAAAGGCTGCCGTAGGCCATTGACTGTATCCCAAACATAGTGTTCATTTCAATATGTAGAGTTTCTTTGGGGATTAGGACATCATGGCCAATTGAGGGCCCACACCCACTAAACCCTAAATACAAAACACTAAACCCTGAACTCTGCCCACTGACCAGCCTCAATCCAAACAATATTTCAATATGTAAAGTGTGTCTTCTTGTCATCTGACTAAACCCAGAAAGATGATTCAATGACTACATGTCAATAGTCTTAAGTGCCTTCCTGTCTTTGATTACTATTCCATGACATATTAGTTGTTCCAGCCTGTACGTTTCCATTTAATTAACCATTGACATGTGCTATACAAACATAAATGGCTGGAAGAGAATTTTTTACACAAAAAAACAGAAGGCATAGCATTTGTGTACCATTTTCTCCCTGTCAAATTGTAATCAACACTGCCACCTTGTGGTAGATCTTTGCAGTTGTAAGACAATTGTAACTATTCTCATAGCCTATAGATACCACCATTTATTAATAAACAGACAAAATTGTCAAATCTCTATTATGACTTCACTCAAGTATATCCTTTATCTATCCACAACTTTTTAAGGGTGTTGGGAAAATGTAAACTGTTTGCAAGTTTCCTTGCTGAAACCTTTCACTACTGTGTTTCACATTTCACTGACATATGAAGCACCAGGTATCCTAGTGGATAGAGCGTTGGGCCAGTAACCGGAAGGTTGCGGGATTGAATCCCTGAGTTGACAAAATAAAAATATGTCGTTCTGCCCCTGAGCAAGGCAGTTTACCCACTGTTCCCCGGATGCCGTAGATGTCGATTAAGGCAGCCCCCCCACCTCTCTGATTCAGAGACTGACTAGGTATCCCCCCTTTCCCAGTATAATCTTCTAGACGCTAATGAATCTCTCTCTCCCCTTATTTTACATTTGACCCTTCCTGTTCCTGAAAGTACAGGTAACAAACATAAGCTGAAAATGTAGTCAGCTTCCTCCTCTGCAACGAATGAATGGTTATTCTTATGCTTCCACATATAGTATGCTAGGCCTACTGTCTATCTTATCTCTGATACCGTTCTAATCATCACGGAATCATTCATTCAGTAACTTAAATTTAAACTCTGTTATCATTGATAAGTCACTGACATTGCAATCTGTCAATGTATTTCCCAATCACATGAGAAGTCATTTCTTACCATCAGACATTGAGAATCTATGGCCGATTAGAGGGGGCTGTAAGGAGTGCGCTAAGAGTCGGGAAGCAAGCTCAGGGAGGGAGTGTTTAAATAAATAAACGTAACTTAATACAAAACAAGAACAACGCACAGACATGAAACTTAAACAGAAACAATAACGCCTGGGGAAGGAACCAAAGGAAGTGACATACAAGTGATGGAGTCCAGGTGAGTCTGATGATGTGCAGGTGTGCGTAATGACGGTGTCAGGTGTGCGCCATAACGAGCAGCCTGGTGACCTAGAGGCCGGAGAGGGCGCACACGTGACAGGGGCACGTACGTCTGTGAGTCAAAACAAATCAGGTGCATTTTCATTCTTACTTATTTCCTGATAATCTCTTACATGCTGAAGTGATCTGTGTTTGCATGTTGATTCAAGAAATAATGTATTTTTTTTTGTTGTATCTACCTTACCAGACTGTTATTGCAACACAGTCTCACTATCAATTCGTGCATATATGCACATAATGCATTTCAGCAAATTTCGTGTGTTTTTGTGCGTTTTGGTGTGTCTTAATTCGTGAGAAAAGACACGAATTTTATGTGCTTGTTAATTCGTGCGAAAAGACACGAATTTAACCAGTAGGCGACACAAGCCTTTTGCAACAACCATATAGACGCGATAGTTTATATTTAATTTGTGTTCTTCTTAATGGCTAATTCAACGTTATGAATATACAGAAATGTTGTCTTTGTTTAACCCTGTTTTAAAACGTGTCGTTGTATGCCTATATGCACTGTTTTAGACTTTCTGAACAGAATTTGAGAAAAGACGCACATTTACGTGCGACTTAATTCGTGGGAAAATGTGTTTTATTAATGCCAATTGCAGTTTTCTGTGCTTGATTTCGCTTAATACTTTGGATACTGGTGCACTTGTAATCAGAAGGCCTTTTTGTCATGTAGGCAACAGTACACGATTTTCTTAATAACCCATTTCATATTTCGTGGAGCCTAAATCACACAATTTTCTTCATAATGCATGTATTACATGTTAAACAGGTGAATGTAAAATAATGAATTATGTTGGCTTACACTTATGGCACTTCCAAGGCCTTTCCATTATGGTTATTACGGTAATGTCACTCATGTTATATACTTAGGCTACTGTAACGCGTTCAACCAGTTAGCAAGTCAGAAATGTCCGTTTCCTAGTACCGACTGGCACTTGAATGCAGTATTATGCTGCCTTCACCTTCTCGTGGGAAACGGGAAAATGGGTAGTTGTTACTCCGACATGATTGTGTTCAAGTGCTTTTGAAGTCTGAACAATTCTTAAACCAATAAGATTGGCCACACAATTTTCTAATTTCACACTTATAATTCCTATTTGGAGGGTCATTCAAGTGAAACTTCGCAGGCGGAACTAGGCATTCCCGAGAACTCCGATTGTACCTGAACGAGGCATTAGTATGTGTAATAGCAGCCTACATACATAGCCTACATCTGTCTTCAGATTTATTTTATGGGTGATTTTTCCATTGAAGGAAATATATTTAATCTTCCACTCCACTCCACTCTTCCGATACATTTATTTGCTGCAGACAAGATGATATTCAACAGGTAGGCATTTTGAAACCGTTCAGAGATTACTTCAAGTAATGGCACTCTTTGGGATCTTTGCCAGGGAACATTTAAATACATTATCAATGGCAAATAGTGTTTTCTATGCTTGATTTCACTTAATATTTTTGGGTGTTGCGCTCATTGCAGTCAGAAAACATGTTGGCCGATCAAAACCCTTGCCGGTGATGTTGCTTTCTCTCCCCAAGTCGTATGAGAAAATAACGGAAAACTGACCCAAGATCAGTACTGTACATATGCAACTTCAACCCAATGTAATGCGGAGCGCGTTCCAGCTCGTCAACACAATCGGCTGCAGGGGAGGTTACTTTCCGTGTTGTTCAGTTTATATAAGAATATCAAATTAAATGAATCTTAGAAACGCTTTTCCAGGCAGTTCGAATGTATATTCTTATTCTGTGTAGATTCTGTGTAATTTGACCTACAACACAAATGCGCATTATGACTTCAACAAAGAAGGCAGCTTGGAACGTACCCGATCCTCCCATGCGATCATTCTCTTTCCCGGTAAGTGAAGTATGCAAATAAAACATGGGGTTGTAATCGTTAGTATATAATGTTACGGAGATTGATTTATTGCTTTTTACGACATTTCTCAAACCACTATGCATTTTCACTGATCTGTCAAGGTTTTCAATCAAAATCTTAGCTATAGGCCTACTCAACAGTTTCAGCTAGCTAGCTAGCTTTAGCTAGGCTACGGTCTGGTGTTTCATGGTGGGTGCAGGGTTTTGTTCTGGGCAACATCTACACACCTGATTAAACTAGTTTGAGTGGTTAATTACTTTAATCCACATGAGTCAAACTCCTACCATGGGAGGTCCGAGTGTTTGCAGGTTTTTGCTCCACCCTTGATTGATAAATGAAGGTCACAAATGACTAAGGAACTCCCCTCACCTGGTTAGGTTGTCCAGGTGTTGATTGAAATGAAAAACCAAAAACCAGCAGAGACACTTGGCCCTCTGTGGAATGAGTTTGACACCCCTCCTTAATAGATCTAGTTCAACTTGTCTTTGCAAAGCCTTTCTAAAGACAGTTTTAGATCTTGTGGAGAAAACAATTCCAAACAATGGATGAATTGGGACCACCAGACAGCAATGCTCCCATCCACAGTGAATGTGTATCTATCCAATGGTCATCTTGTTATCCATCATTCACATTCTTTACATTTTTGTACACCACCTGTAGTTTTTGTGATGTAATCCACTTACAAATTAAGTACATTTAAATCCTCAGTTACATTTGATTAAAATAAGTGTCCTACATATACAGCTGTGAAATACAATTCTAAACTTGTTCTATTCTCTTTACTTTGCAGCTCCAAATAAAGACCCTTCACACCTACCACCCTTCTCTTCAGACCACTCAGACCCACACCTACCACCCTTCTCTTCAGACCACTCAGACCCACACCTACCACCCTTCTCTTCAGACCCACACCTACCACCCTTCTCTTCAGACCCACACATACCACCCTTCTCTTCAGACCACTCAGACCTACACCTACCACCCTTCTCTTCAGACCACTCAGACCCACACCTACCACCCTTCTATTCAGACCATTCAGACCCACACCTACCACCCTTCCATTCAGACCCACACCTACCACCCTTCTCTTCAGACCACTCAGACCCACACCTACCACCCTTCTCTTCAGACCACTCAGACCCACACCCACCACCCTTCTCTTCAGACCACTCAGACCCACGGCTGACACCTTTAGTCTCTCTCTCTCTTTCTTTCTATCCATCCTCTTGATACAGATCTCTTGATCCATCCTCTGGCTGCATTTTAAGTAAGTGGAGACTTTTTCTATTTTAATTCAGCTTTCTTCCCATTTCTTGTGTTTTCAAAAACAAACCAGGTTGTAGTTTTAAAATGCAAACCAACTGGAGGGGATGATTCAAAAATGGTATCTTAAAATAAGTAACCAAATCCCACTGGCCCAGGTAGTGTTTAATCTGTCAACTAATGCCACTCATTGCACTGTGCACCTGAGGCTATGGCAGGTAGCCTACATCTAGGTTACAATAGTAGTCAACAGTTAGTATGACACATTACGTTACAGTGTGGCAGGTTAAAGCCTCAGGCTTAGTTTTATTACTAGACAAGGTCCATTATCAGATCTGACCCATATGATTGAGTCATTGAAACCCATGTCACCTTCAAACACACACCCACAGCACTTCTTTAGTGGGTTTGAGAATGGTCAGGGCTTGATGTTTAATGCGAGCTCAACGTTAGCTGCTTAGTTCTGTGGTGCAACAATCCAGCTAAAGGTTAGTTGGCCAAACTCTCTTTATTAATTGCTATTGTTAGTATAGTTTTTAATCTCACAGTCTCTAGTTCTCCTTGTCAATTCAAGCCCATTGCCAGAGTGGACCTCCCTGGTGCATTCCATCAGTCAAAGTTGTGTATAGGGCTATTCTTTCTGACACTTTTGTATCCACCTTTCATGCAGAATGGCTCCTGGCTCCAGCCGTAAGCTGTGTCCTAGTTGTAACACATCAATAAGAGGAGCATCAAAGAAGAGCCAGTTCTGTGGTGCAACAATCCAGCTAAAGGTCAAGTTAGAGGCCCAAAAAAGGAAGGCTACAGATGAATGGGCAAATAAGACAATGAAACATGGAAGATATGCAACCTTGGTTAATGCAGCAAACAAGCTGGTAAGCTTTATGTTTTCCTCTAAAAACATTTCTGCATTTCTAGCTTAGGGATATGATAGGCCCTATGCAATTATTTGTTGTCTCATTGTGTTATTTAAGAGTGTAAATCTAAATGTCATTATTTGACTGATATTTGTTGTGTTTCTGGAAGTTATTTTGTCATTAATGATTCCAGGTACATAGGTTCCACAAGGTAGGAGGGAACCCCCTGCTACTCCTCAGCAAGAGGAAAAAGGATAACATTTTGTCGTCGACTGCACTGTGTCCTCACAGTGGTATGATGAGTCAGACCTCAATGGCAGCAATCCAAAGGTTGTATGAGGCAATTGTGAAAGGTATTTGGACAGAAATATGTATGTTTGTCTACCTTAAGACCCTATCCCTCAACCACCACATCCGTTAGACTGTAAAAAACAAATTATTCCACTTCAAATTCGCCAAAGTCAGCCCCTCCCTCTCCTGTCCTGCGGGACAAAACTCTCATCCATGCTTTCTTCTTCTCCTGAATAGACTATTGCAACTCACTACTCCCTGGCACTAACACAGACTCCCTCGATAAGCTCCAAATGGTTCAAAACTCAGCAGCCCATCTTCTAACCCACACTAAATCATCCTGGCAGCATATCACCCCCATCCTCTGTGAACTCCACTGGCTCCCTGTCTCCCTCCGCATTAATTACAAGATCCTCCTGACCTAAAAAAGCTCTCCACCACCTTACCTTCTTCTCTCCTACCAGCCCTCGTGCTCTTTCCGCTCAACCACAGTTGGCCAACTTGTCATTGGGGCGGCAGCGTAGCCTAGTGGTTAGAGCGTTGGACTAGTAACCGAAAGGTTGCAAGATCAAATCCCTGATCTGACAAGGTACAAATCTGTTGTTCTGCCCCTGAACAAGGCAGTTAACCCACTGTTCCTAGCCCATCATTGAAAATAAGAATTTGTTCTTAACTGACTTGCCTAGTTAAATAAAAATAAATAAAAAATCCCCAGGTCCAAGCTCCAGAGTTTCAGTGACAGGGCCTTCTCCAGGGTTGCTCCTAGGCTCTGAAACTCCCTTCCTCCAGCCATCCGTGACTCTAAGTCCATCATCATCTTTCAGTCCTGCCTAAAAACCCACCTCTTCACCATGGCCTACCTCCCCCTCCACCATTCCCACACACACCTTTTCTGTTTCACACATGAGCAACACCTGCTCACTCACCTGCTATCTCACTCACACATCACACCCTTTCCTTGGGCCCTTCTTACCTCTATTTAGCCCCGTTTATACCTGGTTCTAACATGCATTACATGTCCTGATCTTGTCCACAGTCTGATTGTTCCCAGATTTTCAGACAGGTGTAGATGATTAAAAGAAGCATTTTGATCAGATCTTCCTGACCACATCTGGAGTTGACAGTAAAACCATTTAAATCATCCTGCCTTCTAAAATCATTGACAGGTGGCACCATTGACTTATGGAATATATATGTGTCTTAAAATAAATAAATAAGTATTCTTTTGAAAGAATATCTGTCAAAGAATTAGCATACAAGGCGGGACCAGTAAATCTGTTCACAATGCGGACACAGT
Organism: Salmo salar; assembly: GCF_965601325.2. Classification (NCBI taxonomy): domain Eukaryota; kingdom Metazoa; phylum Chordata; class Actinopteri; order Salmoniformes; family Salmonidae; genus Salmo; species Salmo salar. The sequence continues at coordinate 38,394,767 of NC_138297.1, read as the reverse complement.
GGACTGATAAGACCATGTGTAGACGCATTTCTAAAAATGTGGGTACAATCAGAATGTGGACAAGATCAGGACAAAGGATGCATGTTTGCACCAAAGTACACTGCTCAAAAAAATAAAGGGAACACTTAAACAACACAATGTAACTCCAAGTCAATCACACTTCTGTGAAATCAAACTGTCCACTTAGGAAGCAACACTGATTGATAATACATTTCACATGCTGTTGTGCAAATGGAATAGACAACAGGTGGAAATTATAGGCAATTAGCAAGACACCCCCAATAAAGGAGTGGTTCTGCAGGTGGGGACCACAGACCACTTCTCAGTTCCTATGCTTCCTGGCTGATGTTTTGGTCACTTTTCAATGCTGTCGGTGCTTTCACTCTAGTGGTAGCATGAGACAGAGTCTACAACCCACACAAGTGGCTCAGGTAGTGCAGCTCATCCAGGATGGCACATCAATGCGAGCTGTGGCAAGAAGGTTTGCTGTGTCTGTCAGCGTAGTGTCCAGAGCATGGAGGCGCTACCAGGAGACAGGCCAGTACATCAGGAGACGTGGAGGAGGCCGTAGGAGGGCAACAACCCAGCAGCAGGACCGCTACCTCTGCCTTTGTGCAAGGAGGAGCAGGAGAAGCACTGCCAGAGCCCTGCAAAATGACCTCCAGCAGGCCACAAATGTGCATGTGTCTGCTCAAACGGTCAGAAACAGACTCCATGAGGGTGGTATGAGGGCCCGACGTCCACAGGTGGGGGTTGTGCTTACAGCCCAACACCGTGCAGGACGTTTGGCATTTGTCAGAGAACACCAAGATTGGCAAATTTGCCACTGGCGCCCTGTGCTCTTCACAGATGAAAGCAGGTTCACACTGAGCACGTGACAGACGTGACAGAGTCTGGAGACGCCGTGGAGAACGTTCTGCTGCCTGCAACATCCTCCAGCATGACCTGTTTGGCGGTGGGTCAGTCATGGTGTGGGGTGGCATTTCTTTGGGGGGCCGCACAGCCCTCCATGTGCTCGCCAGAGGTAGCCTGACTGCCATTAGGTACCGAGATGAGATCCTCAGACCCCTTGTGAGACCATATGCTGGTGCGGTTGGCCCTGGGTTCCTCCTAATGCAAGACAATGCTACACCTCATATGGCTGGAGTGTGTCAGCAGTTCCTGCAAGAGGAAGGCATTGATGCTATGGACTGGCCCGCCCATTCCCCAGACCTGAATCCAATTGAGCACATCTGGGACATCATGTCTCGCTCCATCCACCAATGCCACGTTGCACCACAGACTGTCCAGGAGTTGGCGGATGCTTTAGTCCAGGTCTGGGAGGAGATCCCTCAGGAGACCATCTGCCACCTCATCAGGAGCATGCCCAGGCATTGTAGGGAGGTCATACAGGCACGTGGAGGCCACACACACTACTGAGCCTCATTTTGACTTGTTTTAAGGACATTACATCAAAGTTGTATCAGCCTGTAGTGTGGTTTTCCACTTTAATTTTGAGTGTGACTCCAAATCCAGACCTCCATGGGTTGATAAATTGGATTTCCATTGATTATTTTTGTGTGATTTTGTTGTCAGCACATTCAACTATGTAAAGAAAAAAGTATTTAATAAGATTATTTCTTTCATTCAGATCTAGGATGTGTTGTTTAAGTGTTCCCTTTATTTTTTTGAGCAGTATATTTTGTTTAATGTTTTTCTTCCTTTTGTTTAGTCTGCTGTTGTTTAGTTAGATTATTGATTGTTTGTTAGTTTCTACAATTGTAAAGCTATGTATGTTTCATGTATAATTACTGTTATTATTAAAGTAGAGGAGTTAGTTCAGGCAAGCAACATTTCAACACATTCTTTTCACATATCCTGTGTATAAGTTTATTTATAAACTGGGTGGTTCCAGCCCTGAATGCTGATTGTCTGAATGCCTTGGTATATCAGACCCTATGACAAAACATTTATTTTTACTGCTCTAATTACATTGGTAGCCAGTTTATAATAGCAATAAGGCACCTCGGGGGTTTGTGGTATATGGCCAATATACCACGGTTAAGGGCTGTGTCCAGGCACTCTGCGTTGCGTCATGCATAAGAACAGCCCTTAGCCGTGGTATATTGCCATATACCACACCTCCTCGGGCCTTATTGCTTAAATATACATGCTCACCTCTGCCAATTGGAAACTGTTGTCCACTTGTCTGTCCCATTTCCTTAATATGTTCTATATCGCAGTGGCAATCAACACCCATACCCCCACACTATAACCTTCCAACCCTCCTCCTGTTGCTGCCCAAGAACTGTCTGATACAGTTGCCCCCCAGGAGACCAGCTACACCCCCCATCCCCAACCAGGTTGAACCCCCGATATCCCCCACCACCCAGGAGACCAGCTACACCCCCATCCTCAACCAGGTTGAACCCCCGATATCCCCCACCACCCAGGAGACCAGCTACACCCCCATCCTCAACCAGGTTGAACACCCGATATCCCCCACCACCCAGGATGCCAGCTACACCCCCATCCTCAACCAGGTTGAACCCCCGATATCCCCCACCACCCAGGATACCAGCTACACCCCCATCCTCAACCAGGTTGAACCCCCGATATCCCCCACCACCCAGGATACCAGCTACACCCCCATCCTCAACCAGGTTGAACCCCCGATATCCCCCACCACCCAGGATACCAGCTACACCCCCATCCTCAACCAGGTTGAACCCCCGATATCCCCCACCACCCAGGATACCAGCTACACCCCCATCCTCAACCAGGTTGAACCCCCGATATCCCCCACCACCCAGGAGACCAGCTACACCCACACCAAACCAAAGAAGACAGAGAGAAAGTCCTGTCGCCCTCAAAAAACCCTCCAACTCGCTGAGCATGACAGTTCACCCCATCCAATCCCATTCAACCCCATCCAACCCCATCCAACCGTATCCTACCCCATTCTACCCCATCCAACCGTTTCCAACCCCATCAAACCCCATTCTACCCCATCCAAGCCCGACCAAGGAAGAGGAAATATGACTACATGCAAAAAGGTAAATTAGAATCTAACTTATATTGTTTATTCATAAATGTTAATGATGTCAATAACTTCAATTATGCTTTTAATAAATGTATAAAACAATTCCAGTGATTGATAGTCTCCTAATTTTCAGGAGGCAGGCATACTATACTGTACACTCTTAGAAAGAAGGGTTCCAAAAGGGTTCTTCGGCTGTCCCTAAAGGAGAACCCTTTTTGGTTCCAGGTAGAACTCTATTGGGTTTTACATGGAACCAAAAGGGGTTCTTCTATGGTGACAGCCAAATAACAATTTCTAAGAGTGTAGTCTAAGGCAGGCATAGATGGCAAATGAATAATGCAATTGACTGTCTTGCTAACTTTATTCATGTTCTGGTGGGTGGTGATTAAATATATACATGCATTTGTTTCAGAGTGTCCAGTGCATCCGGGGCAAATGATTTTCCCTATTCTCAAGATTCTTGCCAATAGAACTTCAAAGGAGGTAAATCTGTAGAACATTGAAATTCCTGTGACTGTATTTACAGGCTAATCCTAGTGCAACACCAATTGTAGTTAACTTGCAGTGCATAGGCCTTGTAGTTAAAGTGGCAATATGTAACTTTCTGGGTGGCCCGACCAAATGCACATAGAAATGTTAGTTACAGATCATCATTCTACTTGAAAGCAAGTCTAAGAAGCAGTAGATCTGTTCTACAGTGTGCCTTATTTCTATGCTTCCCGTTCTTAAGTTTTGTTATTGAGTCTATTACTTTGGTTTTGTACAACAGCTTCAAACAGCTCATATTAGCTACCATGACATTGCGGAGCGATTTCAGCATAGTGTAGCTTTAAAATAAAACAGACATTTGTATTTGTTGCATAATAAAGGGTCAGGAGCAGAAAGTGAGGTGGAAGCTCTGAATGGTATGTTTACTTCATCTAATCTAGAATGAATAGAGGATATACTGAACACTCAACACCATATGTATTGATGATATACTGAACACAACACCATATGTATTTGGACTGTGAAGCTAAAATGTACAATTTCACTCTAAACTCCGGCATTTTGGATTTGAAATCAAATGTTTCATATGAGGCGATAGTACAGGTCACCTTTTTACAATTTAGAAATAAAATAACTTAATGTATATAGTCCCCCCAATTTGAAGAAGCCATAAGTATTTGGACAAATTCACTTAGTGTATTAAAGTTATAGTAAATTAAACCTTTTATTTAAAATACTAAATTCTGGAGTATAGATCCAAATTTCACATGTTATCTTCATTCTCCAAATACATATGGTTTTGGCTGTACCTTGGTATTGGATGTTACAGTGCCTTGCAAAAGTAGTCAGACCCCTTGGAAACGCCTTTGACAGTCATTACAGCTGTGAGTCTTTTAGAGCTTAACACACCAGGATTGTGCAAAATTAGCCCATTATTCTTTTTATAATTCTTCAAGCTCTGTCAATATGTTGGGGATCATGTCTAGACAACAATTTAAAAGTCTTGCAATAGATTTCCAATCAGATTTAAGTCCAAACTTGAACTTGGCAACTCAGGAACATTCACTGTCTTCTTGGTAAGTAACTCCAGTGTAGATTTGTCCTTGTGTTGTAGGTTATTGTACTTCTGAAAGGTGGATTCCTCTCCCAGTGTCTGGTGGAAAACAGGCTTTGCATTTAGGCCAGAAAGTATATTCCTTTGCAGTTTTTTTCACTATTAACTCCAGTGCCTTGTTGCATACAAGATGCATGATTAGATTTTTTTCTCTTCTGTATATTTGTATTCTTTTCACTGTAGTTTAAGTCATTATTGTGGCGTTACTACAATGTTGATCCATCCTCAGGTTTTCTACCATGACAGCCTGTAACTGTAAAATCACCAATGGCCTCATGGTAACACCCCTGAGCAGTTGCATTCATGTCCTGCAGCTCAGTTCAGAAGAACGACTATCTTTGATGTGTCTGGGTGGTTTAATACATAATCCACACCATCATTATTAACTTGACCATGCTTAAAGAGATATGCAATGTCTGATTTGATATTGTGACCCATCTACCAATCACTGCCCTTTATGAGGCTTTCGAAAAGCTCCCTGGTCTTTGTTGCTTGAAATTCAATACCTGACTGAGGGACCATACAGATGTTCTATGTATGGGGTACAGAGGTATGGGTAGTTATTCAAAAATAATGTTAACCCCTATTGAGTCCATATAACGTATTATGTGATTTGTTAAGCCAAATTTAACTTGTCAACTAATTTACACTTGCCTTTATAAAAAATCTAAATTTTCTTCCACTTTGACATTAGAGTACACATTTTACATTTTAGTCATTTAGCAGACGCTCTTATCCAGAGCGACTTACAGTAGTGAATGCATACATTTCATGCATAAAAAAATAATAAAAATAAAAAATTGTACTGGCCCCCCGTGGGGGGGGGGGATTGCTTGTTGACAAAAAAAATATAAATTAAATACATTTCAATCCAACATTGTAACACAATACAATGTGGCGAAATCCAAGGGGTATGAATACTTTTGCAAGGTACTATATGTAGTTGAAATATTATATTTGAGAGGAGAAGAAGGCACTTGACCAACATCCAATAACCAAAAATCATAAAACCCTTTGAAAGGAATAGGTGCAACCCTTGCTCACGATTACATATTGAATGATTTATTTTCTATTTCTGCTTAAAAACATAACATTCCTTATGTTTTCTTTCTTGTCTTACAGTGGCAAGAAATGGGACGATGACTGGATCAAGGCCGAGGACCGCGTTTCTCCAGTTTAACCTACTTTATGCACGAATGTATTCCTCACTCTCCCTTCACATGTATCACTGTCAATCATAAATGGTTGGCCAAATTCACCATGATTTACCATTGAAACATTCATGGAGCGTCAGCATGCCAACCATTTCATCTCAATCAGTTTCATGAGAATATGCATTTAGATATTCTTCATATAAAGTGAGCTACAAACATATTGCAACAGTGACACATTTTTTGTTGTTTTGGATCTGTACTCCAGAACGTTGTATTTTAAATTATACAATGACTATGAGGTTAAAGTGCAGACTATCAGCTTTAATTTGAGTGTATTTTCATCCATATCTGGTGAACCGTTTAGAAATTACAGCACATTGTGTACATATCCACCCCGTTTTGGGGGACCAAAAGTCTTGTGATAAATTCACTTATGTGTATTACAGTAGTCAGAAGTTTAGTATTTTTGTCTTTTATGTTTGTATTGATTCATTTTACTATGTTATTAAATATATATGTTTAATTTCACTCTCATTTTTTACCTTTAGTCTGCCTATTTCTATAACACAATGCACATAGCTGATTATCTTATGGAGTAGATACAATTATATTTACTAAAGACAGTTAATTTGCAAGTTTAATAGTCTATTTTTCTCCAGATCAAACGTGTTGGTCTTTCAGCCAAAGCACCCCATACAGAAGTTGATATAATAAAGAACAAACATAAAAAATCAAGCTATATGAATCAGACACTAGTAGGTCAGATGGTTATTGAAAAGCCAATGTTTACAGTAGGCAAACATAATATTGTGGTCTTCGTTTTTGTTGTTAGTGACTCCCCACTGCCGTGTTTCTGAACTCGCCACGACATACCCTGCATTTCTGCCGCACTAGCTAACAGTAGCTGTCCGTGGTCCTGAAATAAAACGCCGGCGCACTATTAGAAAAGGTGCGCAGGTTAACATGTACGGTTCTTCATTTTACGTGGGCCTTTTCCAAAAAGTAAAGCTACAACATTCTGTTTGGAACAAATTAATGCAAATCTGAGATTTAAATGTTCAGTTGTTTTCTTCTGGAAGAGTGTTAGTTCAATGGATAAAGGTACTGGATAATTTCTTTCCAAATGACACCCTATTACCTTGAAAGTGCACTAATTTTGACCAGAGGCCTAGGCACATTGTACTATGTGCCTAGGCCTAACATTGCACTATGTTGATACATTAGTTATGAGCAGTGGATTGGGCTGATCAACTGTAGTACTTAGTGAATGTCTCAGTAATGAGAAAAGAATCATCAAAAGTGATGAGAATGTTGAATTTTGGGAAAGCATTTTGGCTGACTGACGTTGAACTTCGCAATTCATATCCAAGTTTATTATAGACCCATAGGCTAGACGCAGCTGGGCTATATATTATAATACATAGGCCTACGTGTAAATCAACATAGATTACATATTTAAAGATTATATATACAGTATACATAATGCTATTACATATATTACTTTACCTGCATTAAATATGTTAGATATCGGCCTACCCCTGAGTGATATTGGCATGCAACATGTTTTGCGCATAGAGGCAGACCGTCTATCTGCTTGGTCTCTAGGTTAGTTGTCCACGGAAAATATCAAATCAAATCAAATGTATTTATATAGCCTTTCTTACATCAGCTGATATCTCAAAGTGCTGTACAGAAACCCAGCCTAAAACCCCAAACAGCAAGCAATGCAGGTGTAGAAGCACGGTGGCTAGGAAAAACTCCCTAGAAAGGCCAAAACCTAGGAAGAAACCTAGAGAGGAACCAGGCTATGAGGGGTGGCCAGTCCTATTCTGGCTGTGCCGGGTGGAGATTATAACAGAACATGGCCAAGATGTTCAAATGTTCATAAATGACCAGCATGGTCAAATAATAATAATCACAGTAGTTGTCGAGGGTGCAACAAGTCAGCACCTCAAAAGTAAATGTCAGTTGGCTTTTCATAGTCGATCATTGAGAGTATCTCTACCGCTCCTGCTGTCTCTAAAGAGTTGAAAACAGCAGGTCTGGGACAGGTAGCATGTCCGGTGAACAGGTCAGGGTTCCATAGCCGCAGGCAGAACAGTTGAAACTGGAGCAGCAGCACGGACAAGTGGACTGGGGACAGCAAGGAGTCATTATGCCAGGTAGTCCTGAGGCATGGTCCTAGGGCTCAGGTCCTCCAAGAGAGAGAGAAAGAAAGAGAGAATTAGAGAGAGCATACTTAAATTCACACAGGAAAATATTTAATGAAGGTGAAAGACAAATAATTTCACAACTGCTTTTTTTGAATAGGCAGTGAGAATTAATTTTCATCATTGTTGCTTATCAGGAATATGATGTGCCGAAGGACCATTGCAATAGAGGTGCGGTTATGCGGCCATGTGGGTCATGGCTATAGGGGTTGAAAGGCCACATATAGACTGTTGAATGTCTATTTTTGAACTTCTAGAAGCGTCAATATCGATGTAACAATGTTTATATAAGCATTTCTATACATACACTTGTTTTCTGCCATGAACCTTTATACACCCCTAGGAAACCTTTGTAAGAGTTCAACTCTCGTTTTTTTGTTGTAGCTTAGTCTTATGGCTTGGCACAAATAATCCTGTGCATGAATTAAACTTAGTTATGTAATCCCATACCCCTGGTGGCCATGGGGTGCTCATTAGCGCCACCAACAGTTGACTTTTCCCCAAACGTATGATTTTTTTTAATCAAGAATAGATTAACATATCCGAACGTTATTTGACATGAAGGTTTAGTAAGGGGTCCTTATTAAATAAAAAATCACACGTCAAACTTAAATAGTTTTGACGAAAAACACATTTCAGAAAGTGCACAACTTCAGACATTGAATTGGCATGTGCTGATGCAGTACAGCGTTATGTATGTCCTAATGAATGTACAGATCATTCTACACATCAATTAGAATGATATGGGCGAAGATATTGATAAAAAACAAACCGGTTAGGGTAAGTAAAGAACTACAAAATGGCGCCACCTTTGTAGTTCACAACTTTTCCGGTTTCTGTAACTTAAGATTTTATCTGTTACATCAATTATTTAATAGAATCCGACAATGTTTACGAGATTCAAATGAAAGTAACATTGCGCAAGAATAATTCATGAATAGAAAATTTAGAAACATAGTCTATTACGTCACGGGCATTGCGACGAACATAACCAAAACAACCTCTGACCGAACGACCAAACCGAAGACATGGCCAAACGCTGTGACAACACAGATATATATATATATATATATACGTGCATGTTCACAATTCTCCCACTCATTTTTTTTCAGCTAATTTTAATAATAATACAGTGTTGCTAATAGTAGCGTTAAGAGTATGTTACTTGCAACTGGCCTGTTCAGGATGGGACAACCCCCATTTCAATAGGAACATTTCCAAGTTTACAGCTTAACACACAAGGGCTATCTATGCCTTACTCATCCCAAAATATGTCATAGGTCATAATTGGGTCAGCATAATAAAATACAATAATCACCTCAATCATTCTGTGTCCATACTTTTGATGATTCATTGCGAATGCCTGTAGATCCTAGGCAACATTTTTCAACTAACCGGTTTCATCTGCAGCTGATGGGAGTCAGTTCTTGTACTCAAGTACAAGTAAAGTAGCCCTCTCGAAAACTCCTTGAGAGTAAAGAAGTAACTGGTCAAAGTACTCAGTACTAGTTAAGCATTTGTACATCTCATACATACATAAGGAATCGTTGACTTAAAAGCCCATGACTAATGCAGCTCCATCAGTATGCAAACGATTACTTGAAGACAAGGATTACCTTTTTTAGTTTTTTATTAACTAAACTAATTAGCACACACAAGCACAGTACATTACAGTTTAACAATGTTTAAATCGGAAATCACCAGGTGAAACAATAAATCTTTCTCCCCGCCAATGGTTCTGTGAAAAGCAGAGGGATGGGGCTGGAGAAATGTAACCATAGTTTAAACAATGTTTCCAGGCTATAGTCCAGTGGTGTCAATCTCATTCCACGGAGGGCCTAGTTTCTGCTGGTTTTTGGTTTTTCCTTTCAATTAAGACCTAGATAACCAGGTGAGGGGAATTATTTACTAATTAGTGACCTTAATTCATCAATCATTTGAGGAGCAAAAACCCGCAGACACTCGGCTCACCCGTGGAATGAGTTTGACACATGCTAGTGTATGTTTACATTTACTTTGTTTACAAACATTGGAGTAGAAAAAAATATATATTTTGGGATCTGATGGGGTACGGCAGTTGAACTATGTTCATGAGGCATTTATAAATTATATTCTTCAAGAATCCAAAAGTGGATGTAGCAACTGCAGATTGGCCATTTAAAGGGGTGCATCGGACCTGGTCATGTAACCGGGCAAAAGCAGTAATAGACGAGCGCCCTTCTCAAATCTGTGCCACATGATCACATTGTCAACAAGGAAGAAACAAAAGTTTTTTTTCCATAAAATGTTCAAACTATTTTTCCTTAGGAAGGCAGATAAAGCACATATGCAAAACAAATGGAATCACTTTTCAACCAGTGCAAACTGCACCCACCCAAACGAACACCTTCAGTCTGTGATAGATTCCTCGTCATCAAAGCTGTAGTGGATGCGGTCATAGATGTCATCTAGGTCCTCTTCCAGGAGGTCATCTATGAAGTTATTTTCTAGGAGGGAGGTGTCTTGGCCCATAGCTTTGCTGTATATCAGTTTGACAGAGTCCTGGTGTCTTCTGAGGCTGCTGACTCTCCTCTGAAGCATGGAGAAGAGACCTCTGCTCCCAGCTTCCGACTAATTCAATTGCCAGCCTAACACCATCAATTGTAATGTGTAGGGTAAATACAATGAAGTATTCCTTAAATACAATAGCAATTACAGGGTGCCAACATCAATTGTACATATTAATGAAAGGTCCCCTACTTTACCTGCTTAGGTCAAGTGCCACATGTGAAGCAAGGCCTTGCACATTCTCCGATTCCCTCTTTAGGCTTTCCCAGTGCTGCTTGACTTCCTTTAGGACAATTAACTCTTCCTCCTTCAGCCGTCTCAGGAGCATCACCCGGTCAAAGGCTATTTTCTTTGTGAGTAGGTCAGCTGTAAATTCATAAGAATGCAATGTGGATTTGTAACTTTGGCAGTGCTGTCTGTGTTTGTGCAACTGAACAAACACAGATAGCAAAACAGAAACATAGTTATTGTGACACACAAACATACTACTTACTTTGTCCATGCAGCTCCCAAGGCCATGCATGAAGGTCTGCGGAAAGGATCTCATCTGCAGATGGTATTGCTGAATCTGTGAATCATAGGGTGTTGTACTCCTCTATGGCAGCTGTCAATTTGGCCTTTTCTTCCAATATCTTTCTGCGCAGAGGGTGTCTTTTCTTGCATCCATCTGTCATCAAAACAAAAGGAGAATGGAATTATTTGTTAAATTGCATGGCCTTGAAATGAAAGAGAAATGAAGTGTGTGCAATTCAATATTCATGAAATGTAACAAACCTGTCTGACGGTAGAGGTTCTGTTTCCTTTGTTTGATGCTAAGAAACAGGACTTCAATTGTTCTCTGTAGTACCTGGGGACCATCCATGTTCTCATTTGTTTCCTCTGAAATACAATACATCTATAAATTAACAACGTATCTCCAACGGTGAGTAGTTGCACTCACTTCCTGGAGGAACATAGGGCCTGTGAAGGTTTCTGTAATAAATGATTTGTTATGTGGGGGGTGAGTGAGCCCCAACCTGGAGAACCAGGGAATGTTTTGTCTGCCTCCTACCCTTCCACCTGTCCGGCTTGATTGCACCTGCCGGTGGAATACACCCTCTAAGGGTTAGCTCTCAGGGTCATTGGAGTACGCAAGCCTCTCCACTACGTTAAGGTGACAGTCCAGGACAGTTACATTTAGGATTATTAATTTTTTGGATTCATTTACCTGTATTAGCCCATTGCTGAACTTCCGTTGTCCAGTCGTACAGAGTCTCATCGCCTACACCCAAATCACTCTTAAACGTTTTGAGAGTCTGGGTCTCCTCCTGGATTTTTGCTGTTGTCTGAGAATTATGACAAAAACAAAACAGAAAAATCAATTGTTTTAAAATAAATTAAATGCATAGATATAATACTTCTAAAATAAATGTATTGATCCACACAATACACCTTCAAGTATCTTCTGGACAATACTCTGTGCAGGTTGTTCTTATTCCTTCTGTTCCACCCCATGGCCTGGATGGTTAGCATGTCTGTTCTTGCTAGAAAAGCCAAATAGAAGTCCTTATTCCAGATAAGTATTAACATAGCTGAATAGAACAACCTTAAAATGTCCTTTGGACATTTGCTTGGAACAGATTGCAGCCCTCGACAAGAAGCTGTTCCCTTGTTCCACTTCCTCCCCCAGAGTTGTGCCAGCTCATTCCTGATTCCGTCCTCCCCACTTAATCTTAATTTACATAAAAAAATATATTGACTTAATATTGCAATTATGTGAATAACCAACATCTACATGGGAAGCCTTGTAAAGGACTGAAGCTGGAAATTCTCTTAGAACAGTTTAATAAAGAAAAACTTACCTGGCATTTCAAACGATGTGCCTTTGCATGCATGACGGAAAGAAGTGGCTTCATGTCTAGAAGAGTGGCGAGCTCTGGACAATGAAGGGCAACTTTGGTCAGGTATGGCCAACATTTGCAGATCACATCTGTACACATGAATTGTATGTTCCTGCTGCCAGACAATTCCTTCTGCAAGAACAGTGGGTACGCAAATATCTCTCCACGCATCATGTTGAGGCTCCTTAGAAGTATTCCGTGGCGGCAGACGGCAACTTCGAGTCCCTCTTCATCAAGTTGTCGTTTGTTTTCCTTGACGACTCTTTAGCTGCTGTCCACTGGGATGCTCCACATACCCCTTTTCCATAACGCTAGACAAGGAAGTAGAAGAGTATAGGTAGAAAAAATGTTTTGGGGGGGAAGTGTTAACGGGACAGTGGTTAGGTTTTTAAAATCTAGCCGAGGGCGCTGAGCTACCCCCTATGTTCGCTACAATGGAGATCAGAAGTTGGAGATCGACTATCAAAAAGAAGCACTTCTAAAGTGTGTTGCATTTCTGAACAGAGGGACTAGTGTAACGACAAATGGACTTGAAGAGAGAGGACTACCATCTCTCCAAAATAATATGTTTTTATTGGAATAGTGTATAACGAGTCTGCCTTTGAGTCAGATGGCCCGAGGCCAGTCCTATTTCACATATTAGAAGATACACAGGAAACGTACATGTTAAGTCTTTGTATGGACATAGTTCACAAAGTCAGACACATCCTCATCCTTGCAGATAAACACGCCATCAAAGAATCCTTTGTCATCAGTCCTTGAAAGGATACGTGAAATACATTAAATATATTACATATGAAATAGCAATCAACCTCAGTAACTGATTGTGGACACTTGACAATGTTGATAATTAATTTCATTACAAACGCAAAACATTTAAGCTAAAATGAACTCAACTGCATTTGAAAACGTTCACACTGGACAAAGAAAAGGCAAACCTTGTTTGGATTGTTTAAATGATATAGAGTACGGTGTTATTTAATCAATTATGAATAGTTTTACATATCCTTTTTTGAATCGATACAGCTTCTTGTTCCCGTCCACTGACACTGCAAGCATGCTGGGTGAACAGGCTGGGCAGTCAAAGTACTGTATATCACAGACCTGATCAATTTCAGAGCGGCAGTACGTCCACTCAAAGAAGCTTTTTTGGAAAGTGTCCCCACAGATCATTTCATTCTGGTAAGGGAAAAATACATATAGAACATATATGAAATAACTTACAACAATAGTATAAACAAAACATACTATAATTCACTATGGCTGACTGGATTTGAGTTAAAGCAGGGCCAGTACATAGTGTTGACAGCAAAGCAGGTGAAAGCCAATGCAAAAGTAGGACGAGTACTTATGTTGTAAAGAGCAGGAAATATTGGATGCAAGAGGGGCACAGATAAGGGGCATGGCAGGACAGTGGTGCAGGAGGCTAACACATACTGTAGCAAGAGACCTGAAGTTTTAACGTAGTTGTAGTACTGGAAATAAAGTTATGTTACACAAAGTGTTGTAACAAAATGTAACATAGTTAACCTGAAGTCATACATTGGTAAAGCTGAGTATAATTTATTGTTACCCTGCCAAAGAAGTCAGTTCGCTGCTCCAAAATCCGCATAAACGCTAGACGGGACATTCCTGGGGCTGACACTTTCAGCTCCTCAAAAGAGCTGAAGACATCTACCTGGTATATGGTGTCACAGTTGACAGTGGCAGGCCAGTACCCATTCTTTATCAGATCTGCCAAGTTTGCTGTCCAGGTGCTGAGACAGGTTGTGCAGGTCAGCACAGGCACTGTAACATTGTAGAGACCTTGAGGAAATACATGTAGTCTGAATTAATGTTGTTTTACATTGCATTGCGACATCACTGTTTGGTTCTTGTAGATATTGCACATACCATTTATTCCTATGAGGATGATATGTTTCCCAGGGCCAACATGGAAGGTGCTAGTCAGGCAACCACATATCACCTCTGGTACGTCCAATGGTAAGAAACAATCTAGGGACAATATTTATATACAACAATAAACAAGAATACATTTGAACTTTGATATAATACATTCAGCCGCAAAAAAATAAAACACACCCTGTTCATGAAGTGCATATTTGCCATCACTGTGGAGAGATATGGCTGTAGTTGGAGGAAGGGGCGTGTAGAATCCCTCGATCATGGACTGTCTGTTGTGCAGGGGGAACTTTGCATGTATAGAGAATCGCAGTCTTCGCAGTAAAGCTGTTTCGGCAGACAGTCTCTACATCGCAGAATAGCCATTTTCACATTGCATGACTGACAGATCTTCTGAGAAGCATGCTCTGCAGCCAGCAGAGAATCTACAATCTCAGGCCTGGACTCCCTCCACCTATCCTGTGAGAGTTCCTTCCTCACACTCCAACTGTGTGATGCACCAGGCACAGCAGGATTTGAACACTCAGGGTCTTTTAAGTCAGCTAGGAGGATGTTAATTTTTCGATGAAGTATTGCTTTTTTGAAAACACAAAAATGGGAAAAGGATTACATTAAGAATATTATATAATTCATCTATTAAAACACACATAGGGATGTAAGTAGGTGACAGCAAATATATCTCTGCACAATCTATGGTGTGACAAGCCAAAAATCTCAGCTTTGATTCTACGGTAAATTAAATTACAGGGCAGACCAAAATATTGAGTAAAGTCTAAATTGGAATATCAAACAATAGAACTTGATCCCATCGTCGAATAGAAATTCTGAATGTTCTTAAAACAGCAAAAACACACTGAGTGTACAAAACATTCTCTTTCTCTGACAAACTGACCAGGTGAAAGCTATGATCCCTTATTGATGTCACCTGTTAAATCCACTTCAGTGTAGATAAAGAGGAGGAGACAGATTAAAGGAGGATGTTTAAGCCTTGAGACATGGATTGTGTATATGTGCCATTCAGAGGGTGAATGGGCAAGACAAAATATTTAAGTGCCTTTAAAAGGGGTATGGTAGTAGGTGCAAGGTCCAACGGTTTGTGTCAAGAACTGCAACGCTGCTGGGTTTTTCACGATCCACATTTACCCGTGTGTATCGAGAATGGTCCACCACCCAAAGGACATCCAGCCAACTTGACACAACTGTGGGAAGCATTTGAGTCAACACTGGCCAGCATCCCTGTGGAACGCTTTCGACACCTTGTAGAGTCCATGCCCTGACGAATTGAGGCTGTTCTGAGGGCAAAAGGGAGTGCAACTCAATATTAGGAATATTCTGTACACTCAGTGTATTTTGACTACAGAGTAAACTCTCCTCAAAGGCAAATGCTTCCAGCTTTCACAATTACAGACAGCGGTTGCAAAAGGAACGACACTGTGTAAACATTCCAATAGTGGATTTGAATGAATTCAACTAAGACTAATTCCATAATGTGGAATGGCAGATTGCATCATATTAAAGGAAATGTGCAGGAAAAAGCTCTGCCAGGATTTTGTTATTGCACTCCCCTACAGAAATATTTGGACAGTGATGCTAAAATGTTGAACTTGTCTCTATACTCCAGTATTTTGAATTGCTTTGTCGAGAAGCTACCTGCAAGTAAGCATTTCGTTGGATGGGGTTACCATCAGTATCCTGTACATACGACTAATAAAACTTGCAACTAGACATATAAAGTGCTTTAATTTCGAAACGGTAAATCAGAAAAGTCTGAAAATACCCTGAAATAAAAGGAGAAATTCTGTACTGTAACCTCATATCAAACATTTGATCTCAAATCCGACATTCTGGAGACTTGAGCCACATTTAAAAATGTTGCATCACTGTCAAAATAAAGATGTAGTGCAGTATAATTCAGTAACACCAAGATGACCCCAATTTTGAAAGTAAAACAATTTAAACATACCTATTTCTTCATCAATGTTTAAAACTGGAGTGGATTCCAATCCACTGGTCCTTGTCTCTAAAATAAGATATGCAAAAAAGGATTAGACTTAAAGGGGCATTCAGAAGTTGATAAAGCCATTTTTGCCCATTGATTCTAGAAGATTATAACTTATTAATGCCTCATGAGTGTAATTCAACTGTCATAACCCATCAGAATCCAAACTATAAGCTTGTTTTAGTCAATGTTTGCAAACAAAGTAAATGTAAAAAAAACACTGGTTAAAAACATGGTTAAAACTATTATTTTAATAACATTGATGGTAAGTTATTGCAATAATAGCTCTGTCAATAAATTGAAAGTGGTTACATTTCGCCAACCCCATCACTCAGCTTTTAACCAAAACAGGGGAGGGGAGTGTGCTTTGTTATTGTTTCAACTACCGATTACAGATTTAATAAAAATACAATACATTCTTTACAAGGCCACTGAATAACAAGGAATTGTATAGATAAATACCTAATTCTTCCTCCTCAGTGACTAGCCCAAAATGTTGCACTAGTCTGGCTCTAGATGTACTGGCCCTTGGAGCTGAAAAAAATTGGTAATAAAAAGGTTTTTAATTCAAAAGATTTTCTGGGGTTCTGACTCTCCTTTCGTTAAATATGTATTTTCATCAGAGACAGACAACAGTTAGAGACCGGGAAAGGTGGGATCAGACCTGCATGTAATGTATTATGTGCTGTGGGTAGATGGCACTAGACCGGCCTATGGCACGTCAACAACCGTTTGATATGCTATGATACAGTATGTTTGAAAGGAAAAAGTCAGATCAGGGACCAATAAAATTAAACACCTAGACGGGATGAAACTTACCAACAGAAGTGGATGTAGTTGCCTTCCTGGTTTGAGGAACAATCTGTCCTTTCTCATCCCTTTGTCTCCATCTGAACCTAATCCCTGGAGGCTTGTTTCTCTTTTTCTTCTTATTTTCCTAAAAAGTGCATTTCAATTATCATGGCTGGCCCACTAATAAAAGTATCCAAGAAGCATGGCTTGCTTGTGCACATATGGAGCACAAGCAATACTTTTATTTTCACATAAGGTGAAGTGATTTGTCAGCTGAGGAAAGACACCTGCAGTAGACCCACGTTCTGGCTCACTCACACAGCTAACATGTGTAGAAGTTCACAAGGATGCTAACAAGTGCACCCTTGTGCCTCATGCTCAATGGTCAATATCATTGATGCCCGTGTTCAGGTCATATCACGGAGTCTACGTTTAAATTCACATTTGTGCCATGTGGGGTCTACTTTGACAAACAAAAAGCAATGATAAATCATAACACTGTGGTGCTGGGGTTGTGCTGGGAATATTTGTCCACGTATGGGAGCTATAGGGGTTACATTACCGGTAATGTACGACTTGTTACATTACCCGTTCTGGGTTGAGCTCCTCAGCCAGCCTTTTTGCCTCGTTAATGGCCTCGTCCAGTTGGGCTTGTGGGTCCTTCTCTGGGTTGAGCTCTTCAGCAAGGCGTTCTGCCTTTTTAATAGCCTCATCCAGTTGGTCTTGTGGGTCCTCAGAGGCCATACCATCTCAAAAGAAACATAGAGACAACTTCCAATCCTAACACATTCCTTCACATAGTAACCTCCCGTCTATGAGAAAAGCTGCATGTCATTGATAGCGTGTGTGTTTAACTATGTCCTGCACGTCACTAAAGGTCTTCATCCTCCTCCACACGCAGACTGACTGATCTACAAATCACTTTGAATAACAAATACATATCTATTATTACTTGCAGATCAGTCAGTCTGTCTCTATTTACCAACAATGCACTATTAGTCTGTCACTTCCTTGTTCATGTTGTTCTATGACATATGTGCAACTCCAGTCCTTAAAGGCTACAGTGTCTACAGGTTTTGATCAATTTAGATCATTGACTAGTTAGGACCTCCTCTCACCTGATTGTCTGTCTTAACAGGATTTCATCAACTCCTTTACATCCCTCCTAGGGTCCCTCTCTCCTTCCAAGGAGAAGTCACAAGATGAATACAGATTGAGTGGCAATGTGTATTTCTTTGAAGATGCAAAGAGGAACAAAAGGGGAATATATAGCCTAATGTATAGGTGGCTCAAATAATACGTGAGAATGATATCCAAATATATGTAAGTAATGCACCAAAAATATCCACACATTCTATGTTGTGTATGCAACTTTATTCACCTTAGTTACGTAACCTTCATTACTGGTTTAACACGTTTAAATTAAAAAAACAAAAAACACTTTAACAAACACAAAACAAATGTGTATGTTTGCTTTATTTCTGACAACAAGGGACGAACTGGCTATCTACCTGTTATCTGTCCAGGGTCTCTAGACGTCTGCTGTGGGCGAACAATCTATAAACAACAAATGTCACATGACCGGATGAGGTAACCATTCTTGTTCTTCTTGTAACTTTCCGGTAGCCGAGAAGCTTTCCGGTGTTTTGCTGCTCGTCACAGGTCGACGCAGGTATTGCACTTGATTTATCGTTCTCATCACCGTAGGTGCAGCCAAGTGGAAATACGAAAGCTTTCTAGCTATTTCGCACTGACGGTCATTTGAACACAAGAAGGTTTCTAGTGAAAAGGTGCTTACACTCAGAGCCATGTATTTACACTCAGCCAGCTCATTGTACAATTCCACCCTAGCCTTAGTAGGTTAACGTTTTGGTCATTTTGGTTGGCTAACAAAATTTAAGACTACATTGACTGCATACGTTTCCCAAAATTTTGTACGAAAAAAAAAATGTGTTTTGGTATTGGACAACGGCAAGGCTGCTATTGTATTTTCAGTTACATTCTGGTCAATAAAAATGGTTTACACGTTTGTTTTTTGTAAGAAATACATGGAACTACAACCGAATAAAACACAATTCGCCATCATGTATTGCTTACATTCATTCTATACTGAAAAGTCTGTTCCAAAAAATCGAAAACAGTACATATAGGCATACAACTACAATGTTCTAATAGGGATAAAAAAATACAAAATATCTATATATTCATAACGTAAAATAAATAAATAATGAAATACAGGCTATCGCGTCTATGGTTGTTGCAAATGCTTGTGTGTCGCCTACTGGTTAAATTCGTGTCTTTTCGCACGATTTGAACCACACAAAAATGCACAAAAACGCACGAAATCTGCTGAAATACATTTTGTACATAAATGCGCGAATTGAATGTGAGGTTGGCCTGCCCCTATTCATCTAAAGCAAATATACTTAGGTTTTTACTTTCAGCCGTGTCTGGTGTCAGCTAGCAACTGACTAGCTCAGTCTTCAGCCAGCATGGAACAAAAGCGGGAGAAGGGTTGCCCAAAACTCAGATACAGTTGTCATACAATTACACATGCCAAAAGGGAGATTCATCCAAACTTCTTGACTATCACTAATAGTCATGATATATGGACTAAGCCTGACTCACCGGACAGTTTTTTTTGGTACACACATCTGGTACCAGGTCAGACCACTTTGCCTCCAGAACAGCCTGAATTATTTGGGGCATGGATTCTACAAGGTGTCAGAAATGTTCCACGGGGATGTTGGTCCATGCTGACGCGATAGCACCACGCAGTTGCTGCAGATTGGACGGCGGTACATTCATGCTGCGAACAGCCCATTCCATCTCATCCCAAAGATGCTATATTGAGCTTGGTCAGCAACAATGTTTAGATACGCTATTGCGTTCAATCGTTGCTCAATTGGTTTCATGGGACCTAATATGTGCCAGGAAAACACACACCAGTACACCACCAGCCTGTACCGTTGACACAAGGCAGGATAGGTCCATAGACTCATGCTGCTTACGCCAAATTCTGACTCAACAGGAACTGGGATTCGTCGGACCAGAGAATCTTTTTTCACTCCTCAATTGTCCAGTGTTGGTGATCGCGTGCCCACTGGAGCCGCTTCTTGTTTTTAGCTAATAGGAGTGGAACTTGGTGTGGTCATATGTTGTAATAGCCTATCCTTCACGAGGATCGACGAGTTGTGCTCTCCGAGATGCCGTTCTGCACACCACTGTTGTAATGCGCCTTTATTTGTCTGTGGCCCGCATGTACGATTCTTGCCATTCTCCTTTGACCACTCATCAACGAGCTGTTTTCGCCCACAAGACTACCGCTCCTCAGTGTCCGTAGGAGCATTTTTTGTGAAACCATGTACCATTGCTTTGTGTATCAGCAAATTTGCTTGAGATAATCTCACCGCAACACTGCGTCCATGTTGCTTGACATAGGCTTTTTCCAAGAAATGTCAGTCAAGGTGAGCTCCCTGCCCACTCAGCCTATTACCTCCCTGCCCACTCAGTGTGTCTTTTCAGGCTTCCTGGTTGTTTGACATGAGATAAAAAGTACTTTTACTCAGATAGTGTTCTTGGAAAACTAATAGTGTGTGATGTTTTAGTCACTCAAAAGGCTATTTTACATGGGAATCAGACTTGTTTACGCTGCTGTGCGTTTTTGTTGCCGATCTTACTTTGATACCTGACGGTTTTTTACTTTTTCATTACCGTATATTTTTACTTTTTCCCTCACTCAACTTTTTTCCTCACTCAACTTTTTTCATTCATCCCCGGAGGTTTTATCTGGACATGGTTCGTCAGGACTTCAAACAGCCGAAGCTAAGTAACATTAACATGATGCCTTCTAATTGCAGTCGTTGTACTTATAATATACAGGAGAACGATCGCCTTACGGCAAGGATAGCTGTGCTGCAAGCCCAGCTTCAGACGCGATCGTTAGGCAAGGGTAATTTCAGTGTAGGAAAGGATGAAACAGCGTCTGTGCCACCAGTAAGTACAGATAGTAACGTTAGTATAAACCCCCTCGCACGGTCCCCGCAGCCGGACATCTTTCTCATGGCTTCTGGAGGGAAACGCTGTAGGAATGCTCAACCGGTGTCGCTTATTCAGCCGACAGAAACTTTCAACCGGTTCTCCCCATTAAGCGAGTCGGAGTCGGAGGCCGAGACTTCTCTGGTCTCTACTCCTCCCGTTGTGGGGTCTGAGACGCCGACGGCTCCCACCATTAGCTCTGACAAATTGAAAACCCTAGTCATTGGCGACTCCATTACCCGCAGTATTAGACTTAAAACTAATCATCCAGCGATCATACACTGTTTACCAGGGGGCAGGGCTACCGACGTTAAGGCTAATCTAAAGACGGTGCTGGCTAAAGCTAAAACTGGCGAGTGTAGAGAGTATAGAGATATTGTTATCCACGTCGGCACCAACGATGTTAGGATGAAACAGTCAGAGGTCACCAAGCGCAACATAGCTTCAGCGTGTAAATCAGCTAGAAAGATGTGTCGGCATCGATTAATTGTCTCTGGCCCCCTCCCAGTTAGGGGGAGTGATGAGCTCTACAGCAGAGTCTCACAACTCAATCGCTGGTTGAAAACTGTTTTCTGCCCCTCCCAAAAGATAGAATTTGTAGATAATTGGCCCTCTTTCTGGGACTCACCCACAAACAGGACCAAGCCTGGCCTGTTGAGGAGTGACGGACTCCATCCTAGCTGGAGGGGTGCTCTCATCTTATCTACGAACATAGACAGGGCTCTAACTCCTCTAGCTCCACAATGAAATAGGGTGCAGGCCAGGCAGCAGGCTGTTAGCCAGCCTGCCAGCTTAGTGGAGTCTGCCACTAGCACAGTCAGTGTAGTCAGCTCAGCTTCCCCCATTGAGACCGTGTCTGTGCCTCGATCTAGGTTGGGCAAAATTAAAAATGGCGGTGTTCGCTTTAGCAATCTCACTAGTATAAAGACCTCCTCCATTCCTGCCATTATTGAAAGAGATTGTGATACCTCACATCTCAAAATTGGGTTACTTAATGTTAGATCCCTCACTTCCAAGGCAGTTATAGTCAATGAACTAATCACTGATAATAATCTTGATGTGATTGGCCTGACTGAAACATGGCTTAAGCCTGATGAATTTACTGTGTTAAATGAGGCCTCACCCCCAGGTTACATTAGTGACCATACCCCCCGTGCATCCGGCAAAGGCGGAGGTGTTGCTAACATTTACGATAGCAAATTTCAATTTACAAAAAAAAAAACAACAATGACGTTTTCGTCTTTTGAGCTTCTAGTCATGAAATCTATGCAGCCTACTCACTCACTTTTTATAGCTACTGTTTATAGGCCTCCTGGGCCATATGCAGTGTTCCTCACTGAGTTCCCTGAATTCCTATCGGATCTTGTAGTCATAGCAGATAATATTCTAATTTTTGGTGACTTTAACATTCACATGGAAAAGTCCACAGACCCACTCCAAAAGGCTTTCGGAGCCATCATCGACTCAGTGGGTTTTGTCCAACATGTCTCTGGACCTACTCACTGCCACAGTCATACTCTGGACCTAGTTTTGTCCCATGGAATAAATGTTGTGGATCTAAATGTTTTTCCTCATAATCCTGGACTATCGGACCACCATTTTATTACGTTTGCAATTGCAACAAATAATCTGCTCAGACCCCAACCAAGGAGCATTAAAAGTCGTGCTATAAATTCTCAGACAACCCAAAGATTCCTTGATGCCCTTCCAGACTGCCTCTGCCTACCCAAGGACGTCAGAGGACAAAAATCAGTTAACCACCTAACCGAGGAACTCAATTTAACCTTGCGCAATACCCTAGATGCAGTTGCACCCCTAAAAACTAAAAACATCTGTCATAAGAAACTAGCTCCCTGGTATACAGAAAATACACGAGCTCTGAAGCAAGCTTCCAGAAAATTGGAACGGAAATGGCGCCACACCAAACTGGAAGTCTTCCGACTAGCTTGGAAAGACAGTACCGTGCAGTATCGAAGAGCCCTTACTGCTGCTCGATCATCCTATTTTTCCAACTTAATTGAGGAAAATAAGAACAATCCGAAATTTCTTTTTGATACTGTCGCAAAGCTAACTAAAAAGCAGCCTTCGCAAATGGAGGATGGCTTTCACTTCAGCAGTAATAAATTTATGAACTTCTTTGAGGAAAAGATCATGATCATTAGAAAGCAAATTACAGACTCCTCTTTAAATCTGGGTATTCCTCCAAAGCTCCATTGTCCTGAGTCTGCACAACTCTGCCAGGACCTAGGATCAAGGGAGATACTAAAGTGTTTTAGTACTATATCTCTTGACGCAATGATGAAAATAATCATGGCCTCCAAACCCTCAAGCTGCATACTGGACCCTATTCCAACTAAACTACTGAAAGAGCTGCTTCCTGTGCTTGGCCCTCCTATGTTGAACATAATAAACGGCTCTCTATCCACCGGATGTGTACCAAGCTCACTAAAAGTGGCAGTAATAAAGCCTCTCTTGAAAAAGCCGAATCTTGATCCAGAAATTATAAAAAACTATCGGCCTATATCGAATCTTCCATTCCTCTCCAAAATTTTAGAAAAAGCTGTTGCACAGCAACTGACTGCCTTCCTGAAGACAAACAATGTATACGAAACGCTTCAGTCTGGTTTTAGACCCCATCATAGCACTGAGACTGCACTTGTGAAGGTGGTAAATGACCTTTTAATGACGTCAGACCGAGGCTCTGCATCTGTCCTCGTGCTCCTAGATCTTAGTGCCGCTTTTGATACCATCGATCACCACATTCTTTTGGAGAGATTGGAAACCCAAATTGGTCTACATGGACAAGTTCTGGCCTGGTTTAGATCTTATCTGTCGGAAAGATATCAGTTTGTCTCTGTGAATGGTTTGTCCTCTGACAAATCAATTGTAAATTTCGGTGTTCCTCAAGGTTCCGTTTTAGGACCACTATTGTTTTCACTATATATTTTACCTCTTGGGGATGTCATTCGAAAACATAATGTTAAATTTCACTGCTATGCAGACGACACACAGCTGTACATTTCAATGAAACATGGTGAAGCCCCAAAATTGCCCTCGCTAGAAGCCTGTGTTTCAGACATAAAGAAGTGGATGGCTGCAAACTTTCTACTTTTAAACTCGGACAAAACAGAGATGCTTGTTCTAGGTCCCAAGAAACAAAGAGATCTTCTGTTGAATCTGACAATTAATCTGGATGGTTGTACAGTCGTCTCAAATAAAACTGTGAAGGACCTCGGCGTTACTCTGGACCCTGATCTCTCTTTTGAAGAACATATCAAGACTGTTTCAAGGACAGCTTTTTTCCATCTACGTAACATTGCAAAAATCAGAAATTTTCTGTCCAAAAATGACGCAGAAAAATTAATCCATGCTTTTGTTACTTCTAGGCTGGACTACTGCAATGCTCTACTTTCCGGCTACCCGGATAAAGCACTAAATAAACTTCAGTTAGTGCTAAATACGGCTGCTAGAATCCTGACTAGAACCAAAAAATTTGATCATATTACTCCAGTGTTAGCCTCCCTACACTGGCTTCCTGTTAAGGCAAGGGCTGATTTCAAGGTTTTACTGCTAACCTACAAAGCATTACATGGGCTTGCTCCTACCTATCTTTCCGATTTGGTCCTGCCGTACATACCTACACGTACGCTACGGTCACAAGACGCAGGCCTCCTAATTGTCCCTAGAATTTCTAAGCAAACGGCTGGAGGTAGGGCTTTCTCCTATAGAGCTCCATTTTTATGGAATGGTCTGCCTACCAATGTGAGAGACGCAGACTCAGTCTCAACCTTTAAGTCTTTACTGAAGACTTATCTCTTCAGTAGGTCCTATGATTAAGTATAGTCTGGCCCAGGAGTGTGAAGGTGAACGGAAAGGCTGGAGCAACGAACCGCCCTTGCTGTCTCTGCCTTGCCGGTTCCCCTCTTTCCACTGGGATTCTCTGCCTCTAACCCTTTTACAGAGGCTGAGTCACTGGCCTACTGGTGTTCTTCCATGCCGTCCATGGGAGGGGTGCGTCACTTGAGTGGGTTGAGTCACTGACGTGGTCTTCCTGTCTGGGTTGGCGCCCCCCCCCCCCCCTTGGGTTGTGCCATGGCGGAGATCGTTGTGGGCTATACTCGGCCTTGTCTTAGGACGGTAAGTTGGTGGTTGGAGACATCCCTCTAGTGGTGTGGGGGCTGTGCTTTGGCAAAGTGGGTGGGGTTATATCCTGCCTGTTTGGCCCTGTCCGGGGGTATCATCGGATGGGGCCACAGTGTCTTCTGATCCCTCCTGTCTCAGCCTCCAGTATTTATGCTGCAGTAGTTTATGTGTCGGGGGGCTAGGGTCAGTCTGTTACATCTGGAGTATTTCTCTTGTCTTATCCGGTGTCCTGTGTGTATTTAAATATGCTCTCTCTAATTCTCTCTTTCTGTCTTTCTCTCGGAGGACCTGAGCCCTAGGACCATGCCTCAGGACTACCTGGTATGATGACTCCTTGCTGTCCCCAGTCCACCTGGCCGTGCTGCTGCTCCAGTTTCAACTGTTCTGCCTGCGGCTATGGAACCCTGACCTGTTCACCGGACGTGCTTGTTGCACCCTCGACAACTACTATGATTATTATTATTTGACCATGCTGGTCATTTATGAACATTTTAACATTTTAACATTTTGACCATGTTCTGTTTTAATATCCACCCTGCACAGCCAGAAGAGGACTGGCCACCCCTCATAGCCTGGTTCCTCTCTAGGTTTCTTCCTAGGTTTTTGGCCTTTCTAGGGAGTTTTTCCTAGGGAGTTTTTCCTAGCCACCGTGCTTCTTTCACATGCTTTGCTTGCTGTTTGGGGTTTTAGGCTGGGTTTCTGTACAGCACTTTGAGAATATCAGCTGATGTACGAAGGGCTATATAAAAATAAATTTGATTTGATTTGATTGTTCAGGACCTTAAATTATGTTTTGTATGTTGTTTTCTACATATTTCTGTGTTTTTTTTTTTGGGGGGGGGGGGTATTTCTAGGAATGAGGGTTTCAAAGAAAGTGATCACACTTGTAAAGTGTGGCAATGGGATATGCAGTATTGTATTTATTATCCCAAAGTGTCCAGAAAGACTGACTAACATGTACTGTAATATAACTTAAGTTGTAACACATTTAGGGGTTGTTCGTACTTAACTGTGTGGTATGAATACATAGTTAAATGTGTTTCCTACTAGATGAATGTGAAGAAAGATTGAAGACTGTGCCTCCCACACCTGGTAGTTTGGAAGGAAAAAAGATGAGTTGTACTGGAATTAATACATTGCTGAAGGCAGTGGACCTTTTGACATTAAGTATTTGTACATTTGCTAGAGTAGAACAATAGAGTAAACAGAGGGTATCAAATGAAAAGTGCATTTTGACATTATTACTTTGAATCAGGAGATATATTTAACCTAGCCTGGTAGCAGATTCGTATGTTCTTTATCCAACTCCTCTGTCAGTCATTGTATGCCATAAACTGTTGCTTACACGGCAGGTTGGTTATAAAGCACAAACTGGGCTGTTACCAGGCTATATTTGCCTCTCCTGTTGCTGTATATTTTAGTAGTCTACCAATTTCTGTTGTTTTGTTCCAAATTCTCTCAAACCCACACTCATCCATGTAACTGAAAATGAATGGGATTAGAATTGAGGCCATTCCGTGGTGATGGGAAGATTGAAGAATGTCTGTGTATTTTTATGAACAAGGAACAAAAAGGACCATGGTGAAACGCTGAACACTTATTGCTACAAATTTTGACTAATCTAATTTCTTCTACCCCTTTATTTTGTAAACTAGAGGATACTTAAACATTTACAAATATTATTATTTGACTTATGATATGTATTTATATGCAATGACGACTTTGGGGAAAAGTTTTACCATGTGTTTTTTTTTCAGAGAATAAAAACGATGTTTTGTGTTGAAGTGTTCACATACATGTGTCTTGTCCTCTAACAATGCAAGATACTTATATTGGGACCCAAGACCGTTAGCAGCCCTGGCCAGAAATCAAGTTCCAGAAAGGATTACATTTCAGTTCTAAAAAATTGGTCACATACACATGGTTAGCAGATGTTAACGCGAGTGTAGCGAAATGCTTGCGCTTTTAGTTCTGACAGTGCAGTAATATCTAACAAGTAATCTAACAAATTTACAACGACTACCTTATATATATATACACACACACACAAAATGTAAGGGGATGGAATAAGAATATGTACATATAAATATATGGATGCGCGATAGCCATGTGGCATAGGCAAGATGCAATAGATTCTCCACTACTGTCCCGTCGATGTGGATTGGGGGGGGGGGGGGGGGGTGATCCCTCTGCTGTTTCCTGAAGCCCACGATAATCTCCTTTGTTTTGTTGACATTGAGTGAGAGGTTATTTTCCTGACACCATACTCCAAGGGCCCTCACCTCCTCCCTGTAGAATGTCTCGTCGTTGTTGGTAATCAAGCCTACCACTGTTGTGTCGTCTGCAAATTTGATAATTGAGTTGAAGGCGTGCATGGCCACGCACTCATGGGTGAACAGGGAGTACAGAAGAGGGCTGAGAACGCACCCTTGTTGGGCCCCAGTGTTGAGGATCAGCAGGGTGGAGATTTTTAATTCCTTCACCATCTGGGGGCGGCCCGTCAGAAAGTCCAGGACCCAGTTGCACAGGGCTGGGTCGAGACCCAGGGTCTCAAGTTTAATGATGAGTTTGGAGGGTACTATGGTGTTGAATGCTGAGCTGTAGTCAATGAACAGCATTCTTACATAGGTATTCCTCTTCTCCAGATGAGATAAGGCAGTGTGATGGCGATTGCATCATCTGTGGACCTATTGGGGTGGGTCTATGGTGACAGGTAGGGTGGAGGTGATATGATCAAAGCACTTCATGATGACAGAAGTGAGTGCTACGGGCAATAGTCATTTAGTTCAGTTACCTTAGCTTTCTTGGGAACAGGAACAATGGTGGCCATCTTGAAGCATGTGGGGACAGCAGACTGGGATAGGGATTGATTGAATATGTCCGTAAACACACCAGCCAGCTGGTCTGCGCATGCTCTGAGGACGCGGCTAGGGATGCTGTCTGGGCGGGCAGGCAGCCTTGCGAGGGTTAAAACGTTTAAATATTTTACTCATGTTGGCCATGGAGAAGGGGAGCCCAGTCTTTGATAGCAGGCCGTGTCGGTGGTGCTGTATTGTCCTCAAAGCGCGCAAAGAAGTTGTTTAATTTGTCTGGGAGCAAGACGTCAATGTTCGCGATGGGGCTGGTTTTCTTTTTGTAATCCGTGATTGTCGAGACCCTGCGACATACGTCTCGTGTTTGAGCCGTTGAATTGCGACTCTACTTTGTCTCTATACTGACGCTTTGCTTGTTGGATTGCCTTGCGGAGGGAATAACTACATTGTTGGTATTCGGTCACGTTTCCAGTCGCCTTGCCATGATGAAATGTGGTGGTTCGCGCTTTCAGTTTCGCACGAATGCTGCCATCAATCCACAGTTTCTGGCTAGGGAAGATTACCCGGAACATATTCCAGTCCACATGATCGAATCAATCTTGAAGTGTGGAATCCGATAGGTCTATCCAACGCCGGTCTGACTAAAGCACGGTGCTTCCTGTTTTAGTTTCTGCCTAAAGTTGGGGAGCAACAAGATGGAGTCATGGTCAGATTTGCCGAAGGGCGGGGGAGGATCTCGTATGCGTCGCAGAAGATAACCACTGCTGCTCTAAGTGTTTTGCTCGAGCGGGTACAACAATCAATGTGCTGGTAGAATTTAGGTAGCCTTGTTCTCAAATTAGCCTTGTTAAAATCCCCAGCTACAATAAATGCAGCCTCAGGATATATGGTTTCAAGGTCACATAACCAGTGAAGTTCTATCAGGGCCATCGAGGTATTCGTACAATATGTTACGAATACTGTTAGCAGGGAGGCTAACGTTAGCTAGGCTAGTGGTTAAGAGTTTGGTAAGGGGAAGGGTTAGTAGTTGTAAAGTAGCAAGTAGTTGCTAATTAGCTCAAATGCTAACGTTGTCTGTGATGAGATTCGAACACACAACCTTTGGATTGCTAGATGTTCATGTTTTACACACATTCATCCGCCCCACTTTCATTTTTGCCATTGGCATGGTTACAAATCATACTATTTTGAGTGTCCCAGATTTACATTTGCTGTTATGTCTACTCTATGAGACCAGGCGATGCACTGGCAGGATTGACTCTCTGTAATCTGTAAAATAAAGTGATTTGATGTGTAGTAAGCCTAGTAGTAGTATTGCTATTTCATTCATTCTCACTCTCCGTGAATAACTAGAGCACCTGAGTGAATGAGAAATACTACACAGGCTGCCTGAATGGAGGGTAACACTATCTCCTCTCTAATGGCATTTCCTGACGGCACACAGCGTGACTCCCCCTCTTCATCTGTGATGTGATTATTCTACTATTGGCGTGACAAAGACCTGAGAAGACACACTGCATGAGAGAATCATGACTAACATGAAGCACTTGTATTAAAACAACTCTGGCAGTCAGATGAAATGGGTGCATATAGGTCTAGGCTACAACTCCAGTAGGCTTAGATAAAAATGTCTCTTTTAATCTTTATACATGATGCAATAGAGTACTATAAATGTTAAATTAATGGCAAGTTAATATTTAATATTTTTACTTTATTTTGAATGTTACAAAAAAAAAATAAGTGCTCAAGTTGGTGATGACAACCACCTACACTACATGACCAAAAGTATGTGGACACCTGCTCATCAAACATCTCATTCCACAATCATGGGCATTAATATGGAGTTGGTCCCCCCTTTGCTGCGATAACAGCCTCCACTCTTCTGTGAAGGCTTTCCACTAGATGTTGGAACATTGCTGCAGGGACTTGCTTCCATTCAGCCACAAGAGCATTAGTGAGGTCGGGCACTGAATTTGGGGCGATTAGGCCTGGCTCGCAGTCGGTGTTCCAATTTATCCCAAAGGTGTTCGATGGGGTTCTTCCACACCGATCTCGACAATCAATTTCCTTACGGACCTCGCTTTGTGCACGGGGGCATTGTCATGCTGAAACAGGAAAGGGCCGTTGCCACAAAGTTGGAAACACAGAATCATCTAGAATATCATTGTATGGTGAAGCGTTAAGATTTTCCTTCACTTGAATTAAGGGGGCTAGCCTGAACCACGATAAAACAGCCACAGACCATTATTCCTCCACCAAACTTTAAAGTTGGCACTATGCATTGGTGCAGGTAGCATTCTCCTGGAATCGCCCAAACTCAGATTCGTCTGTTGGACTGCCAGATGGTCCAGAGTCCAAAGGCGGCGAACTTTACACCACTCCAGCCGACGCTTGGCATTGCGCCTGGTGATCTTAGGTTTGTGTGTGGCTGCTCGGCCATGGAAACCCATTTCATGAAGCTCCCAACGAAGAGTTCTTGTGCTGACATTGCTTCCAGAGGCAGTTTGGAACTCGGTAGTAAGTGTTGCAACCTAGGACACAATTTTTACGCGCTTCAGCACTTTGCGGTCCCGTTCTGTGAGCTTGTGACCTACCACTACAGGGCTGAGCCGCTTTTGCTCCTCGACATCTCCACTTAACAATATCAGCACTTACAGTTGACCGGGGCAGCTCTAGCAGGGCAGAAATTTGACGAACTGACTTGTTGGAAAGGTGGCATCCTATGACGGTGCCACAATTAAAGTCACTGAGCTCTTCAGTAAGGCCATTCTACTGTCAATGTTTGTCTATGGAGATTGCATGGCTGTGTGCTACATTTTATACACCAGTCAGCTATAGGGGTGTATATACTTTTGTATATATAGTGTACCTATGTATAGGCTAACACTTCTGTTATGAATATGCCTACAAATTAGACATACAGGCCTAATTGAATGTTAATGAAGTTACAACAGCACAAGTCCAGTTACTCAGAATGCCAAAAAGTAATTTGGATCGGTTTAATCCAAACATGTTTTTGCTCCAGAAAAATAATAATCCAGGTTTCTTGATGTGCATATCACCAGCGCCAGCAAGGCAGTAGTTTGCGCAGTTATCTCCACAGCGGGCCATGTCACAACCCAACCAACAGCACAAACTACTACCTCAGCCGGAGAACAGTGGAAAGGAACAAACCAGCGGTGTCATCCGTATGTCTGCCTTCTGTCCAAATGGTTCAGAATGACCACGAGAATGTACTGTTCCATGATTGTGCGTCATATACAGTACCTGTGTCGTTCAACACGTCCCATGCGTAAAACGCAATTGAAACCCCATCCAAGTCCCCAACCAACTCAGTCTCCTGACTTCACTGTCCTTCCCCTAAAATGACCTGGCTGGACTTTGCATCATGTCTCGGCCAAGTTCTCATTTTAGACCTAGACTACACAGCGTTTGACTGTGTATTAACAGAAGTAGTTTTCTTTCTTTTTTATCCACAAAGAGGTATATTTCATTATCAACAATTGATTTGATAGGCTGCTGAACATCCACGTGCCGTTTTCAACCGCATCAACCTACCTGGTGTCCCGAATGAAAGATGCGACAAATCACAGACCGTAGGAATTAATACAGAGAGAATATCGAATACCAGTATAGCTTAATAGTTTACAACAAAGCTATATCACAATCCGATAATTAAGAACAGTTAAATGGCATACACACAAAACAACCTTATAATTGTGATTGGTTGATCCAGCCCAGCAATGCAATATTCTCTTGTGCGTACACCGTATTGTGGGTGCAAGAAGCAGCCAACCATCTCCCCTGTAAAGAAAACAAAGGCAGAACAATTATCTGTGCAGTCGAGCTTTTAAGAAAAATACACGCGCGATTCAGTCTAGCACAGCCACGCGCACCCGCATAGTCTATCAGTATGTTCCAACTCCTTCCAGCGATCCATGTGGTAAATTAAGGAGTATGCTATCAACTGTGAATAAAATTCGCGGGAAACGTCAAACTGGGCGTAAAGCACCGCACACCAGCTCCATTCGTATTGGGTTGTGGGTAAGGGAGTATTTCAATTCATGCGCAAAATGTTGGCCATTGTGATTTTGGGTGAAATTCTAAAATGCGCCAGACGCATTCTGAAGAAGTCTCTAATAAACAATCAAGTTAGACAAATGGTCATCCATGTTTGTGCTGAGCTTCAACACTTAAGAATCTCCGACAAAATATGTTTTAGTATAGTATGAATAAACCATAATATCCAGTCATGGTCCAGCTTCAACCACAAGAGGGCCTCTATTTCCAATTTCTGTTGAGCCAGGAATGCTCGTTATACGTTTACCTCCTTAGGGCACGAATACCCAATCAGAGTCATTATCAATCAAGTTACATTATAGCCTACACAACCTTCAGGTTGGTAATTCCGAATAGTTTACAGAAAATAATGAGTACTAGGCTTTACACAACTTTATTGAAGTTTGTGTATAAATACACATGCACATTTCAAATGTAAACCCAAGTGAACTCAAACGCAGCCAAACCTGGAAACCCTGTCATGCAAGGATGCTGAATGTATTCACCTTTACAAAAAAAGTCAGAACAATAGCTCTTTAAAAAATATTCAATCCCCCAGAAGAGAAGAGTACAGGCAAGAATTCTGGGCATGTGTCCAAAATTATAGAGCTCTACTTTTGACCAGAGCACTATGTATAGGGCGCCATTTCGGACACAACCCTGAACTCGTGGACTATAAAGCCAAATTCCTATTACATCGTCGGTCTTGCCAAGGTCTTTATATATATATATATTTTTTTTTTTTTTATTAAATTCTTACATAAATAAATACATGTTATCAAATGTGCACTCACAGAGTGAACTCTTATGTACAGTATTATATAGCCTATATGTAATCACCATATCTCATCCACTCAGGCTGATCAGTAATACTACCCTCCACCCATCCCTCCCGCCCTCTACAGCGAAAGACCCTACTTCATGCTCCAACCACAATGAAGCATTATTTTCCCTTGGAAGAGTGGACACATACAGCAGTACCCAGGTATTTCTATCAAAGGTAATGAACCCCCTACTATTTCCCCCCTCACATTTAACCAAAGCAAGAAAAGAGGCAAAAAAACCCAACCTGGCCTTACAAGTGGATCAGTTCAAGTCAGTCATTCAGCATACATTCGGGCTCTCGCTTTTGACTTTAAAAAAAATTGGTTGAATTCCGGTAGCAGCGGTTGCTATTCATGTATGTTTCAAAGACAGGGTTGAGGGTGTGAACGTAAGTGTTCCTGTGAATGTATGAATGAGTTTCAGCTCGTATCTGTGTCCTGTTTAAGTGTGTGTGTTTTGGGGCCATGCACAGACAGCGTGACATAATAATGTGCTGAAGACGACAATCTGAGATTAAGAGTTAAGGCTGAGGTGATCCAACCAAGAAACAGAAATCTAATGTATCACCAATAATCATAATCTCAAAAAGCCTCTAGAAGGAGCAGGTAGCGGAGGAGAGGCTCAAGAAGCCATGTAAAGCTAGTAATGCATCATACAGCCTAAGAGTGGTGGGTCATCCCAGAAAAGCACCTACCTAATATGCAAACACGTCTCCTAATCACTTATGCAGATCTGAATATGGTAGTAGCTCCACCTTGTCATGTGATAGGTATGTGAAATGGGACGAAATGGGACGAAAAATTCACCTAACCTATCTGATAATTTCAGATCTACAAAAGTGTCTAGGGGTTGTTTCTGGAACTTGACTTCATGTGGCTAGGAGTATACTTACTGTAGGGACCAGCAGAATAAAAAAACAACTTAATTATAAGGCTCATATTGTGTACATTAGTTGTGTCTAAAATGCAAGTTCACCACATGACTGGTTTGGCTGTTTTACATTATGAAATGTATTTTGCTCTTCCTCCTCACATACACAAAGCAGAGTAGGAGGTCTGATCTAGGATCAGGTCCCTCCCTGTCCATATAACCTTATTCATTATGATCCTAAAGGCAAAAATGATCCTAGATCAGCACTCCTACTCTACACAGAGCATAGTCACTATGTGTGGATGTGTGTTCTGTTGACCAGTGTTTAAAAGGCAGCATTCAAAGCATTTTAACTGAGAAGACCCTGGCTCAGAGTAATTTGTAAAACAATTGAAGTACGTGGCACTAATATACGATTCATTATTTTAAAAAATGGGGGTAGAGGTGAATGTGCAACAAAATAAAAGTATTAGGACGAATTCCCAAAAAGGCTTCAGCGCATCATTAAACGTAATAATAATTCAGTGTTCATCAAAAAAATATATATTTACAAGGCCTAGCTTAAAAAGAATGGTAAAATGGTATGCTAATGCTTTGTGCTCTCAAAAAGATAAAAACTTAACAAAATTAAAGCAGGTGGCTGGGAGGGAGTATCGGTTCGAAGCGCCAAAGCAGCGACACCACTGCACTGTGACATTCTGTGTTTGATTCTATGACGAACTGAACTTGGTAATGCAGGCCTTCCTAACGCTTCTAATGGATCCATTCGATTTCAGAATTATGTCATTGTTCAGAATCAGAACAGAGCTTGACTTCTTTTTCCTCCAGAGTGGATGATTCATGTAGAATGGACATGGAGAAGACTCACTGCGACACGAATAAGACCGGTCAGTCAGGCCACAGACATCTATAGGCCCTGATTTCTTTAGTAATGTTGCTTGGGTGTTCCAGCACTGACAAACTTCTCAGTGTTTAGTTTCCCCTGGTAGCCCACTCTTCGTAGGGCTGGATGGGGTCAGAGGTCAGTGCACAGCCTCAGGCCTGGCCCACTGCTCTGTGTCTGTCGATATGGCTTAGGATGGATATTGTTGGCTCTGTCGCTCTTTCTCCAGCTCAGTTGGTTTTCATGGTGACATTGTCGTTTACATCTTCTTCGTCGCTCTGGACTGAAGCAGAGGCCCCCTGGGATGAGGCGACGCTCTTCCTCTCCTCCTCCCCTTCTCTGTTCTCCTCCTCTCGGTCCAGATCGAAGTAGCCTGTTCCATTCACTGTGTCCTGACGCTGGTAGAACAGCACGTACGCTGCTTTGGACTGAGCAGAGACACACATGAAGTGCACATTCAATTCACACTGGGCAGTGCTGTGTATCTGACAAGATGTTAGAGGACCATGGAACTCACCACTATCTGATCTTTGTTGGCTGGAGAGACACTGCTGTCATCAAAGTTGTACCACTTGTCATCATCCTTGTTCTTCGCATAAGCAGTATCTAAGGTGTCCCAAAGACAAGATGAGAAGATGAGCATTTGTCTGCTAAAAGCACACATGGAATTAAGACTGTTGGTTCATCTTCCTTGTTTGAATCAACTCGGATAAGACTGTGGCTAGCAATGTCTGAATGTATAATTTTGAATACACATTACGTTCAAATAAAGTTGTCTGCACTTCTAGTGTTGATGACTAAATTGTCAAATAAAAATACTTAAAAATCAGACTTACAGTGTCCTCCTCCCATGCCTCCGTAGTGGTTGGAGACCGCAATGAGATCGTAGCGACAGGGAGCAGCATTAGGGTCGATCAGGAACTCTGACATTTCCATGTCACTGGAGAAAGAATCACACAAAGAACCATTCATGGGGGGGAGCATTCCTTGTTTATTCTTCAAGAGATATTTAACATTTGTATAAGTGATTTACAACTTAAAGGGATACTTCTGGATTTTGGCAACGAAGCCCTTTAACTACTTCCCAAGAGTTAGATGAACATGTGGATAAAAATGTTATGTCTTTGTCCTGTATGAAGGATGTTAGAGGTAGTTTCGTGAGCCAATGCTAACTAGCGTCAGCACAATGACGAAGTGTATGGGCATGCATGTTAGCAACTTCCTTCAAATTGCTCGCAGAGACATACAAATGGTATCCACGAGTTCATCTTACTCTGGGGAGGTAGAACAAAATCCAGAAGTATCCCTTTAAATCATAGGGAAACAGCTGAGTGTTTTTACTTTCACAATTATACTTGTTCATTGACATTATAGCTTGTTTTGACAAAAAAGTATGGCCGTCTGGTCAAAACCGTACCCGAGTGGGAAATCAACTAGTGAATCCAGCTTGTCCCTCATGTATCTGCTGTAG
The DNA here is from genome assembly GCF_965601325.2 of Salmo salar. NCBI lineage: Eukaryota > Metazoa > Chordata > Actinopteri > Salmoniformes > Salmonidae > Salmo > Salmo salar. The sequence continues at coordinate 38,358,556 of NC_138297.1, read as the reverse complement.
GAGAAGCGTTTCAGATGGACCACCAGGACTGGAGGCAGAGACCACAGGTCCAGCTTCTTAGTGGCCTGCTGGTGCACCTTGCAGTTTGGACAGTACCTGGGATAGATTCATGAATTATTAGATTATATTTGATTTGACGATAAAAAATTAAAAAAGCAGTGTCTCTCCAGCCAACAAAAGATCAGATAGTGGTACTACCCGAGACAGACAGGATCAATTACACATCTGACCAAATCACAGAAGATTTTAGTTCTGGGTTAATGGAGATTAATATCATGTTAAAACATGTATTCTTTTTATTTTTATTTTGAGTGAACTATTCTTTTAAATGTTCATTATTTCCTTTATTAGCCTTGACAATATGAAGTTAAGTCTCACCATGGGTCCTCAGCTCCGAGCTTCTCTTTGGTGGTGAACAGCTCGATGCAGTCTTTCAGCTTGAAGAAAGCTTTCTTCTGAGGCTTATACTCCATGCTCTCATGCTTCTCAAAGTCCTGTTCACAGGCAGAGCAAGATTTAGGTTATTATTTATTTAGTTCAATTATTACCATCCGAGGCTTAAAGAGAGACATTCATTCTACAACAGTGTTTCCAAGCCTCTTCTCAAATACCTCCAGCAATTCCAACTATTTGATCTATAAACAAGCACACCAGGTTTGGGAAACACTATTCTAGGACAGACAAAGACATCCATGCAGAGGAGTCTGACATTAATTGATATACTATACACCCCTCTGTATTTATTTAGACAGCGATGCAAAAATATGTAAATTCCTCTATAATCCAGCATTTTGGATTTTAGATCAAATATTTCATATGAGGCGACAATACAGAATGTCACCTGTCATAATGATGAGTGAGAAAGTTAGAGGAACAAAAATCATATACACCCCCCCCAAAAAAATGCTAACCCCTCACCATTACCAATAACGAACGGGTGGTTAGCTTTTTTTGGGTGGTATGATCTTTGTTGCTCTGTAACTTTCTAACGTATTTTTTGTCATGATTATCCATGGTACCATTCACATTCATGGGTATTTTTAATCCCTGCCCCCATCCCCACAGGAGGCCTAAAGCCAGGCAGTCATTGTAATTAAGAATTTGCTCTGAACTGATTTGCATAGTTAAATAAAGTTTAAATACATATATTTAAAAAAATGCAGAAGTGTTCAGAAACATTTATTCTTATTTACAATAAAAGTGACTCCAAAATGACAATACATTTTTCACCATTCAGTTCCTATTGGGCAAAAAAGCATCCAAAACAAACTGCAAATGCATCCAACAAGTTTGTAGAGTCACAAGCTTGATGTCGTTTAGGAATATGGGACCAAATACTAAACTGTTGACAACTTTAATACACTTTAATTTGTCCAAATACTCATGGGAAAAAAAAGTATTCCAATGGGGGGGACTAGATACATAGTGACTTAATTTCTAAATGGTAAAACATATGTATGAATATAACCTCAAATAAAAAGGTGACATTCTGTACTGTCACCCCTTACATGAAACATTTTATTATCTGAAATAAATTAAAAAAATCACATTTTATATTCACTGTCCAAATAAATAAGGGTAGTGTAGGTAAAATGGTTTCTAGTGTTAGAGGAGAGGAGAAAGCCTTACCTCTGTGATACCCTCATGAAAGTGTTTCTTCTTAACCTCTGGTTCCCAGTCCAAAGAGAGATAGGACCGGTCTATTACAGGGAGAGAGCAATATACCCTTTAAGACTAATTGTAAAGGTGATAATATAACAGAAAGAGAAAGGTGGATTGTGCATTAACAACTAGTAGAGGCACTGCTTAGTGCTTACAATAAGTATAATATTATTAGAACGTTACCATGTTTTTATCTTTATCGGAGGGTTGTGACTTCATCTGCATACTGTATGCAAAATGCCTATCTTACCACTGAGTCTGAGGTGTCCCTCGTTGAACCGGATCTGCCGCGGTTCCTCCTTGATTAAGCTGAAGTCCATCTTCCCCATGTTGTTAAACTGGAATGTAAACAATCTCTTCTTGTCCTCCATCGTCGTAGAAATCTGGTTCTGGTGACCTTTGGTCCCTGAATTCTCTCCCCCTAGACCAACCCCGTTCTCCAGCTCGTTGTCCCCGCCACCCACAGAGTCCTCTGATTGGCTGTTGTCGTTCTCAGAGGGAAGCTCCTGGTCCTGACTGGATTCGTCGTCTCCATCCTGCTCGTCAGTCTCCATCTGGCCTGGAATGGATCAGCCGATCAGTTTTTGGAATAGCTTTATCGACAGGGGTTACATTTTTTATTTAACCTTTATTTAATGCTGAGACCACAGTCTCTTTTGCAGATGAGCCCTGAGTAATATCAATAAAACAACTACACTGTACATATCTATTTACATATCAATTACAAAACACATCAAAGGGAAACACAATACACAATCATATAAAACATTCTTCAGTCTTAGGTGAGCGCATGTGTAAGTGTGTCCGTTTGAGTGTGTGTTCTTGAGTGTGTGTGTTACCTACTGGGCGAGCCGTCCTCCAGGACCCCATTAGTAGCATTTCCATTGACAGTGTGTTGTTTAGAAGAGGGTGTTGTCTCCTCAGTGTCGTCCTCCTCAACGACAGAATGCACAAACCGACTGCACCATACAACATAAAACACACAATATTAATATAATCAGTTACCATTCAATACATAGACATACTCCAACAACATCTAACTGTTCAACATAACTGATATGCTCCCCTCGAAGAAAGAAACATCCACCCTCAGTGCTGTTATTACACAGTTCTTCAGTGCTCCCGGCGTACAAAACATTTCATGAGAAAACATATAAAGATCAGGATATTGTGTCAAAGTCTTGTTTACACTAGAAACCAAAAAACGTTCCATAGAAACAATGAAAAGAGCAATCAAATGTATTTATATAGCCCTTTTCACAGCAACATCTGTCACAATTAGGCTAAGTACTTAACAAGAGCGCAGAGTACAAGGTTAGTTAGCGGCAGTTTCTGAGATGGTTACCTACCCACCAGAGGCGTAGCAGCAGCATGTTGTAAAGCTTGCTGTAGCGCATGAATGTATGTACAGAGCATTTGGAAAGTATTCAGACCCCTTGATTTTTTCCCACATTTTGTTACGTTACAGCCTTATTCTAAAATGGACCCACCCCCCCGCAATCTACACACAATACCCCATAACGACAAAGCAAAAACTGAAACGTCACATTTACATTAGTATTCAGACACTTTACTCAGTACTTTGTTGAAGCACCTTTGGCAGCGATTACAGCCTTGCGTGTTCTTGGGCATGATGCTACAAGCTCGGCACACCTGTATTTGGGGAGATTCTTCTCTCAAGCTCTGTCAGGTTGGATGGGGAACGTCGCTGCACAGCTTTTTTCAGGTCTCTCCAGAGATGTTCGATCAGGTTCAAGTCCGGGCTCTGGCTGGGCCAATCTTGGCCACCAATCAGGCCTTTATGGTAGAGTGGCCAGACGGAAGCCACTCCTCAGCCGCTTGGAGTTCGCCAAAAGGCATCCAAAGGACTCTCAGACCATGAGAAACAAGAGAAACAAGATTCTTTGGTCTGATTTAACCAAGATCGAACTCTTTGGCCGGAATGCCAAGCGTCACGTCTGGAGGAAACCTGGCACCATCCTTACGGTGAAGCATGGTAGTGGCATCATCATGGTGTTGGGATGTTTTTCAGTAGCAGGGACTTGGAGACTAATCGGGATCGAGGGAAAGATGAACGGAGCAAAGTACAGAGAGATCCAAGATGAAAACATGCTCCAGAACACTCAGGACCTCAGACTGGGACGAAGGTTCACCTTCCAACAGGACAATGACCCTAAGCACACAGCCAAGACAACACAGGGGTGGCTTCGGGACAAGTCTCTGAATGTCCTTGAGCGGCCCAGCAAGAGTCCGAACTTGAACCGGATCAAACATCTCTGGAGACCTGAAAATATCTGTGCAGCAACTCTCACCATCCAAACTGACAGCGCTTGAGAGGATCTGCAAAGAAGAATGGGAGAAACTCCCCAAATACAGGTGTGCCAAGCTTGTAATGTCATACCCAAGAAGACTGAAGGCTGTAATCGCTGCCAAAGGTGCTTCAACGAAGTACTGAGTAAAGGGTCTGAATACTTACGTAAATGTGATAGTTTTTTGTTGCAAAAAAAATCTAAAAACCTGTGTTTGCTTTGTCATTATGGGGAATTGTGTGTAGACTGATGAGAAAAAAATACAATTGAATCAATTTCAGAATAAGGCTGTAACGTGACAAAATTTGGAAAACGTCAAGGGGTCGGAATACTTTCCGAATGCACTGTATGCATGTAAGAGTGTGTATGTGTAACCCACCAGAGGCGTAGCAGCAACATGTTTTAGAGCATGTGTGTGTGACCCACCAGAGATGTACCAGCAGCATGTTGTAGAGCTTGTCCTCACTGAGTGTTCTGGGGACAGTGATAAGGAAGGGCTGGCCAAACAGAGGAGTGGAGGTGTGGTTGTACCCTGACTGCTTGTACTTTTCTCTAAGGTGGACTGGGATCACCACATGGTCTGTGTCCTCCAGCCGGTTCACTGCCACTTCAAAGCTGTACAACAAGGAGAGAGTTATTTTTTCCCCCATTAATTTAACCTTTATTTACCATGGCAAGTCAGTTAAGAACCACCCTCTGCGGGCTCGGGAAACAACAAGATGCATCCGGTTTCCAGGGGAAATGGAAAGAGCCTGTGACGCGACTACCACTTTTGGATGTTAACAAGGCGACACGCCATCTTAATTCCTCCTCCACATTTACTGGATTGGTTCAACAGTGCAGTTTTTTTTCTTTCTCGTCAGGACCGGAAAGAAAGAAACCCTGCGGACGTCTGCTACATTATGTTAGTTATTAAGAAAAAATGCACTGCCACCTCAAAGCTACAGAACTATAGGGTAGGGTGAATATGTTGCAGATATCCGCATCTTTGGTAAGTTAAGGGTTGTATTCATTCGGGCATACTGTAGCAAAACGTTTTGCGAGGGAAAACCGAGTGTTTCAAATTGGACAGGTTCAGGTAGTCCCTCCCGTTTTCAGTCCATGCCCTTCTGTTTGGTACCTAATGAATACAACTCAGGTTTCACAGATCTAACACTGGAGGGTGGAGTAGACAGTGCTTCATCCAACTGCCTTCATCAGAATAGTCTGACACTCACACATAGATGTCGTCCCTCTCCATGATGCTGCTGAGGTTCTCATTGGTGGCAAATATCCGATGGAACCGATGGTTGTAGATATCTGTTACAATCATCTGAATTTGAAAAAAAAAAGAAATCTTAAGTACACATACATTGCATTCAGAAAGTATTCAGACCCCTTGACTTTTTCCACATTTTGTTACATTACAACCTTATTCTAAAACTGATCAAATTGCTTTTTTCCCCCCTCAATTTACACACAAAACCCCATAACAACAAAGCAAAAACAGAAATATTACATTCATATAAGTATTCAGACCCTTTACTCAGTACTTTGTTGAAGCACCTTTGGCGATTAAAGCCTTGAGTGTTCTTGGGTATGATGCTACTAGCTTGGCACACCTGTATTTGTGGAGTTTCTCAAATTCATCTCTGCAGATCCTCTAAAGCTTTGTCAGATTGGATGGGGAGCGTCGCTGCACATCTATTCTCAGGTCTCCCCAGAGATGTTCGACCAAGTTTAAAGTCCGGGCTCTGGCTGGGCCATTCAGAGACTTGTCCCGAAGCCACTCCTGCGTTGTCTTGGCTGTGTATTAAGGGTCGTTGTCCTGTTGGAAGGTGAACCTTCACCTCAGTCTGAGGTCCTGAGCGCTCTGGAGCAGGTTTTCATCAAAGATCTCTGTACTTTGCTCCGTTCATCTTTCCCTAGATCCTGACTAGTCTTCCAGTCCCTGCATCTGAAAAACAACCCCACAGCACGATGCTGCCACCACCATGCTTCACCGTAGGGATGGTGCCAGGTTTCCTCCAGACGTGACGCTTGGCATTCAGGCCGAAGTGTTCAATCTTGGTTTCATCAGACCAGAGAATCTTGCTTCTCATGGTCTGAGAGTCCTTCAGGTGCCTTTTTGGCAAACTCCAAGTGGCTGTCATGTACCTTTTTACTGAAGATTGGCTTCCATCTGGCCACTCTCCCATAAAGGCCTGATTGGTGGTGTGCTGCAGAGATGCTTGTCTTTCTGGAAGGTTCTCCCATCTCCACAGAGAAACTCTGGAGCTCTGTCAGAGTGACCATCGGGTACTTGGTCACCTCCCTGACCAAGGCCCTCCTCCCCCGATTACTAAGTTTGGCCGGGCGGCCAGCTCTAGGTAGAGTCTTGGCGGTTCCAAACTTCTTCCATTTAAAAATGGAGGCCACTGTGTTCTTGGGGACCTTGTATGCTGCAGAAATGTTTTGGTACCCTTCCCCAGATCTGTGCCCCACAATCCTGTCTTGGAGCTCTACAGACAATTCCTTTGACCTCATGGCTTGGTTTTTGCTCTGACATGCACTGTCAACTGTGGGACCTTATATAGACAGGTGTGTGCCTTTCTATATTTACCACAGGTGGACTCCAATCAAGTTGTAGAAACATCAAGGAAGATCAATGGAATCAGGAAGCAGCCGAGTTCAATTTCGAGTCTCATAGCAAAGGGTCTGAATACTTATGTAAATAAGGTATGTTTTTTTATTTGTAATACATTTGCAGAAATTTCCCAAAAACGTTTCACTTTATCATTATGGGGTATTGTGTGTAGATTGATGAGGAAAAAACGATTTAATCCATTTTAGAATAAGGCTGTAATGTAATAAAATCTGGAAAAAGGGAAGAGGTCTGAATACTTTCCGAATGCACTGTAAACCATTCCAGAGCATACATTTTAATTTAGCCTCTATTTAACCAGGTATAAAATCCCTTGGGAGGTTAAAAACCTATTTTTTGAGGGAGAACTGATTTAGTTAAGAGCAAGACAGATGTGTGTGTGTGTATATCTATCTATCTATCTATCGATCTCTATCTATCAATCTCTCTATCTATCTATCTATCTATCTATCTCTCTCTCTCTCTCTCTCTCTCTATCTATCTATCTATCTATCTATCTATCTATCTATCTATCGATCTCTATCGATCGCTATCTATCTATTGATCTCTATCGATCGCTATCTATCTATCGATCTCTATCGATCGCTATCTATCTATCTATCTATCTATCTATCTATCTATCTATCTATCTATTGATCTCTATATCTATCGATCTCTATCGATCGCTATCTATCTATCGATCTCCATCGATCGCTATCTATCTATCGATCTCCATCGATCGCTATCTATCTATCTCTAGATCTCTATCTATCTCTAGATCTCTATCTATCTATCTATCTATATCTCTCTATCGATCTCTATCGATCTCTATATCTATCGATCTCCATCAATCTATCTATCTATCTATCTATCTATCGATATCTATCTATCTATCGATATCTATCTATCTATCTATCTATCTATCTATCTATATCTATCTCTAGATCTCTATCTATCTATCTCTAGATCTCTATCTATCTATCTCTAGATATATATCTATATCTATCTATCGATCTCCATCTATCTATCTATCTCTCAATATCTCTCTATCAATCTCTATATCTCTCTCTATCTATCGATCTCTCAATATCTATCTATCTCTCTCTCAATATCTATCTATCTCTCTCTCAATATCTATCTATCTCTCTGTAGCTATCTATCTATCGCTCTCTGTAGCTATCTATCTATCTCTCTCTGTAGCTATCTATCTCTCTCTCTCTGTAGCTATCTATCTCTCTCTGTAGCTATCTATCTATCTCTCTCTGTAGCTATCTATCTAGCTCTCTCTGTAGCTATCTATCTAGCTCTCTCTGTAGCTATCTATCTAGCTCTCTCTGTAGCTATCTATCTAGCTCTCTCTGTAGCTATCTATCTAGCTCTCTCTATAGCTATCTATCTAGCTCTCTCTATAGCTATCTATCTAGCTCTCTCTATAGCTATCTATCTAGCTCTCTCTCTCTAGCTATCTATCTAGCTCTCTCTCTAGCTATCTATCTAGCTCTCTCTCTCTCTCTCTCTCTATTGATCTCTCTCTATCGATCTCTATCTATATATCTATCTATCTATCTATCTATCTATCTATCTATCTATCTATCTATCTATCGCTATCTCTATCTATCTATCGATCTCTCTGTCTATCTATCGATCTCTATCTATCTATCTATCTATCTATCTATCTATCTATCTATCTATCTATCTATATCTATTTATCTTTATCTATTTATCTCTATCTATAGATCTCTCGATATCTATCTATCGAAATCTATATCTATCGATCTCTATCTATCGATCTCTATCTATCTATCTCTATATCTCTATCTCTCGATCTCTCTCTCGATCTATATCTCTCTCTCTCTCTCTCTAGATCGATCTCGCTCTCTCTCTATCGATCTCTCTCTCTATCGATCTTTATTTCTCTATCGATCTCTATATCTCTCTATCGATCTCTCTATCGATCTCTATCTCTCTATCGATCTCTATCTC